>NW_026606198.1:0-1200000 GCF_029834395.1 Sorex fumeus | reverse complement strand
GAACCTGTTTTTAGGTACAAGAATTATTTCAACTCACATTCTAACAATCCAATGCAGATGCAAACAAATATATATTGACATATCAACATGATAAAACACTTGAACTGCCAATGTTTATGAAAACATGGGAAAACTTTTTTTAATGAATCCTGTACCTCTGTTGTTTGTAAAAATGGCCTAATTTTTCATTAAGATTTGCAGTGGCTGGTAAGATAAAGCTTTGCATTCTTATTTCAGTGTGCATTCTTATTTCACTTTAGTTTCAGGCTCTAATTCTGCAGTTCTTTTCTAGATAATACAGATTCCAAAGTGCAAAAGAATTTCAATTATTAATAACCATTAATGTTTTTCCAATAAGAGATTTCAGACTGAGAATTTCAATTTCTCTGTCCAAAAACACCTTAATAACTTAATCACTTAATCCCCGTTATTCATCGATTTATTCGAGTGGGTGCCAGTAACGTCTCCATTCATCCCGGTTGCGTGCTAGCGTAGCCCAATGGTATCTGTTCGTTTTAGGAACATGTAGAGCCTCAAACCGATCATTTAGGGTCTTGACGAAGAAGTCTGACCATCTTATAGGTGGGCGTCCACGTGATCTTTTGATGTCTCGTGGAATCCAATCAGTAATGGCTCTAGTCCAGCGGTTGTCTGTAAACCTCATTACATGTCCAGCCCATCTGATTTTTGATGTCTTGGCAAATGAGACAGCGTCCCTGATTCTTGAGCGTTGACGAAGATCAGAACTCCGGATTCTATCTCTCATTTGAGTGAATCGTGATATTCCAAGCATAGTTCTTTCGATTCCTCTTTGAGAGACCTGAATAGTGTTCTCATCCTGTTTTCGTAGGGTCCAGGTCTCTGAGGCATATGTTAATGCAGGAAGAATAGTGGAATCAAAGAGATGTGCTCGTAGCTGGAGGTTCTTTGTCCTTTTAGTTATTTCTTCAATGCTCTTGAAGGCATTCCAAGCCGCTCTCTTCCTCCTGTGTAACTCAGGTGCCAGGTCATTCATCATGTTGATTTCTCGACCTAAGTATATATAACTGTTGCATTCGGAGATGGTGGTTCCGTTGAGAGCGAATGGAGCGTCAGGAACAAGGCTGTTTCTCATAAACATTGTCTTCGTAAGATTCAGCTGTAGTCCGACCTTTCCACACTCACGGTCAAAGTCCGCAAGCATTTGTGCCGCTTGGCTGATGTTTGGTGTTATTAGAACGATGTCATCAGCAAAGCGGAGGTGGTGTAGTTGCCGACCATCTATCTTCACTCCCATGTTTTCCCATTCTAGTCGTCGCATGATGTTCTCGAGGGTGGCACTGAAGAGTTTTGGTGAAATGGTATCACCCTGCCGAACCCCTCTCTTGATATGGATGATTACTTCTTTGTAGAATGGTGAGATCTTGGTAGTGAATCCGCAATAGAGCTCACGAAGGATCCTGATGTATTGAGTTTGTACGCCCTGATTGGCTAGGGCTTCCATGACCGCTTCCGTCTCAACAGAATCAAAGGCCTTCTTTAAATCAATGAACGTTAGACAGAGCGGCATCTTGAACTCCCGAGATACCTCAATGAGCTTGGTTATTGTGTGGATATGGTCAATGGTACTGAATCCTTTTCGGAATCCAGCTTGTTCACATGGTTGTCCTTCATCTAGTGTTCTGCTAATCCTATTCAGGATGACTCGAGTGAATAGTTTGTAGATGACAGACAATAGGCAGATTGGGCGATAGTTGCCAATGTCGTGGATGTCTCCTTTCTTGTATAGTAGTACAGTCTTGCTGGTTTTCCATTGGGATGGAACCTTGCATTCAGACAGGTAGCGTGTGAAGAGTCGAGCTAATGTATTGATGAGTACTGATGGTAAGTTCTTCAGGTGTTCAGGTCTGATCTTGTCTGGGCCAGGTGCTTTTTGTTTCTTTACCGACGAGATGGCATGTTGGATTTCGGAAGGGAGAACATTGGGAACGACATATCCATCATGTGGTATGTGGTATGTGGGCAAGTGGATGTGGCTATTAAAGAGATCTGAGTAGAAGTCATGAATAATCTTCTCCATTGCCCTTCTGGAAGATGTGATAGATCCATCATGATGTCGGAGGGCAGTCATCTTGGTTTTGTAGTTGGTGAAGGACAGGCGGGCATTACGAATGTAATGTAAAATGTAATGTAAAAACACCTAAACCTTTTAAATTGCTAGGTTGCTTATCATTCTGACCTTTTGTGATGATGCTTGCTCAAGTTTAAGGATTTCTACTTTCTGATTTTAACCTGACTCTAGCATTTGAGTATCCATAGCATTTGGGTATCCAACACAGACAGACAGAAAGATAACAAAAATCACATACACTTGTGCACACATATATACTTGATCAATCAATCTGACCCTTCAATAATGGCAGGGAGAAATCTGATGAACTGAGAAAGGAAGGGGCAAAATAAACCCTATGGCCAACTGGATCCTTGCCCTTCGTTTCTCAGCCTGACCAGCCTGTTTCCTGCTTGTTAAAAAGACTCAAGAAAGTGCTTTTGTTAATATAAAGCTAGCAACATTAATTCATAGGGGACCCGTCCTTGTAGGTGTTGGATTTCTTATAGTCCTTCTTTGGCTTAATTTTAAAAGTTCTTAATTATCTCAAATCATAAGATTTTTACACCAGACACCTCAACAATTCCACAATACGAACATGCTTTCAGACATAGAAAGAAGCCATTGGTATCCACCAAACTTTAAATAGAAGCATAAGACAGCATTTGAATGGTCTATGTTTATGAAAACATCAGAAAACTTTGTTTTGATGGTCACTATACCTCCATTACTAAAATTAATAACCTAATTTTATCTCTGTACTGTTTCACAAAGCTCTTTATGGATAAAAAGAGACAGGGGTGTTGTCTGTCCCTGGCCCATGTTCCTGTGGAGGAAGTGTGTGATTAATGGTCCAAGAACAAAACAAAGACACAGACTCAAGACACATGCAGTCACACAAATATGCCATGAAGAAGACAGACAAATATCGTCCACTTGCCCTCTCTTAATTGTTCCAAACCCCTCTTCTTGTCTGGCCCCTCTGTGACCAAGCTTATCAAACATTGTCCACCATTCTGAGACTCCTGGGGGATAGTAGGGATGTTTCCCACACTCCCCGACCAATGACCTTTCAGTATGTCCACCTAGGTCTCGTGCTGGTCCTCTCTGCCTTACTCCTGACACCTCTGGTCGGAAAACTTGGACAGTCGGTGCAGCTGATCGACCTACCTCAGTTGACCTACACTCAGCTCCCCCCTCCAGGGTGACTTTCACTCAGATGCCCCCTCTGAAGTGACCTACACCATGGGAACCCCAAGAGTTCCCACGTTGCTTATCAGCAAATGAGGGAAGAATGAGGAATGAGGGCCACATCATGATCTGGGGGGGGGGGGTCACGGTATGAGCAAAAATCCCGGAGGATGAGCCCCCAGATGTTGTGTCCCAGGAAGGGAGTCTTGTTCCAGGCAGTATTCACTGGGCCACCTCAGAGGAGGGAGGATTGAGTAGCCCTCCCCACCCCAAACAGAAGCCCAGCAGCCCAAAACCTCCAGCACCCAACCGCTGCCATGCTCAAGCTCACTCTCCACATGCTTGGACAACCTCTCCCAAGAGGAGACAAGCCTCACTCAAGACAGGATAAACCTCACTGGAGAGCGGACTGACTGGAAAACTCAGGTACACGGGAACCCGTGACTGAGATCTCCAAGCTCGCTCAGATCGGGGCTGGGCCTCTTCCCCCCAGCTCCCCAGTTTTCCAGTAGCTTGGCAGTCACACCCACAAACTGCCCCTGGCACCATGTAATCTCATCAAAGGCCAAGACCCAGAGTCTATAAACTAAAACTCCTGGAAGAGAATGACACAGAATTTCCTGGACATTATATTCTATCCATAAAAAGCAATACAAAACAAATCATCTAGCACTGCCTTTTCGGCAGGTTTGAGTGTTGGTGTGACAGGTGTCAGAATATCGAATGTAACCAAAGTAGAGAGAGAGTATGGGGAAATTATCTGCCACATAGGCAGGAGAAGGGTTGGAATGGGGTGGGGTGGGGGAATACTGAGGATTTTGATGGTGGAAAATGTGCACTGGTGAAGGGATCCGGAGGCAGGAGACTGCGCTGTTCTCTTCCAGGAGCTGGGTTCTCCAAGCTGAGATCTCCAAGCCTACTCGGATCGGGGCTGAGCATCCTCCACCCAGATCCTCCAAATTCCAGTAGGCAGGGGTCACACCCACCAACTGGCCCCCTGGCACCGTGTAATCCCATCAGCGGCCCAGACTCAGAGACTATAAAAACCAGCTCCTGGAAGTGAATGCAGCCGCGCAACATCTTATCATCTCATTCCTACTTTGGACAAACTGGCAGGCTACCGAATGTAACCTGCCCACACGGCAGAGTCTGGCAAACTCCCCGTGGTGTACCCAATATGCCAAATACCAGTAACAATGAAGGGTCTCATTCTCCTAACTCTGAAAGAGCCTTGAATATGGCACTTTTTAAAAAAATCTTAGGGCTAGGACAAAGGAGACGTTACTAGGGCCTGCTTGAGGCAATCGACGAATAACAGGATGGTTGTGATTTTGTGTTGTGGTGAAGGGATGAGTGTTTGATGATTGTGTGACCGAAACTCAAACATAAAAGCTTTGTAATTGTATCTCACAGTGAAAAAAAAACGGTGGGGGGAAATAATAATAAAATAATAAAATAAAATTAACATTCTGAATAAAAAAGGAAAAAGTAATGTGGGAGTTCATGCCCAATTCAATCAGCTTAATCAATGGCTGAATAAATAGCAGTACTCCTACATTATTTAAAAAAATTAAATAAGTAAGAGAATACCAGTATTGAAATTTTAGGGTTATAACAATAAGCTACACCTCATCCACACCCCTAGATTTCTAGTGAGTTGGTACTATGACCTTATCTGTCAGGTTTTTCCACACATCTGGAGACCCAGAGATGTGGCATAGTGTCCTTCCTATATGCCAAGAGTGGTTTATGTTGGTATCTTTGGACAAAAAATATGGTGTCTCTGGCAGCACAACAAAATTTGTGGGAGAACCATAGCTAAAGAGTGAAATCCTCAGCTGAGTGACACAACTAAGGACAGAACAGTAAGCAAGAGTGCAAGCCACTCACAAATTTAAGAGTCTAGTAACTAAATATGTGACCTCCCCCAGTCAGAACAAGGTGAAAAAAGGGAAGTGTAGAGGAGGAAGTTACTCCCTTTATGACTTATGAGTCAAGACTTGATTCTTTTAGCTTTAATGGGTAATTAAATAAACTTAGGATCTCTGGGCTCAGTAAGTTCAAAACAAAAATATTTAGAATAAATTAACAAAAAGAGAATAATGGAAGATTGTTACATTACACACAAAGCACAGAAAACAAGGAAGTCCCAAAACAAGTCAAACTTCAAAAACACTCCAAGTAATCATAGAAAAATAAAAGTGTTCGTTTATAGTAATAATTTCTCTAAATTTCAGTGAATTGAACTCCCCTATCAAGGCTAGGTGCGTTAGGAATCAAACCCTTTGTTGCATGTAAGAGACACGTTTGAGCTCTTGCTATAAGTACTAGTTCTGAAAGATGGGAAACAGTTATACAGGCTAATGCTATATTTACATAAAAGCAGGAACAAGGCCTGAGTGACAGTAGGTGATGTCTTGCATGGGACTGACCCTGGTTCTATCTATTGCACCTTATATGCCCGCTGCAGCCCAGCCCCATCAGGAGTGAGCCTTGAGCACAGAGCCAGGAGTAAGCCCTGAGCACAGTCAGGTGTGACCCAAGCACTGCCAATCCCCCCTCCCCAATCATTCTTGTATAAAACTAGCATTCAAACTGAGAAGTGTGATGAGACAGATATTAATTACAGACTGATTAAGGGATCAATTGATCAAAAGGATTGTATAATCACATATACAACAAAAGGGACAACGAAGTTTCTAAAGTCACTGGTGATGTACCTGAGGAGGTGCATGGATGCAACAGCACGGGGCAACTTCACCACCCACTATCATCATTAGATACATCAGAGATTACAAATGAAGAAACAAGAATTCTAACGAGAAATTGGAAGAAACAAGACATGAGCATAAACATAAACACGGTGCTCCTCTGCAAAAAATTCTCTCTGGTGAACATGGAACATTCTCCAAGATAGATGATATCTATCTTGGAGAATGTTCAAAATGTTCACAAGTTGGGTGTCCACAAAGTAATGAAAATAGAATAATACCAAGTATCTTTTCATATCATAATGCAAAAAAAGAGATATATTGACCCTAAAAAGGCCAGTAAAATATTCCAATATACAGGAACTGAAAAATATATTTTTAAACAATATACTTTTAAACAAGTTGGAGCCTCTTCCCGTTCATCCCCAACACAGTGCCCTGCTTTCTCCTCCTCCAGGTCAGTCAGTATTCGAACCCAGGACTCTGATTTCCCTAAGCAGGTGCCCTAGGCATCCTCTAGGACCCTGGGCCGCTGTCCATCCCTGAGCCTCTTCCTGTTCATCCCCAACACGGTGCCGGGCTTTCTCCTCCCCCAGGTTGTACACGCCACACACACCAGGTACCCGTAGAGGGCGTGGCCTCTTCAGAAGTGGACATGGCCTCTGTAGAAGTGCGTGTGGCCTAATTTGGGGCCAGTGGATGCTCACAGAGCCGGAGGCAATTATTCATACCCAGCAATCTCCTGTAATATCTCAGTCTCCATACCACCACACCAACATGAAGAAACAATGCAAATCCCCACCAGGAGGAGAGGACAATGAAAAGAGAAGCCTCATTATGTGTTACTCACCTAAGGAAGCTCTCTGATAAAGAATTCAGATATGAAGTAATGAAGATGTTCAATGAACTCAGTGAAACAGTGAGACAGATATCCAGTAAATTAAAGAAGGACATGAAAGAAACAATCGAGAAATACAGGAATAAATGAGAGTAGAAATTGGAAAACTACACACAGAAGTGTCACGAATAAAAGATTCGGTAGATGAAATAAAAAACTCAGTCTGTGACCTCAACAGAAGAATGGCTACAGCTGAAGACAGAATCAGTGAGCTGGAAGATGAGCTGCAGGAAGCCTACAGGCAACAACAAACAATGGCAAGAGACTGCAAAATAGCCCTAGAGCAAATCAGAGTCCTAGGGGATGATTCCAAGAGGAACAACATTAGAATCATTGAAGTACCAGAAGGTCAGGGAAACAGTCCCAATGAAAAAGCCACAGTTAAGCAAATCATTGCTAAAAAATTCCCAGAGCTGGACAATGCAGGCATCCAAATTCAAGGAGCCCAAAGGGTGCCAGCTAAAAAAGACCCTAACAAAAACACTCCGAGACATAACATAGTTAGAATGATGGATGTCACGGATAGAGACCCAATACTGCAAGCAGCGATTTCAAACGAGGAAATCACCCCTTCTTTCATTAATATTAAAACTAGAGCAAAGAAATAATGGCTCTGAAGGAAATCACAAAGGAGCACCCCTTAGATTCACAGCAGACCTATCAGAGGTAACCCTCGAAGCCCGAAGGCAATGGTGGGATATAGTGAAAAAAAAACTCAATGAAATGAACGCTTCACCAAGAATACTTTATCCGGCTAAACTCTCTCTCAAACGTGAAGGAACAGTACACTATTTTATAGATAAACAACAGCTCAGGACCTTCATAGACTCAAACCAAACCTAAAAGAAGGGATAAAGGGGCTAATGTGAGACAAGACAAACCCCTACAAGCACAACAAACCCTTACAGAAAGATGACACAAAACCCCATAACAATAATCTCTCTCAACGTCAGTGCTCTAAATTCACCGATTAAGAGACACAGAGTGGCAAAATGGATTCAGAGACAGAACCCAACATTCTGCTGCCTATAAGAAATACATCTCAACAATCAGAACAAACAGACAAAGTCAAAGGATAGAAAACAACCCTGCAAGCAAACAACCCCCTCAAAAACGCTGGGGTGGCCTTACTAGTATCAGACAACATACATTTCAGGTTGAAAAAGATTAGAAGGAACAGTGAAAGCCATTTTTTATTAATCAAGGGATATGTACATCAAGAAGAAATCACACTCCTAAACATATATGCACCCAATGAGGGACCAGCCAAATACCTACAACAACTGCTAACAGACCTTAAGAAGGACATTACAAGGAACACAATAGTAGTTGGAGACTTCAACTTCAACACCACCTTATCACCCATGGATAGATCAAGAAGATTAAAACTAGAGCAAGGAAATAATGGCTCTGAAAGAAGAAATAGAAGACAGAGAACTAATAGATATATACAGGACTCTGTATCCCCCCACCCCTGCACACACACACACACACAGAAAAGAATACACATTCTTTTCCAGTGCACATGGAACATTTTCCAGAATATACCATGTGCTGGGCCACAAAGTATGCCTCAACAGAATCAGGAAGATAGACATTGTATCAACTATCTTCTCAGACCATGATGCACTGAAGATAGAAGTTAATTATGTACAGTTGCAGAAAAAAACAAATCAAACACCTGGAAATTAAACAACTCAATGTTGAACAACGAGTGGATCAGGAAAGAAATCAAGGAAGAAATCGAAAGATACCCGGAAACAAATGAGAATGAAGACACGAGCTACCAGAATCTATGGGACGCAGCTAAAGCCTTGTTAAGAGGAAAACTTACAGCTCTGCAAGCATTTCTCAAAAAAGAAGAAATTGCCCACATAAACAACTTGACTTCCCAGCTCAAGACCTTAGAAAAGGACCAACAAAAGGAGCCCAAACTAGGCAGAGGATAGAGATCATAAAAGTTAGAGCAGAAATCAACATGGAAACCCAAAAAACAATCCGAAAGATCAATGAAACCAAGAGCTGGTTCTTCGAGAAAATAGACAAGATTGATAAACCACTAGCAAGACTCACAAAGAGAGAGAGAGAGAGAGAGAGAGAGAGAGAGAGAGAGAGAGGAGAGAGAACCCACCCTAATAAACTGTATCAGAATGAGAAGGGGGATATCACAACAGAAACCAAAGAAATTCAAAAGATCGTCAGAGCCATCAGTCTGTATGCCACAAAACAAGAGAACCTAGAAGAAATGGATAAATTCCTGCATTCCTATAATCTCCCAAGACTGAATCAAGAAGATCTAGAATACCTTAATAGTCCTATTAATATCAAGGAAATTGAAACTGTAATCAAAAGTCTCTGCAGAAACAAAAGCCCAAGTCCAGATGGATTCACTAGCAATTTTTCCAAACATTTAAAGAGGACATATTGCCAGTTCTTCTCAAGCTTTTCCAGGAAATTGAAGAAACAGAAACTCTCCCAGTTTCTATGAGGCCCATATCTCTCTAATACCAAAAGGAAACAAAGACACCACAAAAAAAGAAAACTGCAGGCCGATATCCCTGATGAACACGGATGCGAAGATTCTCAACAAAATACTAGCAAATAGAATTCAACAACTCATCAAAAAGATCATACACCATGACCAAGTGGGATTCATCTCGGGGATGCAAGGATGGTTTAACATTCAGAAATCAATCAACATAATCCAAAATATCAACAAAAGAAAAGATAAAAACCATATGATCATATCAATAGATGCAGAGAAAGCATTTGACAAGATCCAGCACCCATTTATTATGAAAACCCTCACCAAAATGGGTATAGAAGGGACTTTTCTCAATATAGTTAAAGCCATCTATCACAAGCCTATGGTAAGCATCATCCTCAATGGGGAAAAACTAAGAGCCTTCCCTCTAAATCAGGGATGAGACAAGGGTGCCCATTTTCTCCACTGCAGTTCAATATAGTACTGGAAGTACTTGCAATAGCGGTTAGGAAAGAAAAAGATATTAAGGGCATTCAGGTAAGAAAGGAAGAAAACAAGCTCTTGCAGATGATATGATACTATACTTAGAGAACCCTAAAACCTCTACCAAGAAACTCCGAGAAACAAGACTTGTATAGTAAAGTTGAAGGCTTTAAAATCAATATTCAAAAGTCCATGTCTTTCCTATACACAAATAGTGAGAGAGAAGAAAGTGACATGAAAAAAACAACCCTGTTCACAATTGTGCCCCAGAAAATCAAGTACCTATAAATCAGCTTAACTAAGGATGTAAAAGACCTGTACAAAGAAAACTACAAAAAGCTACTTTGGAAAATAAGAGGAAATGGAAATATATCAAAGATTAGATGATCATATGTTTGGGAGGATATGTCAGTATATTCTAATTTTTTAAGAATCGCCCATACTGTTTTCCTAAAGGGCTGAACCAGTTGGCATTCCCACCAGCAGTAAAGGAGGGTCCCTTTCTCACCACAACCATGCCAACAACTGTTGCTTTTATTCTTTTTGATGTGGGCCAGTCTCTGTGGTGTGAGATGATATCTCATTGTTGTTTTGATCTGCATCTTCCTGATGATTGGTGATGTAGAGCATTTTCTCATTCCCAGCATCCCATATGGTCCACTGAGCACTGCCGGGAGTAATTCCTGAGTGTATGAGCCAGGAGTATTCCCTGAGCATCTCTGGGTGTGACCCAAAAAAAAAAACTAGTATTATCACAAAGATTTCATCACAGTCTTGGAAACTTGATGATCTGGAGAGATTAGATACTATGAATGGTGTATACTTTGCATGTGGCACCACATATAGTAATCATAGCACCACTAGAAGCAACCCTGAGACAGAGCCAGAAATAGCACCTGAAGAACCTCTAGGTATGACACAAAATGCCCCCTACATAAAATCAAATTCAACAGTGATTCAAGAGGTTTATACAAGCAGGTGTGTGACCGGCCACTGTCACACCATCCACATGCCTGCACTCCAACCAATCACTCGGACCCAAACCCTCCCAGCCTTCCAAACCTCCATCTTGCCCACCAATGTGTGCCATAGCTGGCTTGCTCCCTCTCTCAAGTGTGTGACCCCCCTCCTGTCCCCCTCCCCCCACCTACAGTGAGGCAGGAGCGTGGTCTTCGCTTCAGGGGACATGGCTTCTGCAGTAGAGGGTGTGGCCTCCAGGGAGGACGAGACAGCCACTCAGGTGGTCACAGTTATATTCCCCTTTCCCAACACTCTGGACTCACATCTCAAATAGTCAAAGCCATCTGCCACAAGTCTATGGCAAGAATTATTCTCAATGGGGAAAAACTAAGAGCCTTCCCTTTAAGATCAGGGACTAGATAAGGATGCCTGCTCTCACCACTTCTGTGAGTATAATATAGTACCGGAAGTACTTGCAATAGTGATTAGGCAAGAACAAGATATTGAAGGCATTCAGATAGGAAAGGAAGAAATTAAGCCCTCACTATTTGCAGATGATATGATACTATATTTAGAGAACCCTAAATCCTCTACCAAGAAGCTCCTAGACTTGTATAGTAAAGTCACAGGCTTTAAAATCAATACTCAAAATCCATGGCTTTCCTATACTAAAATAATAAGAGAGAAGAAAGTGACATGAAAAAGCAATCCAGTTCACAATCATGCCTCAGAAAATCAAGTACCGGGGCTGGAACAAGAGCATAGTGGGTAGAGCATTTGCCCTGCACGTGGACGACCCGGGTTGGATTCCCAGCATCCCATATGGTTCCCCGAGCTCCTCCAGGATTAATTCCTGAGGGCAGAGCCAGGAGTAACCCCTGAGCATCGCGGGGTGTGACTCAAAAAGCAAAAAAAAAAAGAAAAAGGTGGTGTAGTTGCCGACCATCTATCTTCACTCCCATGTTTTCCCATTCCAGTCGTCGCATGATGTTCTCGAGGGTGGCACTGAAGAGTTTTGGTGAAATGGTATCACCCTGCCGAACCCCTCTCTCTCTAGACATGTATGATTACTTCTTGTAGAATGGTGAGATCCTGGTAGTGAATCTGTAATAGAGCTCACAGAGGATCCTGATGTATTGAGTTTGTACGCCCTTACTAGCTAGGGTTTCTGTGACTGCTTCTGTCTCAACAGAATCAAAGGCCTTCTTTAAATCAATGAACATTAGACAGAGTGGCATCTTGAACTCCCGAGAAACCTCAATGATCTTGGTTATCATATGGATATGGTCGATGGTGCTGAATCCTTTTCGGAACCCAGCTTGTTCGCATGGTTGTCTTTCATCTAGTGTTCTGTCAATCCTATTCAGGACAACTCAAGTGAACAGTTTGTAGATGACAGACAATAGGCAGATTGGGCAATAGTTGCCAATGTTGTGGATGTCTCCCTTCTTGTATAGTAGTACAGTCCTGCTGGTTTTCCATTGGGATGGAACCTTGCATTCAGACAGGTAGCGTGTGAAGAGCCGAGCCAGTGTATTGATGAGTACTGATGGTAAGCTCTTTAGGTGTTCAGGTATGACCTTGTCTGAGCCAGGTGCTCTTTGTTTCTTTACTGACAAGATGGCGTGTTGGATTTCGGAAGGGAGAACATTGGGAACGACATATCCATCCTACGGAATTTGGTATGTGGGCAAGTGGACATGGCTAATTAAGAGATCTGAGTAGAAGTCATGAATAATATTCTCCATTGCCCTTCTGGAAGATATGATAGATCCATTAGGATGTCAGAGGGCAGTCATCTTGGTCTTGTAGTTGGTGAAGGACAGGCGGGCATTACGAATGCTTTTCCTGGCTTCTGCCGCATCTACCAGCACTGCTGCTCTCCTGTCTTTGATCACTTCTCTGCACTGTTTTCCGAGCTCAGACGTTTGCTTGCGGTTGCCTGAGGCAAGTGACAAGCCACGTTGGTGGATAAGTTCAAGAGTGTTCGAAGAAAGGCGTTTTTTTTTTGTGGTTATCTCTCTCTTGGCATTCCTCCCACAATCATGGAGGTGCTGAATCACTCAATCGTATTCCTCATCAATGTTGTCAATGACAGCATCTTTCCATGTTGCCGCAACAGAGCCAAAGAGCTCCCAGTTGGTGGTCGTTCTTTTAATTAAAAGGTCATTTTTTAAAAAATAAAATAAATAAATAAATTAAAAGGTTTATACAAAATGATCAAGTGGGAATCTTTCTAGGGATGCAAGGATACCTCAATATATGTAAAATAATTAAGACAATAGGTTTTATTTAAAAAGAGATTGAAAAAATCATATGATCATACCCGTAAATAAAGAGAAAGTTTTTGACAAGATTAAACATCCATTGGTGATTTTTTAAAAATAGTGATAGGAGAAACATACTCTGAGGCCAAGAAAGAACCTCATATGCATCATGACAGTCTGCACTTCAGCAAAATAAGCAGTAGGCCTAAGTTTCTGCCACCTCCCCGCCACGCTGGCCTCACAGAGAATTCAATGAAACTGTCCTTGGCGAGGCTGGAACTCCCCTAGATGCCACTAACCAGTCATATGATAAATAGGATATCTCCAGGCACAGCAGGTGGGCATCACCAATTAGCTCACAGACTTGTGACTGTTTCATCGAAATTCTTGGGAAAACTGCCAACTGTAACCAACAACTGTGCCAACTTTGCTTATGTAACTATAGACTATATAATGTTCCCTGGAACTAGGGTCGGGGTCCTTGTCAAGACTCCACTGCATTGGATGAGGCTTGAACCCTAGCTAGAGCTGGCAATAAAGGTTCCTTTGCTTTTGCATTCTCACTTGTGTAACTGGTCTCTCAGTGAAAGGGAAACCCAGAACCCAGGTATAACAATACCTCAAGAGAGTAATGGCAACTCACAACCAAACCACAGCCAACATCATACTTAAGAGCAAAGAATAGAAAGTTCTAAATCTGGCATACACCAAAGCTGTCTACTTTTTCCACTGTTACTAAATATAGTTTGAAAGGCATTAACACAGCAATTAGTCTATAAAAAAATTGAAGGAATTCAAACTGAAAAAGAAGTTAAGGGTCTGGAGCAATAGCACAGCGGATAGGGCGTTTGCCTTGCACGCAGCCAACCTAGGTTCGATTCCCAGCATCCCATATGGTCCCCCAAGCACCGCCAGGAGTAATTCCTGAGTGCATGAACCAGTAGTAACGCAGGGTGTGACCCAAAAAGGAAAGAAAAAGAAGTTAAACTCTCACTATTTGCACATACATAGAAGACCCCATAAACAGCACTTTTAAAAAAAACCCTAGGAATAATAGACTAGTAGATCAAAGCAGCAGGTATTGGAGGGACAAGACAAACTTCACAGATACGTATAACTTTTACAGAAAGATAGTGAAAAGCTTCTTCGTGTCAATAATCGCACTCAATGTTAATGGCCCTAAACTCACCAATCAAGAGACACAGAGTGGAAACACATTTGAACAGTTACGGCAAACAGAGGCTCAGAGCCAGCGACTATAAACACTTCAAGCAAACAATTCCTTTAAAATGGCCAGTGTGGCCATCCTTATATCAGACAAAAGACTTGACGTTAAAAATAGTATAACAGATAGGGATGATCATTTCTTACTGACCAAGGTTTATAAACACCATGAAAAACACACTCAAACATTTATGCACCTAATGAAGTACTATCAAAATATTTAAAATAACTGTTTAATAGACTTGGGACTGGTGGGAGAGGACGTTAGCCTATACGATGAGGAGCAATGAAACTGGGTTCCAGCCACACCCACTGGCCTTCCAGCTCTCCAACAGCACAAAAACAAGCCAAGAGCATCTAGGTAAGGCAGGAATCCTGGGAAGGAAAAGCTGCAGACACATACGGTAACTAATAGAACCTCCCAACACTAGGTGGCGCCAGAGAACTTAAAAAGATAGTACCTCCTCATGGCTGGAGTGGTCCCTGAAAACTCAAAATTCCAAACCAACACTGATGCAAAAGGGTCAGGAGGAGGCAAAAAACCAGAAACTCATCTACAGCCCACAAAGCACAGCAATCATAACAGAGCCCGCCATGGTCAGTGACTGGAAAGAATAGTCTGACTGGCTCTTCCAGCACCAATCTATTCAATAAATTCTCAGACAACATTTTAAAGATTTTATAATGGTAATGTTCTAATGAGCTTAAAGAAACTACAGACTGTCAGTAATGCACAAGAAAGTATGAGAGGAAAGTCAGAAGTGATAGAACTGAAGAGCATGACTGGAAAAATTAAAAACACAGCTTAAAGCTGAGGCATGAATCAGTGACTTCAATGACACAATCCAGAAAATATCTAGGAAACAACAGAAGTTTGTAGGAATTCATCCAAGTCCTTAAATGAGAGCCAAATGCAAGGTGGATACTAATGATTACTGGGTGATAAACGACATAAGATGATGGCAAGGAAGCAAGACAGCCTTTAAGAGAAATATAAAATATCTATGCTTCACTCTACACATGTAAGAAGTTTTTATACTTCAAATGAATGGATCAAAAAGTTGTGTCATGCACATATACACAAAGGAATAGTATGCAGCTCTAAGAAAGAATAAAATCATGAAATTTTCCTCTACCTGCATGGAACTAGAGGATGTCACGCTGAAGAGAGTCAGTCAGAAGAACAGGGATAAATAGATGATGTCTCTCATATGATGTCTCTCATACGTGGCACTTAAAGATACATATCAAGGTAGCAAAAAATGTCCAAAGACAACATAATGGGAAAAAATGTATCCGCACAATCAAGTTGCCATGGTAAGGTTGGGAGGGAAGAGTCTTGGGGGTTCTTGGGAGAGGAAGGGTAGACATTGGTAATGGGTGTGGTGTTGGAATTGTGTGCATGAAAAACCATTATTAATAGCACTGTAACCACAAGATCTCAATAAAATTATTTTTCAAAAAACAACCTAAAAATTAAACTATGAGATGTTAAAATTTTCAATATTTGAAATGAGAGGGAACAGTATTTCTAAGACTCGAAGACAAAGTTTTACTAATTTATTTAGAGACTTTCTATAATAAAACATACTAATATATGCTAAGAAACATAATCAAGAAAAAACATTCCATAGACCAACCCTAATCCTAGTTTGGTTGCTTTGTTTTGTTGTTGCATGGGAGGTTGGGCTTTTTTGCAAATAAGCACCAATATTATGTATTTTTTAGAAATAATAATATTTTGTTTGGTAACTCACAGTCTTATCTAATGTAAGTAAAGGTAAAGGTAAAGGTAAAGGTAAAGGCCCTCCCGTTGATCGTCAATTTGCTCGAGCGGGCCCAGTAACGTCTCCATTGGAGACTTTGTTGTTACTGTGTCTGGCATATCGAATACTCTAGGTAGCTTGCCGGGCTCTCCGAGAGGGGCAGAGGAATCGAACTCGGGTCGGCCATGTTGGCCGCTTGTAAGGCGAACTCCCTACCCGCTGTGCTATCGCTCCAGCAGTAAAATATTACTAAAACTATGTGCTGCACTTGGAAAATGTAGAGTTCTTACATATATCTAGTATCACTTGTATCACTTGTCATCCCATTGAACTTCAATTTGCTCGAGCGGGTGCCAGTAACATCTCCATTCATCCCTGTTGCGTGCTAGTGTAGCCTAGTGGCATCTGCTCACTCCAGGAACACAAAGAGCCTCAAATCGTTTGTTCAGGGTTTTGACGAAGAAGTCATAGGTGGGCGGCCACGCGGAATCCAGTCCTTAACAGCTCTAGTCCAGCTGTCATCTCTAAATCACTTTATGTGTCTGGCCCATCTGATTTTCAATGCCTTGGCAAACAAGACAGAATCCCTGATTATTGATTGTCAATGGAGGTTGGAATTCCGGATTTCTTCTCTCACTTGAATGAAATGTGATATTCCAAGCATAGCTCTTTCAATTCCTCTTTGGAATACCCCATAATGTTCTTGTCCTGTTTTCATAGGGCCCAGGTCTCTGAGGCGTATATTAGTGCAGGAAGAATGGTGGAGTAGAAAAGATATGCCTGGAGCTGGAGGTTCTTCATCCTCTTAACAACTTCTTTGATGCTCTTGAAGGCGTTCGAAGCCGCTCTCTTCCTCCTGCACAGTTCTGGCACCAAGTCATTCCTAATTTTGAGTTCTTGACCCAGGTTCACATAGCTGCTGCATTCGGAAATGTTCGTTCTGTTGAGAGCAAATGGAACATCAGGACTAGTTCATTTTTCATGAACATTGTCTTGGTGAGATTCAGCTGCAGTCCGACCTTTCCACACTCATGGTCAAAGTTGGCCAGAATCTGTGCCACTTGGCTAATGCTTAGTGTTATTAGAACAATGTCATCAGCAAAGCAGAGGTGGTGTAGATGCTGGCTGTCTGTCTTCACTCCCATTTCTTCCCATTCCAATCATCGCATGACATTCTCCAGGTTGGCACTGAAGAGTTTCAGTGAAATGCTATCACCCTGCCAAACCCCTCTCTTGACATTGATGATCATTTCCTTGTAGAATGGTGAGATCCTAGTGGTGAATCCGTAATACAGCTCACGGAGGATCCTGATGTACTGAGTTTGAACACCCTGTTTGGCTAGGGCTTCGATGACTGCTTCAGACTCAACAGAATCAAAGGCCTTCTTTAAATCAATGAACGTTAGACAGAGCGGCATCTTGAACTCTCACAAAACCCCAATGATTTTGGTCACTGTGCAGATATGGTCGATTGTGCTGAATCCTTTTCGGAACCTGGCTTGCTTGCATGATTGTCCTTCATCTAGTGTTCTGCCTATTCTGTTCAGGATAACTTGAGTGAACAACTTGTAGACAACAGACAACAAGCAGATCAGGCGATAGTTGCTGATGTCATGGATGTCTCCCTTCTTGTACAACAGGACGGTCCTGCTGGTTTTCCATTGGGATGGAACCTTACATTCAGACAGGTAGTGTGTGAAGAGCCAAGCCAGTGTATTGATGAGTACTGGTGGCAGATTCTTCAGGTGTTTGGGTCTGACCTTGTCTGGACGGGGTGTTGTACACTTCTTTACCAACAAAATGGCATGTCAGAGTTCGGAAGGAAGAACGTTGGGAATGACATATCCATCGTGTGGAATTTTGTATGTGGGCAGGCAGACGTGGCTATCAAAGAGATTTGAGTAGAAGTTGTGGATAATCTTCTTGATTTCCCTCTGGAAGATATGATAGATCCATCAGGACATCTGAGAGCAGTCATCTTGGTCTTGTAGTTGGCAAAGGACAGGCGAGAGTTGCAAATACTTTTCCCGGCTTCTGCTGCATCGACCAGCACTGCTGCTCTTCTCTCTTTGAGATCTTTCTTTATCACTTCTCTGCACAGCTTTGCAAGCTTGGATGTTTGTGATTGCCTGAGGCTCGCGCCAAACCACATTGGCGAAGGAACTGGAGAGTTTCTGAAGGCAGGCATCTGTCTGTGGCTTTCCCACTCCCGGCATTCTTCGAGCAGTCATGGAGGTGCTGAACCAGTCGATCGTATTCCTCGTCGATGTTTTCAATGACAGCACCTTTCCACATTGCCACAATAGTGCCAAAGAGCTCCCAGTTGGTGGTCGTTCTGGGAGTTCTCTTCTTAAACTTTGCAGTCCTTTCTCTCCGCTCTGTGAAGTAGAACTTTGCACAAAGGAGATGGTGGTCCGATCCATTTAGAATTTTGGGACAGCAGCGATATCAGTCAGGCAAAACCATCGATTGAATATGATGTGGTCAATTTTGTTGTGGAACTGTTCACTAGGAAACTCCCATGTCCAACGTTTAGATTCGTCCTTCTGGAACTGTGAGTTACCATGGATGGTCTTGGTCAACATGATGAACTCAGTCTCTCACCCTGTTCGTTCCATTCTAGGCCATTGGTCCCTATGTGGAGTTCTTCGGGCAACCTTCTCAGTCCTATCTTGGCTTTAAAATCACCGACAATGATCTTGTAGAAGGTGTGGTCTTCTTTATAGAACTTTTCCAGCTCCATGTAGAACATCTCAATTTCTTCTTCATCGTAGTTGGATGTTGGTGCATAGACAACAAAGATAGAAACTACCTGCAGTGAACCACATCTATTCAAGCATAATCATCTGATTCAGGTTGTTTAGCATTCAAATGAATCAACTCTCATGGCCAAGTTCGTGTTGAAAAGGACACCGACACCACCGGCCTCTATTGTCGCATGTTCCAAGGAACAGTTTTTCTCCAGTGTCGAAAATATCTAATATAAGCCTGTCTAAATTTAAATATAGGATCCAGGACACAGTACAGCAAGTTGGGTGCTGAATTGCAAACAGCTGATCTGGGTCAGATCCCCAAACCACAAGGAATTATCCCTAAATATAGAGCAAGGGATGTCCCCTGATAAGTCACAGCCAGGTGTGACTCAAAGCCTCCCCCCCAAAAAAAATTAAATAAAATATAAAAATATAGCTAGTTACAATATCTCTGTATAAGATAAAATTAGAGTCAGGAAAAGCTAGTTGATCGTCAAGTAATATTTTTTTCAATGGTACCTAAAACATAAAATCCAGCTGTTTCCATCTGGTCTGCAGGTCTGCAATTCTGCACAGGACACCTGCCAAGGATTCTTGATTGTGATGGTGTAGAAATGTTTACACTTGTCACACTTGTATCACTTATCATCCCATTGCTCATCGATTTGCTCAGGCGGGTGCCAGTAATGTCTCCATTTGTCCCTGTCTCTTGCTAGTGTTGCCCAGTGGCATCTGCTCGCTCCAGGAACACGAAGAGCATCAAACCGTTCATTCAGGGTCTTGACGAAGAAGTGTGACCATCTCATAGGTTCACACACTGAAAAAAAATGTTCACACACACACACACACACAAAGTTCACACACTGAAAAAAAACTATTCTCTCAAAATTTTCTATCTGCACAAAGAACTTATGTCTTATAGGTTACTATAAAAATATAAAGAGGAATAATGGTTCTAAACAAAGTAATATAGTTGGAGTTTAATAGTTTTCTTTTAAAAAATAGAATTTTGCTTGCTCTTCAAACCTGTGTTCTTGCTTGCTTGCTAGTCTCTATATTTCTTGGTTTGGTTATTTCCACTCTGGAGAAGCCTGTGTTCTTTCTCCCCTTAATAAAATAAAACTTAATAAAATAAAACTTAAGTAAGTTTTAATAACTTATTAATTAAATAAACAAGTTTAAAAACCATAAAATTTTTAAAAAGAATTTTAGTTAGCTAACAAAGTTCTCCTACTTTATTTAGATTTAAGTAATCAGAAAGTCAGAGAAGATATTCCAACAGTGTTCTATAATTTTTATAAGAAGAAAAGAAGAGGGGAAATGAGCATTTGCTAAAATGATTACTTGTGAAGCAGAAATCTAACTGGTGGCTCATTTAATTCTTACAACTCATTACAACAACTCATTTTAAAAATGGAATAAACTATCTTTACTGACAAATGTACTTCATTTACCTAAAACAACTATAAAATCAATTTATATTATTGACAAGTTATGAATCTCCTAAAGAACTATATGGATTTGAATGTGGTATATGTAGTTGTCCAGTTACTAATGAAAGACTTGCTATAATATGTATTTAAAATTATCAATATATACACATTATATCAATTAAACTATATATTTTTAAAAGACATGAATATTTTAAAAAGTAAAGGCATTTTTAATAAATAGGTAGATCCCCCTTCTTCTAGTAGCTAGACAGTTACACCCACCAGATACCCCTGGTACCATGTAATCCCATCAACGGCCAAGCCCAACACTATAAAACCAAGCTCCCGACATCTTATTGTCTAGTTCTTGATCTCGGAGAACCCGGCAGACTACCGAGAGTATCCTGCCCGCACAGCAGAGTCTGTCAAGCTCCTCGTGGTGTATTCAATATGCCAAGACTCAGTAACAATGATGGGTCTCATTCCCCTGATCCTGAAAGAGCCTCCAATGTGTCACTTGCTAAAATCTCAGGGCTAGGACGAATGGAGATGTTACTGGTGCCTACTCAAGGAAATCGACGAACAGTGGGATGACAGTGACAGTGATGAAATATTATTTGGTCAGCTTATTTTTTCCCCATATTCATTCTACCAATATTAATAAATGTACCACGTGTCAGATATTTCTGTGCAATTAATAAAGATACTTTTAGAAAGTCCCAAATAACATACAGAAAATAAATCGGTGTAATTATTTGAGAAGACTTTGTTATCATGTCACTTAGGTATCTCTGAGGATACAATCTCAGAAAGAGCTGCAGCCAAGACGGAGCATCCCAGTTATGGGGGACACCGGAAATCTGACAGCCAGAACAGTCATTCCTAGAAGCCCAAAGTCAGAAAAAGTTCCGGTGTGAAAAGTATAAGTAGAAAAAGAACAAATTTGCGTGAGTAAAGGTTTTTGCTTCAGTTTTGAATATATGAACCACATTTAGCACACATGGATGAACTCATCTTCCAACAAACTGAGCAATAACACCAGAAATAAAGGCCTAGATACAGGAGAGCTTATTCATGTGCACTTTAAAAATGAGGTAAGCTGGGGGCTGGAGCAATAGCACAGCGGGTAGGGCGTTTGCCTTGCACGCGGCCGACCCAGGTTCAATTCCCAGCATCCCATATAGTCCCCTGAGCACCGCCAGGAGTAATTCCTAAGTGCAGAGCCAGGAGTAACCCCTGTGCATTGCCAGGTATGACCCAAAAAAGCAGAATAAAAAAATAAAAACAAGGTAAGCTATTGAGGACTATGAAAAAATGAGGACTAAGCCCCAGAATCTGGGTGGTGTTTACACCTGGGGAAAAGGGGAAAGTGCACGATCATTTTATGGACATTTTGTGGCATGGCATTCACCTGATAATTATTGGTTTAACTGAACAGTTTATGTTTTGTGCACTGTCTTATGTTTTACAATGAAAGTATTGATAAACTATTAACTTTACTCAACTAAAACATATATATAAATTTTAAATATATGGGTAAATATATGTATTTATGTATATATATATATATATATCGCCTGTATCACCTGTATCACCTGTCGTCCGTTGTTCATAAATTTGCTTGTGCAGGCACCAATAACGTCTCCATTCATCCCAGCCCTGAGATTTTAGCAGCCTGTCCTTACTCATCCTTCCCAACGCTGCTGTATTGGAGGATCTTTCAGGGTCAGGGGAATGAAGCCCATTATTGTTAGTGTTTTTGGCATATTGATTATGCCACGGGGCTGGAGTGAAAGCACAGCGGGTAAGGTGTTTGCCTTGCACACAGCCAACATGGTCGACCTGAGTTCGATTACTCCGCCCCTCTTGGAGAGCCCAGCAAGCTACTGAGAGTATCTCGCCCACGCGGCAAAGCCTGGCAAGCTACCCGTGATGTATTCGATATGCCAAACACAGTAAAAACAAAGTCTCACGATGGAGACGTTACTGGGCCCGCTCGAGAAAATCGATGAACAACGGGAGGACAGTGACAGTGATTATGCCACAGGTAGCTTGCCAGGCTCTGCCGTGCAGGCGGGATTACTTTGGTAGCTTGCCGGGCTCTCCAAGAGGGACAGAGATTTGGGGGGCAACCTCTAATCACTTTTACAGGTGTTCCCAGTCTATCAAACATCAAACCGAATGTCACAGGTTTGATCCCCGACATTCCATATGGTCCCACAAACCCACCTAGAGTGATCTCTGAGCACAGAGCAGGAGTAAACCCTGAGCACCACAGGTTGGCATTCAAAATATATGTATTTGGTATTTGTGAAAATATATATATGATTTTCACTTATTCTTTTAGTTTTGTACATTACAATTTTTCCACAATGAATAACGTAACAGTGAACTAAAAGGTAAGTTCTAAAAGTGAAGAAAAATAATTCTATCTTGGAGTGGCCAGCTGCTTTTGGCATGGGCTAGGACCTGGATGGAAAAGAAAGGAGAAGAGAGGGACAACAAACCTTCCAAGGGGTGATTTATGACGCTTCCTAAACTAATAAAGTGTCTAAGTGACTTGCTCCAGGCCCACTGGCCAACGTGGGTTGAGCAACTGAGGAAAGCTCTTGTGTTCTGATAGCCATGACAGCCTAAGGAGAAAAGGGATGCAAGACAGAGCCCTTTCTGTGCTCCTCCAGTTGCCAGCTCTAAGATGCCCTTCTCATCTACTCCACTTTCTGACTTCTTGAAATCTTGGACCTAAGCACAGATTTTCTGGTGTCTCTATAATCATCCCTTCCTTTTCCCAGCCCAGAGCCATCAAGCTCACAAATGCTTCCTTGGGCTCTAAAAACACTTCTTCTGACCTTGCAGAAAGAATCCAAGTTTTTCCCGGTGCCACAGTACACACTGAATTTCTTGAAATGCTTAAGGGTTGCTGTGACTCTTCATGCCATCTCGCCACTTGAGACCTATTCTCCTTCTCTGCAGCAACCAGGCGGGCAAGCAGGGTGGGTATTCCACACTGCTCACCTGCAGCTTAGCTATGAAGCTCTCAGTCTCCCATGGGTGTTTTACTCAGCGGTCCCCACACTGAAATAGGCTTCCTCAAGCAAACACCCTTCACTATCTCACTGAGAAAACCTGTCAACACCAAAGTAAAAACTACAAACACATGAGGTGATATTTTAGAAGTAGACTCCCAACTCCTCCACAACAGTGTATTTGCCAGAGATTAAGACTGCCACAGGGCTGGAGCGATAGCACAGCGGGTAGGGCGTTCGCCTTACAAGCGGCCAGCATGGCCGACCCGAGTTCGATTCCTCCGCCCCTCTCGGAGAGCCCGGCAAGCTACCGAGAGTATTCGATATGCCAGACACAGTAACAACAAAGTCTCTAATGGAGACGTTACTGGGCCCGCTCGAGCAAATCGACGATCAACGGGAGGGCCTTTACCTTACCTTTACCTTTTACTTTGGATTAAATTTGGAAGCACATTTTTTTCAGCAATCACTGATCAAATAATTTCACAAAACAACAATGACATATCATCTCACAGCTGAGAGATTGGCACATAACACAAAGGACAAAAACAACTATTGTTGGTGTAGATGTGGGGGAGGGAAAGACATCCTCATTCACAACTGCTGGTAATGTTGACTGGTCCAGCCTTTATGAAAAACAATATGGACAATTCTCAAAAAACTAAGCATTGAACTTCAGTATGACCCAGCATTTCCACATTTTGGCATCTATCCCAAGGGCCTAAAAACTCTGCTAAAAATAGACATTTGCTCCTCTATTTTCATTGCAACATTCTTAACAATAGCTAAAATCTGGGAAACAACCCAAATGTACAAAATAGATGACCAGATAAAGAAACTATGGCACATATATACAATGAAATATTACTCATGTACACTATGAGAAAAGATGCAGTCATGTAATTTGCACCTACTTGGGAGGATCTGGAGAGTCTCAAGTTTGGTGAAGTCAGCCAGAAGGAGAGGGATAGATATAGAACGATCCCTCTCATGTGTGATAGAAAGAAACATGGTAGGAGAAAACAGATGCACAACAGGAATTGAGAACTGGTTTCCAATAGGAAGCTCACAGTTGGGGGAAATTAAAGATTAGGGATGATGGTAGAAGAGGTGGACACTCTGTTGAGGGTATGGTGCTGGAATCTTTATGCATGAAATCATACCAGTAAGTTTCGTAAACCACATTGTTTAAAATAAAATATTAAAAAAGTAAATTAACAGCCATCTATAACAAACCCACAGCCAATGTCATAATAATAAAAAACTGAAAAACCTTTCTCCTGACTTCAGACACATAGTAAAGATATGTACTGTCACCACTCTTGTTTAACATAGCTTTAGTAGTCTTTTCCACAGCAATCAGACAAGAAAAAGTATCAGGTATTCAAATTGGAAAAGAATCAATCAAACTATCACTACTTAAAGGTGACATGTTATTGTACACCTAAAATCCTAAAGACTCCACCAAAAACATCTTCAAAGTAATAAACGAAGACAATAAGGGAGAAAGTTACAAAATCAATACACAAAAATCACTAATATTCATTACACAAATAATGAACTAGAAACAAAAGAAATTTAAAAGACTATCCCTTTTAAAAATGCTTCCCCGGTGGACGGAACAATAGTTCAGCAGGTAGAGTATTGATTTGCTTTGCATGCGGCCAACCCATGTTCAATTCCCAGCATCCCGTACAGTACCCTGACTACCACCAGGAGTGATTCCTGAGTGAAAAGCCAGGAGTAACCCCTGTGCATGGCCCGGTGTCATCCAAAAAAGGAAAAAAACATAAAATTTCAAGGACTTTTTTTTTCAAAGATATAAAACTAATTCTATTACAATTTTTATGGAACCATAAAACTCCTTAAATAGCCAAAATAATCCTAAAACCAAAAGAAAGGGACATTTAGGATTCAGGAATTGCATTTCCCAATTTTGACCCTTACCACAAAGCTATAATAATCAAAAGTACATGGTCTTTGAATAAAGATAGACCTGCAGACCAATCGAACAGAACTGAAAGTCCAGAATTAAATGCCCAGATTAACTGAGAGCTAATCTATGGGAAATGGAGCCAGGTGGAGAAAATAAAATCTCTACAACAAACGGTGTTGGGAAAACTGAATGCCAATATGTAGAAAAGTGAAATTAGAACCATATTTCACTATATGAATTCACAAAAGTGTGTGGGCACTTGCCTTGTGTGTTCCATGGCCATGAGCCACTTCCCCATACCAGCTGGCCACTGCCACAAATAGACACATGAAGAAGAGAACAGGGTTGCCAAGCTGGTTGGTGATCAGTCATCATTTATTCCAATATAGTCTCCCTCTGCCTCCTTCCAGTCTCACCCACTGCCCATATTCCGTCCCACCAAGTGCCACATTCCAGTTTCCCCCTGCCCCTCCTTCCCATCTCTTACTGTCCCTCATGCTAATCTCACTCTGTCTTGTATTCTGTCTTGTATTCTCACAGCCTTAATCTAGACCTCAACCACCCAGGTTGAGAGTAGCGACTACACATAGGTCAGATAGCACAATCAACATATGTGAAGCCCTTCCTTCCAGGGAAGCTCTTCTAGATTTCATCTTGCTAGGAAATCCACTCCAGGGTGGAATTTCATGTAAAGGCATAGTTTTACCTTTCCTTAGTCCATATTCATTTAAATGGTCATCTTGAATTTACCTCTTAATAATCTTTCTACTCATTTTGTCACAGTAAGAGATATATAAAGCTTATAGGGTGGCTCTACTGGGGACATCTCACTATGGATCCCAGACTGCAGTCCTCAGGCCAGATTAGTCCTTCCTAACCCCAGCAGGATCCTTTTCTTTGGGTCACGGCAGAATTTGTCCACGACTGTGCTCTTAACTTATTGTAAGTTTAATGGACCTTGGCCTGTCCCTTTTCCATGCCAGGGTAGCTCACAGTTTTCCCTGGGTCCATCCAATCTCTTCGTTGGGCCCCTCCTTTTGGGGTGCTAGGAACTAAGGGCAACTGAGGCTTAAGTCTAGTAAACATGACAAATGCCCAAGAGTAAATATTATATGGAGTCAATTTACTGCCAAGTTACAAAAGCTTAGCATTAACTGTCTTCCTATGTCTAAACAGAAAGGACACTGCTCTAAAATAAACTATGCAACGGACATAAGGGAAAGAGAAAAGCAACATCTCACTTACAAATACAAAATCTAGACTCCTTAGAAGGATCTGAGGATCTTAGAAGTCACAGGGTCTAATTTGGGGATATAGGTGATTAACAGATAGGGGAAGCAGAGCACAAAGGAGAGGTCAAAGATAAACACAAAGGCATGGGAGTGCCTCAGGAGCACTGTAATGAGTGTAACTCAATAAACCTAAGGTCCCTGCAGCAAGAGAGAAAGGATGAAGGACAACCAATGTTATCCTACACCTCACACCACTCACAAAAGTAAACACAGTGTGGATTAAAGATATTGCGCTTAGACCAGAATCCATAAAATACACTAAAGAAAGCATTGACAGAATTCTCCAGAAAATTGACCACCGGAATTTTCAGTGAGATGACAACAGTGGCAAAATAAACAACAACAACAACAAAAATATACAAGTATGACTACATTAAATTTAAAAACTTCCACTCAACAATAGAATTCCAAGCTATAATAAAGAGACACCCTACTAAATGGAAGAAAATATTTGCACACAATACATCAGATAAAGGGCTGTTATACAAGATCTATAAAGAACTCACAAAACCCAACAAAAAGCTCATAGAAGAATTGATCCAGGGTGTTAAGGATTTTATACAAATGAAATCAAAGGAGTGAAGGAATACAATAGCAAGCCAAAGCAACAGAACACTGCATGTGGAGAACAGGATCAGCAACCTTGAGGACAAAGTTTAAAACATCAGCAGTAATGAAGTAACAAAAGAAAAGAGAAGAAAAAGAATAAAAGAGAAATCCCCCAGTTTCTGGAGAGAGGCATTTGCACAATTCAAGAGGCCCAAAGAGTACCCAACAAAATAGACTCAAACAAAACAACACCAAGACACATAGTAATCTAAATGTTGGTAAGAAACAAAGACAAAGATGGACTGCTCAAAACATCAAGAGAAAAGAAAAATCTCAAATACATAGTAAATAAGATTTATTACAGTCCTCCCATATAATGTCACACAAGTCAGAAAAGAGTTAATGACATATTAAAAGTACTGAATGAAAAAGCTTCCTGTCTAGAGTCCACTACCCAGCAAAGCCTCATTTAGGTCTGAGGGAAGAATTAAAAAATAATCTCAGAGAAAGAGAGAAGAAAAGTGCCTCCCATGAGGCAGGCTGAGGGTGGGGGGAGGTGGGGGTTGATGGAGGGAAACTGGGGACACTGGCGCTGGAAAATGTACACTGTGGGATGGGTGTTGGAATATTGTATGAGAGAAACCTAATTGTGAACAGCTTTGTGTCTGTCTCACAGTGATTCAATTTAAAAAATCTTCTCACACATAAAAGAGCTGGCAACATTTGCAACAACTAAACAAATTCTGTGAGAATTACTGAAAGGCCACCTATAAAAAAACAGACAAACACTTGCAAAAATAACTTGATCACACACACAGGGACACAGTCGTTTATATCAACAATCTCTCTTAATGTCAATGAACTGAATTCTACTATAATAAGGCATACAGTAGCTGGATGGATCAGGAAAGAAAATCTATTTGCTGCTTGCATGAAACACACTTAACACACAGGATAAATAAGACTCATATAGACTCAGACTGAAAAGATTGAAAACAATCATACATACCAATGGGAGACAAAAAAGAGTTTGGACAGCTATATTTATACCAGACTGAAGGGCATCAACATAAAGAAAGGAATTAGCGACAGTAATGGACAGTACGTAATAGTTAAATAAACAATGGTGGGTCTTATGGAAAATTAATGACCATATTGACTTCCAAAAAGTCTGGATCAGTTGATGTTTCTACCAGCAGTGAATGAGGGTCCCTTTTCCCCCCACATCCTTGCCAACACTGGTTGTTTTTGTTCTTTTTGATGAGTGCCAACATTATTTTTTAATCCTTTTTCTTCTTTTTTAATGTAGGCTCTCTGGTAGAAGGGGTTGCTTTATTTTGTTCAATTTTGTTTATTTTTTTTTCTTTTTTGGGTCACACCTGGTGATGTACAGGGGTTATTCCTGGCTCTGCACTCAGGAATTACTCCTGGTGGTGCTTGGGGGACCAGATGGGATGCTGGGAGTCGAACCTGGGTTGGTCACATGCAAGGCAAACGCTCTCCCTGCTGTGCTATAGCACAGCGGTAGGGTGTTTTCCTTGCACGCAGTCAACATCGCCAACCCGAGTTCGATTCCTCCGCCCCTCTCGGAGAGCCCGGCAAGCTACCGAGAGTATCTCGCCCGCACTGCAGAGCCTGGCAAGCCACCCGTGGCGTATTCGATATGCCAGACACAGTAACAACAAAGTCTCCAATGGAGACGTTACTGGGCCCGCTCGAGCAAATCGATGAACAATGGGAGGGCCTTTTTTTGTTTTGTTTTGTTTATTTTTTTTTTATTTTATTTAAATCTCATTTTAATTTGCATTTTCCAAAATCTGGAAGCAATCTAAGTACACAAGAACAGATGACTGGATAAAGAAACTATAGTCCATATACACAGTGGAATACTACTCAACAGTAAAAAAAAGATAGTTATATAATTTGCTGCTACATGGATGAATCTGGAGAATATCGTAGAGAATGAAGTTAACCAGAGGAAGAGGGACAGACATTAACCAATCTCTCTCATATCTAGTATATGAAGAAACTTTGTAAGGGAATAACAAAGTCCCAAAGGCAATAAAAACATAGAGCAGGAAAACAGTTTTTCAGTAGGAAGCTTGCCACTTGATTGGAGGTGGTGGGATGAGGGTGGGAAATAAACTAGGGAAGGGAACACTCGGACCAAGGTTGAGGGGTTAGTTTCCTCCTCTAGTGCTACTTTTTTTTTTTATTATTGAATCGCTGTGGGAAAAGTTACAAAGCTTTCAGGTTTAGGTCTCGGTCATGCAAATATCAATCACATTTCCCTTTACCAATACTTATTTTTCACCACGAAGAACCCCAATAAACCCCCACCCCCCACCCCCACCCCCAATGCCTGTGGGGCAGATGAGTTCTAGTTAACACTCTATCTACTTTGACTAGCTTCATTGTTTCGATAAAAGCTGCACCATTATTATTCAGACTTTACCCCCCCCCCCCCCCCCCCCCCCCCCGCAAATCAGCCATGCTGAAAAAGCATTGTGAAATGATTTTCTTTCTACAGCTGGGTTCAAGAATTAAATGATGGTTTTGGATTTCTGCTATTTTACGTATTAACCCTGGAAGTATTTCTACTGAGAGTCAGATAATAAAGAGATTGGTTTCTGTGCTCTGGAGTCGTGGCTGTGCCGGAGAGCCGCTCGTGGGGGGCAACTGGTGACCTCCGTAGGGCGTGAAGGACGGGCTGGAACGCCCCCCCCCGTCCCATGAGGTTTCAGTCGCGCCCCCACCGCCGGCTCAGACCTGCTCTCCACAAGGCTCCCATGCAGCTGCCTTCTTTCTTTCCAGAGAGGAGAGGGCGGAAGGCTCTAGTGCTACTTTTTAAACATCACCTGGGGGATGGGAGGGAAATGGAGGTATTAGTGGTGAAAAATGAACACTTATGAAAGGATTGGTGTTGGAACTTAATGAATATCTGTGAATGTTATGAATGAATAATGAATATCTTTGAATATCTGAAAGACCCAGAGACTATAAAACCCAGTTCCCAGAAGCACGCGGCCCCATTCACAGCAGCATGACATCTTAGTATCTCGTTCTTACTTTGGATAACCTGGCAGGCTACCAAATGTAACCTGCCCACACGGCAGAGTCTGGCAAACTCCCCGTGGCATACCCAATATGCCAAATACCAGTAACAATGATGGGTCTCATTCTTCTAACCCTGAAAGAGCCTTGAATATGGCACTTTTCAAAATCTCAGATCTAGGACAAAGGAGACGTTACTGGTGCCTGCTCGAGGCAATTGATGAACAACAGGATGATCGTGATCGTGATCTGAAACTTAATAATGAATATATTTGTAACTGAAATTTATGGTGATAAAAATAAAAGAAATTATTAAAATAAAAAAGGAATCATTGAAACCAGGAACCTTTTCTTTGAAAGAATAAATAAGATAGATAAATCTTTATAACTAGACTCACAAGGAAATAAAAGAGAAAATGTTCAGGCAAATCAGATCAGAGTTTAAAGAGGCAAAATTACAACAGATCTCTCAGAAATTAAAAACACAATACGAGATGACTCTAAGTAACTTTATACTCTTAAGCTAGAGAGCGTAGAAGAAGTTGACTGATTTAGAATCATGCAATCTCCAAAAACTAAATGAGGAGAAAGTAGAAAGCTGGAACAGACCAAACATAAGTGAAATCAAAACAATGATTAAGACTCCCCCAAGGAAAAAAACATCTCTCTAGTCCAGATTGGTTCACTGTTGAATTTTCTCAAACTTTCAGAGAGAACTCACTATCTTTACTCCTTACACTCTTTCAAAGATTTGGGGAAAAATAGGAATCCTTCCTAACACTTTCTATAAATCTAACATTACACTAATAATCAATGCAAACAGAGACACTTCTAGAAAACAATATTTTGGACAAACTCTCTTTGCTGAACATCAATGCAAAAATTCTAAAAAAAAAACCTTAGCTAACCAAATCCAACAACATATCAGAAAAAATTATACAATATGATCAAGTGGGATTCACCTCAGGATACAAGGATGGACCAACACATGCAAACCAGTCAATAAAATACACCACATTAATAAAATTAAAGATAAATAGCATGTAATCATGTCAATTAATTCATAGAAAGTTTATGACAAGATCCAACATTCATTTATCATTTTAGAAAAACTACAAAATATGGGTGGAAGGGCCGTTCCTCAAGATATAGCCACCTATGATAAGCCCACAGCCAACATCATTCTTGTTTGTTTTTAATTTTTATTAGTGAAACACCATGAGGTACAGTTGTAGATTTACAATTTTTTGTGCTTGGGTTTCGATTATACAATGATCAAATACTCATCCCTCCACCAGTGCCTATTTTCCACCACCATGGATTTCAATTATACAATCCAACAAAGCCAACATCATTCTTGTTTGTTTTTAATTTTTATTAGTGAAACACCATGAGGCACAGTTGTAGATTTACAATTTTTTGTGCTTGGGTTTCGATTATACAATGATCAAATACTCATCCCTCCACCAGTGCCCATTTTCCACCACCAGTGCCCATTTTCCACCACCATCCCTCCTACCCCCATACCCCCATCCCACCCTGCCTCTGTGGCAGGGCATTCCCTTTTGTTCTCTCTCTCCTTTTGGGTGTTGTGGTCTGCAAAAGAGGCATTGAGTGGCAAACATGTTCAGTCCATAGTCTACTTTCAACATGCATCTCCCCTCCTGGGAGGATCCTCCAAACACCCTTTATTAGGTGCTCCCTTCTCTATCTGAGCTGCCCTTTCCCCTAGAATGCCTGGCTGGCCTCTAAGCTATGGAGTAATCCTCCTGGTGCTGATCTCAGCTATTTTGGGGTATTAATCTCATATTTTGTTACTTCATATCCCCCAGATGAATGCAATCTTTCTATGTCTATCCCTCTCTTTCTGACTCATTTCGCTTAGCATGATACTTTCCATGTTGTACCACTTGTATGTAAATTCATGACTTCATCTTTTCTAACAGCTTCATAGTACTCCATTGTGCAGATGTACCAAAGTTTCTTTAACCAGTCATCTGTTCTTGGGCATTCAGGTTTCTTCCAGTTTCTGGCTATTGTAAAGAGTGCTGCAATGAACAAACAAGTGCAGATGTCACTTCGACTATACATTTTTGCCTCTCTGGGATATATTCCCAGGAGTGGTATTGCTGGGTCAAATGGGAGCTCAATTTCTAATTTTTTGAGAATCATCCATACTGTTTTCCAAAAGGGCTGAACCAGTCGGCATTCCCACCAACAGTGAAGGAGTGTCCCTTTCTCGCCACATCCATGCCAGCATCAGTTGCTTTTGTTCTTTTGGATGTGGGCCAGTCTCTGAGGGGTGAGATGGTATCTCATTGTGGTTTTGATCTGCATCTCCCTGATGATTAATGATGTAGAGCATTTTCTCATGTGCGTTTTTGCCATTCGGATTTCTTCTTTGAGAAAGTTTCTGTTCATTTCATTGCCCCATTTTTTGATGGGGTTGGATGTTTTCTTCTTGTGGAGTTCAACCAGTACCTTGTATATCCTTGATATCAACCCCTTGTCAGATGTTTATTCGGCGAATATCCTTTCCCATTCTGTAGACTGTCTTTGTATTTTGGTCACTGTTTCTTTGGAGGTGCAGAAGCTTCTTAGTTTAAGATAGTCCCATTTATCTATCTCTGTTTTCACTTGCTCGGCCAGGGGCGTGACATCTTTGAAAATACCATTAACCTCAATGTCATGGAGGGTTTTGCCAACTTTTTCTTCAATGTACCTTATTATTTCTGGTCTGATGTTGAGGTCTTTAATCCATTTTGATCTTACTTTTGTACATGGTGTTAGGCAGATTTCTGAGCCCAATTTTTTGCATGTAGCCGTCCAGTGATGCCAGCACAATTTGTTAAAGATGCTTTCCTTACTCCACTTCACATTTCTTGCAACTTTATCAAAGATTAGATGATCATATGATTGAGGGGAGATGTCAGTGTATTCAACCCTGTTCCATTGGTCTTCAGTTCTGCCTTTGTTCCAGTACCACGCTGTTTTAATTATTACTGCTTTGTAGTACAGTTTGAAGTTAGGGAGGTTGATTCCTCCCATTTTCTTTTTCCCAAGAATTGCTTTAGCTATTCGTGGGGGCTTATTGTTCCATATAAATTTCAGGAATGTTTGCTCCATTTCTTTGAAGAATGTCATGGGTATCCTTATAGGGATTGCATTGAATTTATACAATGCTTCTGGTAGTATTGCCATTTTGACAATGTTAAGTCTCCCAACCCATGAGTAGGGGATATCTTTCCATTTCCTCATGTCCTCTTTTATTTCCTGAAGTAGTGTTTTGTAGTTTTCTTTGTACAGGTCCTTTACTTCCTTAGATAAGCTGATTCCTAGGTACTTGATTTTCTGGGGCACAATTGTGAACGGGATCGTTTTATTCATGTAGCTTTCTTCTCTCTCACTATTTGCGTATAGGAAAGCCATGGACTTTTGGGTATTGATATTATAGCCTGCAACTTTATTATACAAGTCTATTGTTTCTAGGAGTTTTTTGGTGGAGGTTATTGGGTTCTCTAAGTATAGTATCATATCATCTGCGAATAGTGAGAGCTTGATTTCTTCCTTTCCTACCTGAATGCCCTTAATATCTTTTTCTTGCCTGATCACTATTGCAAGTACTTCCAGTACTATATTGAACAGCAGTGGAGAGAGTGGGCATCCTTGTCTCGTCCCTGATCCTAGAGGGAAGGCTCTCAGTTTTTCCCCATTGAGAATGATGCTTGCTGTAGGCTCATGGTAGATGGCTTTAACTATGTTGAGGAAAGTCCCCTCTATGCCCATTTTGGCTAGGGTTTTCATCATAAAGGGGTGCTGGATCTTATCAAATGCTTTCTCTGGATCTATTGATATGATCATATGCTTTTTATCTTTTCTTTTGTTGATATGATGGATTATGTTGATTGATTTCCGGATGTTAAACCATCCTTGCATCCCTGGGATGAATCCTACTTGGTCATGGTGTATGATCTTTTTGATGAGTAGTTGGATTCTATTTGCTAGTAGTTTGTTGAGGATCTTTGCATCTGTGTTCATCAGGGATATCAGCCTGTAATTCTCTTTCTTTGTTGGTATCTCTGTCTGCTTTTGGTATCAGTGTGATATTTGCTTCTTAGAAACTGTTCGAAAGTGTTTTTGATATTTCAATTTCGTGGAAAAGCTTAAAGAGGATTGGGAGTAAGTCCTCTTTAAAGATTTGGAAGAATTCACTAGTGAATCCATCCGGGCCAGGACTTTTGTGCTTGGGGAGACTTTTTATTACCATTTCAATTTCCTTGATGGTGATAGGTCTGTTCAGGTATTCCAGGTCTTCTTGGTTCAGCCTTGGGAGTCTGTAGGAGTCTAGGAATTTATCCATTTCCTCGAAGTTTTGATGTTCTGTGGCATAAAGCTTCTCAAAGTACTCCCTGAGGATCCTTTGAATTTCTGTAGTTTCTGTTGTAATGACCCCCTTTTCATTTTTGATTCGGTTTATTAGGGTTTTCTCTCTCCCTTTGTGAGTTTTGCTAGAGGCTTATCGATCTTGTTAATTTTCTCAAAGAACCAGCTCTTGGTTTCATTGATCTTTCGGATTGTTTTTTGGGTTTCCATCTCGTTAATCTCTGCTCTGAGTTTTATTATTTCCTTTCTCCTGTTCGGGTTGTGCTCCTTTTGTTGGTCCTTCTCCAAGCTCTTAAGCTGTGAGGTTAGGTTATTTATGTGTGCTCACTCCTCCTTCCTGAGGAATGCTTGCAGAGCTATAAACTTTTCTCTTAACACAGCTTTTGCTGTGTCCCATAAGTTTTGGTAACTCATGTCCTCATTTTCATTCGTTTCTAGGAATCTTTTGATTTCCTCTTTGATTTCCTTTCTAAGCCACTCGTTGTTTAATAGTGCACTGGTAATTTCCTGGTGTTTGATTTAGTTTTCTGTTTTTGTGTGTGATTTACTTCTAATTTCAGCGCATCGTGGTATGAGAAGATTGTTGATACAGTCTCTATCTTCTTAATTTTATGGAAGCATGTTTTGTGGCTCAGCATGTGGTCTATCTTGGAGAATGTTCCATGTACGCTTGAGAAGAATGTGTATTCAGCTTTTTGAGGATGAAGTGTCCTGTATATATCTACTAAGTTCCTTTCTTCCATTGTTTCCCTCAGATGAAGTATGTCCTTGCTAAGCTTGAGTCTGGTTGATCTATCAAGAGGTGACAAAGCAGTGTTGAAGTCTTCCACTAGTATTGTGTTGTTATTAATGTCTTTTTCCAAATATATGAGTAGTTGTTTTAAGTACTTTGCTCGTCTCTCATTAGGTGCATATGCATTTATTATTGTAAGTTCTTCCTGTTGTACAGATCTTTTGATCAGTAAGAAATGGCCCAACATCATTCTTAATGGCGAAAAACTGAAAACATTCCCTTTGAGATCAGGTACAAGGCAAGGATGCCCACTGTCTCCACTCGTATGCAATACAGTATTAGAAGCCCTGACTACATCAACCAGGCAAGAAAAACAAATTAAAGGGATCAAACTGGAAAAGATAGATTCAAATTATCACTATTCATGCATGACATGATAATATACAAAGAAAATTCTAAAGATTTCACAAGAAAAGTTCCTAGAAACAATAAACCAATACAGCAAAGTAGGCAACTACAAAGTCAATACAAAATAATTGGCTGTATTCATATAAGCAAAAAATGAATCAGATGAGAAAGTAATAAAGGAGTCTATCCCATTTGAAATAGTATCCAAAAACATCAAGTATTTAGGAACCACCTTAGCCAAAGACATAGGACATATATCCCATAATAACTTTAAATCACTTAAGAAAGTGATAGAAGACTCTAGGAAATGGAAAATTATGCCATGCTAGAGTAGAAGAACCAATATTGTTAAAATGACTATCCTACCTAAGTTTTATATAATTCAATAGATTCAAAGTCAGACAGCATTCAAGTACATAGAAAAATACAAATAAAGTTTGTATGGAATCAGAAGAGACCACAAATAGCCAAAACCACATTTTTAAATAAGAAAATGGGTAGTATTAATGTAAACAAGTAGATAGAAAAGGGCCCCAGGCAACTGAATTCCTGGGAAGTAATAAACAATAGCCCTGAGGCTGCAAAAAGCCCACCTTGGAAACACAGGAACTAAGGCTTGATAAGACTACACCTGGCCTCATCAGACCCAGATAAGGCTAGACAACTCCCTTAATGCCTTAATGGATGGACTCCCCCACCACACACACACACACACACACACACACACACACACACACACACACAGAAGCTCCAGCAGGAACAAAGGCCAGGAAAGAAATTTCAAAGACCATCAAACATTCCTACTCTACCACCTTCACAACCACTCTAGCAATGGACTCTGATCTGGGTAGAAGCCCAACGTGTGGCAGCTTGGAAAAAACCTGTAAGAGTCACCTTCAAGAAAGGAAAGGTGCATGTACGCTGCCTGAGCACATGTGTCACCTGCAACTCCCCTCTTGAGATGTGTGCTTGCTTGGGCTCTCTCCACCTCTGGAGAAGCCTGCATTCTCTTTTTTTTTAAATTTTTTTTATTAGTGAAACACCATGATGTACAGTTATAGACTTATAAATTTTTGTGCTTGGGTTTCAGTTATACAATGATCAAGTACCCATTCCTCCACCAGTGCCCATCCTCCACCACCACGGGTCCCAGCATTCCCCCCGCCCCTCATCCCGCCCCCCCCCATCCCACCCTGCCTCTGTGGCAGGGCATTTCCCCCTTGTTCTCTCTCTCTTCCCTTGGGTACTGTGTTTTGCAAGAGAGGCATTGAGTGGCAATCATGTTTGGTCTATAGACTACTTTTAGCATGCTTCTCCCACCCTGAGAGGGTCCTCACAACACCCTTTATTTGGTGCTCTCTTCTCTATCTGAGCTTCCTTTTCACCTAGCATGTGTGGCTGGCCTTCAAGTCATGGAGCAAAATTCCTGGTACTAATCTCAGCCATTCCTGGGTGTTAGTCTCCCTTTTTGTTGCTTTATGTTCCCCAGATGAATTCAATCTTTCTGTGTCTATCCCACTCTTTCTGACTCATTTCGCTTAACATGATACTTTCCATGTAGTACCACTTGTATGTAAATGTCACAACTTCATCTTTTCTAACAGCTGCATAGTACTCCATGTGTAGATGTACCAAAGTTTCTTTAACCAGTCATCTGTTCTCGGGCACTCAGGTTTTTTCCAGATTCTGGCTATTGTAAAGAGTGCTGCAATGAACAAACAATTGCAGATGTCACTTTGACTATACCTTTTTGCCTCTTTGGGATATATTCCCAGGAGTGCTATAGCTGGGTCAAATGGGAGATCAAATTCTAATTTTTTGAGAATCGTCCATACTGTTTTCCAAAAGGGTTGGACCAGCCTGCATTCCCACCAGCAGTGAAGGAGGGTTCCTTTCTCGCCACATCCGTGCCAGCACCGGTTGCTTTTGTTCTTGTGGATGTGGGCCAGTCTCTGTGGTGTGAAATGATATCTCATTGTTGTTTTGATCTGCATCTCTCTGATGATTAGTGATGTAGAGCATTTTCTCATGTGCCTTTTTGCCATTCGGATTTCTTCTTTGCGAAAGTTTCTGTTCATTTCCTCGCCCCATTTTTTGATGGGGTTGGGTGATTTCTTCTTGTGGAGTTCAACCAGTACCTTGTATATCCTTGATATCAACCCCTTGTCGGATGTGTATTTGGTGCCTGCATTCTCTCTTGAGCATGTTTATTCTCTCCATTTTCTCTCCCTCCTTCCCTTCCTCAAAAGCCTTCAAATGCAAATGAAATAAAAATCTGTTTTATTTTACTGCTTGTCTCCTCCTGAACCTATTTTCTGTGAGAAGGACGAAGATCTGGAAGGTCTGGGTAAGGCCTAGGACTGACTCTCCTTTCCTGCAAAGAGCAAGTCCTCGCTCCAGCCTGAGTCCAGGGCACCCCAAGAAATAAGGTGGTGGGGAGTGACTTTCATGCCTAGAGGTAAAGTGGGCATCAGGTGTGGCTTGACCACCACTAGCAGGACTAGCAGGGCTCTGGCCCCTGCTGCATGGGGGCTCATCGCAGACTTTATCAGTCCTAGACTTCCCAGCAGGTCTTGGGTTGACAGATGTGAAACAGGAGAGAAAGGCTGTCTCTCTCCTCTCTGCCTCACATAAGCCAGTGGTAGGAGTCCACCGACTTCAGTATCATATTACCTAACTTGGAACTGATTGTAAAGTTATAGAGATCAAAACTACATGGTATTGAAATAAAGACAGGCTCTCTGTCCAGTGGGTCAGAATCATGTATCCAAGGACAAAATCCTAAATCTATGAAGAGCTAATTTTCAACAAAGGAACTGAGAACATAAAATATATAGTTGCTTCAGATCCAGAACTATAGTACAGCAGGAGGGCATTTACCTTACACATGGCCAAGCCAGGTTCAATCCCCAGCATCCCATGTGGTCCCCATGCACCACCAGAAGTAATTCCTAAATGCAGAATCAGGAGTAACCTTTGAGTATTGAGAGGTGTGACACCCCCCACCCAAAAAAAGATAGCCCCTTTAAAAAATGATGCTGAAACCACAACACCCACAAGGAGAGAGAGAACAAAAGGGATTGCCTTGGCACAGAGGCAGAGTGGGATGGGGGGAAGGGGATGAGGAGTGGGAGGAATACTGTGATCCCTGGTGGTGAAAAATGGGCACTGGTGGAGGGATGTGTACTTGATCATGGTATAATTGAAACCCAAGCACAAAAATTTGTAAGTCTACAACTGTATCTCATGGTGTCTCACTAATAAAAATTTTTTTAAAATTAAAAAATTAAAATGATGCTGAGAAAATTGGATAACCACATAAAAATAAGTAAATAATATAGCTGGATCCATATCTCACACTTTAAACAAAAGTCAATTAATTCATAGTCTATAGAAAACCTTCAGATCTGACAAGAAACTATAAAGTGCAGTGAGGAAAATATAGACAGAATGCGCTAAGATTTAGACTTCAAAGCAGTCTTCAATGATAATCATAACATTGGTAAAAGGAACAAAAAACACAAAATAAACAAATATGACTACATTGAATTAAAGAGTCTCTGTATGGCAAGACTAGGGACTCCGCTCCAGGTTGTTTTCACTCAGGGGGCCCCAGAGTTGGATGGGTGAGAGCCCTCCCAGCCCCAAGGGACCCAGCTCCAGCAGCTGACCTCCACTACCCAACCACTGCCACGCTCCAGCCTGCTTTCCAGGCGATGCAGCTGCGATCATAAGACACTTCCTCCCAATTTTTCATAATTACCACACGATATTTGATGGGGTTCAGACATTAGGCAACAAATCATAGAGAGATATCTCTCTGGTGTGTGTGTGTGTATATATATATATACATACGCACACACACATATATATATCAGAGAGCCTGGAAAGCTACCAAGAGCATCCCACCTGCTCCGGCAGATACTGGCAAGCTCCCCATGGCGTATTCGATATGCCAAAAACTGTAACGATAACAGGTCTCATTCCCCTGACCCTGAAAGAGTCCTAATCGTTGGGAAAGACAAGTAAGGAGAAGATGCTAAAATCTCAGGGCTGGGAGAAAGAGAAGTTACTGGCACCCGCTCGAGTAAATCAACTAACAACGGGATGACAGTAATACAGTGATACAGTGATATGGCAAGAGAAACACAGACTAAAACTAAAAGAGCTAACTGAATGCAGAATATTTTTTCAATATATAAGGTAAGCATGTAAGTTAAATGCTTGATATTCAGGATTTATAAATTACTCACTAAGATCAGCCAAAAAAATCCAAAAACACTATTTTTTTAAAAATGGGGAGAAGGGCTGGAGAGATAGTAAAGTTTGTAGGACATTTGCCTTGCACCTGACCACCTGGGTTTAATCCCAGGCATCCCATCTGTTCCCCCAAGCCCACCAGGGGTAAATCCTGAGTGCAGAACCAGGAGTAAGCCTTGAAAATTGCTAGGTGTGATCCCAAAAAAAATAATAGTAATAATGGGGAGAGGTCATGAACAAACACTACACTGAGGAAGACAGGCGGATAGCCAATGGGTACAGGAAAAAATACTTGTTATCACTTATTGTTAGGAAAGCCCAAATCAAGATGACAATGAGATATCATCTCAGACTAGTAAAAATGGCACATACCAAAAATACTGGGGACAATCTGTGTTGGAGAATATGTGGAGAAAAAGGAACTCTTATAAACTACTAGTGGGAATGCTGTCTGGTTCAACCCCTGTGGAAAACAGTACGGAGGTTTCTCAGTAAACTACAAATTAAGTGCCATCTGTCACTGTCACTGTCCTCCCATTGTTCATCGATTTGCTTGAGCGAGCCCAGTAACATCTCCATTGTGAGACTTGTTGTTACTGTGCTTGGCATATCGAATACATCACGGGGAGCTTGCCAGGCTTTGCCATGCAGGCGAGATACTCTTGGTAGCTTGCCGGGCTCTCCGAGAGGGGCAGAGGAATCAAACCCAGTTTGGCCCGGTTGGCTGCGTGCAAGGCGAATGCCCTACCTGCTGCCATATGATTCAGCAATTCCACTCCTGGGTATCTTCTGCCAGTACACAAAAACATTGATTCAAAAGGAGATATGCACACCATTGTTCATTGTAATACTAAATGCAACCACTAAGATATGAAATTAACCTAGGTGTCCAAGGACAAATGAGTGAATTATAACTCATTATGTACCATTTATATGGTACATATATACACAATGGAATAATCTGCAGCTGCAAGGAAAGATGAAATCATGCAATTCACTGCAACCTGGATGAAACTGGAAGAGATAATGTTAAGTGAAATAAGTGAGAAGTACAAACACAGAATGATTTCACTTACCTGTGGTATGCAGAGTAACTGAACAAGAGAATGAAATGTAGTAAAAGGAGGATGTAGTAAAGGTCACACTTCATCCCAGAAAATAGGGAGAATAGAGAAGGATTCTTCTATTAGAGAAGGATTCTTCTAATAGAGAAATCAAGGTGGGGAGAAGAGGTAGATGGAAAGTAATGGGGGTCAGGGGTCAAGGACCATGGGAATATTGGTGTTATCAGTGATATTCAAACAACAACAATGAAATTTTTAAATGTCAAAGAGGCAGACTGGGAAGTGGAGGCAGGAATAGTGGAGGAATCTGTGGACACTACTTCAGGGAAGTGGACAAAGGTGGTGGGACTGGTGATGGAGCACAGTATGCCTAAAACTTAACTATAAATAATAAATCATAGTGTCTTAACAAAAAATTTTAATTTTAAATTAAAAAATTTAAATTTAAAAGAAGTGATCCACTAAAATTAAGGAAATGTTACCATGTATATACTTTTAAGTATCCATTCAACACGTTGACTTGGTTTTAAAAAACATAGTCATCATTTAATACTATCTCTTTAAATTATTGGTAAAATGATGTGTTTTTTTAATTTATTTATTGAATCACCGTGAGAACAGTCACAAAGTCTTTCAGTTCAAGTCTCAGTCGGTCATACAATGATCAAACACCCGTCCCTTCACCAGTACACATTTTCCACCACCAAGAACCCCAGCAAACCCCCCTCCCACCCAACCCCCGCCTGTGTGGCAGATTTCCACTTTACTCTCTCTCTCTCTCTCTCTCTCTCTCTCTCTCTCTCTCTGTTGATCACATTCAATATTATGACAAAATAACCAACATTATTATTTGGAATTTCCCCCAAAATTCAGACCTGCCAAAAAAAATCATGAGATAACTTGTTTTTTATTGCTGATTATGAAGAGCATATGATGTCGTGTGGCCACAACAGAGGCCACCTTGGATTTCTGATATTTTAGTAATAATCCTAGAGGGATTACTGCCCAAACCCCCTGGGTTCCGAGATTGGTTTGTGTGCCACTAGGATCATGCTCGTTCAGAAGCCGGAGGAGGCATTTGAGGGTGGCAACTCGGAGCATTGTCATGGCAGGGAGCAGGGCCGATTCCACCCCCCATCCCACGAGGCCCCCCATGCCTCATCAATGCAGTCTCATACCTGGCTGTTCATTAGGCTCTAAAAGATGCAGGCCACTGTGCCGCCGCCTCAACGGGGAACAGGTGCGGAGGGACAGACACGCTTCCCCTCCCAGAGCGGCATAGCACCATAGTTAAATACACAGTCCACATGCATTTCAGTTGGGCATTATATTTTACTCAGATTTTTCCACCATCATTCAAGCCTATTTTTCAGGGACAAACCCTAGATCATTTACTTTCCATTGATCACTTTGCATATCAGGAAAATAGTCTTGGTGCCCGCATAGCAGATCCATGCTTGTAGAAGCTCATGGTCACCGGGATTCCATAGAGAGAAGGTGGGGAGACAGCACCTACCCCATCTGGGACATCCTGGTGATATCAGCTCAGTACGGGGCCCGGAGAATTCTCCGGAAGTTGTGGAGCCCAAAAAGTTTCTTATTTTCATGTAGTCATGTTTGTGAATTTTTTTTCCTATTTCTTAGCAATGACATTGAGTCATTGAAAATGCCTCTGAAAACAATATCATGGACAGTTTGGCCTATATTTTTTCATTCTATTGTTATAGGTTAGGGTATAATATCAAGGTCTTTTTTTGTTGTTTGTTTTGTTTTGTTTTTTGGGTCACACCCAGCGATGCTCAGGGCTTCCTCCTGGCTCTGCACTCAGGAATTACTCCTGGCGATGCTCGAGGGACCATGTGGGATGCTGGGAATCGAACCTGGGTAGGCCACTTGCAAGGCAAACGCCCTACCCGCTGTGCTATCACTTCAGCCCCTCAAAGTCTTTAATAAACTTTTTAATTAACTTGTGGTGTGAGATATGAGGGGAGATTCATATTTTTGCATATGTCTAGCTATTTTCTTACCATGAGTTTTTTGTTTGTTTGTTTGCTTTTGTTTTTGTTTTTTAGTGAGACACCATGAGGTACAGTAAATGATGTTTTTTAAACACAATTTGTTTGAAATCACATACCCAAGTCAAGCAAGACTATAGAGTTCATCTTCTGAGTTCTGGCTTCTGAGTCAAGCTAATCTGAAGCAGATTACACCTGGGGACCCTTGGTTTTTGTCTTTAAGTAAGGTGGACACATTGAAAATAAATCTTTTTTTTTTTCATTCATCATCCTGTTATTCGTCGATTGCCTCGAGCAGGCCCCAGTAACGTCTCTTTCATCCTAGCCCTGAGATTATATTCAAGGCTCTTTAGGAGAATGAGACCCATCATTGTTACTGGTATTTGGCATATTTGGTGCGCCACGGGGAGTTTGCCAGACTCTGCCCTGTGGGCAGGCTATATTCGATAGCCTGCAAGTTCAGAAAATAAATCAAGGGTTGGAAATAATGGAGGAGGAAAACTGTAGCCGTAACCCTGAATACAAACAGACTTGAGAGATACCCAACTCTGCTGTGAAACACATTAATGACTGTTGGAGGGATCTATCAAATAAGAACAATATCACAACTGGGAATTAGGATGTGTGTCAATGAGAATAGACATGGAGAGGCCAGACTGTCACCCACCGGCCTGATTCCAGACAAACATGGGCATATAACATAGACAGTGTCATGCCTCTGAGCCGCACAGACCATGAATGTGTCTACTTACTTTTCAGTTTAGCCTGATCTGCAACTAGATTTGTTTTAGGTGAAACCACAAACACAACCAACTCTGAAGTATTTAGAATTCCCAGGAGCAACGTCTGGAAGTCACTTAGGAATTGCCAAAAACTATATACAGAAAGAAGTGATTGTATATTGTACTTCAAATCTTAGCTTCATCTTCACAAAGCTTAGAAACAGCAGCTAGAGAAATAGTAGAGCTAGCAGGGAATTTGCTTTACACAAAGCTGATCCTGTTCAATCCCTTGCACCTTATCTGACCCAAGCCTGCCAGAAGTGACTAAATTCAAAGCCAGGAGTAATTCCTGAGGACCACTGAGTATGGCCCCCAAAACAAAAAAAAAATCACCAAAGTTCAGAAATAAGGCAAAAGCCAGGGAGGAATAGGAGGCTGCCTTTTTAGGAAGAGAGGGAAAAAGCAATACTTGCCTTGAGGTGGTTGTGATTTTTTTAAAAAAAAAAAAACAACTTTTTTCTTGAATCACTGAGAGATAGACCTTCAAAGTTGTTCATGATTAGATTTCAGTCACACAGTATTCCAACACCCATCCCTCCACCAGTGTACATTTGCCTTGAGTTTTAAGTGTAGTTTTTTAAAATAGAAACTTCAAAATGTCCTGTAAAAACTTCTAATGGGTTTTTGTTTAGGTTGGAGTAAAGTATAGTGGTGAAATTATGTTTGTGGGAAATCGTCATTAATGTCATTAAGTATTGTGAATCACAGAGCCTTAATCATTTTTTTAAGTTTTTTAAATAATAAAAAATAAAAGTATATTTTTTTTTATCTAACGGAGAGCTGTGGTATAACTCAGTGGCAGAGCAGAGTGGTCTTGATTGAGGGTTGTGAATTTAATTTCCAACGTCAAACACACACACACACACACACACAAATGTCTCTTATTTTACACCTGAGGAAATAGTCACTGGGACTTCCAATGGTCTCCTGAGAACCAATGGGGTGAGTGCACCAAACTGAAGGGGTTGGGGTAAAGAGGAAGGAGTTAAAAGTCTGTTGCACTGGGTCTGCACAGTGGGATGGTACAAAAATATTACAGAAGAGTGGGGTTTGAATGAGTGCAAAGCAAGTTTATTAAAGAGGGAAAGAACACCATTGGTGCTAACACAGTATTAGCCCTCAAGAAAGAGACTCCTTGCAATCTTGGGAAGCTTTTTATTATGTATCTCTGGGCTGCTTAGATGTGAAGTTTCTGCTTTTAGTTAATTCCAGAGGTGAGCAGGAGATACTGGGCCAATTCTGAAAAGGGTGTGATACATTAACTGTTGTGAGCCAATCACATGAAGATGGTGAGATGAATAAACAATTTAAACTTCTTTGGGAAAGGAGTAGTGGTGCCAATTCCAGGAACTTGAGTGGCAGAAGATGCATAGGGTACTTTGCTGAACCAGCTCTATAAGGTGGGGGTGTCTATGCGAGTTTTAGAACCTGAACAGCAGAATGGAGTGACCTTCGCAGGGAAGGCAGGGCTGATGGTGCTAGAACGTCAGGCATTTCAGATGTGGGGATTAAGTTGGGTATCTTTTCAGGATGCCTATGCAAGGCCACCCTACTGGGTTCCCTGGCATCAGCCACCCCTTCCCATCACTGCAGCTTGTTAAGGGTTCAAACATTTTCTTTTAATTACTGAGGAATTTAGGAAAGAACAGGACAAACAATTCACATTTGTTTGAAGTATTTGTTGGTTTGTTTTTAAAAAATTCCTATGAATTGCCCATTTAGTCCCTAATTCATGGGTTTATTTTGAGTTTTTGTGTTAAAATAAGTATACTGTGACCTGTATTCTCCAATGTATGCATCTAGCTATGACATCCTCTGAGTCCTCTATCCGTCAAGATATTTGGGGATCTGATAAGGGCAGTCAGGGTTCATTCTAGGCAATATATACCAAGTAGTTGCAGTGTTACTGAGTCATCAAGCAGCCACCAGCAGGTGCCCATGGTGAGCTGGAGAGATAGTACTAGGGTAGGACGCTTGTCTTGCACACAGCCAACAGGGTTAGATCCATAATACCATACATGGTTCTCCTGAGCACCACTAGGTGTGAACCCTGAGCACAGAGCTAAATAGCCGTTAGACCACATTTCTGTGACTTTTATAGGGCCCTAAAGAAATCGCATACTCAATGGAATACTATGCAGCTGTTAGGAAAAATAAAGTCATGAAATTTGCCTATAAATGGATGGACATGGAGAGTATCATGCTGAGTGAAATGAGTCAGAAGGAGTGGGACAGATCTAGAATGACTGCACTCATTTGTGGTGTATAAAAATAACATATAGTAGAAGACTAACACCCATGGCCAGGGAAAACAGGGGCTAAGAGGACTAGTCAATGGTTGGAACTAACCATTAGTGGGTGGGGAGGGGCTGAGGATGTAAGATAGAGAAGAACCCAGTATGACAATTGCTGGGAATGTTAAAACAATTAAAAGTAGGTGAAAGGATATTTTTGATAATCATTCAGTATCAATATTGCAAACCACAATGCCCAAAAGAGGGGGGGGGGGAGAGAGAGAGAGAGAGAGAGAGAGAGAAGGGGGGAACCCAGGGGCACTGGTGCTGAGAAGTGTACACTGGTAAAGGGATGGGCGTTGGAGTTGTGTATGACTGATCATGAACAGTTTTGTAAGGGTCTTCCTCACCGTGATTCAATAAAAAGTTAAAATAAAAATAAAATATTGCCCAAAAGTAGAGAAAGAGTATGGAGAATATTGTCTGTCATGGAGGCAGGGGGAGGGGGAGGAAGGGGGGTATACCGGGGATATTGGTGGTGGGGAATGTGCACTGGTAAAGGGATGGGTGTTTGATCAACTTGTAACTATCTCACGGTGATTCAATAAAATTTAAAAATTAAATAAATAAATAAATTTTAAAATAAATAAAATAAAGATAAAAAGTAAAAATACTAATTTTTTAAAAAGTCATGTCCCTTCAAACTCTGTAAGGGAATGGGCTGGAGCAATAGCACAGTACACAGGGCATCTGCCTTGCACGCAGCTGACCCAGGTTTGATTCCTCTGCTCCTCTTGGAGAGCCCGGCAAGCTACAAGAGTATCTCACCCACACAGCAAAGCCTGGCAAGTTACCCGTGACATATTCAACATGCCAAAAACAGTAACAACAAGTCTCACAATTTGTTGTGAGACGTTATGTGAGACGTTACTGGTGCCCACTCGAGCAAATTGATGAAAAATGGAAGGCAGTGACCTGAAAACTCCGGGGGACATAGAAGTTTGGTCCTGTCACTACAATTCAGCAACCACTCTGTCGGTCTAGCACTATAGGTCTCATGACCTTATAGCTCTTTAGCTGTGGGTTATAATTCCAAGTTTATCTGGGGTTTCAGAATGAACACAGACCAAAGAAGCAATTGAGTCTTCTTTTGCCGTATAAACCAGATGGGATGCAAGCTGATACAGCTCTCTCTCTCCTCTCTCTCTCCTCTCTCTCCTCTCTCTCCTTTCTTCTTCTCTCTTCTCTCTTCTCTCTCTCTCTCTCCTCCCTCCCTACCTTCCTTTTCCCTCCCTCCCTCCCTCCCTTCCTTCCTTCCTTCCTTCCTTCCTTCCTTCCTTCCTTCCTTCCTTCCTTCCTTCCTTCTTTCCTTGCTTCCTTCCTTCGTTCTTTGGGTCAAACCCAGTGGTGCTCAGCTTACTCCTTGCTCTGCACTCAGGAATTACTCCTGGCAGGATCAATTACCACTGATCTCTTCAGCCCCACTATACAACTGTTTTTTAAAGTAGAGTGCAGGGAAGGGGCAGACATATTCCCAACATATTCCAGGATCAAAAGCAGGAATTCCTCTGCATATCACCCGATCCAGAGTACTAATGCCCACAGCACTTTTCCTATAAAGAAAAAGATCTGAAGAGGCAGAACTAGTCCTAATTTACATCTCTTGATGCAAACAATGTTTTTCACTTTGTGAAGTTCTGGTTGGTGGAAAACTCCTCAAATGGTGAGTAATTGTACTGCAATCCTGGGCAGCCTTTGGCTTGTCAGCACGTTTTTATCTTTTTTTTAAGGTTTTTATCTTTTAACAACTTTTTATCCTTGCCCAGATGAGTCTGTGCATGTTCAAACCTGGACATGTCTGGGTCTTGAGTCTCAATAGTCTCCCCGGCTCTGTCTGGTCTTTTGCCAGGCAAAGGATGACTTTGCTTTGTTTTTGTTTTTGAATTATTTATCATAACAATCACAGCCAGATGCAGGAGAAGAGATTCAGTTCAGTTTACACAATCCATAGAAGCATCTGAGAAGAATCTTGCCCCCACATTTCCACAGTCCCTGGGAAAAGGGCAGTAAGTGCTGGCTTCAGGATTGGAACCAAACCTGAGAGGGATTATCTCCAGTGCTCACATAACTGCATAAGGGTCCCTAACCAGGAGTAAGGAACAGGGCTGCTGAGCTCTGAGCTTCTGAGAACCCTCCTGGGAAACAAATTATGGTTAGAATTGCCAGCATAGGCAGACCACAATATCTGTAAAGCACCTTCTCCAGCATGTAGTATCATCGCCTGCTTCCTAATTGCCACAGCACTCCAAAGGAAGTTATCTTTTCATCTCATTACATGGATTATATAGAGATCCAGAGCAGCTATTTCCTGTCCTTGGCTGCGTGGTGGTTGTGGGAAGGCTTCAGTTCCATATTCTCCACTCAATTTGGAAGTAATTTTTGCCCCTCGAGAGGTGGTAGTCTGAGGTGTTCCCTCCTACCACCTGGCCTAACAATCAAATGTTACTACACTGTCTACTTCTTCTCCAAGAGGGATCAGGGCCAGAAAAGTGAGTATGATTCCTGTTTACTTTACAGGGTTATTCCAGGCTGATATCCTCCCTTTCTCAAAGAACAAGGTGTAATGGGAAACCCACTTTTGACAAAGACAGTTCAGCAGATCCAGGTGTGCAGCTCACTCCCATAGAGTGACTATAGATGAGAATCCCGTTTAGTCAGGAGAGGTAACATGATCAGTCACCAGATCCTCAGGACAGTCACAAATACCACTCTCTTAGTTTATAAGGGCTGGAGCGAGAGCACAGCGGGTAGGGTGTTTGCCTTGCACACGGCCGACGCAGGTTCGATTCCTCTCGGAGAGCCTGGCAAGCTACCAAGAGTATCCTGCCCACACGGCAGAGCCTGGCAAGCTCCCCGTGGTGTATTCAATATGCCAAAGACAGTAACAACAAGTCTCACCATGGAGATGTTACTAGTGCCCACTCGAGCAAATCAATGAATAATGAGAGGACAGTGCTACAGTGCTAGTTTATGAGGATGCACACCAGCCAGACCTTTTACCTTTTACCCTCAATCAGTAACAGAGTTGTCCTGAAGAGAGGAAGCTGATTTGCCAGTGAAGAAACCCATTATGCCACTGACATAGCAATCACTAAGCATTAGACCAGTCACTAAGCACAGCACTCTCCAAGGCTGATGTGTAGATAACAGACATGTGAAACATAGTCTCCTCCTTAGAGCAAGTTATTTGGTCTAGTAGAGGTTAAGATCATAATCCCTACTCCTAACTTGTTTCTCATCAAGTGACAGTTTATGAAGTGGTCTAACACAAATTCCATGAAGATATGCCTAATTTAATCTCCATATCTAAAATGTCTGACTTGCTGACACCCTGTTTTAAAAAATCAGCTATGCACAGGTAACATGCTTTGCCCTGCACACTTTCGACCAGTGTTCATTCCCCAGCATCCCGTATGGTCCCCCAAACTCCACCAAGAGTGATTCCTGAGTGCAGAGCCAGAAGTAAGCCCTGATCGTGAATAGGTGTGACCCAAAACAACATCTGCAACAACAAAACTCAGCTGTGTCCAGAATATTCTATAGGCCTCACTGTCACTCAGCTCTGTCGCTCAATCCCTAGAATTGGCCCAGCCACTCACTCCCTAGAACTACCCCAGACTTTTTCTTCCTGGGATGGCTCAAAAAACTTGATATACATCTCACTTCATTCCCGTGATTGGCTCAGAATATTTCATTCATAACTCACTCCCTTCCCGAATTAGCTACTAGTCTCCTCACCCATTTTCAAAAAATGACTAATCTATTGAAAGCACAAATTTCCTGCCTAAGCAGCCCAGATGCACACAATAAAAGAGTCCCCAAGACAGTGCTAAGGAAATCGCTTTCTTTGGAGGCCTCCACTTTGTCAGTATAACATTTTTAAAATTAAACTCACTTTGCTCTAGTCAAATCATCTTGCTCTCCTAGTAAATTCTTTCACCACTCAGACCTGGGTTCAAGGTCGTCTTCCTTAAGGTTAGTGTCCTTTTTTTTATTGCCATGATGAACTGGATTGCAAGGAAATCAATATGTCTGGTGGTCCAGAAAAGTCTTGCTTAATGCCTATATTTTTTGATCTTCAGTCTTTGGATGCACAACTTTACACTCACCATAGGCAGTCACAAAAGCCTCCCACTTCCTGGGGGTGCTCAGTGGCCCAGCGCCACCTCTTCCACGATTGAGCTGTCATTTCACTTTTCTTGATTCTGGTTCATAGGAAACAAGAATTCCAGAACACAGTCTGGATCCTAGTCATTTCCCTAAGTCTATCTGGAAAACATTCATGACACAACTAACATATTTTTAGACTGGGACAGTCATTAAAATGCACATTGTGGACTCGTCCCTCAGAACCTCAAGCTCCAAAGTTACAGGAAAGATGACTGGACTTGTGTTTGGGGCATGTTCCTCAGTAATTTTAGAGGACTATCCTTAGAAGTGGCTCCAACTTCCCAGGGAGTCCTCTCGTGGGGGTGAGTGGGAGGTTTTCCTTTGACTTTTCAGAGGAGTCAAAATACACAACGTTTCCAATAGTCATTTCTATGGTTTTATTTGTTTGTTTTGTTTCTTTGTGCTCAGGGGCTATTCGTGGCTCTGTACTCAGGAATCATCCCTAGCAGTGCTCAGGGGACCATGTGGTGTCAAATCAGGGTCAGTCACATGCAAGGCAAAGTTTTAAAGCCTGTTAACTGTCTCTCCAATCCCATGTATGTCATTTTATGCAAGATAGCACTGGTTAACTGTTCAGAAAGTATCTCTCTCTTTAGATTTTTTTCTATTTCCTTTTACTGAAATGTGGCGAGAAATGAATAATTTATTGATTCCTTTCAAAAACAAATTTTCTCATCATCTTTATGAATCTTTATGAAATTTTTATGAATAAGGTGATAGTTTTACATTTGGACACAAATATCTAAGTGTCTATATAATTTTCGGGGCAGGGGAAAAGAAATAAATCTTGAAATGAAAGTCTATCTTCTGTAGTTTGCTTTGATAAAAGTCTCACAGAAACTTAAAACCCACACAACCGTTTCAGTGATGGTAAGCTCCCAGACAACAGGGCCTTCAGCCTGACCGAGAATTTCCCATAACTCTAGACTGTGAAATTATTCACATGTAGTCTTTTCTTCTTTCAGTGTTTCAGGGATTTTGACTATTTCACAATCTAGAAAAATACTAGCTGGTTTTCCTGAGTATGATAATGTCTATAATTACCTGGGCCAGTGGGACCCGATAATTATGAAACCTCAGTGGAGTGATTAAGAATTTAGGGACTAAAATAGGCTGGTCAATGGGAAACTAAAGGGATAGGATGTACCAATTCTCAAATGTTTCTTGGAGTCCAGCAAGTCCTGTGTGGGTACCTCAAACAGAGGACTACTCCAGAGCAGTTTCTGGTTTGAAAATTAGAAAGTGACTTAGGGTTTTGGGCTTATGAAGTATGGACCCAAAATTTAGAAGAAGAAGAAGTAAGGTCTGAAGCAAGTAGACGCAATGATAAACAAATGGGAGTACATTAAACTAAGAAGCTTCTGCACCTCAAAAGAAACAGATACAAAGACAGTCCAGGGAATGGGAAAGGTTATTCACCCAATACCCCTCCGATAAGGGGTTAGTATCAAAGATATACAAGGCACTGGTTGAACTCTACAAGAAAAAAAACCTCCAACCCCATAAAAAAAAATAAATAGGATAAAAAAGAAATGAACAGAAATGTTCTCAAAGAAGAAACTCAAATGGCCAACAGGCACATGAAAAAATGCTCTTCATCACTAATCATCAGGGAGATGCAAATCAAAACAATGAGATATCATCTCACATTACAGAGACTGGCACACATCCAGAAGTACAAGAACAACAACCATGCTGATGTGGATGCAGGGAGAAAGTGACCCTCATTCATTGCTGGTGGGAATGCCAACTGGTACAGGATTTTTGGAAAACAATATGGACATTCCTCAAAAAACTAGAAACTGAGCTCCCATTTGACCCAGCAATAGCATTACTGGGAATATACCCTAGGGGCCCAAACACACACATCAGAAACACCATCTGTGTTCATTGCAGCACTAGTGATATAGAAAAGAATATAAAGTAAAAGACTAATATCCAAGGCCAGGTCAAACAGGGACTAGGTGGACATGTCAATGGTTGGAATCTACCACAAGTGTGTGTGGGATGGAAGGTAGGTAAGATAGACAAGGCACCAGTATGACAATAATAGCTGGGAATGGTCACACTGGACAAGAACTGAGTGTTAAAAATAGGTAACGGAATATACAGGATAACTTTTCAGTACCTCTTTTGTGGGGTCCACGTTGTCCGAGTGATCTTTGGAACCAGTGGGAGGTAGCCTCCCCCCTGCATCAGGTGAGGGTCCAGGAAACAGGAGACCCAGGAGCTCTGGGGCCACTGGGCCATCAGTCAGCAGCACGGGAGGCATTGTATGGGTCACTAGCTGTGTCCACTCCCTTGACCTGGCTGGGTAGGCACAGTGCAGAGCGCTTGTGCCCTGGAGGCAGGAGACCTAGGTGCAGAACAAAACCCAAACAGACCTTAACCAACACCGGTGACAAAGACGTGAAGCATGGCATTCCCAGATAGAAGCGCCCTTGGCTCTGCCTTTCATAAATCATCCAGGGCATGGATCATGAATCCAGCTGTGATTTGGTTCTGGCTTCTGGTGTGTGAAGCTGCGGGGTCCACCTTGTTGGAGTGGTCTTCGGAACCAGCCGGCAGGCAGCCTCCCCCCTGCATCCGGTGGGGGTCTCTTTCACGCTGGGCCCACAGGGTCGGTCACTGGCTTGGTGGCCGGTCGAGGCAAACCCACCAGACACAAGGCCCTAGCCGCGGCCAAGGGAGACGTCCACAGGCCCCACGAAGACAGTGCACAGTGTGAAACTCACCGGTTTTGTCACTAGAAGCCACAGCCAGTGGGACAGTCTCTGGACACACAGGGTGAGGTCCAGAGAGCACCGAGTCCGCTCGCGGATGGCAGGGATGGGGCATGCGCAGCGGCCCGCCAAAGGAGGGGCCAGGGAAGGCTGAGGCCAGAGAGCAAGAGAAGCTGGGAGACTTGCTGCCACCAGTCTTCAGTTCACTAGGAATGCTGAGATATGGAAATGAATATATTTTCCCCAGATTTCTTTTTATAGTTGACTTTTAAACTATTTTCTTTGAGGGGGAGGGGCACACCCCATGATGCTCAGGGGTTACTCCTGGCTCGGTGCTCAGAGGTTGCTCCTAGCTCTGCACCCAGGAATTACTCCTGGCAGTGCTCAGGAATTGCTCCTGGCTCTGCACCCAGGAGTTACTCCTGGCCGGGCTAGCGGGACCATATGGGATTGAACCCTGGTTGGCCATGTTCAATGCCCTACCAGCTGTACTGTCGCTCTGGTCCAGATTTCTAAACTATTGTAATCTGAAAAGATATTTAAATTATTTTAGTCTTTATTACCTTACTATTACTTCTTTTGTGTACTAACAAGCGGTCTTTCCTTATGAATATTCCATGAACACTAGAAAATAATATTTAGCTTTTGAAGAGTGGAGACCTCTACTAATATTTGTCCAGCTCATCCAAACCTATTGTGACCTTGTTGGTTTTATGTTTGACTGATGTCTCCCTGTTGAGAGTGGAGTATTAAAGTCTCCTACAATTATTGTTTGCTATTGGTATCTCTGAGCCTTTAGCAGTTACTTTGAATATCTTAATGCCCCTTTACTTGGTGCATATATGTTAATGAGTTCTCTAAATCCCAAATTCCTCGTTAACTATATAATGTTCATCCTTGGCTCCCCCTTTTTTAAGTAGAAAGTAGTATGTAAAGCATAATAAATATACAATATGGAGTGCATTTACTGTCTTAAAGAAGTACCAAGTAGGGCCATAGTGATAGGACAGTGGGTAGGGCATTTGCCTTGCATGCAGCCGACCTGGGTTCTTTCCCCAGCATCCATATATAAGCACCGCCAGGAGTAATTCCTGGGTGCAGAGCCAGGAGTAATCCCGGAGCAACACTGGATGTGACCCCCCCCCAAAAAAAAGCAAATATATAAATAAATAAATAAATAAACTCCAAGAAGTACCAGGGAGATGAGTCTGGTCAGGGACATATGAATTGCATATGCTAGGACCCAAGTCTATTTTCAGATGTTTTTCTATCTTCTTTTCTTTTCTAGAAGTTTATTGTGTCTCATCTTAGAGCTCCATGATGTTTTACTCAGATGCTGTTATTTTGTTGCTCGTATCTTCCTCTTCTTCTTTTTAATATCATCTACCATTCACTTTACTTCTATCACTTCTGATTATACTTTTCTCATTTTTGACTCTCATACTTTTTTGTGCTTTGCTATCTGTACCATTGTTGAGGTTTCTTGTTTGTTGGGCTCATTAAATATCCTCAATATGGTGTCACTAAAGTCATTTTCCAAATATTTACAGAGCTGGTTGGTGCTGGTTGAGCCTTTCTTGTTCCTGTTTTTATCCATTGAGCTTGGTGGGCTTCTATGCATTTCCCTGTTGACTTTGCTATGCTCCTGCTTGTGCTGAGGGTGACTCTGTAGTTAGCCCCCAGGGAGTTTCTGAAGTATCAGTCTGTGTGTTCCTTTTTCATTTTTTTCTTTTTCCTTTCCCTAGTGGTCTTCATGTAGTGATGGGAAGTATAACTGAGCAGTGTGAGGTATGATGAGTAGATCTGTTCGGTCCAGATGTGGAGCTGGGCCTGTTGATATGGCAGAGCCTCTTGTCAACCAGATTTGTGCCAATAGAACAGCAGCTAGGAGATTAAGCTCATGATCAAGCTCATGCGTGTCAAGTTGCTGCTGCTCTGTGTCCAATTCGAACAGACTCAAAGGTGAACTGGGGCACATGATTGGAAGTGCCCAGGCACACCTTTGCACAATGTTCCAATGGACCTGGGTATTTGAGAGTAGGAATTTTTTAAAAATTTTTAAAAAATTTTTATTAGTGAGACACCATGATGTACAGTTGTAGACTTACAAATTTTGTGCTTGGGTTTCAGTTATACAATTATCAAATACCCATCCCTCCACCAGTGCCCATTTCCCACCACCACGGATCCCAGTATCCCTCCCACCCCCCATCCTCCCCATTGAGAGTAGGAATTTTAAGCTCATGAGTAATAGAGACGTCTACTACCAAGTCTGAGCAGATCCAAAGATTGCCTAGAGGCATTTATTTACAAAAGCATATGTGCACTGAGATCAAGAAGTCAAAGCAAAAACAGAAGTTCAAGGTTTCCAGGCTTTCCCTAAGTGGCCTCACCTATAGCTGGGGAAATTGTATGGAAGACATGCTTCAGAAGAACTAAGTCCTCAGTCACAGAATGTTCCTTCCTGGGATTCACAGGTGCATAGCAGGTGAGGGAGTCCCTTCTGCTCACAAGATATGCTATAAGAAGACTGCAGTGTGATTTCTTACTGCAAAGGGGATGACTTGCTTGCTAGCCCTCTGATGTGGACTAGGAAGGGCTGGGTCTGTTATTCTGTCTGCTAGGTTTAAACAAGTGTCTCTCTCCCCAGATAGCTCAGCTATTTGCTTAGGGTGGGTGGAGCTCAACTCAGGTATTTGCCCTCTGGGTTTGTTCCTTTGGAAGAAGAGTATGTACAGAGTCCACCAGCAAGGTCGCCAGAGGCTACCAAGATCACCCCTGCTTGTGACACTGAAGGTTTATATCTTGCAGTTACTTGTGTAGAACTATGAGTTTGGGTGTTTAACCTACCTATCTTGTTCTTGGAAGCAAAGTTCTACACCTTAAAAATCTCTCTTGGTGGAGGGATGGGTATTCGATCATTGTATAATTGAAACCCAAGCACAAAAATGTGTAAGTCTGCAACTGTACCTCATGATGTCTCACTATTAATTTTTTAAATTAAAAAAAAATCTCTCCCCAGACCAGAGAGATAACACAGCAGGCAATGCAGCAGACCCAGGTTGGATCCCCAGCTTCCCACATGGTCCCCTGAGGACCACCAGGAGTAATTCCTGAGTGTAGAGCCAGGACCCCTGAGCATTGCCGGATGTGACACAAAAACAAAAAAAAAAAGGGAAAAAACTTTCCTTGCCAGTTGCAGCTTGTTGCTCTATGGTGATATTTCCTTCTCTAAAAGAATATTTTTAAAGGACTAAAATAATTCATCCTAAAATCATAAGCATTTTCAGAAACTCAAAAGAGCTGAAAACCAAGTCTTGAAAAATAAGAAAAAAAATGAAAAAAAACCCTCTAAATTACATCAAATCTATGTGGATATAGATTCTAAAGCTAATGGAATGAGATAAATGGTAGATGGATGTACACAGAAATCCATATTCTGAACTAAGTAGTGAAGTAGATACTGGACCACCGAGGCAAGAAGAGAGATTTGTTTGATGAGAAAAGGATGACTCATGACAAAGATTAGATCTAATTAAATATTCAGATTGACATCTAGACTGGATAGATACCAGGAGTGTATTTAAAGGAGTATCCAGTGGCTGCTGTTCTGTGTCTAATTCAAACTGGCCCAAAGGTGAACTGGGGTACCAGTTTCCAGGATCATAACTCTTCATACCTTATTTGTTTACTACAAGACAACACTTTTTTTTTTCTTTTTGGGTCACACCCGGCAATGCTCAGGGGTTACTCCTGGCTCTGAACTCAGGAATTACTCCTGACAGTGCTCAGTTGACCATATGGGATGCTGGGAATCGAACCTGGGTTGGCCGCGTGCAAGGCAAATGCCCTACCCACTGTGCTATCGCTCCATCCTGAAACAACACTTTTTTTTTAAAAGAACTTTCTTTTCTTTTCTTTTTTTCTGTACATCTCTTCTTATTTTTGATGCGGTTGAATTTTTATTGATATTTTGGACTTTTTTTTAGACCATTACAAAGCTGTTCATGACTGTATTTCAGTCATACAGTATTCCAACACCCATCCCTCCACCAGTGTACATTTCCCAGCACCAGTGTCCCCAGATTCCCTCCCATCAATTGCCACCCCCCCTCCGACCCCCTGCCTGCCTCTATGGTGGGTACTTTTCTTCTCTCTCTTTACTTTAGGGCATTGTGGTTTGCGATGTTGATATTGAAAGGTTATCAAGAATGTCCCTTACCTACTTTTTTTTTCCTTACCTACTTTTAACCCTCAGATCTTGTTTGGTGTGGTCATTCCCATTTATTACTTTCATAGTGGTAAGACAAACACTTTTTGTGCCCCAAAATCCAAAAGTAGAACTGCACTGTCCTCCCATTGTTCATTGATTTGCTCAAACAGGCCCAGTAATGTCTCCAATGTGAGATTTGTTGTTACTGTGTTTGGCATATTGAATACATCAGGGGTAGCTTGCCAAGCTTTGCAGTGTGGGCAAGATACTCTTGGTAGCTTGCTGGGCTCTCCAAGAGGGGCGGAGGAATCGAACCTGGGTCTGTCGGGTTGACTGCGTGCAAGGCAAACACTCTACTTGCTGTGCTATCGTTCCACCCCAGGAAAAGTAAGGTAAAGGTAAGGTAAAGGCCCTCCCGTTGATCGTCGATTTGCTCGAGCGGGCCCAGTAACGTCTCCATTGGAGACTTTGTTGTTACTGTGTCTGGCATATCGAATTCTCGGTAGCTTGCCGGGCTCTCCGAGAGGGGCGGAGGAATCGAACTCGGGTCGGCCATGTTGGCCGCTTGTAAGGCGAACGCCCTACCCGCTGTGCTATCGCTCCAGGAAAAGTAATCTTTTAAAATAACCTGATTCTTTCAGAATGCAATGTAGAGGGTTCTCTGTTTTCCCCTATACCTTTTTGGGTCATGTAAGGCTCCCAAGCAATGCTCAGGGAGTCTGAGACTTGGAGGGGAGGGGATATCATTCCTGAGGGTACTTGGTTCAGACCCATCACTACGTCCAGGGTATGCCTGCTAGATAGAGTCCCTCATGCTTCCTAATTGAGAACATCTTTCCTGGTTCTGTCATCTGGTCAGTTTCTTTTGCCATTTTGTCTTAACAATATAACGGCAACAATACTTTCCATATTCAAAGCCAAAGCAACATATGGTATGTGTAAACACAAAAGGGGGCAGCGGTATTCTATCTCTCCCATAGCCTGAGGTCGGTAGTCTTAGGCCACTTCCCCAACCCCAGGGAGGTCGATGATGAAGGGAGGACAAGGAGGAAAAAAAGGCTGGTTTGTGTTAGTTGCAGTTTATTCCGTTCCCTTCATTCTCCTCTGATTCCCCTCCTGCTCCTTCCCCAGCCATGCTACTTCATTCTCCTTCTCGATCCTACTTCATTCTCCTTCTGCCTCTCTCATTCTCCCCCTGGCTCTGGATTCTGGATCCCCTAGCCCACTCTTACTGCCTAGTTAAATCCCAAAGCATGAGGGGTTGGGGCTTACACATAGGTGTGGTCACAATCAGTAGGGGTCTTTCCCTCAGGGGATACTTTTTCTGGGACAGATTCAGCAGGACAGCCCACCCAAGAGTGGAATCCCATGGGTGTGTTTCTCCTCTCCTTGTCCAAGAAACATATAAGCATTCATAACATTAATCAATTTGTACGGACACAATAAGAGATACATTAAGCTTATAGAATTGCTCTCTTGGAGTCATCCCGATCTCAGACTACAGTGCTCAGGTCAGATTAGTCTTTCCTATCCTTAGCAGGGTCCTAATCTTGTTGTTACTTTTGGATCATGGCAGCATTTGTCCATGATCAAGCTCTTAACTTATAGTTAAGAATAGTGGCACTTTGGCCTGGCCCATTTCAAAGCCAGGGTAGCTCACAGCTTGTCCTGGGTCCATTCCATTCAGTCCCTCGTTGGGACCCTGCTTTTGGGATGCTAGGAATAAGGGCAACTGAGGCTTAAGTCAAGGAAGCAGATGCCTGGGAGTGAATAATATTAGAAGCCAATTAAATCCCAAGTTACAAAAGCATAATATTAATTGTCTTCCCGTGTCTATAAAAAGAATATTGCTTTAAAGTAAACCATTCAAAAGACGTAAGGAAAGGAGAAAGGCAATATTAACTTACAATACAAGTTCAGTGTCCTAGCAGGATCTGACCTTACAAATTAACAGAGTCTGATTAGGGGGGAAAGCTGATTAATTGGTTGGGGATGAGAGCACAGAGAAGTTACGGATAGGCACAGAGGAATGGGAGTGACTAGGGAGCACTGTGATTGGTGTAACCAATAAACCTAAACTCCTTGTGGTAAGAGAGAAAGGACAAACCAATGTCATCCTACAATTGTATGAGCTGGAATGTTTTTCATTTTAACTTCATCATTTCCTTCCAACAAGAAACTTCTGAAATAATGAGAATCAGTTACCTTCATATGGTCCTGTGCCATCCTGTTTTCCAAAGATGCTCCAGTGGTAGCACTTGGCATTGCTCATTTCTGGCTAAACCCACACTTTCCTGGAAGTCAGATGTGTGACTTCTAACCCAGGCTACCGACCAGACATGACAAAACTCCAGAAGAACAGGAAAACCTATACCCAAATGAGCACCAGAAAATAGGGGGGAGGCTCATTAACGTAATTTATTTGGCTTCTCTCTGGGACAAACAATACTATAAATTTAATAAGTATTATTTCAGTTCTCTGCCAGTTCTTAGCAATATATGTTATGAACTGACTGTGAGATTCCAGTTTCCAAAGAAAAATGATGGGGTTTAATCCAGACTCTCACATAGATGCTCTTAATGTCTGCTTTGCCAGTGTTTTGCCATCTCCTTTAGTTCAGATGCCTCAGATGGCCTTGTTCATTTTTATAGAGAAGCTTTTTAGCATGAAGAGTACTGGCAAGCTGCTCATTCTAGAACGGAGTTTTCTGAAAGTCATATGAGATAATCAGTTGTACCCAGAAACAGGATTCCCCACTGGATGAAGAACAGACTGAAGAAAAGTTTTAGGTATTGTTGCATAACATTGATTTATGCAACATTATAATCCTTGTTCCTCCCTAAGGGAGTTTAGGCTTATTGAGTTACTTTCACAATAGTGCCCCCGAGGCACACCCAATTCCATTGGGCACAATAATCCTATATTGCTTTTCTCTTTCCTTTATGTCCTTTATTGCATGGTTTAGCAATGTCCTTCTTGTATAGATACAGGAAGACAGTTCATGCTATACTTTGTAACATGGGAGCTAACTGACTCCAAAATAATATTTACTCCTGGGCATCCATCATATTTACCTGACTTAAGCCTCAGTTGCCTTTACTTCCTAACATCCCCAAAAGAGTGTCCCAGCGAGGGACAAGGATGGAGTCAGGGTAAACTGTAAGCTACCCTGGCATCAAAAGGGGACAACTTAAGCGACATAAGTACAATAAGTTAAGAGCATGGTCATGGAACAAACTCTATCATGACCTAAAAAGAAGTAACTGAATAAGAACCCTGCTGGGATTAGGAAAGACTAACCTGGCCTGAGGACTGTAGTCTGGGATATATAGCGAGAAGTCCCCAGAAAGAGCCAACATTTAAGATTAATATATCTTAGTGTTTATATAAAATGAACAGAAATATTAGTAAGGTAAAGGTAACGTCTCCATTGGAGACTTTGTTGTTACTGTGTCTGGCATATCGAATATGTCACGGGGAGCTTGTCAGGCTCTGCCGTGCGGGCGAGATACTCTCGGTAGCTTGCCGGGCTCTCCAAGAGGGGCAGAGGAATCAAACTCGGGTCGGCCATGTTGGCTGTGTGCAAGGCAAACGCCCTACCGCTGTGCTATCGCTCCAGCCCAATAGCCAGAATCTGGAAAAAACCTGAGTACCCGAGAACAGATGACTGGTTAAAGAAATTTTGGTACATCTACACTATGGAGTACTATGTAGCTGTTAGAAAAGATGAAGTCATGAAATTTACATACAAGTGGTACTACATGGAAAGTATCATGCTAAGCAAAATAAGTCAGAAAGAGAGGGACAGACATAAAAAGATTGCATTCATCTGGGGAACACAGAGTAACAAAATAGGAGATTAATACTCAAGAATAGGGGAGATAAGTCCCAGGAGGATTACTCCATGACTTAGAGGAAAAGAATGACAACGTAAAGGGGAGAAATCTAACTATGCTGGGGAAGAAATAACTACGCTCTAAGGGAGAAGCAGGAGAATGAAGCTGCAAGGATGAAGATGAGAATGAAAAATATAGTCCCTGGTGAGCACCAAATAAAGGGTGTTTGGAGGATCCTCCCAGGAGGGGAAATGCATGTTGAAAGTAGACTATGGACTGAACATGTTTGCCACTCAATGCCTCTTTTGCAAACCACAACACCCAAAAGGAGAGAGAGAACAAAGGGGAATGCCCTGCCACAGAGGCAGGGTGGGAGGGGGGGTGGGGGGAAATGGGCACTGGTGGAGGGATGGGTATTTGATCATTGTATGACCGAAACCCAAGCACAAAGATTTGTAAATCTACAACTGTACCTCATGGTGCTTCACTAAAAAAAAAAAAAAAAAAAAATAAGTCCCTGGTTACTAACCAGCCTAGGACCCTGTTCCTCCGTTACCCCATTCCCCCATCCTTCGTCTTTCTGTCACCGTGGGCCAGCCGGGGAACAGTTCTCGGTCACGCACCCATGCTTCTTTGAAACTCACGAAGGACTGAGTGGGGTCTGGCGTAGGCTGGCCTGTCTTCAGCTGGGCGCAGCTGCCTGCAGCAGAGCCCTGGAGGCCCAGTCAATCCAGCCATTCCAGGTCTCAGCAACTTTTCCAGCTGCTGCTTTTCAGACACTGCCAGGCTCCCAGGCTTGCCCCTGTGCTTCACAAAAAAAACAAGTTGTCTTTGATTCCCGTGAGTGGGAATTCCATGATTCCCACCTGGTGGACTTTGCTTCCTTTTCACTGCTATCAAACGGCAACAGAAAGAGGCAAGAAAAGACTTCTTTTGCATCTACTACTGACCGAAGCTCCCTGGCACTCACAGCTCCCTGCTGTTCTCAAACGTTGGCAGAAAAGAGAAGTGAACTTTCCCTCTGCATGTCCACTCTTTGGTTCAGAATCCCTCTACCAGAGAAGTTCAAAGAATTACTATAAAAATTTAAAAAAAGACACAGCCTTTTATAAGCACAGAGCCAGGAGCAATTCCTGAGCACCACCAGGCACAGTCCTGAGCACAGAGCCAGGAGGACCACCAGGCATAGCCCTAAAATACACAAAACAAAATATAGCCTTTTGCTAAGTGGACAGTTCTTCCACTGCTAAGTCCTGGTGTTAGATATCCATTGTCACACACTCCTGGATCTCAACTATTACACATTCCTGGATCTCCACCAATACATAAAAGACCAATCCTTCACCATCACACATTCCTGAATCTCACCCCTCATGTACTCCCGGACCTCACACTTGCTGAGCAAGTATTTTTGAGGAATGCAATGTTACTGACTCTGGGTGAGGATTAGGTTACGACTTTCCACTGAAGAAAGCAAAGTACTGATGCGCAACACCGGAGGGTGAGTTGTTTGCCCTGGACACTTGGATCCAGGATTCAGGCAGCCCCAGTAGAGAGACAGAGAACTCTAGGAGGACTGGCCTGCCTTATTCATGCACACAAGCTTGGGGAGGCAGAATAAAAACTAAACATTACCACATTACCACATTCCCAGCAAGGGGGAGATGGGGGAGCCCAGGCTTCCTGGAGATTGGGGAAAGTGAATGAAAATCATGACACTATCCCTTCATATTCACCTGAGTGGCAAACACTGAATCTGAGAACTAGCAACAGGCACTCTCTCACAGCAGGGGGTGGTGCACAGGGACGCTCGTAGAAAAAGCACTCCAAATCCAGCAGTTTTACTCAAAGTAAAGCCCCTGCACGGTCAGCTGAAAGGAATGCTTCCAAACATTCCTGCAAATCTCCCACCACCCCCACCACCACCACCCCAGAGTGTAGGGTGGTATTCTGTAATAAACAATGAATCTGGGATGCATTGCTAACAATTGGTAACAAGGGAAGAGGAATTTAAAGAATAAATGGGAAGGAAACCCCCTTCCCCTCCAACAGCAGGGTCCACATGTACTGGACTGACCATGCAGAGGAGGAAACACACAGGCCTGTAGGAGAAGGCAAGAAAACCTAGAAGCAGCCTCTCCTGCTGCCCCATCTCCTGTGTCAATGCACTTTCGGGAAGAAATTAAAGTGTAAGACGAGGGCTAGAGTGATAGTACAGCAGGTAGGGAGCTTGCCGTGCACATAACTGACCTGGGTTCCAACCCTGGCATCCCTTATGGTCCCTCCCCTGAGCCACCAGGGGTAATTCCTTGATGCAGATCCATAAATAATCCCTGAGTATCACTGGGTATGACACCAGAATGAAAAAAAAGTGTAGGGTTAGGGATCTGGAGATAGTGCATGGTTAAAGTGCATGACTAGCCTTTGTTCCATCTGGGTCTGATTTCTGGTATCACATGGTCCCTTGACCCTGGGTCACAGCCCTGAAGGTCTCCAAGACCCCTGGGTAGTGTGGGTAATCTCACACCTCAGGGACCTAGCAGCAGCATTTCAACCTCAGAGCATTGGACTACCATCCCTGGGCCTCCTGACCTCTGCTTATAGCCTTCTTTCTCACCTCCCACCGCCCCCCCCCACACACACACCACCCCAGAGTGTAGGGTGATGTTCTGTAATAAACAATGAATCTGGGATGCATAGCTAACAATTGGTAACAAGGGAAGAGGAATTTAAAGAATAAATGGGAAGGAAACCCCCTTCCCTCCAACAGCAGGGTCCACATGTACTGGACTGACCATGCAGAGGAGGAAACACACAGGCCTGTAGAAAAAGGCAATTCTGTGGTCATCATGCTATCAAGACATGAGGACAATGATGGATGAGGTCAGTGAGTCAGGTTAAGAGGTCTGAAAGCAGGGCTGGAGTGATAGCACAATGGACAGGGCATTTGCCATGCACACAGCTGACCCGAGTTCAATTTCCAGCATCCCATGTGGTCCACTGAGCACTGCCAGGACTAATTCCTGAGTGGAAAGTCAGGAGTGACCCCCTGTGCATAGCCGGGTGTGACCAAAGGGTGGGGGGAAGGAGATCTGAAAGCAGAGGCAACAACCAAGGAGGTCCTACCTTCCCAGAAGCCTCCATGTCTCAGGAGTCTTCAAGGCGAAATCTACAGTTCAGAACTCCAGAGGAACAGAACTGCACCGTGTGGACTCAGAGGAACAGAACTCCACCTTAGAAGTGGAAACAACTCAAGTGCCCAACTGCATACAAAAGGAGCAAGAAGTCGTGTTATATATACACAATAGAATATATAAAGCTCTAAGAAAGAACAAAATCATGGAATTTACCTAAACATGGGTAAAACCTAGAGGATTTTATGCTGAGTAAAGTCAGTCAGAAGAACAGAAATTGATACAGGATGAGCTGTCTCATATATGGGACTTTAAGATCCACAGTAAGGTATCAACAAAGGGTCAAAGGCAGCAGCCCAGTGGGAGAAATGAGCCACACATCTGAGTTGGAAGAGCCTGAAAGGAAAGAAGGGGGTGGGCCCAGATGAGATGGGTGTGATCTTGGAATTATCTGCATAGGAAACCATCATTAACAATGTTGTAAATCATAGAACCTCAATTCATATAAACATTTAAAAAAAAAAAAAAAGGCAACTCTAGGCCAAGAGAGTAAGCTCAATGACTGGAATTGCATAGTCATCCACACCTCCAGGAGTGACCCCTGAGCACCAAGACAGTAGCAATGCCTGAACTCTACCAGGTACAGTCCAAAACCCAAAAGCCAAAAACAACAAAAATCCAAAGGCACAAAAGAGGAGTACTTCATCAGTGTTGATCACTCTGAGAAGAAAAAATCCCAATTCAGTGTCTAAATGTTGACTGAATGCTGGAAAACAACTACCATCAAAATAGACATCTTGAGGACTATTGGAAAATATGAAAATAGCAGGCCAGTAAATAATAGTGTAGCACAGTTACACAGTCCTCCCATTGTTCATCTATTTGCTTGAGTGGGCACCAGTAACGTCTCCATTATGAGACTTGTTGTTACTGTTTTTGGCATATTGAATACATCACAGGTAGCTTGCCAGGCTTTGCCATGCAGGCGTGATACTCTCAGTAACTTGCCTGGCTCTTCAAGAGGGGCGAAGGAATCGAACCCAGGTTGGCTGCATGCAAGGCAAATGCCCTACCCTCTGAGCTAACGCTCCAGCCCAAATGATAGTAAACCATTGAAATTTTTTTCATGTATGGTAATGTCAATGTGGCTATGTAAGAGTGTGACATTATCTTTAAGAGAGTGTTGGAATATTTAGGTCTATATGTCAAAAACTTTCATAGTTTAAGTGGTTTAAAAATAAAAGGAAAGAAAATATACGCACAAAAAATTAAATGCTGCAATTATTTTACTAAAACCTCTGGGGTAGAGGCCAGGGAGATAGCTCTACTGGCTCGAGTACCTCTTTGCAGGAGGCCCTGGTCCAATCCCTGACACCACGTGGTCTCCATTGCATCATCATAAGCTAAGCAATCCCCAACACAGAGCTGGCCCTGAGCACCAGTAGATGTGGCCCTAAAATAAACGGAACAAAACCAGTTGAGGACACGTGGCTTATGCTGTGTTCTGGTTTTAAGTTTTATGGATAATAGAGTTTTCCAAAATCTAGAACATGATGGAAAGATGATTATAAGTGAATCTCTGTGGTTATTTTATGTGTAATACTGCCACTAAGGGGGCTGGAGCGATAGCACAGCGGTAGGACATTTGCCTTGCACTCAGCCAACATGGCCGACCCGAGTTCGATTCCTCCACCCCTCTCGGAGAGCCTGGCAAGCTACCAAGATTATCTCGCCCGCATGGCCAAGCCTGGCAAGCTCCCCGTGACGTATTCGATTTGCCAAACACAGTAACAACAAGTCTCACGAAGGAGACATTACTGGGCCTGCTCGAGAAAATCGATGAACAACGAGAGGACAGTGACAGTGACAGTGACTGCCACTAAGGGGTAAGGCGTTTGCCTTTCACACTGCCAACATGGCCAACCCAAGTTCGATTCCTCCGCCCCTCTTGGAGAGCCCGGCAAGCTACTGAGAGTATCTCGCCTGCACCGCAAAGCCTGGCAAGCTCCCCGTGACATATTTGATATGCCAAAAACAGTAACAACAAGTCCCACAATTTTTTTGTGAGATGTTACTGGTGCCTGTTCGAGCAAATCGATGAACAACGGGAGGACAGCGCTACAGTGCGGTGCTACTGCCATTAAATGTTGGTCGTTTATGTTCCTATGGTGGATATGGGGGTCTCTGAAATGTGTTTGTTATGAGTTTTCTTTGTAAACACTCACAGAAGCTCTTTTGGAGCTGAAATTAAAAATAATGGACTAAAAAAATGGAAAAAATAATGAACTAGGGATGAGGAGGAAGTTTGGCCAACTGTCCTTCAGGGAGCAGGACACACATGTTCATCACCTGTGGTGGAATGTACCTCACATGTGACTGGGAACAGAGATGTAGGAATGGCATGTCCAATTTTAGCGTTGCCTATATTTGAGAAACTTTCTGAAAGAGCTTATTTTTATTAAACTTTTTAAAAATTTGTCTGTATAAACAGTCAGTGCCTGGAGGCTCTCAGACAGTAGACTGGATTTTTCTCTCCCTCTAAATAACAGCCATAACTAATGCCACAATGAGAGAAAAGACAGATTCTTGCTCCAGGCTGCCAGGGTTTGAAAAAATGTTTCTGCCTGACATTGCCAAAGTTAGAAGGGCTGGGTATGGTGGTGTCACTGGGTTTCATGGGAACATCTTAGTCATTATAGACCTGCTGGAAATGGAAAAGGCAAGTACATATTGTTTTGCTTCAAAATCATTTGGAATTGTTTCCTTGGGTGAGAGACTTTGTCAAAATCCCCATTTGTTGACACAGTCAAGGTCCTTGAGGAGACAGCCACACCGGGCTCACTGCCCCAGTCCTGAACCTGAGGTTCCAAACACCAGTGGACTAGAGCTTGGTTCCAGACTGCTGCCCAGAACTGAGCAAACACATATAGCGGATTAATTGACAGCTCTGTGACCTGACCTCTAACACAAAATCCCGGTCTGACCTCACCCCCAACCCGAACCCCAAATGTTGTGATGGAACACAGTATAGACCTGAGGACTGGCACTCAAAGCCTCATGCTGGACCAGACTTCACATGTTGCTAAACAAGCCAAGAACCCAAGGAGTTTTTTGTTTGTTTCATTGTTGATTGGTTGGTTGGTTTTTGTTGTTGTTATTATTGTTGTTGGGCTGGAGCGATAGCACAGCGGGTAGGGCGTTTGCCTTGCACGCAGCCAACATGGCCGACCCGAGTTCGATTCCTCCACCCCTCTCGGAGAGCCCGGCAAGCTACCGAGAGTATCTCGCCCGCACGGCAGAGCCTGGCAAGCTCCCTGTGAAGTTTTCGATATGCCAAACACAGTAAAAACAAAGTCTCATGATGGAGACATTACTGGGCCCACTCGAGAAAATCGATGAACAACGGGAGGACAGTGACAGTGATTATTGTTGTTGTTGCTGTTGTTCTTTTTGTTTGGGGGCCGCACCTTAAAGTGCTTAGGGTTTGCTCCTGTCTCTGCACTTGGGAATTATTCCTGGTGGTGCTTAAGGGACCATATGAGATGTCAGGGATTGAACCCGGGTTGCCATGTACAGGGCAAATACCCTACTTGCTATACTATCGCTCCAGCTCCAAGAACCCAAGTTTTAATGCAATGTCTGATTTTTAAACATTGGCAACCAACTCAACTAAAATATAAACAAAAATGCATACACATGCTTGCATGTGTACATGTGCAAACACACAACACACACACACACACACACACACACACACACACACACCAAGGGCCAAATAAACCCTGTGATGGGGGAGAGGCACCAGAGGTTTCTCATTCTCTTACCTTCAGCTAATGACCACAGCTGGAAGTCTGCTTATGCCGACTTTAAGGTTGGTTCTAAAGGTTGCACTAAAGTGGTCTCCTGAATAATTCTAGATCTTTTCTGGGACTGGGTATCTTTCTCCCTCCCACTTCCCCTCTCCACTCCTTTCCTGTATGATCCCTACCTTGGACCTGAGTCTTTCCCACATTCCCAACACGTTGCAAAGATCCCCCAGATTCTAGATGATGTCGCCTCAGACATAACCTGGACTGACTCTTGGAAACCACCTTCAGGACTGGAGACATAGCACAGCAGAAAGGGCACTTTCCTTGCATGCAGCTGACCTGGGTTCCATCCTCCAAATTCCACTGGGCCCCTGTATAATCTCCGGGAGGCTGGGGGAAGCCCCAGCGGTTCTCTCTCGCCGTCTGGGTTGGTGGACTTGGGCCGGTCCCCCACCCTGGGCGGCCTAGGCCATGGGGTGGGCGAAGGAGGAAAAGAGGGCCAAGCCAGTTGGTGATCAGCTGCCGATGACTCCATTCTCCCCACGTGCCTGTTCCAGTGTCACTAAGCTCTCCATTCTAGTCTTACACTGCCCCTCATTCCCGTCTCCTCCTGTTTCTCCTGCTTATCTCTCCGCACTCCATCTCACAGCCTGGTCTCTCGTCTCTCCACGCGCCTGCTGCTGCATTCTTCCCCTACATTCTTTTCCCTCTGTCCCCCTTGCTAGTCTCTCCACACTCCATCTTGATGCCCTGGTCTCTCTATCATCCCTCTCTAACTCCCTGTTTTGGGGGTAGCACCACATCCCATCTGGCAACAAAATCAATATATCAGAACCCTTCTGCCACTCAAGGGAAAAATACCACTTAAGGGGTGTTTCTGCTCTCCTTAGTCCAATAACTTAACATCTTAATTCTACTTCTTAGTATTAGTTATTTAGTATGGACATAGTAAGAAATACATTGAGCTTGTAGGGTGGCTCTCTTGGGGACATCTCGCCACAGACTCAGAATACAGTGCACAGGCCGGATTTATCATTTCTAACCCTAGCAGGGTCCAAATCTAGTTGTTGCTTTTTGGATCATGACAGCATTTGTCCATGACCATGCTCTTAACTCACAGTTAAGTATTATGGCACTTTGGCCAGGCCCATTTCAATGCCAGGGTAGCACATAGTTCACAGCTTGCCCTGGGTCCATCCAGTCCCTCGTCAGGACCCTGCTTTTGGGGTGCTAGGAAGTAAGGGAAACTGAGGCTTAGGTCAAGAGAAGAGATGTCCTGGAGGTAATATTATCTGGAGTGAATTAACTCCCAAGTTACAAAACCATAGCATTGTCTTCTTGTGCCCATACAGAAAGAATATCGCTTTGGATTAACTAAGCAAAGGACTTAAGGAGAAGAGAAAAACAATATTTACAAGTCAACAGAGCACAAAGAAAGAGGTTACAAATAAACGAAGAGGAATGGGGGTAGGGTGATGGGAGTAACCCAATAAACCTAAGCTCCCTGTAGCAAGGCAGAAAGGATAAACCAATGTTATCCTACAGGCCCCCAAGCACCGCCAGCTCTAATTCTTAAATGCAGAACCAGTAGTAATCTCTGAGCACTCCAAGATATGACCTCCAAAACAAATACATAAGAAAACGAATACAATGTGTTCTTGAATCACAGAATGCCCTCCACTCCAGAGTTGAGGTCCAGGTCAGTTATATTTTTGTCCTTATATGACTGTTGGATACTGATCCTAAATGTTTTAGGCTTCATCAGGAATTCCTCTTTTTCTTCCCCTAGAGAAGTTTACAGTGCTCTAGCAAATACTCCTAATCCCATGAGTTTATCTTTAACCTTTCCTTTGTATTTTACCTCTCATTGTCACAGGTCCCCAAGTCAGTCTCGGTTACTTATAAACCAAAACTCTGGTGATTCTGGACTTTGTATTTGAAGAGAACTACTTGCTTTTCTATTTCCCCTATAGCCTTTTCATATTTTACTATAGAACAATGTTCTTTGTTTAAACACAGAAAACCCTTTAATGCTATGCTCCTAATATTTGGGATTTGATTGATCTGAAAGATCCTGGGCATCTGTTGTAATTAGACTCAGGCTATAAGTTGCTGTAGTTCCTAACACCCCAAAAGGGAAGTTCCACCATGGGACTGGGATGGACCCGGGGCGAGTGGCGAAGCTACCCCGGCATTGAAATGGGACAGTCTAGAAAGCATAAATGCATGGTCTTGATGAAAGCTGTCATGAGTTAAGAGACAGGACTCCCAATGGGGAAGCACAAGCTGGACCGGCCTGAGGAGACTTAGTCTGGGATCTACAGTAAAAACCTCGCTTGCTCTCAGACCCCAGAGAAGTTTTAGAATCTATATCTCTTACTTTGTTTGTCCAAATAACTGCAAGTACTAAAAGGAAGTAAACATATTTGTTTAATATACACAACTAAAGGGAAAAAGAAAAGTAACATAGATGTCCCTGGGAGACAGAGTGTCTCCTTGAGTTAATCCCCCAAGAGAATTGCCTCCTCTGAAATGCTTTACCTCTGTAAATGTTCAATCACACCTACATTCAGTCCTATACCTTGAATCCCCTCAGATGTTCTATAAGTATGCTACCAGCTCTGCATTAAAGGGGGCATTTTTACCATCAGTCTGTGGTTCTTCAGTCTCTTTGTTCCTTCTTTGTTTCTCTGCTGGGGAGGTCTGGGAGGGGACAGGCAATCTCACACATGCGGGGCACACTGCCCAGTGTTTCAACGCGCATATGACCATATTCTCCAAAGGTGGTCATGCCTGTGGGTGCCACAACAATTGAGAGGCAGTAAGATTCATGTATTACACCACAACTCGAAAAATGAATGACTTACGGTAGGTATCCTGGAAGACTTCTGTCCCCGATTTCCTGGGCAGTAAGAAAGGGCTTTTGGACAACTGCTTTCTCTGAGGTGGGTTAGATCCAATCTTCATGTGACATCTAGAGAAGATGAAGGAGGCAAGGGACTGACTATTGGGTCACTCTTTTCTTCCTGTTACTCCAGACGAGGGAGGAGATAGCACAGTGGTAGGGCATTTGCCTTGCACGCAGCTGGCCCAGCTGAGCTAGGGCCTCGACCCCTTTCAGAGAGCCCAGCAAGCTACTGAGAGTGTCTCACCCACATGGCAAAGCCTGGCAAGCTACCCGTGACATACTCAATATGCCAAACACAGTAACAACAAGTCTCACGATGGATATGTTACTGGGCCCGCTCGAGCAAATCGATGAACAACCTACAGTGTTACTCCAGAGGAGCATGTTCTCATAGCTAAATACCTTGCTGCCTTTGTTTGGAGACACAGGACAGGACCCACCCATTACTTTCCTACTTAGCAGGTTGTATAGGTCTTTCTCCAATTGATTATCAGCAATAGTACTGTAAATAACAGTGCAAAAACATGTATCTTTTAAGAATTGCCCCTCATAGAGGCAGATTTGTGGGTGGCAGGCAAATGGGGGGGAGCAGGGAATTAGTGGAGAGAAGTAGGCAATGGTGAAGGGATTGGTGTTGAAATAGTGTATGAACCCCAATCATGAGTAACTTTGTAATCTAATGATTAGCACTGTAGCACTGTCCTCCCATTGTTCATCGATTTGCTTGAGCAGGCACCAGTAATGTCTCCATTATGAGACTTGTTGTTACTGTTTTTGGCATATTGAATACATCACGGGTAGCTTGCCAGGCTCTGCGGTGCGGGTGGGATACTCTCGGTAGCTTGCCAGGCTCTTCCAGAAGGACGAAGGAATCAAACCCAGGTTGGCTGGGCGCAAGGCAAATGTCCTACCTGCTGTGCTATCGCTCCAGTCCTAATCTAAAGGCTACTAAAAAAATTTTTTTAATGGAAAAAATGTTCCCAAGAGCCAGAGATATGCTCAAAGTGCTGAACCCATGCTTTGCAAGAAGGAAGCTTTGGTTCAGTCCCCAGCAGAGCATCATCCCCTGAGCAGCCAGGTATGAACCCAAAACAAAACGAAACAAACAAGCAAGCAAATGGTACCCAGGTTTGAAAATGAGACTAAGTGGTAGGGCACACACATGGCACATGCAAGGTCCTGGGCTTGATCCCCAGCACCTCATGCCCACCCTCTGAACATATTGGTGGGTGCAGCCTTAGTGGCCTCAAGGACTCTGGGAATGGTACAAAAATAATTGATGTCAAGGCATTTCACACATTTGTGAGGCAGCTTGCCAGTGAGCACTGTATTTACAGGAAAATGTTTTTATCCCTGAAAGCATTAGTGTTAACAGTCAGGTTCAAGGATTCTTCCTGGCATGAAGCAACATCCAAAGTCAGGAGATGATACAAATTCCACAGAGAGGCATCACTGTCAAGATTCTTACCAACCTTTAGAGCAAGAAGTCTTCTTGCATTTGAACCATTCACGTACTCCTAAGCTTGGAGAGAGATAAAACTGACTTTCAAAGTTCAGCTCAGTGCATAATTCTTTCCACATTCAAGGCAAGAACTCACTGGCCTGGAAAATTTCCCATTAACAAAACCTTATCTGTATGCACACAGGTTATATATGCCTATGTATAGTTACATGTATATATCTGACAACATGCACACACTCAAGAAAATCTGGAATGACAATCTCCTACAACTAGAAATTGTATCCTCTGGGAAGATGAGCTGAGAATTTGAGTACAAGAGAGGGGAATTCTAATTCTACTTTATATTCCTTTACATAATATTTCAATTCCTAATGTGTTTGCTCACTTTTACAACAATAAAATATTAATAAACTAAAAGTCAACCTTGAGAGAATAGTATTGGAGTTTGATCCATGGTACCTCATGACTTCTTAAGCATCCTGGAAGCTTCCCAGCATTGCTGGGGCGGTCCTTTCAATGTGAGACCTGACCCTGGCACTGAACTGCCCGCCCATTCGGTGAAGTATTACCAAGAAAGCCCATGTCCATCCCACCCCACCTCTACACACACACACACACACACACTCAATCAATCATGAGAGTGCAGGAAAGTGGTTCAGTGTGAGGCCTTGCAAAGAAAGTAAAAAGATAAATAAAATCTTTATGACCTCAGTATGAGTCAGAACCCTATGGAAAGAATTTCTGTGAGGGGTTGCACTTCATTCTTCTTGGGTGGACACTCCGTATTCTGTGCACCAGACGGTCAGGCTAGAGTAAGTTCTTAGAAAGCTCTGACCATGATAGACTCTGCACCCAGAGGACTCAGCAAACGAACGCAAATCATTATTAGAAGAAAATTGATTTGCTCAGTCCTGAGAATATGGCTTCTAAGTGGGGACTTTCAAGGCTCCCTGATTCCCACAGTGAGTTTGTGTAACTCTCCCTAATGATTAAATGACATAAAACAGCTGGTTTTGATTTTAAAAAAATTCTCCACACCCAATTGCAACCAAACTGAATGAAGTTATTTTTAAAGTTGAGGCTGTGCTGGCTCTTTTCTAATAACCAAAAACATATTCATGGTAGCGTCAGCTTTTTACACAACCCCTCACTTCCTGTTTCCCTTGGAACAGAATGCTGAATATTCATCTACATGAATCCTCTCTAAGGCACTTGCTGGCCTCATTTGTTAAAAACTAGTACTCCTTAAAAAAATAGAGAGACATGAGAGCTTGTAACTATCTCACAGTGATTCAATAAAACTGAAAAATAGAGAGAGAGAGAGAGAGAGAGAGAGAGAGAGAGAGAGAGAGAGAGAGAGAATACTTAAAATTGGAGAGAAAAATATTTGAGAGTCTGATGAATTCCCAGGAGTAATAAAACAAGTCCTCCTGGGTCAATATTTGTTATTCCAAACTATGGTGGAATTGGGATTTAGAGAAGGAAAGAGAGACATCAAAACAAAGAAAGGGAGAGATCTGAAGAGAAAGGAGCCAGAAATAGATGCAGAAAAAAAGAGATGAAGACACAGAAAAAAAGAAATGGGGGATGGGGAGAGAGAAGTGGGGGCACATAGAAGGCACAGAGGAGGAGTGGCAAGAGAGAGACCTGGGGACCCCAGGTGTTCCAGTCCAGCTCTTACCCCACCCCCAACTCTCCAAGGAGCAGAGAGCCTGGATGAGATGTCGGCTGAGTATGGCTACAAAGACAAGAGTTTCCTAATTTGACCCAATGAATCCTTAGAACTAGGAAAAGAGAATATTCATAAACAAGAATTACTGTCCAACTACCACATTTGTGATTGACTTTATCAGTCAGCAATGGATAATCAAGACCCCGCCATTCTGATTTTGCAGAGGAGGGAACAAACTCCTAATTGTAAGGTTTGCTTGGGAGCAAATAGCTGATGAGATAGCGACATTCCGGTACCAAAGATCCAGAAGCTTATTACAAATTTGGGAACACTCCAATACCACCACCACCACCATTCAGGTATACAGAGTTATGACCCAGGATTTCAGAAGCTAGTGGTTAAACCTGGGGGCTCCAGCTTTGACACTGCATGACCAGTAAACACACCATTCCAGGTGGTCATTGCAAATGAGGCCACCTCAGTTTGGAGAACAAAATAAATGACCCTAACCATGCCTCAGATACTTAGGAAACAAGGAAGTTTGGTGATTCAGGGAACCACGTAGTATTGGAATCACATTTGGGCCTCCACACACCAAGTCTGTATTTCAGCTCTAGAAGCTGACACTCCAGTCCCCAGAAGATCCTGGACCTCACCTAAGGACCGTGTCTGGTTGCTACAAGAAGCAACCTCGTGTTAGGCAGTTGGAAAAGTCACAGCCCACTGACCTCCTGGGAGATAAATGGGATTGGAGGCCAAATCTATCACCAAATGCTAATGATTTAAATGATCATTTCTTTGTAATGAAGTGTCCATAGAAATCCTAAAGGACAGTTAGTTTAGAGGGTTTGGCATCCTGGAGAAGGCATCGAAGCTTCATACTCTTTCCTTGTGTACCTTCCACCTGAATATTCCTGAGTTGTATCCCTTTATACTAAATGTAATGAAGAAAATGTTTCTTTAAGTTCTGTGGGCTTCTCTAACAAGTAAGTAAAGCCCAAGAAAATTGTTGGAATCTTTCCTCTTCAGCTAATCGATTAGAAGTGCAAGTAGCAACTTAGACTTTCAATAAGCATCTGAAATGAATGTGAGGGTGGAATTGTGTGTTTGTGTTAGGGGAGGGGATACATATTGCAGGACAAAGCCTTAACTTTGCATTTGATGCTATCTCCAGTAGGCAATCTCAGAATTAAGCTGAATTATCTTTATCACACACCAACTGGGTATCTGAGAACTATTTAGTGGTGCTAGAAAGCAGAATCCTAGTGGTAATCTGAAAAGAAAGCAGGGTGCAGATCACTAACTGTGGCCTTCTCCCTTCCCCCTGTGTCTTCCATGATTGCCCTCTAGGTGTGTTTTTATCTCCTCTCCTAGTAAGGACCTGGTCATATTTGTTAATATTCCTCCTGATCTCACTTGACCTTAATTAGCTCATTAGTTAGACTGTTTCCAAATACAGTCATATTCTGAGATTCCAGTGGGGTAGGACTTTAATGTATCAAGTATATCAATTTGGAGGGAGCACAGCTAACCCCAACATACTGTTCAAGTTTTCTTATTCTTAATAAAATACCTTTTAAAATAGGGTAAAGTTAGTTAAGTACACAACAAAACAATAGAAGAAACTCTCTTTCTCTCTCTCTCTGTCTCTCTCTCTCCCTCTCTCTCTCATTTGTTTGGTTTTGGGTCCACACCTATTGATTACTCCGGACTCTGCTCTCAATAATCACTTCCAGCGGTGCACAGGGGACAATATGGGGTGCCAGGGACAGAATCTGGTGGACTGCATGCAAGGCCAGTACCCTCCTTGCAGTAGTGGACAGGGACTACTCTTTACTCCATGCCGGGGAGGCTGCTGCTGACAGAAGTTGGTGGGATATACTGTGCCAGGATTGAACTCAGGCATCCTGAATGCAGAGTATGTGCCCTGGTCCTGTGAGCCATTATCCTGACACCAGCAGTAGAATGCTTAAGAGGAATCCTAGTCCCTCTCTCACTTAAACAGACACAACTCACCCACAGACATAGACGATCATCATTGATATCCCTTCAAATGGTTCAGAGTTACCTGTATTTAGCAAGAAGACTAGAGTCCAACAGAAAATGAAGCCAGTCAGTAACTGAGCTGCTTTGGGCCTGTGTTCTGCTGTCTGGGGTCTCTTTGTTACTCCAGAGGCCCATGCACTTTGGTTGCTTTGAAAAGCCATATAGAAATTCCTAGAGTTCCTGAAGGCACCCCAAGCTTCCTCATGCCAAACCCATGTCTCCCAAATTCAGCAAACATGCCATACTGTGCGTTCATGTGGTCTACCTGCTTCTTGGAGCGACGTCACTCTACAGCAGGTTCCTTCCTTGATGTTTTTTAGTTGGGTCAGTGAAAGTTTCAATGTACCACAGTACTAGTGAAAGCTGAAGTTCGTGCTCCCAAGGTTGTGATGAGGTTGTATGAAAGTCAGCCCTTAACTCCTACCCAGGCGCTTGTGGAACTTAAAGCACCATCATAAATAATATTTATTATTCTGTTTCTTTGGGCTGGAGCGATAGCACAGCGGTAGGGCGTTTGCCTTGCACGCAGCCAACATGGCCAACCCGAGTTCGATTCCTCCGCCCCTTTCGGAGAGCCCGGCAAGCTACCGAGAGTATCTCGCCCGCATGGCAGAGCCTGGCAAGCACCCCGTGACGTATTGGATATGCCAAACACAGTAACAACAAAGTCTCCCATGGAGACGTTACTGGGCCCGCTCAAGCAAATCGATGATCAATGGGAGGGCCTTTACTTTACTTTACTTCTAAGAAAATCATGCTCATTTTACCAGTTTGTTACTGGGACAAATGGCACTTCTCAAACTCACAGAGGCCACTCACAAGGGGACCCAGATCTGTGTTCTGTAATTACATAGACAGAGGGACTCGAGTGGACACAGCACTTTGAAGGGCCTGAAGCTGTGCGCTTTAGAGAGTAACATGAATACACTGGAAGAGTCAGTCCAGAGAGGAACATTGGCAAGTAAAACTATTTACTTAGAGCTTCACAACTAGGTTAGTCATTGGCACTTGACATGTGATTTGGAAATTCGGCATCCCAAATATATATATAAGAAGAGCAAGAACTGGACAGAGTCAAGGAAACTGCTTCATACTACTTTTGTTTGGGATAAAATCTGTTTAACTTTAGTTTAAAAAGCTTCCACATTCAATCAAGTCAGGGTTGAAAGATTACAGGGTTAGCAAAATAAAAAATATCCTTTTTTCTTTTCTTTTGGAAGAAGAGAAGCACAGCCAGCAGTACTTGCGGGCTGCTTCTGGTTCAGTGATTGGGGTTGTTTCTGGCACTCCTTGGGGAGCACTCAGTAACAGGATAAGATCCCGGGCTCCTGCATACAAGACATCTGCGCCGGCACATTGAGCCCGGGCTGCAGGAGCATTTTTTTCTCTGTCTTTGGAGTGAGGTCTTTGTTGCTATCTGGTCTGAACTGGAATCCACGGTGCAGGGAGCAGAAAGGGAAGCAGAGAGGGATGCCCTGGCAAAGTCATTTAGAATTATTTGGACAGCAGTCAAGGGGTATAGGTTACAAACCCACTGAGATGCAGAAATGAAAGCTCAGAGAAAACCAGAAGCCCCCACCTCACCTCGGAAGAAGAGAAACTGTAATGAGAGCATGAAAGAAGATGACTCAGAGTTCAAGTTCTTTCAGTTTGCAATACCCTAGCAACAGACTCTGATCTGTGTAGAAAGTACCAAGTGGGAGTAGATTGGGAAGACCCTTTTATATTAACTTTGCAAACCAAATGGGTTACATTACCTGTTTTTGTCCATTTGTAAACTTGGAACACACGCTCACTCATTCCAGGGCTTCCCTCACCTCATCTTGGCTCTTCTTTTTTTCTTATCCCCCACCCCACCAACCCACCCCCCAACACTTAAATAAAGACACTTCACTATTCGTCTTGTTTCTGAAATTCTTTTCTGCAAGAATGAATTTGGGAATGTGAGCTAAGGCAAGAACTGACTTTTCTATGCCTGCAAAGATTAGTTCTTCAGTCCAGCCTGAGTCCAGAGCAGCCCAAGAACTGCTGTGGTGGGAATAAGCTCTGACACAGTGAAGATCTAGTGAAATCAGATACGGCTCCTTGGCCACCCAGTAAGGTTGGTGGGACACCAACATCCACACCATAGTGCTCAGCCCAAGCCCATCACCAGGCCCTTCCCCAGGTAATGGAAGCAGCTGAACAGGACGCGTTCCTCATCATCCTGTCACTCCTGCAGTGAGAGAGGAGACAGCCAAGAGTCAGGTGACCTGAAGTATTCTGTGAGTCCCTTGGGAGACCTAGCTTTTGGGGGATGCACTTCTCCCTGCCTGCAACATCTTTTTATAAATTCATAATGAATTTCACAGGGTTGGATTTTTTTCACATTGTGAAAGTAATACAAGCCCATGCCGGGGGAAGAAACCTTAATGGGAGATTAACAATGCTTGAGTCACGCAACGACGCATGGTCTCCAGAGGCTCAGTTCTGAGCACAGAGTGAGGAATAGTTTTGAACACCACGGAACGTGGCCCCCAAACTCAACACCCCCACAAAAACAATCATTGTAGAGAGCAGAGAGATGGAGCAACAGGTTGGAATGCACGCTTTGCATGCTAGGGGCCTGAGTTCTGAGCGCAGAAGCCAGGAGAAGCCCCAGAGAACCAATGGTTATAGCCCCCGCACCTAAAAAACTGAGAAAGAAACCCTAGCCATTTCTGCTGTGATCATACTTCAATATAAATCAGAAGTCAGATTTTCTCATCCTTAGCATTCTTCAAAAAGTGAGGTGGGGGCCCGAGACATAATGTGAGGGTGAGAGACAGACTGCTGCCTGAGGGCAGAGTTGGAGCCCTGTGGCATCCGGGAGTCACACCTGAGCACAGAGACAGGGATAGATCTTCACATCAATGCATGGTATGATTACAAAACGAAAACAAACAGAAAAGATGGACTGATGCTTGAGAAATTGACCAAATGTCTGGGAATCTGGCTTTAGTTGCATCTCTGGGCTGGCCTTTAGCAAAACCAGGAGAAAAAGATTTAATAATCCAGCATTTAAAAAATGACCCCACCTGACTCTTTCAGCAACTTAGTTAAGGTCATGTATCGATTTGCTCCAGCAGGCCCAGAACGTCTCCATCATGAGACTTGTTGTTACTGTGTTTGGCATATCGAATACGTCACGGGGAGCTTGCCAGGCTCTGCCATGTGGGCGAGATAATCTCGGTAGCTTGCCGGGCTCTCCGAGAGGGGCGGAGGAATCGAACTCGGGTCGGCCATGTTGGTGCTTGTAAGGCAAATGCCCTACCGCTGTGCTATCGCTCCAGCCAAGGTAATGTATAACATGCTTTATTCCTTTTTTTGGAGGGGACCACACCTGGTGGTGCTCACGGTTTATTCCTGGTTCTGCAACTTATGGATCACTCCTGGAAGAACTCAGGGGACCATATGTGCTGCCAGGGATTGAACCCCGGTTGACTCTGTACAAGGCTGTACTATCACTCCAGCCACTCACTCTTTTCTCCCTCTATCCCCCAATCCCTTCATGCCTCCCATCCTTCCTTCCTTCCTTCCTTCCTTCCTTCCTTCCTTCCTTCCTTCCCTTCCTCCCTCTGCCTCCTTCCCTCCCTCCCCCTCCCTCCCTCCCTCCTTCCTTCCTTCCTTCCTTCCTTCCTTCCTTCCTTCCTTCCTCAATCCCTTGTTCCCTCCCTCCCTCCCTCCTTCCCTCCCTCCCTCCCTCCCTCCCTCCCTTCCTTCCTTCCTTCCTTCCTTCCTTCCTTCCTTTCTTTCTCTCTCCCTCTGTCACTCCCTCATTCCCTTTTTCTCTCTTTATCTCTTTCTTTCTCTTCCTTCCTTCCTCCCTCCCTCCCTCCCTCCCTCCTTCCCTCTTTCTCTCGCTCTTTCTTTCTTTCTTTCTTTCTTTCTTTCTTTCTTTCTTTCTTTCTTTTCTTTCTTCCTTCCTCTCTCCCTCCCTCCCTCCTTCCCTCTTTCTCTCTTTCTTTCTTTCTTTCTTTCTTTCTTTCTTTCTTTCTTTCTTTCTTTCTTTCCTTCTTTCCTTCTTTGTTTTTGAACTACATCCAGCCTTGTTCAAAGGTTACTCTTGCCTCTGCACTCAGGAATTACTCCTGACAATGTTCGGGTGTGGGGGGTGGGGTGCCAGGGATCAAACCTTGGTCAGCCACATGTGAGACAATTGCCCTACCCACTGTAATCTCTCTCCATGGCCCTTCCTATTTCTGGAGGTGAGCATGTGCATATGGGCACAACAGGAATTTGTATGTGATTGCCCTTCAAAGGAAAAAAATGATCTTTTTCTTTTATTCTTTTTTTTTTTAAGATTGATCCACAAGGGCTGAAGAGATAGTATAGTGAGTATGGGGCTTTCCTTGCAGGCAGCTGAAGGGGGTTTGGTCCCCAGCACCACTTATAGCCCTGCCATTAGTGATCTCTGAACGCAGAGCACAGTCAGATGTGGCCCTAAAACCGTAAGAAAAAGACTTATCCTAAGGGTGTCATGCTGAATGAAGTAAGCCAGAGGGAGGACAAATATCCAATCTTCTCGATCATATGTAGTATTCAAGGAAGCACAGTAAGAGAACGAACAGTCAATGAAACCCCACTGAGATTCTGCTTATAGAACTGAACTCAGTCAGAGTGGGGGCGAGGGCCAGTGTCAGAGGCCTTTAAAGATGCTTGACACTCTAGAGGGGGTTATGGTGCAGTGACCTTGTGTACCTACACACTGACAGTAACTTCAAGAGAGGTTCAACCCATTGCTGTTTGACTTAAGAGGCTGGCAGCAGCTGCCTGGAGATGGGGACCTGGAGCCCTAGCGCCTGCATCACGTGGCCTGGAGCATCTGTGTCCCTTTGTCTCTGCCAACTTTGGTCTCAGACACCTATGGAAGATTGTGCTTCATCTGTTGCAATTGTAAGGGGTATTTGTCAGGTGCCTGCTTTCTGTGACATTATTCATGTATATACAGCTCTAAAAAGTGCTGCTCGAAAAAGCAAGCGTCAGAGGCCTAGAGGACAGCAGGATGATGGAGGAAGATCAGCAAGGAAGCCCAAACACTTACTCTCTTCTAGGAAGTTACTAGACATGGATGCAAATGCATAAGAAACCGTCATCTGAGGTCTGCAGAACAGGAAGGCAGGCAATGACTTATGGGTAGGGACGTGACCCTGCTTTCTCATGAGAGTAAAAGTGCAAATCACAAAATCACCAGTCAACTCTGGGAGCTCCTGTTATTTTTGGAAGGGTAAAACTGGAGGAGAGGGAGAGCCCAAGAGATTCTTCTTTGCTTTTTAGCTTTTATGGAGATGGTGTTACTTATTAGTGCTGGAGAACCATTTGGTGCTGGGGTAAAACTCAGGCCTTTTGCAGACAGTGAGCATTCATCCACTTAGCACATTGAATGATCTCTCTGACCTTCACAGGAAATTATTTTTTGTTGTATGTTTGCTTTTGTTAGGGGGCCACATCTGCTGGTGCTCAGGGCTTACTCCTTGCTCTGTACTCAGGAATCACTGCTGGTGGGACTCAGGGGACCACCAGTGAGCCTGGAGTCAGCCCTAGGTCTGCCGTGTGCAAGGCCAGCATCTAACCTCTGTACAATCTGTACTATACCTCTGGTCCCCTCAAAGGAGATTCTTGAGGTGCAGCCTCCAGGGAGTAGAACTGGATACAGAGGTCTTAGAGTTTCTTTGGAGTATAAGCCTGGAGGCCTGGACTTCTCAGGATACTACTGGAACTTCTAAGCAACCCTCTGGACATTGCCAGTCCCACCGGGAGTCAAGCTCACTATTTATTCACCTCAGGGAATAATATGAGCAACACAAAGTGTGATAATGACTATTATTGTGTGCAGCAGAGACCTCTGGAGGGCTGGGAAGGACATACACTGGACACTGTCCTTTGGGGGAAAAGTGAGTGGTGAGTCGAATTCCTTTAAAACCAGCAAATGTCTTTCAACTCAGGGCCAAGGCAGCCTCTCAGATGGTAAATCTCTTTAGTGGCCAAAGATTTGCTCCAAAAACTCCTTCTGAGTCATTTGATATGGGATCTGGCTTGTTAGTTCCTGGAGCTGGGGCCCCTGGGCTAAAGAATTCAGCAGATTCAAATAAAAATTCTTCCCTTAGATCTGTCCACAATACATCCATCCAAATTCTTGAATTTGTTTAAAATTAGCAGTCTTCCTCCACCCCTGCAATTCCATGGCTGCTTTTCCCAATGGATGACAGTCTTTAAACAGAAAAGTGATATAGGATAATAATGCTTCGGATGACGAAGTACTCCCCTTCACATACAAACATCCTTGTTCAGACAGTAATTAAAAAAAACAGGAGGTGTTCTTTTTTAAAGGACACTTTGCAGATCCAGTCCTGGAATTCAGAGTGCAGGCTCAGGAAGCTGACTGCCCATCCCCCACGGTAATTTTGATGATCAACCAGGCTTGGAATCCACACCTTAGGCAGAATTTCTGGCATCCGGGAGAAAGGGCAGGGTGCCCATGTTTCGATTTGCCTGCTTTCTTTGATGGGAGGAAGGCCTACAGTAACATAATCTTGACTCTCTCAGCCACCCTAACTGAAAGTAGCTCAGAGTCTAGATCTAGGTGGGGTATGGAGAATGGCCCTGGTGGACAATTGAGGGTTAAGGGGCATAGCACTTGACTAAACTGTGCTCACAGCACAAGATCATACTATTATCATCTATATATTTTTTATTAACAAAAGAGAAAGTGAAGCAGAGAGGTTAACTAATTTGTCAAGGTCAAATAACTAACCTAGGATTTTTAAATTTGTCTCTTTGTGGGCCATGCCTCTGGTGCTCACAGGGACCACGTAGTGCTGGAATCAAACTTGGGCCTTGTGTGCACCAAATATTCTCTCCAGCCCATTGAACTGTCTCCTAGCCTCCTCTCCCAGGTGTCTAGCCTGGCTCCAGACTCTAAGGACCTCTCAATTAGGGGGAAAGACCCCCGCCTCACAGCAGGAGAATGTGCCCCTTCAGAGTGCAGGGATAAAGAGCTCTGTGAAGCAAAAGTCAAATCAACTGGCCTCGATCTTTTTCCAGGTCATGTCCTCGCTTCCAGTGCAGGGAGTTTCTCAGACTTCGCAACCCAAATATTGGAGGCACAGTGCCAAGACAGAGAAGCATCTCTGGGAGCTTCACCCTCCTTTAGCGCTTTCATGGTAAGTGGTGCCCTCTGACAAGACTGCAGCCAGGGGTGGAGTTAAGCCTGGCCGCAAACACAGAAGAAATCCAGAGACATTATATTCTTCTATAAACAAAGCATGTTTTATATTTTCAGAGGAATGTTTAGAAGGAATCTTACCAATGTTCTCAATTGTAAATTAGTACCATTTTATAAGTGATTCCTGGAATATGTGTGTTTATAGGAGAGGAAAGAAAGAGACAAAGATTGAGTGCGTGTGTGTGTGTGTGTGTGTGTGTGTGTGTGTGTGTGTGTGCGAGAGAGAGAGAGAGAGAGAGAGAGAGGAAGAGAGAGATAGAGACAGAGACAGAGAGGGTTTATATATCCCAAGGTCAACTATTCTGGTCTCACATTAATTATTAGTTGGTCTCACTTATTACTAGTTGACTCACCCACCTGGTTAGGAGTCACTTGCTGTGGACACAAGAAATCACCACAGAATCCTGAGCTCCAGGGCAGGCTGACTGGCCAGGTCCCAGTACAGGTCAGTCAGATTCAGAGGCCAGTCAGATTCAGGTCAGTCTTTCTCTTCCCAGAAAGCCTAAAGGTGGGTCTTTCTATTTTCCTTTTGTTGCAGGCAGGTAGACAGCCTGTGTGTGTGTGTGTGGGGGGGGGGGGGGTTGGGAGGGGGAATGGAGGGTGGTGGCAGCAGCTGGGCACTTGGCTCTGAGTATTTCAGGAAATAAGGAAAATAAATTAAAAATTTAGAAAAATAAAATAAGTTGCCTTCTCGTTACCTCTGAAGTAGCCTTGAAACCAGAAGACCTCACCCTCCTCGAAATGCAAATATTGAGCTCTTCAGAGATGCAGAAAATGAGGAGTCACTCAATAAAGGTGGATCCACTCAGCAAAGGAAAAGTCAGAAGAGAAACAAAAAGGGCTGTGACAAGAATTTGGAAAAGACGATCAAGACTCTTCCCCATGGACAAAGCCCCAGGCTATGAAGAATGCCTCAGACACAGGCAGTTTTGGAAAAGGCTTACCAATAAAAGCAATTTTATACAGAAAGACCTGGGTGCATTCTCCATCTTGGTGGTCTCCATGAGATGTGTTCTTCTTTTTAAAATTTTTATCTATTGAGATTTAGTGATTTACAATTTACAATAGTGGTTTCTCCAGCCTATAATTCCAACACCTCACCCATCACCAGTGTACCCCCTCGCTCTCCCACGGAAACTCAGTTGTGTAGGTCAGTTGGCCCTTTGCTGACCTCACTGTGCATCTTTAAATCCCACGTCTGAGAGAGCTTACTCTGGGTCTACCCCTGTCCTTCTGACTGACTTCACTCAGCATCATGTCCTCTAGATCACCATATCTAAGCCTGGAAACAGCCAGTGTTGGCAGGCTGCGTTCTTTTGATTTACTTCATGGAACGGTCTCTGTCTTGGAGATTTGCCCACCTCTCAGTCTGAGATTTATACTCTCTGCTCTCTCCCCTGTGGAGAATCTCACATCTCTCCTGAAAACGTAAGTCTCTAACTTCCTCTAAGCAAAACTGTTTTACTTCACTTTTGGTATCCTCCTAAAATTTCTTCCTGTGAGGAAGATGAGAATCCTGGAAACCCTGGGCAGAGGTTAAGACTGGTCTTTCTTTTCCTCAAAGACCAGCTCCTCTCTAGTCTGACATCACAGCTCCCCGAGAGTACAGGTGGTCACCCGACCCTGGAGCAAGAGAGGACATCAGACACAGTCTGATGCTGGGGGCGGACGCGATTAGTCCTGACCCTTCCCTCCACGCCTGGGATGGGCTGACAGTGGGTGAGATGTTCAGGAATCTTTCCTGCTCCCAGACTGGGGTTCTTCTCTATCAAGGATGGTGTCAGTCACTTTGACCTATTTTGGAATTTCTGGACTGTTCAGATTTGTTTATTCAGACAGGCAATGCTTAGTCTCTGCTGTGTCCCTTGAAATCAGCTCAGTGCTGGGGAGGCAAGCAGACATAAGAAGTAAGAAGCAGAAGGGCAACAAGGGTAACTGGGGCTCCACTCCAGGGTCCCCTTCTCAGATGGATCAGGGGAGGGCACATGAACCCTGTCCATACTACCTGGGAGGAAATGGTGCCGGCTCACAGTCAGCGCTAACAGGGAGGAGGGACAGCCGGGGCTGTGCACACTCTGGACCTGTTTACTGCCCTTTGCTCTAGGTACCTTGGAATGCAGAGATAGATTCACAGGATTCTGTTCAGATTATATCTGGCTGCAAGAACATAAAACCGGCTAACGGGGGCTCACCAATGAGTCCCAGATGCCCATTTCCCCAGAATCCCAGATTCATCCTGTGAACAGGATTTCTTTCTTTCTTTCAAATCTGTGGTCATCACGTTTGTCCTCAGACTTCTCAGACTCCGCTTCAAAGATGAGGACCGGAAAGGACGGGGCCCTGCTTTCATCAAGGAGAGGCACCTGACACTGTGCCCGGGATGGTAAAGATGGAACACAGTGCCATTTGATTTGCAGGCTGCTCTCAGGGGAACCAACAGGTGGGGAACCTCTGTCCCACTGTGGATACAAGATGGATAGGGAACTAATCATTCATCTGAGGCAGGTCCAGTGCTAGGCACTGCTTTGGGACAAAGTAGGAAATGGTGGGTCCTGGGATTGCATTGAGCTGTCCATGTTTCTCTTAATTATATTTCTTAGGTGGGTCACTGGAAGATCACCCTTGGACATCAGCCCTCTTTGGCGATAGTTTCAGTCACAGAAAATAGCGTTGCCCGAGATTGCCCTCCATCCTGGTAGTGGCCCACATTAAATGACCAGTCCATGTGCTCTAAACTTACTTCTGCAGGCGTGGTGGAGGTGCTTACCAAATGGTGGGCTGCCACTTCACATCTCTGCCAACTTTCATTTTTCCAGGTATGAAGCTCATTATTTCCATATTGAAGGACTGCCTGGTATTAACATGCACTCAGAGACCAGGCTCCCCGTGTCTACTTTGGCTAAACTTGCATGTGCATTTTTGCCACGAATTCATACTCATGAAAGGTTCAGGCATTCAGAGAAGGTGAGGATTGAGCAGTGGCTTGGAACTTGGGGCTCTGGAGACAGAAGGAGAGGGAGAGAATGATGTGTAACGGGAAGGTCTCAAGAGAGCTGGGATCTGAAAACAGAACACAGGCCCAGACTCACTCCTTCCATTCCACAGTCTCTCCCTCCACTGTAGAACTACGAAAGCAGACCTCTGCTCATGTTTCCAACATTCAGCAACTCTGGAAATACAATTTTTCAGTGCAAGGAATAGAAATAAAAATAACCAAGTCATCGCTTGCTACATTTTCTAATCTAGGCATGCAAAATTATCTTGGTTGTCATGGCAAGACCTTGGTGGCAATGACAAACATCCAAGATTTCTTTCCAGGAACAGTGGCAGCACACTCGTACCAGGACAGTCCCTCCCCATCACACTCTGGTAAGGAAACAGTCACTCTGGGCCTCTGAATGTTTTCCTCTCAGCTCAATTGGCTTAGGATGATTTTTTAAAATTTGAGATACTTTTGGATGGGTAAGCATGGAAAAATTGTGATTTCCTTCCAGATAATTGCTGCATACTTAGTTTTTATTCAAATTCTTGAAGACTCAAAGTTGTGGTCTGTGAAGTGGGGAGTGTCTGAATGAGCTTCTGGGCCAGACTTGAGCATCTTTACTTCAGATGATCCACCTTGAGGTTAAGAGAACAAGTTGAGAAAACTTATTTCACCAAACAAGGTGAAAGGAAGCCCAGTTTTCTAGCTGTGAGATCTTGGGCACATTTACAAAAGCTTCTGCAGGAGGTTATGAACATGTAATTTATTTGGTCACCAACCTGCACTTCCTGATGCATTCTGGATGCCAGAATGCAGAAATGGGGGAGCTCTTGTTCCTGCTAGTCCCGACTACACATGGTTGGCTCTGCTCTGAAGGCACCTTGTGGTCTAGTGCAGTGTCTTTCCACCACTGGTCGTTGGAGCGGTGCTGACTGAAGAAAGGTTAAAAATCACTGACCTACCTCCTTGGTTACAATGGCTAGTCTACGTGCAGGGTAAGTATCCTTCACGGGAGCCAACGGGCTGAAGAATGCTGGTCTAGTGGAGGATTTCCCACAGTGGGAGAAACAGCCCTTCTCATGCCTCGATTGGGGTCATGCAGGAGTGATCCAGAAAGAAAGAAGTAGCCTCTGATACAGTTGGGGTGGGATGGGCTGGCACTTTCTGTTTGGTCCTTTAAGAAGGTGTATTTTTCTCAAATATAATTCTAGGGCAGTAGGTCACCAAAGTTTGGGAGCCTTTGGTCTGGTGGAAGAGTCAATACTATTACAGAGGAACTGGAAATTGGTAACTCTTCTTCCTGGTTCCTTATTGTGTTCTATCCCGACCAACTTTGGCAAGCCATTAGGAATTTGAGTCAGTTTCTTCATCTGCAAAATGGGAGAGTACTATCCCTGCACTGCTTTCAGGCAGGACCCACTAGTGGTGACTTCTCACATCCGGGAGAGCTGGCTGCTGCCTGTCCCTCCTGCTCAGAGCGTCTTTCTAATTGGGCATGTCCTGCTCCTGGTCAGTCACATTCTGCTCTGTCGCCCTCTGCTTATTTGCACGGTGGGATGGGTAGGTGGGTGGCCAATATCAAGTGGCACCCAGGGGCTGTTTGCAGTGCTGAGTGCTCTGGTTACCATGCTCTGGGACCATGAGGTCTTGGGGACAGAAACTGGGGCTCCTGACTGAAAAACTATCCCTGCAAGTTGATTTTAAGAAATCATGTGGTTTCTAAACTTTCCCCTGCCCCTTCCCTAAACTAGCAGGACCTCCATCACAACCATCAGTCCTCAGGAAACCAGGAGAGTGGATTGTAAGCTACAGGCGGGGGGCCAGATGAGGTGCGTGTGCTGTGCATGTATGGAACTGTACGTGCTTGTGGATCAGGGTGTGTGTGTGTGTGCGCATATGCGTGTGCTGTGTGCCTGCGTGCGTGGGTAGGTGTATGGGTGTGTGCATGCACGTGCACTTGTGTGTGCTTGAGTGTGGGTGTGGATGTGTGCATGCTTGTGCCTGTGTAGACAGGAATGTGTAGGTGTGTGCGTGTGTTTCAGTGGATGTGTGTGTGTGCGGGTCCATGGTCGTGCCAGTGTGTGCGCCTGTGTGCACGTGTGTAGCCCTAGCTTCCGGGAAGCAGTGATCTGTGCGCAGACCTCCGGTGACCCCTGCGAGCCGGCTGCTCAGTGCCCCAGGGTTCGGGTCTCCACCTGGCCGCTGCGGGGGGCCGGGCCCCTGCCCTGGGTCCCCCAGGAAATGTGCCGCTTTGTTCGGGCGCCGCGGCCAGGTGCCCGCGGCCGGGACGCGGCTGGGACGCGGCCGGTGGCGATTGCGAGCGCTGCCTCGAGGGGGCCCTGCGGGGGCGCGGGCGGCCGGCCAGGAGGACGGGCCTGCGCGCCGCCCGCCCGTCCGCCCGCCCGCCCGGCCCAGCCGCTGCGGCCATCGCCCCGCGGGACGGCGCGGATCGTGCAGGTACCGGGCGGCTCTTTGTTCCGGGGGCGCGGGGCGCGGGCTGGAGGCGGCGGGCGGGCGCGGGGCGCGGGGCGCGGGGCGGGGGCTGGAGCGGCGGGCGGGCGCGGGGCGCGGGCTGGAGGCGGCGGGCGGGCGCGGGGCGCGGGGCGCGGGGCGCGGGCTGGAGGCGGCGGGCGGGCGCGGGGCGCGGGGCGCGGGGCGCGGGCTGGAGGCGGCGGGCGGGCGCGGGGCGCGGGGCGCGGGCTGGAGGCGGCGGGCGGGCGCGGGGCGCGGGGCGCGGGGCGCGGGCTGGAGGCGGCGGCGCGGGGCGCGAGTCGGGGCTCGGGCCCGACTGCGGACCTGGGTCCCGCCGCCGCCTGACACGTCCGAGGAGCGGGGTCCGAGCCCGCCCTGATTCGAAAGTCCGCGGCGGGAAGGGACTCGGCATCTCCACTCCCCTTCTCAGAGCATGGATGTGGGCTGGGACCCCCGCCCAGCACACACGCGCACACACGCGCGCACATCCCCCCAACACACACACACACACACACACGCGCGCGCACCCCGACACCCCCCCAACACACACACCCCCCAGCACGCACGCACACTCCCAGTTCACACGCCCAACACACACTCGCGCGCGCGCGAACACCCCCCAACACACACGGCCTCAACACACACGCACACACTCCCATCACACACACGCGCGCGCGCGCACACCCCCAATAGCCCCCAACACACACACACACCCACACACACACATCCAACACACGCGCGTACACACGCACACACCCAACACGCACGCAGCCCCCCTTACACACACGAACGTGCACGCACACGCACACTTTGATCTTCTGACTTCTTGTGCTTCCCCCACCCCTGGTGACATGTAAACGGTCTCCCAGGAGGTTTGGAAGACGCTGGAAATGTGACTGTGGAAGTTAGGGGCTGGCAGCCCGCCCTTCCGGGGCACCTTTGGGCATTTCTCGGTGAAGTTTCCTGTAGGCTCTTCGTCTCTGCACTGCAGGCTTTTTGGAAGCGCCGCAGTTCTGCTTCTAAAAGATACCTGCTTGTGCTCCAGATTCTTCCCTTTTGGGGACCTGGGAGGCTATATTTGCAAATCAATCAACAAGTATTAAGAAAGGCATTCCTGCGGGCTGGCTGGGAGGGACGGGGCGGTGCTTCCAGCCCGCGGGGCCGAGGAGAGATGCCTCTGTGCGCGCAGCTGCCGCCGGAATCTGGCAGGAGGCCAGGCTCCCGACCTCAGAGGCAGAGGCAGTAATATCACAAAGTAATGCTGACCTTCGAGACGAAGTGATAGCGTGGCAATAGCCCCGCCGCTCTTTGCTCGTGCTGAATGCTTTGCGTGTATTCATTCACTCTTGTTTGTTGGGTGCAGATAACAACCTTAAAGCGACCTGGGGTAATTGCCTCACCTTACAGATGTGTGGAGGGCAGCAGATTGCAGGATCTTGGACCTCCTTTGCTCCTAGCTGCCGCTGTCTTCCAGCCTCCGGAGTGGTCAGTTTTTCAGCCGAGGCTCTCTGCAGTACAGAACGCCCTTGCATGTAAACGGTATGGTTGTAGTACTAGTGTAGCTGACTCTTAATAGAGGAGCACTGTGTAATCCTTTTGAGTGAAGCTGTTTACAGATACACCCTCGAAGCTCAAGATTGCAGGGTCAAGTATGTTCCTGTGCTGCAGGAGATGTTACTGATGGGATTTTTCAAAAAGGGCTTAGGAAGGAGGATGTAAGGCTGGAGTGAAGGGAAGTCAGGAGAGGAAACCCAAGTCTGTTGATACACCCATTTTACAGATGTGCACATTAGTTCAGAACAGCTATGACTCTGGATCCGAGCCAGTACTCTGGCACTGTATTTCTAATAGCAGCCTGGCATGAAACCACAATGTCCGATTGTCAAAAATTACTTTCCTACTTTGCTATCCAGGGCATCCTTGGCTGAGTCTGTTGTAGGACCCAGTCAGCAGAGGTTGTTGGTGACTTAGAGCGAGTCCCATTACAGTGAGTCTTCCATCTGCTGACCTGGAATAAGGGTTCTGGTTCCTTGGACTTTGTTTCACGTACAACTTCCCTTTTCAGTAAGAGTGCTAAAAAACCAACTCATCCTTGTCAGGTTTTGCAAACTCTTCTAGTTGCTGAAATAGATACGTCTACTCTCAAAACTCAGCCGCGGGGTGGCGTGGGGTAGTGCGTATTGTATGGCTTCACCTTCAGAAGGGTCTCCCAGAGAGAGCTGGTTTTCAGTCTTCACTGCTTCTGTGAGGATGTGTTCTTTCCAGAGATTCTACTTTGAAAACACCAGCACATTTAAAGTTTGCTTTGGACTGGGAGGACAGTATGGTCTGAAGGCAGGAAGACACTTGCCTTGCATGTGGCTACCCTGGATTCAGTCTCTGATATCAGATGTGGATCAGGAGTGATCCCCGAGCAGAGCCAGGGGTAACTTTGAGCGCCTTGGGGCTACCCCACCCCGTCCCAATGCCCAGTGTCGCCTGCTTCAAAATGCTCCTGAATGCTGGGATTTCTCTTAGGCTCGGAAACAGCTTTTAATTTCCTGGGGTGTTGAGTCTTCAGGCAGAAGTCTGCAGTGCATGAGCTCAGGGGAGGAAGGTGTTTCTTTCTCTCTATTACACAAGCAGCAAACCAGAATCACAGGGTTGCTGGAATCCCTTTTGTTTTGCTTGTGAGGCCTGGTGACTGCCCGCTGTCTTAGCTTGGGTAAGTGGGACCCTGCCCTGTTCATCGCGGCTGAATCTCCTTAAGAGAGGTCTTGCTTTCCAGACGTGTGTGTGTGCAGGTTCTCTGGGATCCCAATGGCCGTGGCAGCCTTGCCCAGTGTCTCCTTGCTTGGTGTCTCATTGAGGAGGGAAGAAAGTGGTGAAGCCAACAGTAGCCCATCAGTGTGCCTCACAGTGTCCCAAGGAGAGGATGAGCCCTGGACATTTAAGGGTAGTTATGTTGCTTTCACAGAGAGAAATGATCTGGACTGGAGAGATAGTACAGTGGGTGGGGCACTTGCCTTACGTGTGGCTGGCTGGCCTGGGTTCAGTTAACGGCATCCTATATGGTCTCCTGAGCACTGTCAGGAGTGATTTCTGAATGCAGAGTCAGGAGTAACTCCGGAGCATCCATACCAGATATGGGGGGAAGAGAGAGAGAGAGAGAGGAGAGAGAGAGAGAGAGAGAGAGAGAGAGAGAGAGAGAGAGAGAGAGAGAGGGGAAAGAAAAGGAGAAATGAGAGAGATTTACTTACTGATTGATTTTTGAACTACACTGGCACAGTTTAGATTCTCCTTCTAACTCAGTTCTCTTGGGTTGCTTCTGGCGGTGCCGGTATGGGGAAGGGCACATGGTGTAGTTAACTGCACCTGGGCCACACATGTGCAGAGCATATGCTCTATTTCTTTGAACCATCACCCAGTTGGAAAATGTGTTCCAAGAGTCAGCCGGTGATGAGGAAAACTCTTTCTGTGGAATACTCCCAATGGCACCAATGATGTGCTCCTTTTAGTCACAGTCACCGTTCCGTGGAAGAGTTACCTGGTCCCATCACTTCCTCTGTGTTCACTTGCTGTTGGTTTCGTTCCCTTACCAGAACATTTGTCTCTTGACTAGGTGGTTCGACAGGAACAGGTAGTTGTCATCTGGACCTGATCATTACCTGACTGTGCAAGTTAGGATTTTTGCCTCTATTTTCATAATTGGGCATTGAGACTCAGCAGGCTTGGGCGATTGCCTCTGTCGTGGGGCTGATTAGGACATAGGTGTGGAAGGTGCAGAGCCCGTGTCTATTGTTCGCCCATAGAAAGTGAATGTCCTCTAGGTCACTGGAAGCCTGGGCTGGAAACCTGGGACTTTTTGGCAAGTCCAGGTTCCTCCAGAATCTCTTTGCCAGCCGTGATAACCCCTTTTTATTTATTTATTTAACTTATTTTTGCTTTTTGGGTCACACCCAGCGATGCTCAGGGGTTACTCCTGGCTCTGCACTCAGGAATTACTCCTGGCGGTGCTCAGGGACCAGATGGGTTGCTGGGAATCGAACCCAGGTCGGCCGCGTGCAAGGCAAACACCCTACCTGCTGTACTATCGCTCTAACCCCGATCACCCCTTTTTAGGCTGCCTGAGAGGACTTCGGCTCCAGCTGGTGACACTTCCAGCCCCAGCTGCTTCCTTAGTGGCAGATTTGGGCCTTTCTTTTCTCTTTTTCCTTCCTCCTTCTGCTCTAATTATGGCCTGTGGAAAGCTGCCCTTCCTCTTCCTCTTCTCTGGGGAGAGATAATAGCACTCTTTCTCCCATTGCAGGAGAGACTCCCTTTCTCCCTTTGTTTCAAGCTTTGGAAGGTATCTGTAGGAATCCTCTCTCCAGCTTCCCACCCCACAAACACCCTTACTGCCATAGCACCCCGCACCCCCCTTTCACTGCATCTCTGTGGTCACCTAGTACATCTTTTTAAAAACTAGGCTCGGATCACACCCAGCAGCGCCCAGAAAACTGTGTGTGGTGCTGGACATCGAACTGACTGTGTGCACGGCAAACACCCTGCCTCCTGACCGACCGGGTGCATCTTGAGTATACATTTTCTGGAACTGGTTGTGCACAGTGAAAAGCAATTCTTCAGGTTTTTGAACGCACAAAAATGAAAGCCTTGCAGCAGAGTAAGCAGGCGAAGTCCCTGGAGAGTGACTGAACCACAGACTCTGTGATAGACGCCTGAAGTTGCTTTGCTTTTCCTGTTGAGGCTGCTGTGGGGAGCTGGTTATTTCACACTGGAGGGTTCAGGAATCTGATCTCTCCCCATTAACCCTGGAACACAGCTGCAATGTGTTGCTTCGCACTCATTGTGGAGCTGAATGTACAGGGAGCAGGGGAGCAGGCCTGCATCTGGCCCCGTAAGTCACCCTGGGGCCAGCCTGGCCATTAGCCGGGGTGTCTGTGTTCTGTACACATTCCTCCCTGCTCCAGAACAAAAGGGCTCCTTTGACTTGGTCCCGGCCTTCCTCTCTGCTCGTAATCCATCACCTTTCTCAGAGCTTTCTTGAGTAGCTAACCCCTCACCACTGGTGATTTTGGACGCAGATCAAAGGTGGAGTTCAGCCAGTGTACTGGGAGGAGAAAGAATGCTGGTGGCCACAGACCTGGGGTGAAACTGCCCTTTGTTGCGACTGTCCCCTGGGTTCCCTACCACAGCCTGGAGTCGTCTCTATCTGATGGAGTCTGTCCAGCTCCCCTTGGATTGAATTTGATTCATTTGCTGCTATTCTAGGTGCAGAACTTGCATAACTTCCCAGTCCTGAAAGTTCTGATTCCCCTTTGGGGATGCAGGTGTGATAAACCTGAGGACTTGGTGGATCGGTCTTGAGTTAGTTCCATACGGACGGGTGTGTTTCCAAGGGACAGCATCCATACTTGTGGCCTCTCTCCACTGGAGTGGCAGCGAGGCTGGAGGGGTGGCTGGCCTAGAGGTTTGCGGTGATTAGGAATGTAGCTTTTTCCTCCTGTGCTTGGAGGGGACTGGTATTTGTCATGTCTCAGCCTAGGAAGTAGTAGAAATTTCCCAAGTAATGGACATGTCTTAGATGATTTTTGACTCTTTTTCTATTTTCAAAATATATATATATATATATTTTTTTGTTCTGTTGCTTAAACTTAAACTTAAACTCTTTGTATATAAGTGCATCCAATTTCTGGCACTTTTTGGTCCCTGGAGCGCAGCTCGGAGCAGCCCCAGAGCACTAAACTGGGAATAGCCCCTGAACATCCCTGTGTCTGGCTCCAAAACAAACCAAAGAATTATTTAATGTAATGTGTGCTCATTGTAAACTTGAAAGGGTAAATTTTTCTGACATTCCCACCTCAGGGAAGTCCTCGGGGTTCTGTTTTTGAGACCATATAGATAATTATGTGTCCTGCATTTCGGCATCAGCATGGCAGGAGAAGCGTCTGCTCATCTGTAATAACGTTGCACACACACAGTGCTGCTGGCAGTGCGTTCCTGAGTGTGTGGACCAGTGGTGATGCACGTGAGAGGCCGTGTCCTCCGAACACGCTCGCCTCTGTGCGTTCTGGCTCAGAGATCACTGGGCAAGATCCAGGCTCGTCATGTCCTGGAAGTTACTTATGAGATGGTTCAAGATCAAAGAACACAAGCTTCTTTATTTTGATTATTGTGGTAACATTTGTGTAACCTCAAATTGATCATTGTAAGCATGTACAGTTAAGCATAAAGGACATCACATGCTGTACGGGCATCACCGCCGTCTCTATACAGAACTCTTTCAAAGATTCTTTTTATTCGAGCACTGTGACTCAGCACTCATCCTCCTCCAGTGGCAGTTTCCCTCCCACCCCAGTCTATTTCCTTTTTTTTTAATTTTTTTTTTCAGTCTGCACTCTGCAGTGCTCAAGGCTTACTCCTGGCTCTGCACTCAGAGGTCCGATGGGAGCCCCTGTGGGGTTTTGAGGATTGAACCCCGGTCAGCAGCGTGCAAGGCCAGCCCTTCCACACTGTGTTGTCTCTCCAGTCCAGCCTGCTTCCTTGGCAGCTGCAGCTTTGTTGTTGCAGCTTATGCCTCATGCTTGCAGTGTTGTTTCGGCCTGGGTGCCCCACATGACGGATGTGCCCTTGAAGTCTGCACCCTCTGACTCCCTTCCTCCCCTCAGTTTCTCTCCTTCTTCCCCTCCCTAGATTCTGGGATGAGTGGTGTTCAAGGTACCCTCCCTTTAATGCCTTGCATTCCCTTCTCCTGTTATTGTAGATATTGCGGATAAGTGAGATCATCCTATGTACAAAGGACTCACTCGCAAAACTGAAGACTGTCTTCCCATTAAATCCTCACTCCCCATTCCTGTTCTCTCACAATCACAATCACGACCATCCTGTTGTTCATCGATTGCCTCGAGCAGGCACCAGTAACATCTCCTTCATCCTAACCCTGAGATTCTAAAAAGTGCCACATTCAAGGCTCTTTCAGGGTTAGGAGAATGAGACCCATCACAGTGATGGGTCTTATTCTCTCAGCCCTGGAAATCATCATCCTACTTTATGCTTTTGACTCATATAGAAACATACTCTTAAGTGGATGATAAGTGTGCGCATGTGTGTGTATGTGTGTATGCATGCATGTGTGTATGCGTGTGTGTGTACTTTTTTCTTCATTGGGGGGCCTCCCAACAGTGTTCAGGGATCCTGGGGCCACTCCTGCATTACTCTGATCCAGATGTGAAGCTGCTTGGGCCCTAGTGCTAGGGACCACCCCAGAGTTACCCAGACAGTGCTTGGGGTTCCCAGGGCTTTAATTTCTCTACTGTCTCTCCAACCCAGGAATGTGATTTTTTTTTTCCTTTTGGTGATTGACTCATTCATTTGTGTTGTAGCACATGTCAGAATTTTCTTTCAAGACTTAACTTTCAACTTCTCAAAATTGAACTTCCAACTTTAACGTCTGAATTCTGTTGTTGGGAAAGATCTCATTTCGTTTGCTCACGTTTGCACTGACGGGGATTTGTGCTGCATTGATCTTTTGGACATAGTGAATAATGTGACTCTGACCAAGGATTTGCAAATGTACCTATTTAAGGCCTTGCTTTCATTTTTGTGCATATTTACCCAGAAGTAAGCAGTGACTTTTTGAAGTCCCTTAATATATGTGGCAAATTGCATTGGAGGGCCAGTTTGTTCATTGGATCTTCTTGATATCCGTCAGTATTGCTGAACACGAGATGGGATGTGCCCAAGGGGTAAAGCATCCTGGCCTGCAGGGAAGGAAGAGGGAGGCTTCTCACCGAGCTATTCTGACAGATTGTGTAAACTTAGTGATTAATGGAATGAGAAAGCAGGAAGAATGTCTTTTATTACCATATATATATATACATACATACATATATATATATCTTGGGGGTTGGTTGGCTTTATTTTCAATTGAAAGGGTCTGATTTTGTTTCTGGAGAATGGTTTTAATTTGGATAAACGGTTCAGTCTGGGAACCACATGCCAGAGCTCATGATCTATGAGTGTAATTACTCAGGATTTCCTCGGCTGCTTTTTTGGAGGAAGCAACAGCGACCAGTCCCTGCTTCGGTTTTGACTATGAAGCTGCAGTGCCCAGAATGGAGGCAGCATTTCTGATTAGTACCTGGAGCCTGTAGGGCCAGTGGAGATCTAGAAAACAAGAGGCACAGCTTCACAGACAAGGATTGATTTTTACTCTTTAAAAATGTGCTCACAATTTCAAGTCAGCAATGCCAACAAGAAGGCCCTCCAACCTGGAACCACTGAATTAGGACTGGCATTGTTCCCAATGTGGGCATTTGCAGAATTGACTTGGTTTGTCCGGTCACAAGGGTCCAGAGTAGGGGGCTGCTCCTTGCAGGAAGGGCCTGTAGGACTTCTTTTGAAGGGAATGTTGGGCAGATGGCATGAAGGAGGACGTTCTGGGCTCCATAAGAAGAGTCAGGTTGGGGGCAATGAGGACACACAGGGCAGGAATTGCGTGGTATGTTCCTGGAACAGTAAAGGGACTCAGGAAGGTGGAGGGCATAAGACACAGGCTAGGAAACTCCATCCTTTATTTATTTATTCATTTATTTTATTTTATTTTTTAAAAAATTTTTATTAGTGAAACCCCATGAGGTACAGTTGTAGACTTACAAATTTTTGTGCTTGGGTTTCAGTTATACAATGATCGAGTACCCATCCCTCCACCAGTGCCCATTCTCCATCATTTACATTTTTTTTGTAATTTTTGTTAGTGCAACACCATGAGGTACAGTTGTAGATTTACACATTTTTGTGCTTGGGTTTCAATTGTACAATGATCAAACACCCATCCTTCCACCAGTGCCCATTTTCCACCACCACGGGTCCCAGTATCCCTCCCCCGCCCCCCCCATCCCACCCTGCCTCTGTGGCAGGGTATTCCCTTTTGTTCTCTCTCTCATTTTGGGTGTTGTGGTTTGCAAAAGAGGCATTGGAAACTCCATCCTTTAGGTCTGTCTTAAAGTCTGAATTTTCAAGCTGTTTGAACACTGGGAGTAGCAAATTTACTTAGTGACTTGATCGGATTGGTTGGGAGCTCTAGGCAGGTGTTTGCTTTTGGGCCACAGTGGCAGTACTCGGAGCTTATTTCTGACTCTATGCTCAGGGATCAGCCTTGGTTGCACTCAGGGGACCAGTAAGCGGGGCTGAGGATTGAACCCAGGTCAGCTGAGTGCTAGGCAAACACTGTATCTGCAGTACTACTGCTCTGGAGTAAAACATTTTTACTTTCATTTCTGTTTGGTTTTGGGGCCACATCCAGCTGTGTTCAGGGATTACTCTTGGTTCTGTGCTCAGGAATCACTCCTGGTGGGCTCGGGAGACCAGAAATGAAACTAGGTTGGCTGCAGATAAGGCACAGGCCTTCCCCTCTGTATCGCTCCAGTCCTGAGCAAGTGTGTTTGGAGCAGGCAAGGGAGTATATACAGTCTGTAAAAGCGTGTCAGGAGCACTCACAGAGGAGTGAGGTTGACAGCAGGTGCAGATGAGTTGTGAACCTGGACTGTACTTCAGTCACTTTGTCATTGTGGTAAAGACCCTGCAGCCCCATGAGAGACGCCGCGCGGGGGCTTGGGCCTGGCCTGGAGATGCAGCGTGGTCACTGTGTGGAGGTGTGAGGGAGAGCTGGCGAAGACCCCAGCCACTGGAGCCCCAGCATATGTGGTGTAGAAAATGCTACTTGCATCTCTGGAGCTACCCTGCTGGCAGCTGCCCGTGGTGCCTCTCACTCTTCGCTTGCTGCTCACACGTGAGACCATAATTTTAACCAGATTCCATGATGGAAAATTCAGGTGAAGTGAACTTGCACCAGCAGAGCAGATTTGTTTTGCCTTTTCCCTTGCCCCCTTCTGCTTAGGGAGTCGTCCAGCATTCGGTCATCTTTAAGAACCTAATGCGATTCTTCTTGGCACTTGGTTTATTGCTAGAGACTTTTTTTTCATTGCTCCCACAGTGTGAGTGTTTGTGAATGATCGCCCATTCTCACACTAACACGCATGGTTATATTCCTCTTTTGGATGGGGTTTTTGTGAAATGCGTTAGAATAGTGTATGTGTGATTCTCATGCTGATTGATTCCTCAGATCTCTACCCTATGGAATGCAGTGTCCATGTGTTTGCATCTTTACTATTATAATTGCAACAACCTTTGTGTGTGCGGAAGGGAGGGTGCCAGAGCATGTGCTCAGAGCCTCACACTTGCAAGACAACTGCTCTATGGCCAAGGACCAGGATGCTAGCACAGTGGACAGGGCACTTGCCTTGTAGGCCACTGACCTGAATTTGGTCCTTGCCACCCCATATGGTCCCCCAAGCCTTATAGGAGTGATCTCTGAGCACAGTGTCAGGAGTCAGCCCTGAGTACCTCCAGCTGGACCCAAAAGCCAAAACCCCAAACCAGACAGTCAGGAGTGTTGTATGGTCAAGCTACATCCCTGATGGTGATAACCTCTTCTTATTTGAGGGGAATTGCCAGGCCCTCAGTGTGCATTCAGTCACTGGGCAGGCTGTTTTTATTTCTGGGCCACACCTGATATGCTCAGGGGTTACTTCTGGCTCTGTGACCCTCTGGGTATCATTGTATTACTATCACTCTCATCCCGTTGTTTGTCGATTTACTTGAGCAGGCGCCAGTAATGTCTCTATTTGTCCCAACCCTGAGATTTTAGCAGCCTCTCCTTACTTGACTTCCCCAACGATTGGAGGCTCTTTCAGGGTGAGGAGAATGAGACCTGTTATAGTTACTGGTTTTGGCTTATTGAATACGCCAGGGGGAGCTTGCCAGGTTCTGCCCCTGCGGAAGGGATATTCTTGGTAGCTTGCCGGGCTCTCTGAGAGGCATATATGTATATATATTTCTCTCTATGATTCGTTGCCTACTGTCATCAAACATGGTGTGGAAATTATGGAAAATGGGTAGGAAGTGTCTTATGATGTGTCACGCGGTCCGGAAAGGGGCCTGGAGTGTGGAGGATGTTGGGTAAGTGGAGATCGGCTGACGAAGCTGGGTCCCTTGGGGCGGGGAGGGCTCTCGCCTGCCCCCATCTGGGGCGCCCCAAGTGAAAACAGCCTGGTGCAAAGTCCCTCTGGGTACAATTCTGGAATTGCTCCTGGTGGTCTTTGTGGGGGAACATATGGATGCCAGAGATCACTCCTGGATCCGCTGTGTGCAAGGCAAGTGCCCTACCCACTGTACCGTCTCTTCGGTCTGGGACAGGCTATTTGTGATCAAGTGGTCAGAAAATTATTCAGTGACTCCCCTCAGCTCCTTCTCACTGATTCAATCTGGGTTTGTTTGATTTTACATGTGGCACATGGAGAGATTTCTGCAGTAACACGGTTCCTGCAGTGACACAATTCCGCTCTGTCCTGAGGGTCAGACCTGCTTTGTGAGAGCTGGTGGTTTGTGCCATAGTAGGTCTTCACCAACCGCTCTGGCTCTTCTTCGTCAGTCTCCCTGAGTCACCTCAGATAAGAGCCACCTAGCGAGTGGGCGGGCTGATTACTGATGGGCCTGCATATTCCAGACTCAGCTCTGTGGGCATTTGTGATCATAAGTCCTACCAGGATCAAGTTAGGTCTCGTCAGGATGCAGTTCAATTCTGCCAACCAGCACCAGTTCTCATGGAATCTGGATGGTCTGAACTTTTGGCTCTCAGTTCCAAGATGTGCTGACCCATGGACTGGAGCAAATGAGGCATTAGGGGTGGCTGGGTTCTGTCTTATGGTTTTCCTTTACCTCTTGGGTCATCGTCTTCCATCTGTGTGTACAGGTTCTGGCTTTCCGTTTGCTCTGGATTTCATCCTTGCCTGTGCTTGGACACACCGGCGTTGAGGCCATAAGCTCTCTGTATCCAGTTGTGCCAGATGGTGTTGAAATTTCAGGGCCGTGACTGAGTGCTGTTGAGATCATTCGGCTTGGCCAGTTTACCTGTTAACTCAGATTTTGGGTGCCTAATTCCACCTCTGCCACTGAGTGACACTGAGACAGTTCCTATGCGTCTCTGTCTGAAGTGGTGTCAACTCCAGGATTAATGCGGAGGACTTCACTGGGTCACTTGTGTACCCTGTGACACCCAGTACTTCAGGTCTTCTTGGTGTCATGATCTCCTCAGCCTTTTCTATCCAGGCTAGCCCCACACTTGCAGATGTTTCAGGAAGAAAGGGGGTGGGCCTGTCCCTGGACCTCTCAAGAGCATCACTGGAACCAAACAATCATAGGCTCTTTGAGGTCTAGTCAGTCATGTCCTTAACCTTTAGGGACTGGGTCATGTATATTTAGTTCTTTTTATCCAAAGCTTACTAAAATTTGAGCTCTTCCAAGGACAGGAACCAAGGCTGCTGCTTGTATTTGTGCCTGATAAGAGCTTTGGAAGGAGCTTCGTCCATTTAGTTTTGTGGCCTTGGGCAAGGCATTACATCACAGCAGCCCCCATTCTGCTCTTTGGAAAGTGGGAGGGCTGGACCCCTGATCAAAGCCCTGTCTGGAGTGTTTCTCATTGAGGAGACAATTCCACACCACATGGAAACATTATAGAAGTTGATTATTTACTAGAAGGGAGGGAGAGCTTGTACATTTTCCCAGGGTTTCACCAACTGTTTTAGCCTGGGGGCTGGGGGGCAGCGGGTGGGTACTGGAGAGGAAAGCCTCTGTTTCCTTCTTTCTTGGTGTTTGGCTTTGCAAATTCTGTTACTTTCATAGGAAGGCAGTTTACACTTGTCTTACAGAATTGAGAAGCTAACGCGCTGTTATTTTCTTGGAAAATATCCAAGTTTCAAGTTGTCATATTACTGAGAGTAGATGGGAAATGCCTGCTCAGAACCCACGTGGCTCCTGCTAAGAGTTGCGCATACAAAGCCTTTACTTTATTATTCCTGTAACTCAAAAGAACATTTTTGGACTTAGCATGTTCTGGGGTTTTCTTAAAATCCCCTGCAGAATGGTAGGAATTATTTACAGGAGCTAGCAATGTGTAATCACTTGTCTAATATTTAAATGAAGGTTCAGTTCTTATAAAAATGTTGGACTTCCAGCAGATTCTTGTTGGGACAAGACTCAGCTTTCTCACTTCATTTCTGCTAGGGTTTCCCAGATAATGCTGACCAATTCCTTGTTTGGGGTGACTGAATACATTTAAAGTATGAGCCAAACATTGGAGAGCTGTTTTTATCTGGTCTGTAGTACCTTTAGACCTTGAAGTCTGCAGCTCCTTGATCTCAAGTTGTTCTGCAGCTCATCCATTCTGCCCCAGAGAGGCGCCTAGGGTGGGCCAGTTGGCATCTGGTCTTGGTGCTTGGTGGGGACAGTGCACTGGAGTCTCTCATCACTTGCCTGTTTCCTACCTTCAGGCTCTGTTACCTGCCAAGTGAATGAGCTGTGGGGACCTGTCAGGTCATAAACCAAACCTCGGGCTCATTGCCTGAATGGAAGGTACAGCCCTGAGGGAGGAGGAGGCAGGCGAAGGGGCAGGAACTGACATTAATTATTGACCATGGGAGAGGCCCCAGCAGAGGGAGATTCCTTTGTTCACTTTTTTTCAGTCATTGCTTTCAACAGCTTGAGTGCTGACTGTGCCCCAAATAGTTAGCCTTCGAATCAGAAGGGACTGGGATACTACCTGTGAGTCCTTTTCCTTCTAGGACATGCAAGAAAGGGGTTCCAGCAGCCTTTCTCTGTCCTTGGGAACCTGGTGTTGCCATCTTCCTTCTCACGGGACACCCACTGAAGATGCTAGTTTCTGACTGGCCTGCCTTCTCTTCAAGCAGTAACACCCCCATCCCTCTCTGAGACTTGTTGCAGACAGTAATGGGACATGGAGCCCTAGGAGGAACAAACATGCAGCTGGAAGTAGGACCTGAGGCCCTGCTGATGCCCTGAGCTTCTCACTATTGGGCTGTGAAGAGCTTAACTACTAAGTCACCCTTGGGTGTGATGGAGACTGTCTTGCGATAACTGGGGACCCCAAGAACTGAGCGTTGACTGTGTTTTAGTGTAAAATGAAAATGAAATATCAATGATAGTTATTGTACTTAAGAAAACACTTTACAAATGTTGATTTCAGTTAATTTCTCTTTTGTGTTTTGCTTTTGGGCTTCCATTCATCTGTCATTGTTGATTCTATATCTTAGCTATTGTACTGAGTGAAGCAGTGAATAATGGTATGCGCATATCCTTTTGAGAGAGTGTTTTATGGTCTGGAGGTAAATTCCCCCAAAGTGGGTCATATGGTAGTTCATTTCCAAGTTTCCTGAGAACTCTCCATACTGTTTTCCACAGGGGTTATAGCAGACAACATGGGAACATCAGCAGTGGATGAGAGGTCCAGAAAAGACATTTTAAAAAACAGTTTTGGGATAATTGGAACATTTCCAGCTATGTTGAAAGACTAGTGTAAAGATTGCTTATGTAACAATTGCTTATATTATTGCAATAGTATAACGATTGCTTAAATCATCTAGATTTGTGGGGGGTTTTAGCCATTTCATCACATTTATTTGATCTTTCTCTGTGTAAGTTGAGAATAAGTTGTACATAGTACATGCTTGGAGAGTCACTTACAAATGCTTTAGTTAGCATTTTCTAAGAATGAGAACATTTTCCTACATCCCTCAATCTCAAAGCCATGAGCACAATAAGAAATTTAATATTGATTGAGTGAGATTAGGTAGTAAGTCCAATCCTTACTGTAATGCTCCAGTTGGCCCCTGCGATATTCTGGTTTATAAGAAATGTGTATTGAGCCATTCAGTTAATTAAAATGTATTCTTAAAGATATTTGTTTATTGTCCATAAAGATATTTGATTTTGTCAGTTCCTGGCCAGTGGCTTTCAAAACACTTGCAACCTCCTGACTGCTGTGACCTCTGCCTGAAGGGAACAGGACGCAGGACGGGACAGCAGAGTGGGCTCATTTGGTGAATGGTCTTGCATATGTAATGAGTGCACAATAAAAACTCAGGGAGATACATTTCAGAGAGTTTATGGATTGGTGACTTTGTGGGATTTGGCCAAAAATGGTGTGCTGAGTTCTATGGAAACTTTGTGCCCTTTCCGCAGAATTCTTTTATGCGGCTGTTCTGTTAACAATGAACCAGTGATCTAGAAAATGTTCTCTAGAATTCGGAGCGATGCTAACATGGTTACATCCGAGGAGAGGCTCCTATCTGTGGCTCGTAGGTCAGAAGTAGGGGGATAGCCTGAGCTTTCCTGAAGGAGAGGGTGGTTTTAGGAGACTGATCCCCTTACCTGTGGAATCTGGTGATAGTATTTTAATTGAGTTGAATTGCTGGTTGGTGTGTGGAATTGTCAAACACTCATGTGGGAATTAGATCCAAGAATCCTTTTCAACTCCCAAAGTGATTTCTTGTGATGCCTGGATAGTCTCCAAAGTCATAATAGTTTAGTCGTTGTGTGGATTACCACATCCTTCATATTCTAAATGTTGGGACAAGTGCTCTGTTTTCTTTGTGTTAATCTTTTTTTTTTATCATTAGGAAAACATGAAAACATTTGATAAAACTTTTTTGGATGGATTTTCAGATAGCACTGTAGCACTGTTGTCCCATTGTTCATTGATTTGCATGAGCGGGCACCAGTAACATCTCCATTGTGAGACTTGTTACTGTTACTGTTTTTGACATATCGAATATGCCACAGGGAGCTTGCCAGGCTCTGCCGTAGTGGGCGGGATACTCTCAGTAGCTTGCCAGGCTCTCCGAGAGGGACGGAGGAATTGGACCCGGGTCAGCCACGTGAAAGGCAAACGCCCTACTTGCTACGCTATCTCTTCAGCTCAGATTTTCAGATAGTTAAAAGAAATAACAGAGATTCTTTGCATCCTTGACCCAGTTTCTTTCTATGGAATTATCTTGAAAAATTATGGAATAAATGACAACCATGGTGTTACCATTGATGGAGTCAAGATCCAGAACATTCCACTCTGCCCTCACCCCTTAACCTTATCTGTTCTAGACCTCTCTGTTCTACATCTCTATAGTTTTGTTATTTACAGAATAAATATGAATTGAAGCATAATTCCTTGGAGATCCATCAGGATTGTTTCTGTACTAGTTGTCCTTTTCCTTACTTGATAACTGCTATTTCAGAGTGTGGATGGAACATATATCCAATTCCACAGAATATTATACAAACACACACATATGCATATATATACATACGTATGTTTGGTTTTTGGGGCCACACCTGGGCATGCTCAAGGGTCACTCCTGGTTCTGCAGTCAGGAATTACTCCTGGCCTTCCTCGTGGGACCATTTGGGATGCTGGATTGAACCTGGGTCAGTGACATGCCAGGCAAATGTCCTATTGCTCTGGCCCCTGGAATATCATTTGTCTACTTCTTTGAAAGACATCTTTATTGTCTTCAGTTCATGGTATGTCTCTCTAATAGTTTGTATCTTCTTTGATATCTTTCATCAACACTGTGTAGTTTCAGCATATAACTTCTGCATATGTTGAGTTAGATTCAAGTTGTTTGTTTTATGGTTTTTTTTTTTTCCCCCAGAGCAGGGGCCGTATCTAGTGGTGTGTGACTCTGAAACAGTTGATTCGCCTCCCTCGGGTGTGTTTTCTGTAAGGAGGGAAAGCAGCTTGTCAGGTCTGTGGAGATGGTTTTGGTCTTTGAAGATCTAGAAACAGAGAGGAGAATAAATCTGGAGCTGACTCAGAGAAGTTGGTTCTCTCGGGGCACATCCATAGTCTTGTTAGTCTTTTTGCTGTCTGTGCTTTTGTCCTGGGCTGGGAACATGAGCGGCAGCACAGAGGAGCCTTGGCACATCTGGACGGATGCCTTTCGACAGCAGATGTAAATGTGCTTGCTAAGTTCCTCCTTGAAATCTCCAAATCCACGGAATTTTAATTGTTTTCATAGTTTATACCCGGCCAAGTTCCTAAAATTATTGTAAGACCTTGCAGAATTATACATAACAGGAACAAATATTTAAAAGAATGCATGACACAGGGAAAGTCAGCCTGGACATCTCAGTGGCGTGTCAGAAAGTCTGAGGGAGCACATGATTTGACTGTGAGCTTCCTGGCAGCCAATGTGAGAAGGGGAATTTATTTTCAACTGTTTTTATGGTCTTCATGGAATAAAAACAAATTTAAACATAAACAGAAATGAACAAATAATGCCACAGAACATAGATATTAGTCTGGATCCTGAGAGAAGGGGCACTATAGAGACTTTGGGTTTTAACCACATCCCGCAACTGACATGTTAGCAAAGTGGAATTCAGTTATCTCTTAATACCCTAGGTGCCGACCAAGAAATGCATCCTGCTCTAAGCACCCTGGATACAGGGAGTTGTACTAGAATGCTGGGGGTCCTGACATGACACAAGAAGGAACTAGGGTTCTCAGGGCCCATTTGGTTCTGTGGGGTTCCCCTCTGTGCTTGCTCATTCTGCTTCCCCAGAGGAATAAACAGTGCTATTTATTTATTTTTAAATTTTATGTATGCATGAGTGTATTGAGTTTTGGGTTTTGGGGGACAGCACCCAGTGGTTCTCAGTAGCCATTTCTGGCTCTGAACTCAGGAGTGTCCCCTGGTGGTGTTCTGGGGACCATCTGTCCAAACCCGACTAGCAAATCTTTTTGTACTCTTCGCTCTGTGTGTCTTGTCATCTTTCTCTGAATCATGTTAGGGTAATGAATGGCTTCCTAAAGCCTGTGTTTTCAGAGCCAGGAGCTGCAGTCATGTACATAGATGTTCATTGTGTGTGTGAAGTGGAAGAGAATTCCAAATGCCTTTACAATGATAGTTTACTTGGACATAAGAGCAGTAGCAGTGTAAAAATTTGTTCCCCTTGAGAACTTTATTTTGGTAGACCTACATTTCACCTTAACTTGAAAATGTCGTGTCTATGTTGTGTCTAAGTAGAGATAGGCTTTGAGCACTAGGAAGCACTGCTTCCTACTTGGGGTTCACAGTCTCCTTTGGAGGTGCTGTGAGTGTTTCAGTGCTGCAATTTGTGTTAATTAAGCCACATTCAGGAGTGAGGCACTGACAGTGTATGCGCTGGCACTAAGAAACCAAATATGTAGTAGTGTGAATTATGGCTCTCTAAGATATTTCTGAGTTATTTTCATTAGATAATCGGCCCATTGCTTCCAAACTTGAGGACCAGCGTTTTCAACATGGAATCTCTCATGTTGAAGATGTGGGAGGGCATTGTAGAAGCCCAAACAGGATGAAGATCGGATGGGGGAGGGGGCATCCTTCTGAGACTGCACGATGTGATATGGGGGCAAGTTAGAGGTTAATGCCCTTGACATTGACAAAGGCCCTGGGCAATAAAGCAGTAGGGTTGTTCTCTTCCAGAACATATGGAGATTACTTCTCTGTTGTGAACCTTTCCCCTGCTCCTGGCTGGCAGGAGACATCCTGCCTTTTGGTGTCCACTCTCTGCGAGAGCACCTGGCAGCCTGGAGTCCCAGCTGAGCAGCTGCTTCAGCTTCCTGCTAGAGTGTGCCCGAGGGCCAATTCTGCTGCCTTCCGAGGTTATGAAACATCTGAACGGGTCTCCAGGCCTTTTCCAGTGCTTCTCAGAGTGGGCCGGACTGCCTGCCTCCAGGGGTCGAAAGGGGTCAGTAGCAAGTAGCCTTGGGTGCAGTTGGAGGACCTCTTCTGTTTGTACATTGGTGAGTACCTTTTATTTTTCTGAAAAGGTGGGTAGTAGCTGAATGAATTTAGGAACCTCTGGGGTGGGGTGGTTGAGTAATGTGCTCTGTATATATATATATATATATTTTTTTTTTTTTTTTGGAAGGGTTTGCTCATCCTGGGACCTGCCTGAAGCGGGTCCTGGTTTCTGTCCCCCTGCACCTTCCACAGGCCCCTGCTGGGAAGTGTCTGCAGTCTGTCCTGTGCTCTGGTTGATGATAGGCTTTTAGAGGTCCAGCAAAGCCTCTTCCGCTGTTCCTGGACACAAACCTCGGCCCTGTGAGGAGACGTGCTTGGCCAGAGCCTGGTGTTTTTGCTGGGGTGCATGGGGAGCGCCTTGTTGGGGTGCTGAGTGGGCACTGAAGAACACAGGGTGCTGACAGCGGAGCCAGGGCCCTGCCCACCCTGCCTGCTTTGTATCTGGAGGGGGAGTTGCAGCGGGCGGGCCCTTTGATGTCTGGGCTGATGGACAGTTCTGGAGAGGGGGGTCACCCTGACCTAGGAGTGCCTCAGCCAGGGTGGAGGATCCTCTTTGGAGTATCTGTGGGCCTGAAAGGAGGTGTGCCGACTAGTAGCTTTGCTTTTTGCCGGGGGCTAAGAAGAGCGGAGAAACTGCGCAGAGGAAGCATTCCTGGGGCGGGGCCTGATTGTGGCCTCATCTTGTGTCAACACCACAACAAATTCCCTTTCTGCTTTTATGTCAGAATCTACATGAGGCTGGGGAAATGGAAGCTCTTCTTCGACCTTGTTGGTTGGGAGTATGTCCCATGAGCTGGGAGGCACTGGAAGGCCGGTTTAGCTCTGCTTGCTATGGTCGCCCCGGGGTGGGGGAGGAAGGGACAGATATCCTGAGGCACCTGCTTGCTCCCACCTCCCACAGGGAGTCCCCCTCTCCCCCCCCCCCCCCATACAACATGCTCCAGTCTGTAGAATTTCTCTGGAAGTTTCCTGATAATAACCTTTTTGCAGTGGAAGTGGACCCTTAGCTCACGACTTCTTAGCATTTAAGTAGAATCATTTTTTCACTGGGACATCACGACTTCTTAGCATTTGAGTAGAATCATATTTTCATTGGGGCATTTTCCCAGGGACTTTCGGGCCATCCACAGCCCTGGTAGAAGCTATGGCGACTCACCTCACTCTTGGTGCTGGTTAAGATGGTACTGGGAAGTGGCTTGAGGTTGAGTGCAGATATGTGGCCCGCTGCTGGTGGGAGCCTGCTGGTGACACTTGTGACATCTGGCACCACAGTACAGGTGTGCCTCGCCCAGTGCATGTGAGCCAGGTGTGTGAACACCACAGCTGAGTGTGTGCTCCTAAATTATGCAATCACAACAAAGAAACTGGAGAAGGTTGTTTCTATTCCCCACTACCCGCAATAGCTCCAGTTAACTGAACAAAGAAATGAACCATTGCTTTAAAAAATGAACTAGGATTAGAATATCAGTGCCCTAAAAGTTGTTAGTACATTTGTGTAAAACCCTTTAGTTATTTCTATATGTAAGAGTTTTACTTGGTTGCTTATTGAAATTTTGCTGGCTGTAACTGCCTAAAGATTTGAGAAAGTTGTGGAAAGTGTCCCACGTTTTGGGTCACTGAGTGGATATTCTTTTTCTGTATTTGGAAGATTAAATGAGAGAAGACTTTGGGAAAGGAAGGTAGAGAATTTGGTTAAAATGGAGAAAAAGTTTTTCTAATGTTTTTCTTTTTCCTTTTTTTTTTTTGTTTTTGTTTTTGGGCCACACCTGAAGGTGCTCAGGGCTTACTCTGTGATCAAGGATCACTCCTAGCGGGGGACCATATGTGGTGCTGGGGATTGAACCTGGCTCAGCTCTGTTAGCAAGAGCCTTCCTTGCTGTACTATTCATCTTGACCCAAACAGTCTCTTTTGTGGACTCAGGAAAGGCAGAAGCCAGAGCGGCGAGCACTGTCTGAGGGCCTTCAGGCTTGTTGAGGGAGATGAGGAAAGAGGAAGGGCTGAGGAGGGCTTTCCTCAGCATCCTGACTGGTACAGTCCCAGCTGGAGATGGTTTGGAAAGAAATTTCCAAATTTATTTGACTCATTGCCTCCCACTTCAGAGAAACAAAACGAACAAACCAAAACCAAAACCAAATACTCATAGCTTCTGCGGAAATCTACCCCCTTTAAAATCAAACACAGAAAGGGCCCATCACCAAAAGCACAATGGAGAAAAGACACTTGCACCCCATGCTCCCAGCAGCACGATCCACATAGCCAAAATCTGGAAACAACCCATGTCCAAGACACAGTGGAATATTAGTCGGCCATAAGATAAAGGCATGCAGTTTGCTGCCTCAAGGAGGGCCCTGGAGAGGAACATGTGAGTGGTTAGTGAGAGGGAGAGACCAACACAGAACGATCTCTCATATCAGGGTACAAGATAACATAGTGGGGGAATAATAATACCCAGAGACAATGGAGAGGAAGGATAGGAGAGCTGGTCTTCAGAAGCCAACAGGCCACCTGGGGGGCTGGGGGCTGGGAGGGGGAGGGTGGGCAACAGCTATGGAGGAAGGAAGCCTTCAGCTGGGAGGAGGAGGTGGTGCCAAAAGGTGGGAAAGGTGAAGTGTCAGGTAGGAAACCCAATCAGCACAGTGCAAAACCCTCTTATAGACCCTCTTAAGATCCCCGGAGGATGGGAGAGTTACTAGCGGAGGGAAGTAGGCACTGGGGAAGGTATTGGTGTTGAAACATTGTATGTCTGAAACCCTGTTATAAATAACTTTGTATTTTTAGGACGATTCAATAAAAACACTTTTAAAAAAGGAAGTGCCCCCCTTTCCACCCCAAGCTCCTGCCGACCCTCTGGGTCAGTCCAGCTCTCCCGCAGGGAGCTGAGCCTCTTGGATAAGGACAGGCCTTCCCAGATTTTGTTTGTTCGTTTGTTTTTGAGTCACACCTGGCCTGACTCCCTGCTCTAGGCTCAGGGATCTCTCAACCAGGCTGGGGGGACCGTAAGTGTTGCCAGTGATCAAACCCAGGCACACCCACGGAACTCTCTCTCCAGCTGGCCTCCGCCCTGTTTGTTTCAGTGAGCATGCTTCCTCTCCTACTCTTAGGAGCTCTTGTGGGGGAGTCCCACAGGGGGGCACTTTCCAAGCCGGGTCTCAGGCACTACTTCCCCCGAGCTAATCTCTGCATCTTGGGGAGGCCCCAGATGTTTGAGGCAGGGGCGGTGACCTTCATTCCAGCTCTGCAGGGAGGTGTGGGGACATCTGCACTGGCCTCCCTTTGGAAGCCTCCCCACATGCCCGCCTGGTGATTCTGTGTTAAGAGCCTTAAGAGATTTTTTTTTTTTTCTTTTTGGGTCACACCCGGAGATGCACAGGGGTTACTCCTGGCTCTGCACTCAGGAGTTACTCCTGGCGGTGCTCAGGGGACCATATGGGATGCTGGGAATCGAACCCAGGTGGGCAGCGTGCAAGGCAAACGCCCTACGCCCTACCTGTCGTGCTATTGCTCCAGCCCTCTTAAGAGATATTTTGACTGAGAAGGAAAACTTGTTTGTAGCAGGGACCAAATGTTGGGGGTTGGAGGGTGGGAGGGATACTGGGATTAGTGGTGGTGGAGAATGGGCACTGGTGGAGGGATGGGTACTCGATCATTGTATAACTGAAAGCCAAGCACAAAAATTTGTAGGTCTACAACTGTACCTCATGGTGTCTCACTAATAAACATTAAAAAAAAAATTCAAACTGATGAATTAAAACATAAAAAAAAATTTAAAAAGCCAAACAAAGGACAGTTGAAATAATAGTTTTGGTTCTCCCGGCTTACACAGACTAGCCCTGTGGTAACCCCAGTGCTTCAGGAGGGCTAGGACAGAACTTTTATCATTGTTGGGGTGACTGAAGAGCAGGAGGACCTCATCAGAACAGTCAGCTTCTATTTTACTAGAACAGTAAAGAACGTGTTTTGATTAAAGTGTTGAAGTATATTCTTTGGTAGGTGTTTTTTTGTTTGTTTCTGGGTTACTTCCTGCTGCTCAGGACTTACTGCTGACTGTCTCAGGGGTCAAACCTGTCAGGCTCCGGGACCATATGGGGTGCCACGGAGTGAATTTGGGTTGGTTGTGTGCAGGCCAGGACAATAGCCGCTGGACTACCTCTCCAGCTCCCACACATGCAGTGCAGTTTGGACAGTGCGTGGACACAGGCACACTGTGAGTGAATCCGTGTGGACGGACGCCTGAGTGTGCACGGGTCACGGCGCTTCCCAGTGGAGACAGAGCAGGTCAGTGTCTGTATTGCTGTAGTTCATTTCCCTCCAGAGTGTTGTTTCTCCAATCACTTGTAAGAACGCAAAACTATTTCCCTGTTGGGCGAGATTCTAGTGGATGAGCTGGCCTGTGAAAACATCTTTAAGCAATCCTTTTATTTGCCAAATCCCTGTTATTTTGCTCGAATCTGTCTTGCAGTCAAAATAGCCTCCAGGGGAAAATAATGCAGAAGTAAATGGATTAGATGTGTCAGAAGAAGCATGAGGGGTTGGCGGTTATGCAAACAAATAAGCAAGAGTAACAGCCTATTAAATGCTAATAAGGCTTATTTAAATGTTTCCTTTAAAAAAATTATAAAAATGCCCCAGCAACTTGAAATGGCTGTGCAGAGGAAAGAAATTTCTCCACACCACCCATTGTCTGTCTGGACTAAGAAGCAGTGTCAAATTCCTCTGGAAACTCCAGAACATAACCATTCGTGTTTTTCTCCTTTTCACATGCCTTAGTAGAAACCATTCTTTGTTATTAGGGGGTCTCTGCAGGTGTAAGGATTAATGGTGAGATAATGTTGCCATTGTATAGATTTGCTGACTGGCTCATTTTGCTATGTCTGTGGGAAGCATTCCTTGTACCAGGTGCCGGTGACGGGGCATCGCTTGGTTCATTCACATCTACTTCCCGATGGCTGGACATACTGCCCCATCGTATTCCACAGTCTCACCATCCTGCATCGACCCTCTGTCCTTGCCCATCCAGATTGTAATTCCCAGGTATGGGGTGTCTAATGAGAGCATTAATTTTTTAAAACTTAGTAAACTGTGATTTGCTGAATTACCGATAGTTAAATCTTAGGCATGACATTCAATATTTCAACACCAGTCCCACCATCAGTCTCCACTTATCTCCACAAGTGTTCCCAAACTCCACCCCCCCCCCCGCCACCCCCCAGCTCCCCTTGGCACATTGGCATGACAGGCATATTTTGAAGATCTGTGATTGTAGTTTTGACCTCTTGGTTTGGTGTTGTTGAGTCTGTGGGTGTGTAGCAGTACCCCTCTCCCACACCACCCCCAGGAGGCCCGAGGCCCCAACCCTGATCCCCTCTTACTTCTTTTTCTCATCTTCCTTCCTCTACAGTTTCGTTCCTTCTCTGTCCTTTTCTTTTCCACTGATACTCAAGAATCAAGGGTGATCCAGTCATTCCTTCTCTACATTTCCTCAAGTTACAAAGCTGAGGAATAGTCTATAATATTCTAGTTGTAAAACTGTCAGTTCTCTTTCCCAGGTATTTTCCCTAAGTTTCTGAGTGTGATGCTAGTCACCTCCCTTCTGGTGGGTCCCATCTCCACCCTCCATCCTTTGTCTCCAGCCTTCTGCTCCCACTAAACTCTCTGTCGGATGCTGACCCTTCTGTGCTGCTCCTCCCTTAATCCCACTCTGCTTTTGTCCTGGGGCAGTCAGAGGAAATGGTTTCCCTCTGTTTTTGCTATTTTGGACCACACCTGGTGGTGCTCAGAGGCTATTCCTGTAGGTACCTGGGCAACTGTATGGAGTATGGGGGATATGAACTCGGGTCAGCCTGGGAAGGCAAATGCATTTAACTTCTGTGCTGTCTCTTCAGCCCAGGACGCTTGGCTGGGAATGCGACTAAGTGATAGAGTAACTGCCTTGCTTGTGTGAGGCCCTGGGCACAAGGCCCTCCCCAAATATTATAAACCATGGCACTCCTTGCTCAAAACCTTCTTGCCATCAGAAAGAGAAGTGGGACACTGTTATGAGACATCTCCTCACGAGGGACCTTGGCTAGGGGCCTGGAACTTTTGTGAGTCCCTAGGGTTTTCACAGTCTTTGGAAGAGCGAGCCCTTGTGTCTCGTTGGCTGAGCTTTTGCACTCCTGGACTGGGAATCAGGCTGAAAGTCCATCTCAGTCATACCTTGCCAGCAGCTTTGGGGTGATCTGATGTCTTGTGGGCAAGGAAAGATCAGCTGGAAATGATGGAAGCTTGGGACTGTTGGGCAACTTTCCAAAGTTATTGTATTTTCCATGCCAGCGAATACTGATCTGATTATTATTTTAATAACTGCCTGGTATGTATTATACATTCCTTTGTAAGAAAATTACCTGAGCTGGATATTAAAATACTCCACTTTTTCCTGATGTTTCGTAGTTCTCTGAAGATCTCCTCTGTTGAAATATCCCTTTGCACAAATGTTTCTTGGGTTACATACTTGTTTTTCATATAATATGCTATCTTCTGCCTCTTGTTCTTGACTCGTCCCTCTTGTCCCTGTTGTCCCTGAGCTGGGGTCCCTGAGGTCTGGTTGCTGCTGGCACCAGTTAACACCAAGCTTCTGCACATCCTTAGCCTCCTGTGGGCATCACCTGCCAGGGTGCCCTGGGTGGCACCCTGGTGCTTATTTGGTTCTTCATTTTCCTTTGAGTTCAGTGAAGGGGTGAATTTTCACTACAGGATACATGATAAGGATTGTCCAGAGAACCAATGGCAGAGGGAGCACTGGGTGCCTCAGAGCTTGGTGTCAGGCGGTAGCATGCCTCATTTCTGTGCTTGTAAGAGGACTCGCGGAGAATTGTACTGGAGTTTTGGGGTGAAACACATCCAAGTAGAGGGCTGTACTGTTCAATTGTGAAGAGCCTTGAAGGGTCGAGGAAGCAGTTTCACTCATTCATTCACTCACTCACTCACTCATTCTTTTTTTTAAAAAATTTTTATTAGTGAAACACCATGAGGTACAGTTGTAGAGTTAGAAATTTTTATACTTGGGTTTCAGTTATACAATGATCCAGTACCCATCCCTCCACCCGTGCCCATTCTTCATCATTTACATTTAAAAAAAATTTTTTTTGTTAGTGAAACACCATGAGGTACAGTTGTAGATTTACAAATTTTGTGCTTGGGTTTCAATTGTACAATGATCAAACACCCATCCCTCCACCAGTGCCCATTTTTCACCACCACGGGTCCCAGTATCCCTCCCACCTCCTCCCAGGATGGGAGAAGCATGCTGAAAGAGAGAACCAAAGGGAATACTCATTCATTCTTTCACTCTTCATTCACTGACTCATTCATTCTTTCACTCTTCATTCGACTCACTCATTTTTTTCACTCTGCCCATTCTTAGCACTGGTTTAGTCCTGGGGATCCCTTATGTGTCAGGTACGCTGGGTTCGTGACCTCTTGGAGGTGACTTTCCAGGCTGGGGGCTGAGCAATCGATAAGGAGATCTAGCAGTGGTAAAGTACTGGAGGAGAGCAAGGTACCAAAGTGACCACGTGCTGATGGAGATGGTGGGGATCTTCCAAAGGGCATCCTGCAGAGCCTCCCTTGACATCTTGACAGAAATGTAGAGGAAGAGAGAGAGAGGGCAAGTCTCCCAAGAGTTTCAAATGAGGGAACAGTATGTGCAGATGTCCTGGGGCAGCAGTCAGGCTGGGAGAGGCCAGCTGGTCCCAGGTGCAGGGGGGCTGCTCTAACATGCTTGGAGCAAGGAGAGAGTCTGATTCTTTTGTTGTTCTTTCAACACGACACCTGAGTGCTGAGGGACCAGGCAGTGCTAGGGTTCAACCAGGGCTCACCCTCCGGCCGCTGAGCTCTCTCCCTATCTCTGGGCCTCTGTGCTGTCATGTTTTCATGCTTGTGTGAAGTGCCGTGTCCAGCCTGTGGGTGCAGAGGCGGCTGTAGTGGTCCGGGATCAGGGTGGTTCAGTGGAGAGTAGGGAAGAGTCTGGGTGGGGTTTGCTTAGCAGGGCTTGCAGAGAGAGGGGACTGGAGGAGAGCACATTTGGGAAAGGTCCCTGTGCTCTGACTTGCAGGCCTGAGTGACTGATACTTGGAAGCTCTCTGGTCTAGGTGTGGATCAGGAGAGCCTGGGACTCAGTAAGCGAGAAGGGAACAGAGGGGACAGTGGAAGTAGTGTGCATAGGAGAGAACCTAGTGCCCAGGAGACACAGGCCATGGGGAATGTTGATGGTTGCTAGTTCTGCAATGCGTGCGTTATGGGCAGTTGACATTGTGTCTAGCCACCCCTTGAAGGAGTTTTCCTGTGTGTGTGGCAGGGGGTTCGGGGTGGGGGGTTGGAGAGGGGCAGCAGGAAGTGGCCAGTAGTGGGGAGAGGTGGGTGGACAGAGATGGAGTGTCTTGCAGTCCTAATCTGGGGAGAAAAACAGGCGAATCTTAACTGGAGAAGAACAAGAGCTGGTTGGGGCGAGTTTGGGGAACTCAGGGCAGGGCCGGGCTGCTGCAGGGTTGTGCCCTCAGCTGCCCCGCGTGCTTCATGGCACTCTCATGCACAGACACCTCTGTACCCCTGGGTGTCCCTGTGGATGCAGTGGGTGCCTGCGCCCACCTGGGGGAGAGTGACCCTGGCTTGCGCCCGAACCTTGCCTTCCCGACTCAAACATGGTGTGTAGTGGAATCATCTGGTGCCTGTGGCCCAGGCTTGTGTCTCCCACAGCGCCTGCTCATGGGCCTCTCTGAGCATCCGTGTGCACCCACTTCCCAGTACTCGGAGGTTTCAGCTGAAGCAGCGGTGCCAGGCTTCCCTGAGCCCTGGGGGTGAGAGATGGCCTGTTCACCGGGTCCCTTCCCCCTCCACCCAAGTGGTTCTCTCTTGATTCCAGTCCAGTGTAGGTGTTTGAGCGACCCCACCCTCCACTCTGACCGCTTTCCCACTCTCATCTGTCCTTTTCAGCAAGCCCGTCACAACCAGGGGAAGCCCTCAGCCCTCTCAGGACATCTGCATCCTCTTCGCAGCCCCCTCCCCACTGACAAACCTTTCACTTCCTGCTTTAGATGGAACTGAGAACTGAGTCAGTTAAGGATCGCCCTCTCTCCCTCTCTCTCCCCCCTGCGGGTCTGCCTTCTGGGTCCTGATCTCATCCTTCTGCCCCCTCCCCCACCCTATCCCTGCCCCTCAGTCACTGGAGGGCAAGACCGGCTCTGTGAATCATCAGTCACCAGTGAGAAATCAAGGTCAGCAGATAGAGGCCTGCTTGGGGCGATTGCAGGGCGAGGCAGGGTCAGCCTCCCGACAGCACTGCTCAGTCTATTGACTCGCTGTTATGCATTCCAGCAGTGCCATGTCAGTGGACACCGGGAAGCTGAGTGCTCCGTCGGCGCTGAGAGTCTGAATAGAGGTCAGAGACACATGGCTAGCAGCAGGGGCCCGCAGGACTTCCATCTGCCCTTGGTGGGGTGACTGCTTTGGTTTTGGACTCTGCTTGAGAAACCTCAGTCCAGAGTGTATGGGAACTGGGGAAGCTTCAAACAAAACAAAGAAGGGGGCCCGAGAGATAGTACAGAGGGTGGGGCACTTGTCTTACACGTAGCAGAACTGGATTCAATCCCAGGCACTCCACATAGCCCTCTAAATCCTGCTAGGAGTGATTCCTTAGTGCTGAGTCAGGAGTTAAGTTCTGAGCACCACAGGGTGTGGCCCCAAAACAAACCAAGCAAAACCAAAATAAAAATTAAAAAAGAAGAGGATTTTCAAAACTGTTATAGATATGTTTCACATATACTTAAGTTTTAAGTTATGATTAAGCTGATTGAATTGGACATGAACTCCACATTGCTTTTTTTCAGTATGCTAATTTTATTTTATTATTATATGATTCACCGTGAGATACGGTTACAAAGCTTTCACATTTGAGCTTCGGTCATACACTCATCAAATACTCATTCCTTCACCAGTGCACATTTTCCACCACCAAAATCCCTAGTATTTCCTAACCCCAGCCCCCTTCCAACCCTTCCCCTGCCTGTGTGGCAGACAGTTTCCCTCATACCCTCTCTCTACTTTGGATACTTGCTATATTTTAACGCCAGTCACACCAACACTCAAACCTGCCGAAAAGGCAATGCTAGACGATTTGTTCTGTATTGCTTGTTATGGATTGAGTATGATGTCCAGGAGATAATGTGTCGTTCTCTTCCAGGAGCTTTAGTTTATAGTCTCTGGGTCTTGGTCGTTGATGAGATTACATGGTTGGGGCCAGTTTGTGGATGTGACTGCCAAGCTACTGGAAAACTGGGGAGCTGGGGAGGAGGACCAGTCCCGATCCGAGCAGGCCTCGAGATCCGTCACAGGTTCCTGCATATCTGGGTTTTTCTGCTGGTCTGCTCTCTGGTGAGTTTCATCCCATCTTGGGTGAGGATCATCCGAGCGTGCAGAGAGTGGCCTTGGGCATGGCAGCAGTTGGGTTTTGGAGATTTTCGGCTCACAGGGTTCTGTTTGGGGCAGGGAGGGAAACTCAACTCTCCCTCCTCCTAGGCGTCCCCGTGAAGACAGCCTGATGGGGGGTCAGGACGTTCTGTGGCGCTATCTTCTGGGAGCTTTAGTTTGTAGTCCCTGAGTCTTGGTGTTGTCCTGATCCAAGTGGGCCTGGAGCTCTCAGTCACGGGTTCCCGTCTACCTCCGTGCTACTGTCCCTAACTGTGTCTTTTGATCTCTTTCGAGATTTTTGGGTTCCTGAAATAAGGCCAATAAATGAGCTTATATCGCTGAGCCGGAGGTGGTTTGTGGGTGTGTCTCCCACATACCTAACTTTTGGCTGTTTAATTTCTTAAACTTGGTGTCTGGCCAAAGGCATAGCAGCAATTTTGGGGTATCTGGAAATCTGAAGGCACCATCAGGCTGCTGATGCCCTCGCCCCACAGGTACTGGTTGACCTGCTGGCGGCACCATACCCCCTTAATTTTTATTGCAGCACTGTAGCATTGTCCTCCCGTTGTTCATCAATTTGCTCGAGTGGGCACCAGTAACATCTTCATTGTGACTTTTTACTGTTTTTGGCATATCAAATACACCACGGGTAGCTTGCCAGGCCTTGCCATGTAGGTGGGATACTCTCAGTAGCTTGCTGGGCTCTCCAAGAGGGATGGAGGAATTGAACCCGGGTTGGCAGCATGCAAGGCAAACACCCTACCCACTGTGCTACCACTCCAACAAACAAACAAACAAACAAACACTGTCCTCCTATTGTTCATCGACTTAGTCGAGTGGGCCCAGTAACGTCTCTATTTTGATACTTGTTACTGTGTTTGGCATACTGAATACGTCACGGGTAGCTTGCCAGGCTTTACCATGCGAGCAAGATATTCTCGGTATCTTGCTGGGCTCTTTGAGAGGGGTGGAAGAATTGAACCCAGCTCGGCCGGGCTGGCTGAGTACAAGGCAAATGCCTACCACTGTGCTACCACGGTGCTACCACTCCAGCCCCAGCGCACACAAATATATATAAAACAAATTGAAAGAAGGGATACCACAAATATGGTTGTTTGAGTGTGGCCTAAACATCCCCCCCCCCCAAATAAAACAAATAGGCCTATTTTGGCAAAGTATTTAGTAAAGCTACTTTGAGGTGTGGTGGAAGTCTCAAAATTTTGCATCTGTCACAAGTTTGGATACTTGGAGCCAGAGAAATAGGACATCGGGTAAGGAACATGGCTGCAGGTGGCTGACTGGGATCCTGAACCACATATGGTCCCTGAAAACCATCAGGGGTGATCCTTGAGCACGGAGCCAACAGCAGGCCCTGAGCACAGTCACGTTTGACGTTGTTTATTTGTTTATTTTGTTGTTTGTTTGTTTGCTTAATTTTATTATTATTTAAAAATTTTATTTGGACTCTGGGCTGGTGTGATAGCACAGCGGTAGGGCGTTTGCCTTGCACGAAGCCAGCCCAGCTGAGCTGGGTTTGATTCCTCTGCCCGTCTCGGAGAGCCTGGCAAGCTGGCAAGCTACCAAGTGTATCTCGCCCACACGGCAAAGCCTGGCAAGCTCCCCGTGACGTATTCGATATGCCAAACCCAAACACAGTAACAAGTCTCAAAATGGTGACGTTAGTAGGTCCGCTTGAGCAAATCAATGAGCAACAGGAGGACAGTGCTATAGTGCTATTTTGACTCTACATTCAGTGATGCTCAGGGCTTATTCCTGGCTCAGGGATCACTCCTGACAGGGATTGGGGAACCATTTTGGATGTTGGGGATAGAACCTGGGTCTGCCACGTGTGAGGCAAGTGCCCCACCCACTATACTATCACTCCGGCTCCATTAATCTGAATTAAAAAAAGTCATTTGGGGATACCTCTCATGATGTTGTGGGTCCAGCGATGCCCAGGGGCTATGAGAGCCACATCTGGTGTATGGGAGGGGCACGTGTGGTGCTGGAAGCAAGCGTGGGGTCTTGTACTTACATGGCTCATACTCTAGCACTTGACCCTCATCCTTGGTCCTCAGCCTGAGGTTTGAACATTTTGAAAGTAACAGGACTGACCTGGAAAGTGTGGGGCAGACTTGGTCTGTTGCGATTTCCCTATTCTGACAGCACTGGTTCTGGCAGCTGGAGTGGCCAGTGTCTCCAGTGGGGCGGAGCCGAGAGTCCAGTCTGGTGCTGATGCAGCACACCTGGCGTGCACATCCAGCGTGGGTCGCGGCACCCTCAGGGCCTCTGTGCATGGTAGAAGGTCCAAATTCTCAGAATCTGTGCATGGAAGACCGGGGGACTGTTGTAGAGATGCAGGTGCGGGCTGGCCTCTCAGCTGTCAGAGGCTGATTTTAGAGGGTCCTAGTGATTTTTCTCTTCTTGTTGACAGACTGACCATGGTGGAGTGTTTCCAGTAAAGCTGCACACAGGAAGCAGGGAGCCCTCTGTGCGCAGTGTTGGGGCCTTTGCATCCATTTGCCCATCTGGGCGCCCTGGTTCAGCCTTGGGGGTGGTGCTCCAGGATGGATTGATAACAGTGTGCCTGTTCCCATGTCCTCGCCCTCAAGCCTTCTGGAATGTGCTGCAGATGAGACTTGTGGGGAATCTAGAGGAGGGCTGCGTTCCTTGATGTGTCCGACTGGGGCAAAGGCTGGGGACCCTGCAGGTGGGGACGCGAGTGCTGTGCTGGGTCTGAGGCCCCGTCCAGTTCCAGGTGTGGCTCAGTGTTACATGTTCTGGTCAGAGCGGAAGGCAAGGACTGGGGCTCAGTACGAGACCTGAGAAGGTGCCCTTTGGTGACAGACGGCGGCTGGCAGTGTGGCTGTTTTCCCATCTGTTCTTGCTTTTGGTCCTAAAGTCCACTTGAGGACAGATCGCAGAGGATGTGTCTGGTCCTGTGAATTCCAGGGATGCTGGGTCCTGTGTTCTTGTGCTTGGCGACCAGCCTCGGCCCCTGTCCTAACACCCAGACCAGGGAAAATGCTGCCACTTGCAGGAGACCTGTGGCTTAGAGTCTGGCACTTACTGACCTCTGCAGGGACGTGGAGAAGTGGTGCTCATGGCGCATGGGCCAGCACTGGGCGCTGGTTAGACCAGTTCATGCCACTGACTGAGTCCTAACGGCATTGCCCTGTGTTCTGCATCCTGGGCAGCAGAATCCGTGCTGTATTCTAGGTCTTGTGGCTTTCTGGGTAAAGGAGGTGTCTTGGGACCAGCCTCGGCCAGTCCAAAGCTGGTAAAGCTGGAAAAGCACAAATTGGAGGTCAGTTTTGTAAAAGTTTTCTTATGGACCAGCAGTTCAAAGCTGGTGAAGAAATGGTTGGTGATGAGGCTTGGGGGCTGGGGCCAGGGAGGGGGACAAGGCAGGGTAGAGCATAGCCCCACTCCCTCAGTAAGACAAAGGCTGCGAGCTTCTGTCCGTTTCCCTGTTTTCTCACTGATGAGGATAGGCTTCAGCTGCTGTCTGCTCCTCTGAAGTACAGACTGTGGCTCTGCTCCTGCTCGTACCCTGAGGTGCTCAGGATCAGGGAGAAGTGCTGGCAGAGACGGGGGACAGGGGAGCAGAGAGCCCAGGCTGGTGTCTGAGTGTGTCCTTCCCCTCGGGTCCTCTCACTGTGGAGAAGACGTGGTTTCCATGAACTAGTCTCACTCCTGTACTCTCTGCTGTCTGTCCTACTCCCATCTGGAAGCATGAGATCATACAGGCTTGGGGTCCACACTGATCCCGGTAGAGCTTGCGTGAGTGTCATAGACAAGAGCATCTCATGGCAGTGGCAATAGCATGGCGGGAGGTCTTGTTGCCCTTTGGCCAGAAGCCAGGACAGAGCCCACCCAGCTCAGGGGCTAGGAGCTTTGTTCACAGGATGTTAGTATCTTCTGTCTGAGAAACAGAGGCCGTCTCTCCTGGCCCTCATCTGGCCTTTCACTCTGACCTTTACTGTTGCTCATCTCTGGGTGTTGGGAAAAAATATGTTGGTTTTTTGAGCAGGAAAGTGGGAAAAGCACGAACTGGAGGTCAGGTTTGTAAAAGTATATTTCTGTAAATAAAGCATTTTTTTCTCTTTTTGGGTCATACCCGGAATTATACAGGGGTTACTCCTGGCTCATGCACTCAGGAATTACTCCTGGCGGTGCTCGGGGGACCATATGGGATGCTGGGAATCGAACCCGGGTTGGCCACATGCAAGGCAAACACCCTACCCGCTGTGCTATTGTTCCAGCCCCAAAAATTATTATTTTTTTAAAATTGAATCACTGTGAGAACAGTTACAAAGCTTTCAGGTTTAAGTCTCGGTCATACAATGATCAAACACCCATCCCTTCATCAGTGCACATGTTCTACCACCGAGAACCCCAGTAAACCCCCCAACCCCACCTTTCCCCTGCCTGTGTGGCATATGATTTTAACCTTACTCTCTCTTTATTTGATTACATTCAATTTTTCAACAGAAGACCCACTATTATTATTTGGAATTTTCCCCCAACCTGCCGAAGAGACATCATTAGATAATTTGTTTTCTATTGCTGATTATGAAGAGAATATGATGTTCAGCCACACGGTTTTGGATTTTTGTTATTTTAGTAATTAAGTCCAGAGGAATTGCGGCCAAAAGCCGCTGGGTTCCAAGATTGGTTTGTGTGCTTCTGAGATCATGGCTGTATAGGAGGGGAGGAGCCGAGCCATTTGTGGGTAGCAACTCTGTAAAGAAAGCATTTTTCTCTGTACTTTGTGAAGTCAGGGAGGGCCAAGGAAATAAAGAGGAGACTTGAAGGGGATGTGGGAAAAATAATGATTTTCTCAGCATCGGCAAAAAGGTCTGCTAGGAAGATCAGGGCATGGTCTGTGTGTGCGTGAACAGGTCTGTGTGTGTGCCTGATGTTGGGAGTGAAACCCAGGACCTCTGGCTTCACTGCTGGGTCCTCAGTGTGACAGTCGTGGCATGAGGCCTCGGCTGGTGAGGCCTTCCAGGTCTCTCCACTCTGAAGCGGACTGCCTTGAATCTGGACTTTGAATGCATTGGATTACACTGGCTAGTCAAGACATGCTCTGCTTGAATCTGGGGAGAAGTATGCACTGGTAGGTTCTTGTCGTGAAGCTAGTTCTGCGGAAAGAGTTGGAGTTGTTCTTGTTGCAGTGATCACCTGCTTCCCCAGATTGCCAATCTCTAGCTCTCTCTGCCAGCACTGTCATCCTCTTGTTGCATTGCTGAGAGCAGGCCTTGGCACCTGGACCTTCAGGGCTTCCTCTGGGGATGGAGTGAGGAAGTGCCAAAATGTGGCAAGTGTGGGCCTCCCCTTGGGCTGAGTCAGCAGGGGAAGGGAGGAGGTCTAGAGGGAGGATTTGCCCAAGGTCTGTGCTTGAGCATGGGCCAAGTTGAAGTCCAGCCCCAGCTTAAGAACCAGTATCTGGGCCCCAGAGTCCAGAGTGACTGGATAAAGGGGTAAGTCAGGTTTAGAGATTTCCCAAGATGCTGATGCCAAGAACATTTTTAACAATAAAATATTTTTCATTATCTGAGACAAAATGCTTTTGAAAGTGCTTTTAGGTGACAAAAAGCTCTCTGACTTTTGTTCTTTTGTTTCCAGAACCATTGACAAATGTGACCATCCTGCCATGGTCCTTTTGCATTTTTAGTGGGGGGTGGAGGTGAAGAGACAGGAGTCATCTGGTTGACCCCACCACAGAAGTGGGGCTGAGGGGCAGAGGTAGCACTGAGGAGCCTTGGAGACATGCTGGGCGCATGGGTTTGGATTCCGAGGCATTCACTGTGGTCAGGCATCCCCTGGGGATGACTAAGTGGTGAATCTTTGTAGAAACAAGGAGAAGAGCTGTGCCTTTGCTGAGAAGGTCCCTGTGAGGTCGCTGTCGTGGAGACCCCCTGGCTGGTGTGGCAGGGCTGTTGAAACGCTAGAGAGTTCACAGTAGGATTTCCCCCTTTCCTGGGGTGTGAGAGACTGCTGAGAAGTGTTCAGGGGGCCTGTGGGTCAGTCTTGGCCAGCAGTTTGGATGTCTCAATAGTAATCTGAAAATGCTCCTGAGTCCTGCAGTCTGAGGGACCACTTGGGACATCCTGGTGGTGCTTGGAGGTCATGAGGGCTATGACCATGCTTGTGCTTGGGGGGTGTCATGCAGTGTCAGGGATCAACCTGGTGTTCTGTGTGTACAGAGCATACACCCCGGAGTTTTGCTTTCCCCTGGTCCCTCTTTCTTCTTTTGTCATAAATAGGAGGAAGTGCTTTGAGTCTCCAGAAAGGTGGGTTAGTGCCGTCCCCAGCAAGTTCCCATATGGACGCCATAGCTGCTATGTCCCTCAGAGTCCCTATTCCCCAGGGCTGGAAGCAGATGTTGTGCAGCCAACTCATTGTGTTCACTTGTTTATTGGTGGCAGTAAGATTAATGGGATCATCGACTGACCATTCATTCAATGGGCTAAGCTAATATTTTCATGATTTTCCTATGTTCAAGTTTTCCTAGGATTTTCCAAGGGCATCCTCTTTGGGTCGCCTCCAGCATCATAAGACAAGGTCATTGTGTGGGCATCCCCTTATTTTCTAACTCCTCTCAAGAAAAAGATACTGCAGCAGGCTCCTTTCACTCTCTCCTGAAGTTGGCCTGTCTCTGAGGGATCCTGTACTGAGCCAGCTTTCAGGACTGAGAGCTGGGTACTGGATGAGACCACAGCTGTGGACCCTCCCTTGCAGAACTGGGAGAGTGCTTGTGATGAGAATGTGTAGACACATATGTACATCTATTTCCAGTTGCTCCTAAGTCCCATTTGTTGGGAACCATGAATGATACCAACATCTTGGATTTATTCTCTCATTATGGCATTTACTATCATTTCTATCCTTCCTTCTCTGATCTGGAGAAGGTGGCTCCTGTAATGTTATTCTAGGTGCTCCCTGGGTCCTTCCCACTGCAGCGACTAGTCTCCTTCACATTTAACACGAGGCCATCAACCAGCATTTTTGTTCTGATTCCAGGTCCACACCACAGACTATCTTACAGGGCTTCCAGAGGGACTCAGGGGCCCATGTTTTCAAGATGCAGATTTTTCTCACCTCTGGAGGTGCCCACTCCTGTGGGGGTCAAGCCCTGTTTTGCTATGAGAATATCCTTCCACTCGACTTCCCAGGATCATTCCCCCTGTATTTCAGGCCATGGCCCTCAATTAACTGCCTCCCATGTAACAATGACACACTTTGTCCTACACTGAAGCACCTTGCACCTTGCTTCGGGCTTGTAGCTATATTCCTGTCTTAGAAGCATCTACCTCTGTTCCAGGTTACGGCCCATCACCTTCATTCTCTGGCATTCCCTTGCAGTGCCCTGTGTGGATATTTCCACCGTCAGGAGTAAAGGGTGATTGTTTCTCACTTGACTCCTTGTAGAGCCGGTCCATAGACGTTCATCACTATTTCTGCAGAGATGACTGAGCATCAGAGCCATGAACATTGGGGGAGCAGCTTCCTGTGGAAGAGCTGTAAGGCCCCCCAATCCCTCCCGAGCCCTTGGATCTTGCTGTTAAAGCATGCAGCACTGTGCTGCACTTGACCGTAGTTCAGTGTTAGGTCTGCCCCAGCCTAGGGACACAGCCTCCAAGAGTGGTCCTAGAACTTTCCCTACCAGTCCGAACTCTGGTGCCCGTCAAATCCATCCTCCACAGGAGGAGCCTGGACTTAGTCTTGGACACCCCAGGCAGCCAGAGGTCAGTGAGGAGCAGGAGGTTTGCTGCCTGATGAGGTACAGGTCAGGCTGACAGTGTAGTTCCAGGGCAAGTCCAGCAAAGGGGACTTTCTGCACTGAAGCACTTCCTCGACTCATTTCTGCCCTCAGTTCTGGATTCTTCAGGGTCCTGCACTCGCATTCATGCTGTAGCTTGGTTCTGAGAGGGTAAGAGTGACTGTAAAATGACAGCATGGCTTTAGAGGAGAGTGCTTTCGTGTCCATCTTAGCATGTGTCGATGCTTCGGGGGTTGAGGCCTTGCATGTATTGGTGAGCACACTACAGAGTCCATTCCACGCTCATGAGGTCGCTCCTGGTGTGGAGTGAGTAACAGACTGGAAGAGTCTTCAGCAGAGTCCAGAAAGGCTACAGTGTGTGAAGCATCTCCCAGTCCTGTGGAGAAACCCTTGGTGAAGTCCTGTGCAATGGCCAGAGGACACACATGGTGTGTGAACTGTAAGCAGGGCACTCTGGAAAAGTGAGTTTTCTTTTTTTGTTTTTCGTGTGTGTGTGTGTGTGTGTGTGTGTTTGTGCGGAGCACCCTGTGATGCTCAGGGGCTATTCCTGGTTTTGAGATCAGGAAGTACTCATGGTTGCACTCAGGGGACTATTTGGGGTGCCAGGGATCAAATCCAGATTGGCTGCGTTCAAGGCAAGCACCTTACCCACTATCTCTCGAGTGCCTGGAAAGCTTGGTTTTCATGGTTTAGCCCACAGTCTGGTATTCTGGACTTTGGTTTCAGTCACTTTGAGACTGTGGCCACTAATGGTGATCTGGCTTGTTATTATCTGAGAAGTATATAGTGCCATGTGACCTATTATTAGACATATAGTGTGGGAATTTTCCATGTGATATGACTTCTAAGAAGAAGAGATAAAACTGTCTTCCTGTCTGGGAGCCATTGGGATTTAGCCTGTACTCATAACTGTTGTTTTGGGCAATCCCCATCAGAATGCAGAACCTGGTTCTAAAGTTCAGGGAGTGAACTTTGGGGCTTCCGTGTTCTCCCTTGGGTTTCGGATCCCTTCACTCTGGTCCCTTGGGCTAACCTGGTAGCAGATTCAGATGATTTGTGACAAAAATGTTTGTAGTGTGTGCCTTTGAGGGGGCTCACATGTCTTCATGAAGACACTGCTAGCGCTGAGTCATGTTACATGCCAGGGAACCAGAAATGAATGTGATAGATATTTTTCCTCAGTGATCAATCACACCATAACATGGGGTAGTTAAGTAGTGTGTGCTTGCATATGAGTACGTAGAAATAAGCACAGATATTTTGGGAAAAAAAAACAAAATTAAAATTTGAATAGACTACAGAAAAAGTGAGTAATGATGAGAATGAATAATGATCTAATTTTGGGAGCAGAGGAAACAAGATCTGCCCACATGGCGTTTTCCTGGCTTCTTTGTGGCTGAAAGTTGAAGAACAGCTTTCTTTTTTCACTGTAGAAACGGAAAGTTGTCTGTTGAGTGCCAGTGAGAGGTTAATGCTGATGTGGAGTCAGTGACTGGAATCTGCACATGTGTTAGCCATAAAGGCTCTGCCCCAGCCCACCCAGACTGTTCCCCGGAGCTTCCTGGCCTAAGACATTTTAGTTGCATGTGGAGTTGCAGATCTGAAGTCATTGTTGAATAGCTCTGGGTGTGGGGTGGGTTACAGGGCTTTTAGATCACCCTTGGACTGGGCACCCAGGAGGTCAGGCCGCTAAGAGTGCTCAATGAGCCAGCCCAACGGTGGAGGCTCCTGATACTCTCAGTTCCCTTTAGGGGTTCCCTTTGTAGCACCCCACAGAAGGAAGAGGTGCCTAGCCCAACATGATCAAGGCTGCCTTTCCTTCCTGTCTCTAGTTAGAGCGGCAAGTATGCCTCCTGGTGGAGAAGGTCAGGCTGCTGCCCCGAGAGGGTAGCTGCGGCCACTCAGGTTTGTGCCTTTGGCAGCAGGGGCAAAGGGTTCTTCAGACTTCCCTCTCTGCAAGCCCCAGCTATCAGCATCCTGTGACCCTTCGCCTCTCCTGCCTGGAGCTTTTTCTTCTTGTTTGGCTTCCCCAAGTTGGTCAGTTTCACCTCCTACACGCAGGCTTCCCCTAGGTTGGTCAGTTTCACCTCCTACACGGCAGGCTTCCCCTAGGTTGGTCAGTTTCACCTCCTACACGCAGGCTTCCCCTAGGTTGGTCAGTTTCACCTCCTACACGGCAGGCTTCCCCTAGGTTGGTCAGTTTCACCTCCTACTCGCAGGCTTCCCCTAGGTTGGTCAGTTTCACCTCCTACCCCAGGCTTCCCCTAGGTTGGTCAGTTTCACCTCCTACCCCAGGCTTCCCCTAGGTTGGTCAGTTTCACCTCCTACAGGGAGGCTTCCCCTAGGTTGGTCAGTTTCACCTCCTACACGGCAGGCTTCCCCTAGGTTGGTCAGTTTCACCTCCTACACGGAGGCTTCCCGGTTCCTCCTAGAATTGCAGACTCTTGGAGGGAACCGGGACTCCAAAACAGTATGTGATGTCCTGTGCAGGGAACAGGACGCCCCTGAGGGAAATGGGTATGCAGGTCCTCACTGGCAGGTGTGAAAGGTTCTCAGCTACAATTTGTCTTGGAACCTCTTCATCCCCATCTCCCTCTGTTTTAGAGGCAAATGGAAGGAGAGCTTTCACTGTTCTTTCCTGTGGAACCCATCTGCGCCAGGCCAGGTAGATACCTGGGGTATTGGCCAGTCTGGCTGCTTTTGATTTCCAGCCTCTGTCTGTATTTTGCAGCAGTCTCAGCCACAGGTCTGGGTAAGCCAGTTGGCTGAAGGCGGCAGGAGGTCTGCCCCCATCCCCCTGCACCCCTCCCCCTGCCCAAGGAGGCGTTTCTCCGCTTCCCTGTGGTATGGGGCGGGGAGGAAGGGCTAATGCATGTCAGATGGGGGGACCAGGGGTGCCCTGGGCTGCTGCTTGGCTTTTGTTCTTGCATGGACTTCTGAGGGCAGAGTGCACGTCCTTTGGTCCTCCCGGGTGGACGCAAGGGCCTGGGCATCCTTGCCCAGGGTCAGGCAGAGGAGGCTGCGCCCACGTCTCTGCCCTTGCTGCCGGTGGCCATGCGGCCGCCTGGAGGGTGCACGCTTGGGGCTTCTGCACACCGCCACCGCCCACAGGTAAGTGGGTGCTGGATTCCGAGCCCAGGGTGGGTGCTAGGGCAGCACAGGGTGTCTGTGTGCAGGGGCGCCCGGGTCTGAGCTCGCTAGTGCTCCCTACACATGTGTGCTCCCTGCTCCCGACACGTGTGTGCCCTGTGCTTGTGCTCCCTACACATGTGTGGGCTCCTTGCTCCCTACATGTGTGTGCCCCATGCTCGTGCTCCCTACACGTGTGTGTGCTCCCTGCTCGTGCCCCAGGGTCCCTGCGCTCGCTCTTGTTCACACAGGCCCTTGCGTCTGGATGTGCGCGTTCTTTGTTTCGGGCAGTTTATTTTTGTTTTGTGCCAGACCCAGAGGTGCTTGGGGGACCCAGTGGGAAGCCCGGCTTGGCCTATGCCAGGCTAGTGCCCTGCCCACCGCTCTATCTCGGGCACTATTTGTGCACTGTTTGCGTGAGGATCCTAGTGCCTGCTCTTTGCACCATGTGTGCTCGCTGTGGAGGGTAGGGGCAAGTGGGGGGGGGGGGGCCAAGGGGAGGCCATGGCTCAGGCTTGGCTTCTAGTGGAGCTATCTCCTGCATGAGCTGGGCATGTTTCCCGCATGGAAGGAGCACATTGTCCTTCCACAGGCTTGCTGAGAAATTCACTTCATTCATAGGAACAGAGTTAGCGGGTGCTGTGAGAGGGCATGTTGGGCGAAGCCATGCTGCGCGAGGGTGTGTTGTGTTGTGAGAGGGTGTTCTGGGTGAAGGTGTGCTGTGAGAGGGCGTGTTGTGCTGTGAGAGGGCATGTTGTGAGAGGGTTGCTGTGTGAGGGTGTGCTGTGAGAGGGCGTGCTGGGTGAAGGTTGCTGTGAGAGGGTTGCTGTGAGAGGTTCGTGAGAGGGCTACTGTGAGAGGGTGTGTTGTGAGAGGGTTGCTGTGAGAGGGGTGCTGTGAGAGGGGTGCTGTGAGAGGGATGCTGGGTGAGGGTGTGTTGTGAGAGGGTGTGCTGTGAGGAGAGGGTGTGCTATGAGAGGGTGTGCTGTGTGAGGGTGTGCTGTGAGGAGAGGGTGTGCTGTGAGAGGGTGTGCTGTGAGAGGGTTGCTCTGAGAGGGTGTGTTGTGAGAGTGTTGCTGTGAAAGGGTTGCTGTTGAGAGGGCTACTGTGAGAGGGTGAGCTGTGCGGGTATGCTGTGAGAGAGTTTCTGTGAGAAGGTGTGTTGTGAGAGGGTGTGTTGTGAGAGGGTTGCTGTGAGAGGACTACTATGAGAGGGTATGCTGTGAGAGGGTTTCTGTGAGGTGTGTTGTGAGAGGGTGTGTTGTGAGAGGGTTGCTGTGAGAGGACTACTATGAGAGGGTATGCTGTGAGAGGGTTGCTGTGAGAGGGTGTGCTATGTGAGGGTTTGCTGTGGGAGGGTGTGCTGTGAGAAGGTGTGCAGGGTGAGGATGTGCTGACATCCTCACCCAGGATGTGAACAGCACAAGTTCACAGGTCACAGTACAGACTGTGCCCCTGGGAGTGCCTTTCCGAGTTTGAATGAAACTCAGCAGAATCTAGAGGTTAGGTTGTTTCCCTTTATTTGAGTCTAATCATCAGGCATTTATCCCGTTCCTTTCTGGGGATATTTTTCAGGTCTGAGGAGAGAGAAATATTAGCTGCTTTACTCATTTTGAGTTGCAGTGTGTTCTGCTATTTAGTCTCACAGCCTAACGTGGTTTCTGGAAAGCTCTGAACTGTTGTGTCAGGGATGGCCTCACGACTGGGCTTGTTTTGGGCAGGAGAATCTTGTGGTATCACAGGGGAATGGGGCTATTTAACTCCAAAGGCTCGTTTGTTTGCTCAGACTGCCTCTTCAAAGGCTGCTGAAGGTTCCCTCTGGTGGGTAGTATACACTTGCCTGGATTTTCTCCCCCAGAGGAGCACAGAGCCTGGATTGTGCTGATGTAGCTGCTGCCTTTGTGTGGGCAAGTGTTTTTGCTACTGCAGCAAACAGCCTAGAGAACTAACAGAGAGGTCTGTGCAGTTGCATTTCCACAGAGCTGAGCCCAAGGCTGCCCTTTGGCTCTCTTGGGGAGCCCTTCCTTGCTCATAGATTTTTTCTTTCTCTCTGAAAGAACCCTCACAGTCAAGACCGGTGCTAATGACCGTGCACCCCTCAGGGAGTCCTTGTGGAACCAGCAGCTCTGTTCTCTGCTGCTAACAATTAAATGCAATTTAGATTCCTGGCTGAGCCCGAGGAACACTGCAGCAGCTCGGCTCCCCTCCCCCACGCCTGGGCCACCTCTCAGGGAGAACTGAAAGCGCAGACCCAGGTGGAAAGGAAGGCGGGCTAATCCTGCCTCAGTTCACAGTGGAGACGTTATGTACAGATGCAGTGCGAGCAGATGTTATTACACTATCTGAAATGAATTCCTCTGGACTGCAGCAACCTCTCCACCACCCCTCTGCTCTTTCCTCCCGCCAGTCTAGCTGTGGCTACGGGCAAGACAAAACACAGAACACAGCGCCTCTTTCTCCTGGCTGGAATCGAGATATTTGTAAGAGATACCAGGCCCCAGTACCCTGGATTCACAGATCGCAGCCGTTTGTTCAGATATTGAGAGTTCACTGTTTGCTCTACTCCAGGCGCTTTGCAGGGATGCCGAGGGCCCCAGGGAAAGACGCTTATGTCTTTCCCTGTGGAAAATTGCAGTCGAACATGGGAGAGAAAGCTTATAGACAAATAACTACAAAAGAGGGTGAGCGAGGTCTCTGTCAGCTGGGGGTTAGGCAGAGGATTGTGTGTGTCAGGCACACACACAATCCTCTGTCTAAAAGTCTGAAAGTCTGAAGTGGGCAGAGACTGGATCTGAACGCTTACTCCGGATCTGCTCACTGTGTGACCCTGTTTGGAACAGTGGTGGTCCTGATTTTTTTTTTAAATTTTATTGAATCACTGTGAGATAGTTACAAGCTTTCATGTTTGGGTTACAATCTCACAATGATCAAACACCCATTCCTCCACCAGTGCACATTCCCCACCACCAATATCCCCCGTATACCACCCCACCCTTTCAAACCCTCCCCCTACCTCCATGGCAGACAATATTCCCCATACTCTCTACTTTTGGGTATTATGGTTTGCAATACAGACACTGAGAGGTTTGGTCCTTTATCTACTTTCTGCACACATCTCCCATCCCGACCGGTTCCTCAAGCCATCATTTTCTTCGTGATCTCTTCTCTGTTCCAGCTGCCTTCTACCCTTTGCTCATGAGGCAGGCTTCCAGCTATGGAGCAATCTTCCTGTCCCATGTATCTACTATCCTTAGATGTCAGCCTCATGTTTTGTTGTTTTATACTCCACAAATGAATGCAGTCCTTCTATGTCTGTCCCTCTCTGACTCATTTCACTTAGCATGATACTCTCCATGTCTATCCATTTATGCGCAAAGTTTATAACTTCATCTCTCCTGACAGCTGCATAGTATTCCATTGTGTAGATGTACCAAAGTTTCTTTAACCAGTCATCTGTTGTAGGGCACTTGGGTTGTTTCCAGATTTTAGCTATTGTGAAGAGTGCTGCAATGAACATATAGGTACAGATGTCATTTCCACTGTGCTTTTTTGCATCCTCGGGGTATATTCCTAGAAGTGGTATTGTGGGGGGTCTATGGAAGTTCAATTTCTAGCTGTTGAAGAAATGTCCATATTGTTTTCCAGAAAGGCTGGACTAGTGGTCATTCCCATCAACAGTGAAAGAGTGTCCCTTTTTCCCCACATCCACACCAGCACTGCTTGCTTTTGTTCTTTTGAATGTGTGCCAGTCTCTGGTGTGAGATATCTCATTTTTTTTTAAAGTTTTATTAGTGAAACACCATGAGGTACGGTTGTAGACTTACAAATTGTTGTGCTTGGGTTTCAGTTATACAATGATCGAGTACCCATCCCTCCACCAGTGCCCATTCTCCACCACCACTAATCCCAGTATCCCTCCCATCCCCCATTCCCCCATCCCATCAAAAATGGAGTGACAAAATGAACAGAAACTTTCTCAAAGAAGATATCTCATTGTTGTTTTGATTTGCATCTTCCTGATGGCTAGCGACGTGGAGCATTTTTTCATGTGCCTATTGGCCATTTGTATTTCTTTTTTTGAGGAAACGTCTATTCATTTTTTCTCCCCCCCCCCATTTTTTTTCTTTTTGAGTCACACCCGGCGATGCTCAGGGGTTACTCCTGGTTTTGCACTCAGGAATCACTCCTGGAGGTGCTTGGGGGACCATATGGGATGCTGGGAATCGAACTCAGGTCGGCCGTGTGCAAGGCAAATGCCCTACCTGCTGTGCTATTGCTCCAGCCCCCTCCTCATTTTTTGATGGAGTGGTCCTGCTTGTGGTGTGGAGGACCCTGCTAATATTGTGAGCTTCACTGTAGTCGCACACTCCTCTTTTTGCAGGCATTGAATATAGAATCCCCACTATCAAAATACGTGCAGTTGCTCTGCAAAATACCAAACACGAATGAATGAATAAAGCATATAACAACAGTGCCTTTCATGCATATAAAATCATTTATTATGTAGTGGTGGCCCAGCTGCATATTCAAGTCATTGGGGGTACTTTGAGAAAAAAATGTCTGGCTCCACCTCCAGATAATCTGATTCAATACGTTTTGGATAGAACTGTTTTAAAAATTCTGCTCAAATGATTCTCATAGATTACCAGTGTTTGCAGCTGGTATGTGGTAGAACATTGGTTGATTTATAATAGCTCCTTTTTTGGTTTGCTTTGTTTTGGGGCGACAGCTGGCACTCCTCAGGGCTTGCCCCTGCACTCAGGAATCATTCCAGGCAATGCTTGAGGGACCCTACTCCCATATGCTGGGGATTGAACCCAGGTTGGCTGCAAGAAAGGCAACCTTACCCACTGGACCCACCTTACCCACTGTGGGTTCTCTCCTGTTCCATGTAATAGCTCCTTTAATAGGCTGGAGGGGTAAAGTTTTTGTTTTATTGTTTTAAATTTCTTTGGAGAGTGACTGATTTTCTCAATAGCACATACAGAGCTCCTTCAGGTTGGTGGGCTTTGATCCACTGCAGAATGCTTTCTTCATCTGATTGACAGGAGACATGTGACTAAGAGACAAGACAATTGTAGGTCTGCTGAGGCACTTGAAATGGGCAGGAAGGACATGATCATTTTAATAGAAAACTACAAGTTGCTAGCATCCCAGAACGATTAGTTTGTGTAAAGCTTTCAAAGTGGGAATGTCATAACAGGTTCTTTTTCAGAATCAGGTCTGCTAATTCCTGCCTATCAGTAGTTCCTTCTGGAGAGACTTGTAAAGGCTGCCTGGGGATGAAAGCCATGACTGATTCTTTATAGCTATTGTAGGTGAGGGAATAAGGAGCATACATATATGCTGTCTTTGATAGATCTCAGGGAAAAATTTGCTTTGTTGAAAATTAGAGCTTAATGTGTATTTTCAAAACCCTGTGCTTGTTAAAAGGATCTGGTTGCAACTAGTTTGGTGTCTTTACACTAAAGGCGTATATAATGAACAAGTATTAAATTTCACAGTTAAGCATATGCAGACATTGCCAGTTGTTTTGGTAATCCTAAATATCTAAATTTTGCAAATTAAAAAAAAGCCCGCAAATTAAAAAAAGATATTGTTGAGATTGTATAGGGAAGAATTGCATCTTAATTATATTAAATCTACCAATACATGGACATGATCTCTCTCTCTATTAGATCTTAATCTCTTCACACAATGTTTTTAGGTCTTGCTAGATTTTTTTTTTAACATAGCATTTTGTGTGCTATTGTAAATGGCAATCCTATAGGATTTTAACTTGTAAATGCTTATGTAAAAATGAAGTTTTCATATTGATCTTGTGCCCACTTCGCAAAGCTTATTTATTCTAGGTGCATTCAAAATAGTCTTTTGAAATTTATTGGGTCAGTGTGAATTACAAAGTTATTCATTATGTTGGGTTGATAGTACAGCAGAGAGGGCATTTGCCTTGCAGTTGGCCCACCCAGGTTCTATCCTTGTCATCCCTTATGGTCCCCAAAGCACCCCTAGGAGTAATTCCTGAGTGCAGAGCCAGGAGTTACCCCTGAGTTATCACTGGGTGTGGCCCCAAAACCAAACTAAACAAAATTAAAGTTATTTATGATTGAATTTCAGGCATACAGTGTTCAAGCATGATTTCCTTCCCCGTGTCTACTTCCATGTCTCCAGTTTGCTTCCGCCTTCAGAGTCTGCCTCTATGGCAGGCACTTTTTCCTTTTAGGTTTTGTGTTTTGCTGAAAGGGAATCATGCATGCCTTCGTTTGGTACCAGTTCTTGACAAGAGTGACCACTTTCCCCATCATTGTCACAGTGGTCCTATCCTAAGCCCCTTACCCCGCTATGGCATGTTTCTTACTAACGACCAATTCTCTAGCCCTTCATTTCTATTGTCTTTGAACATTAATCTCCTATTGTGTTTCTTTATTTCTTGCAAATAAGTTAGATCATTCTGTGCCCTTCCTCTGACTCATTTCACTTAGCATGATACTCTTCAGGCCCATCCACATAGGAGCAGATTTCACGATTTCATCTTTTCTAGTAACTGTAGGATTCCATTGTGCATATGTATTACAGCTTCTTAACCCAGTCATCTGTTCTGGGGCGCTTGGGTTATTTCCAGAATATGGCTATTGTGAATAGTGCTGCATGATCATAGTAGCGCAGATGTCTTTCCTGCATTGTGTTTTTGTGCCCTTGAGATATATTCCAAGGAGCGAAATTGCTGGGTCATATGGAATCTCAATTGCTATTTTTTTGAGGATGGTCCATATTGTTTCCCAAAGAGGCTGGACCATTCGACCTCCCCACGAGCAGTTTCACCTCTTTAGTTAAGAAGATTCCTAGGTACTTGATGTTCGGAGGCCAAGTTGTGGATGGGATTGTATTTTTGATATCGTTCTTCTATTTTATCTTTTGCATATAAAATAGATGTATGTAAACTATTTATATTACACTTATCCACATAGAAAATCATGTCATTACTAACAAGTCAGTTTTACTTCCTCCTTTCCCAATTGGATGCTTTTTATGCTATTTTCTTATTAAAATGACAATGTTAAGCAGAAATGTTGTTTTAGATATATCCTTGTCCTGTTGCTGAAGTTAACAAGAAAGTAGTTAGTTTTATTAAGCATGTAAGATTTTGCTGTAAAATTTACATGGATGTTTATCTAGCTGAAGAAGTCTTATTCTCTTTCTCTTTGAGGTTTTTAGAAAAAATAAGGAATATGGAAAAAATTAGAAGTAAGGAATCATAGAGGTATTCTTATCCCCCTCCCCCCGCTGCTTTGATATCATTATTCTTCATTTTTAATATATAATGTTTTAAAAAATGTTTCATACATTTTATGTGTTTTTTAGATTTCAGATATGAAGATAATTCTTTTCCCTCCATCTTGTTCAGAAGTGGAAGTTCCTAAAGATAAAAGTCTATTCCATAGTTTAACATTGTTTTATTTATTTTAAGTGCTATATTACCAATATCTTTCCATGGTTATTTCATTATTACTAGATATGTCTTGTCTTTAATATAGGCCTTCGGACAGAAAAATGTAAAATATGAAGCACACAGATTAATGATTTTAAATAGGTATACCTCCTGGGTAACTCCATTCAGCAAATTGCCTTCATCCCAGAAAGTTTTCTCATGCCCTTTCAGCCAGCCAGTTAGTCTCGAGAGGTAACTCTTATTTACCCTGAAACACAGAGCTGTCAGCTCACTCAGCCCTGTGCTGTGAAGGAAATCATTCACTGTGTGCTCTGGAGTCTGACTTCTTCGCTCAGCGTGACGATGCGTTTGATGTTCACCCTTATCATTACCAGTAGCTCGCTCTCTGTACCCCTTAACAGTATTCCATTGTATGAATGCCATGGGTCGGTCACTCGGTCTTCTGATGGAGGGTTCTTTCCTGTTTGGAATGCTCTGCATGAGGTGGTTGTGACTATCGTTATACAAGTCCTTCGTGGACTTTATCTTTAGGGATGTAAATGCTGATTTTATGTGCATGTGTATGCATGTATTTCATATATATGTTTGGTCATAGACAAAATATAAGAAATTGTCAAACCATTTTTCAGTGTAGTTTTACCATTTCCTGGTAGAGCCTGGCAAGCTCCCCATGGCATATTTGATATGCCAAAAACAGTGACAATAATGGGTCTCATTTCTATAACTCTGAAAGAGCGTTCAATACAACACCGTTGGGAAGGAAGAGTAAGGAGAGGCTGCTAAAATCTCAGGGCTGGGATGAATGGAGACATTACTGGTGCCCGCTCAATCCATGATGGGATGACAATGATACAGTGACAGTTTTACCATTTGTTTCACATTCTTGGTAACATTTCACCTTCTGAATTTAACTCTTTTGTTGGTATGTTATGGGCTCACTGAATCTATATGGGTATGTTATAGAAATCTGTTATTCACTGTCACATATTTGCAAATAGGTATATTGATGGGATATTTATTTCCTTTCTAAGGCAATCTGAAATTTTACAAGATTGTCACATATGATTGAGTCTTAACTCTACAAACATTAGTCGGGTAGATGAATGGCTCATTTCCGAGTTATAATGTGTATAGGAACGTAAAGTAAAGGCCCTCCCGTTGATCATCGATTTGCTTGAGCGGGCCCAGTAACGTCTCCATTGGAGACTTTGTTGTTACTGTGTTTGGCATATCGAATACGTCACGGGGAGCTTGCCAGGCTCTGCCGTGCGGGCGAGATACTCTCGGTAGCTTGCCGGGGTCTCCGAGAGGGGCGGAGGAATCGAACTCGGGTTGGCCATGTTGGCTGCGTGCAAGGCAAACGCCCTACCGCTGTGCTATCGCTCTGGCCTAATGTGTATAATTTGATGCTATTCCAGACTTAAGGACCATACATCTTATCCTGGGGTCTACAGTGAACTACCCCTCTGTTCAGAGTACTCATGGCTCAGGGGACTGAGGAGCCAGGAGCATCAGAATTACAGTAATTCTGTTCACTTAGTCATTTCGTTCAGAGGAAAAGCACTAGGCTCCTGGGAGTGGTGGGGGTACTTTGGTCATGGACAGAAGTGGTGCCTATTGGTTTCCAATCTGGAATGAATCCATCATCCTGTGAGGCTTCTGCTGCTGCCACCCTGGCCATGTGACCCTGGGCCTGTCTCAGCTCCCGTGTAGGCTGTGGCATGGAGAACACCAGAAGGGTGCCCTGAACTCTTCTGCAATCCCAGTGCACCTGGCTTCTCCTAGGTTTGTGTGACCTACTTCCTATTGTAGGTCTTCACAACTCTGCTTGGTTTCTTATCTCTTGAAAGAGAAAAGGGAGAAACAACTACTGAATTAAAGTGCTAATGATTTTTTTTATTTTATGTTTTTCAGTCAGAAGAATTTACTTCAAGTGTGCACAGCTTTAAGAATAAGACTTTTAAAAAATCCAAAGTTTGTGGGATTTGCAAGCAAATTATTGATGGTCAAGGGATTTCATGTCCAGGTGAGTCCATTTTGATCATTTCTTACCTCATTGAAGTAGAAGCAAGCAAGCTAACAAACAGAAACCAAAATTAAAAAAATCACGGAATTCCCCTCCTCAGGCTGTGTTTATCCCTTACTGGGCTCACTGGGCAGACACGACTGTATTTACACAGAATGTGACCCTGAGGAATTTGTTCCAGAAAGAGCAGTTACTCAATTACACGGGAGAGCAAGTGCCAGTTTATGACTTACCTCGTTGTCGGCACTGTGGTGAACACAGGTGGTTCACTCTTTCGTTCTGACCTCTTTCCAGTTTGCAGGAGAGAATTCTTTACCTCTTTCACAATTAGTGCTCGAAGTGTTCATGCCCCTACGTCTCTAGTTGGGCACCACCTCTGCTAGTAACCAGTCAAAAGCTTCACTGTTTGATTCCTGAACTCCTGGTAATTTATGCATCGTCACCTGTTAGAACTCTCCCTTGTCAGGCTGCTGTGATGGTTACTCTTTCTGATGCATGGGCCATTCTCATGGGGTTAGATCCATGCCCTGAACTGGCTGCTCCACACATAAGCAGGTCATGGGTATTGGCCACGATGGCTTAGCTGTCATCCAGTGGAAGGACTGCTTGGACGACAGCTTTGTCCCCAAGGCTGACAAAGGGTCGCGATGCATAATAATTTTGTTGGAAGAGTCATCTTTCCTTGTCTTCTCTATAAGTGAAGCTTGACTTGACTGCTTCTTTCAGTTTCTTCCGATCACTCACTAGTCTAGTTTCCATCGAAAATCCTTTCACAGATCCTACCCAGTTCATGCGTAGATGAGCTAATGGATGGCCGGGACAGGAGCCTGTGGCACTAAGTTGGTGTTGAGAATTGTGAGGTACGGGGGGGATTTGGCCCCAAGGTCAAAGATTCAGAGTCAGATCAGGTGTCAGAAGAAATGGGAGATGTGTCAGAAGAAATGACTGGAAAGGAAATGATCGAAACAGCGTCATAGAATGTGCAAAGGTGAAACTGTAAGAGAGAAGACAAGGGAAATCAGAGCTGAGAAAAGGAACAAAAGGTGGCAAGATAGAAAATGGAATGGAGGATTTTTTTTCGGTAAGAAATATTTGACAACGGTTTTATTGATTCAGTTACCCAAATGCAAGGTAAGCGCTAGTTGGAAGAAAAAGATGTGCGAGATGAATCCTGTTTCTGCAGCATTACAGGCTTTCCTGTGAGAACTCTGAGTTGTGGGTACTGACTGGCCACTCCTGTGCTGGAGGGAAGCACTCTGTCTTTCTGACCATCACACTCCACAAGTTGAAGATTTAGAGTAGATGGGCCTGTCAGATCTTATGTTTTCTAGTGCTTCATGCCTCGTGCTCTGTGTGAACCCCAGGAAGTACGGGACACAAAGCAGTGAGTATGGCTTTGGGAAGACCTCTGCTTGACCTCTGGCTCCTGTATTGGGTCGCTGGTTAATAGGGATATGTAGGGGCGGGCGCTCTGAGGAAAGAGTAGGGAGAAGCGGACGAGATCCTTGGAGCCCATCTCTGACTTGGTAGTGAGTGTAGAACGTTAAAGAAAAGGTTCCATCTGACAAGCAAGAAAATGGTGACCTGAATTCTGAGACTCCCGGAGACTTTTGGAAGAATAGCAGTTCTCTGACTACTCTATAATGTCCGGGTTTCAGAGCCAGACACTAGGTAATTTCTTCTGTGGCAGGAAAGTTCTTAGCATTGATTTTGGAAATCCCCTAGTGACAAGAAGAGCTGATGTAAGGAATGCAGATGCTCACGTGGAGACACTGCACAGGCAGGAGGGTCTGTGGTGCTGAATCTGGAGAAATGCAGAAGCGCAGTAACTGGGTGCTGGGTCAGGTCTGGGCCGGGGACAGACAGGCTCCTGGCAGGAGTCTCCAGCGGAGTCAGCTCAGAGCAATGCACTGTTGACTTTTCTATTTGACACTTTGCCAGTGTTCATTTTTGTAAGTTGGTGGATCAAAGTGGCATCTATGCCTTTATTACCGTTTTCATTCATTGGTTAGCATGGACGTGGTGCATCTAAGAAATCCCAAAAGTGATATCTGTGGCATTTATTTCTGTAATCTGAAAATTACAGAATTCTTGATTTCTAGAAATTATATATATGTATGTGTATATATATATATATATATCCCACCCACCAACTGGCCCCCTGTCGCTGTGTAATCCCATCAGCGGCCAAGACTCAGAGACTATAAAAACCAGCTTACGGAACTGCACGGCCGCACATGCGGCCACGTGACATCTTATTATGACGGCTTATTATCTCATTCCTACTTTGGACAAACTGGCAGGCTACCAAATGTAGCCTGCCCACATGGCAGAGTCTGGCAAACTCCCCGTGACTTACCCAATATGCCAAATACCAGTAACAATGATGGGTCTCATTCTCCTAAAGAGCCTTAAATATAATCTCAGGGCTAGGATGAAGGAGACGTTACTGGGGCCTGCTTGAGGCAATCGACGAATAACAGGATGATTTGTGATTTGTGTGATTTGTGATATCTCGGAGAGCCTGGCAAGCTACCAAGAGTATCTCGCCCGTACGGCAGAGCCTGGCAAGCTACCTGTGATGTATTCAATATGCCAAACACAATGGAGACGTTACTGGGCCCACTCGAGCAAATTGATGAACATGGGAGGACAGTGCTACAGTGCTATATATATACATGTATGCATATATACATATATATGGATATATACATATATACATACATATGCACACATATATACATACAGGCGTTCACCTTACAAACGGCCAACATGGCCGACCCGAGTTCGATTCCTCCGCCCCTCTCGGAGAGCCCGGCAAGCTACCGAGAGTATTCGATATGCCAAACACAGTAACAGCAAAGTCTCCAATGGAGACGTTACTGGGCCCACTCGAGCAAATCGATGAACAACGGGAGGGCCTTTACCTTTACCTTTACATACACACACACACACACACACACACACACACATATATCACTGTCCTCCCATTGTTCATCGATTTGCTCGAGTGGGCCCAGTAACATCTCCATTGGAGACTTTGTTGTTACTGTATCTGGCATATCGAATACGTCACGGGGAGCTTGCCAGGCTCTGCCGTGCGGGCGAGATACTCTCGGTAGCTTGCCGGGCTCTCTGAGAGGGGCGGAGGAATTGAACTCGGGTCGGCCATATTGGCTGCGTGCAAGGCAAACGCCCTACCCGCTGTGCTATCGCTCCAGCCCATATATATATATATATATATATATATATATATATATAGTTTTCTTACTCCTGGCTCAGTGCTCACGGATCACTCCTGGCAGGCGTGGGGGACCATATGGAGTGCTGGGAATCAAACTTGGGTTGGCTGTGTTCAAGACATGTGCACTACCCATTATATTATGGCCCCACTCCTCTAAATATATACCTTTTTTTTGTAGGGATGGGTGAGGTTTGAGCTTTGCCTGTCACACTGGGACTTACTCCTGGCTCTGAACTCTGGAGACTCAGGACCCTATGTGATACTGAGGATTGGAACTGAGTTTGCCACATACAAAGCAAGTGCTTTACCTGCTGTACTATCTGTCGGGCCCTGTAAATATGTCATTAATTTGTTAGGATTAAGTTTCATCAATTTTTTGAAATGTAGGAGTACTGCTATTTATTCAGCCACTGATTAGCTGATTAAATTGGGCATGGACTCCATAATTTTCATCAATTTTGATGAGTTTTGGCATACAGAAAATGTCAGTCTTTCCTACCAGATGTTATGCTCTCGACCATTGCTTATCTAATTTTTTTGTGTCATGTTTTCATACAGAAGTTTTAAAGGTTAGGCTTGTTCAATCTACCCAGCGTTCCATTTAGCTTTTGATTTTGCTCCTTATTTAAGATTGTCTTTCCAGGGGGCTGAAAAGATACTATGATGGGTGCCATACTATCCCATACTATGGTGGGTGCCATACTATAGGTGTGCTCGTCTTGCAGGTGCCCAACTCAGGTTCTATCCCTGACACCTCCTATGATTCCCTGAACACCTCCAGGAGCAATCCTCAAGTACAGAGTCAGTAGTAAGCCCAGAGCACTGCCAGGTGTGACCCAAAAATAAGAGCCACCCCCCAAAAAAAAGTGGGATTGCCATTCTAAAACTGGCTAAGTACCAGTAAAGTGGACCTGTAACTCACACCGTGCACAAAATTAACTCAGAGTAGGATCAAACTGAAAAATTCTGCACAATGGGAGAAATTATTACTAAAATAAAATGATACTGTATTGAATGGGAGAAAATATTTGCGTGTCATACATCTGATAAAGCACTAATATTCAAGATATAGAAAGAATGTACAGAACTCAGCTACAGTAAATAGCTTTATCAAATAGAAGGGAAATACGGAGGAGCTGCCTCTCGGAAGGAAAGATCCCCAGAGGGCCATAGGCACACGTGAAAACACTCTCTATCACTGCTACTGGAGACATGCAGATGCAAACGATAATCAGGTCACTTCACACCAGAGAGAATGACATCTATTGAAAAATGCCAGAAAACAAGTGTTCATGGGGACGTGGGGAAAAAGAACAGTGCCTGCTTTTGCTGGAAATGTAAAGCCGGTTCAGCCTCTATGTAAAACAGTGTGGAGACTTCTCAAAAAATAAAGAATAAAACTCCTGTATGATCCAGCATCTGTCTCAAGAACACAGAATCACTGATGCAAAGAGCTAAATGCAAGTTATGTTGCACGACTTAATAACAGATAGTATCTGTCTGTTTTCACTCGGGGCGCCCAAGAGTGGGGTGGGTGAGAGCCCTCCCCGTCCCAAGGGACCCAGCTCCAGCAGCTGACCTCCACTACCCAACCACCGCCACGCTCCTTTTCGGACTGCATCTCATAAGATACTTCCTACCCATTTTTCATAATTACCACACCATATTTGATGGGGTTCAGACAGTAGGCAATAAATCATAGAGAGAAATATATAAATATATGCCGCTTGGAGAGCCCAGCAAGCTGCCGAGAGTCTCTCCCCCTCACGGCAAAGCCTGGCAAGCTCCCCGTGATGTATTCGATATGCTAAATACAGTAACAACAAGTCTCACAATGGAGATGTTACTGGGCCTGCTCGAGCAGATAGATGAACAATGGGAGGACAGTGCTACAGTGCTTTTTTTTTTTTTTTTGGTCGTATTCAGCAGCATTTAGGGCTTACTCCTGCTGGTGCTCCGGGGACCAAATGGAATGCCAGGGTTAGCCTGGATTAGGTACGTGCAAGGCAGTTACCTTAACTACAGTACTATCTCTCCAGCCCCTCTACCAATATTTTTTTATACTCTACTTATACAACCTGGTTGGTTCTTAATCATGCTTAGAGGAATAAATCAGAAAGGCAAAGACAAACACTGGATAGTCTCACTTCTATGTAGTATATAAAGAAAAACGTAACGGGACAGTGGCCAGTGAAGCAAATTCTGACACCCCCACCACAGAGCTGAGGTTACCTTGGGCTGGGCGTGCAGTTCATCAGAGGAGTGCTTGCCTTGTATGTGTGAAGTCCTGGATTTGACCCTCGAATTGAAAACAAGTTCCCCAAAGCCAACCTTCCCCCAAAATGAGGTTATCAAAGAGGAGAGGAAGTAGAAGGTAGTGTTACGTAGACAGTGATGGAGGGATCATCTTGGCACTTTGGTGGTGTTATGATGTAATAACATTTTACCCCCATAACATATAAAAATTTACACTCCTGTAAATCAAATTTACTTAAATAAATAATATTACCACGGAATATGTAATTTTTTTCTCCATGCTCATAAAAAATTGGTGATATTTCATTCAATTATTAGTTTCTGCTTTTTTATTCAGATCTCATTTATAGCTAATTCATATGGAATTCATGTTGTTTTATAAATGAGCTAGTTTTCTCTCCTTTCCTCCCTCCTTCCCTCTCTTCCCTTTGGTATGCAGGGGTTATTTCTGCAGTGCTCAGGGCACCATGTGGTACTGGCAATTGAATCTGGACCTTCCACATGCGAAGTTCTCCAGCTCTTGGAGATTTCTCTCATCCCCTAGCCTTTCCTCTATTGACTGAGTACTGACAAAGTCTGTTTCCTATGCCAAGTATGCAGTAGTGGGTGAGCTATTATATATCCGTCTTAGATTTTGTGCAGTATAGGTCTTCTTTTTATCTTTTATTTATTTATTTATTTATTTATTTTTTGATGCACTTCCTAACATCTGGTAGTGCTCAGGGATCACTCCTGGTGGACTGGAATTGGATGCCTGGGATCGAATCCAGGTCTGCTGCATGCCAGGCCAGTGCCCTGTCACCGTTACCCTAATACATGGTTTTATATCCTTTCTCTGTACCTTGTCATTACATGCTAGCAGTTAGGTATAAGAATATTAGAAATATTGATTTCTTTCAGTAGCTATCCAGTATTTTATTTGTGAATATATACTTTCTTTTTTAATGCTTCAGTAACTTCCTCATGGCAAAAGGGAATCTTTGATGTCACTGTATTTTACTCCTCATTACCTGCGTAAGGAAAGTGACTCTGAGATGTCTGTAGGCTGCTGTCCTAAGCTCAGCGGCTCTGTTGATGATTTCAGCAAGAGCAAATGGAACTCTGGCTCTGAAGGGCAAAGGGGAATAGGTCATGAGGCAAGTTTTTTTTTTGCTTTTAAGAAAAGGTACATATTTGCCTTTATGAGTCATGAGATTCTTTTCACATAAAAAAGTGAAAATGACCAGACGTTAGGGACATTACTATGAATGTAACTATGTGGCACACAATTTTATACCATTTAAATTTAAAACCAGCAACAGTGATTTTAGGAAGCAGAACCTCCTTTATTATTATTATTATTATTAGGAAGCAGAACCTCCTTTATTATTATTATCATCATCATCATCATCATCATCAAATAAATAATATAATAAAACCAAGCTCCCAGAAGACCTCTTACTGTCTAGTTCTCGCTCTCAGAGAACCCGGCAGGCTATGTAGAGTATCCTGTCCGCATATATGCCTGACTGGGAACACCTGTAAAGGTGATTAGAGGCTGCCCCAAAAGCCTCCATCCCTCTCGGAGAGCCCGGCAAGCTACCGAGTGTATCCTGCCCGCATGGCAGAGCCTGGCAAGCTACCCGTGGCGTACTTGATATGCCAAAAACAGTAATAATGATGGTCCTCATTCCCCTGGCCCCGAAAGATCCTCCAATATGCCATCGGGCTACACTAGCACGTGGCAGGGACAAATGGAGACGTTACTGGTGCCCACTCGAGCAAATGGATGAACAACTGGATGATAGTGATAGTGATTATTCATAAGTATTTTTTGGGAGGGGGGCTTTTTTGGATCACACCCAGCAGTGCACAGGGGTCACTCCTGCCTATGCACTCAGGAATCACTCTTGGCAGTGCTTGGGGGACCTTATGGGATGCTGGGGATTGAACCTGGGTTGGCCGCGTGCAAGGCAAACACCCTACCCACTGTACTATCACTCCAGCCCCAGAGCCTCCTTATTATTTTTTAATTTTTTTTGGCTTTTTGGGTCACACCCGCCAATGCTCAGGGGTTCCTCCTGGCTCTGCACTCAGGAACCACTCCTGGCAGTGCTTGGGGGACCATATGGGATGCTGGGAATCGAACTCGGGTCAGCTGAGTGCAAGGCAAACGCCCTACCCACTGTGCTATTGCTCCAGCCCCAGACCCTCCTTTTTAAAGGGCTGTCATGATGGGCCCAGAAAGAGTGCGCTGAGCATTTTTGATTTCACCTGTTTGTAGTCTCATATTTTAGGTCCTGCTCCAGCATCAGAGGTATTTTTTTAAATGACTTTTTGTTAACTCTGAGTAATTCAGAGAATGAAAGTTTTGCATTTAAATCAAAAGATAATAGAAAACCCTAAAGACTATGCAAAAAAAACCCTTTTGGGAGTAACGCATGAATGCAGTAAAGTTACAGGATTAAAAATTCAGTAACAGAAGCTGGAGAGATAGTAGAGCTGGTATGGCTCTTGCCTTGCATGCGGCTAACCTGGGTCTGATCCTCCGCACCACCGAGGATGTTCTGAGCCCCACCAGGAGTAAGTCCTGAGAACCACCTGGTATGGACAACCAAAATTAAATAAGATCAATAATAGCAAAAGTCAGTTGTTTTTCTGTACACTTAATAATGAACTATTTTAAAGAGGAAACAAGCAGTCTAATTTCCAATTAAATACTGTCCTCCCATTGTTCATTGATTTGCTCGAGTGGGCCCAAGTAATGTCTCCATTGTGAGACTTCTTGTTACTGTGTTTGGCATATTGAATACTCTCGGTAGCTTGCCAGGCTCTCCGAGAGGGGCGGAGGAATCGAACCTAGATCGGCTGGGCTGGCTGCAAGCAAGGCAAATGCCCTACTGCTGTGCTATCGCTCCAGCCTAATTTCCAATAGCATAAAAAAAGTAAAGTATTTAGGAATAAATACCAAGATGAAAGATCTGTTCGCCACAAACTATATGACATTGATAAAAGAAACTGAAGATGCAATTAATTGAAGGCTAACTTGTATTCCTGAATTAAAATATTTAATATTATGAAAATGATTATCCTACCAAAGTTACTTATAAGTTCAATGCAATCTATCAGAATTTTAACAGTGTTTCTCCTTTTAGAAAAAGAGCCTTAAAATTTGTGTGGACCCACAAAAGACATAATAATCAAAGATTTCAATATCTTTAAATCTTGAAAGATAATAAAATGAGGCATTACAACTCCCAATTTTCTAAGCTATTGTTTATAAGTAGACATATAAGTCAGTGAAACAAATAATGAATCCTTAAAACAAAGCCATGGATAATATAATAATTCATGACTGAATTTAAAAAAATGTTTTATTAGTCACTATGAGATACAGTTACAGATTTACAAACTTTCATGCTTACGTTTCAGTCATACAATGATCGAGTACCCATCCCTCCACCAGTTCCCATTCTCCATCACCAATGATCCCAGTATCTCTCCCACCATCCCCACCCCACTTCCCCCACTCCCCCCTGTCTCTGTGGCAGGGCATTCCCTTTTGTTCTCTTTCTCCTTTTGGGTGTTGTGATTTGTGATAGAGGTATTGAGTGGCGCAATTGTGTTCGGTCTATAGTCTACTTTCGGCACATATCTCCCATCCCAAGCGGGTTCTCTAAACACCCTTTACTTGGTGTTCCCTTCTCTGTCTGAGCTGCCTTTCCCCCCAGCATCTGAGAACGGCTTCCAAGCTGTGGTGCAAACCTCCTGGTAATTATCTCTACTATTCTTGGGTGTTAGTCTCTTATTCTGTTACTTTATATACCACAGATGAGTGCAGTCTTTCTATTCCTTTGTTCCTCTCTTTCTGACTCATTTCACATAGCATGATACTTTCCATGTTGATCCATTTATATGCAAATTTCATGACTTCATCTTTTCTAACAGCTGCGTAGTATTCCATTGTGTAGATGTACCAGTTTCTTTAACCAGTTATCTGTTCTCAGGTACTCGGGTTTTTTCCAGATTCTGGATATTGTAAACAGTGCTGCAATAAGTATGCACGTGCAGATGTCATTTTGACTATACTTTGGCATCTCCAGGATATATTCCCAGAATGGTATTGTCGTGTCAAATGGTAATGTCGTGTCAGTTTCTAATTTTTTGAGAATTGTCCATACTGTTTTCCAAAAGGGCTGAACCAGTTAGCTTTCCCACCAGCAGTGAAAGAGGGTCCCTGTCTCCCCATATCCACGCCAACACCGGCTGCTTTTGTTCTTTTGGATGTGTGCCAGTCTCTGGTGTGAGGTGATATTTCATAGTTGTTTTGATCTGCATCTCCCTGATGATTAGTGATGAACAGCATTTTTTCATGTGCCTTTTGGGCATTTTCATTTTGTCTTTGAGAAAGTTTCTGTTCATTTCATCGCCCTATTTTCTGATGGGGTTGGATGTTTTCTTCTTTTGTAGTTCAACCAGTGCATTATATATCCTTAATATCAATCCCTTATCAGATGGCTATTGGGTGAATATCCTTTCTCATTCTGTAGATTGTCTTTGTATTCTTGTCACTGTATCTTTTGAGGTGCAGAAGCTTCTTAGTTTAATATAGTTCCACTTGTTAATCTGTTTCCACTTGGTTGGTCAGTGGAGTGTCATCTTTGAAGATACCTTTAGCTTCAATTTCATGGAGGGTTTTGTCAACCTTGTCTTCAGTGTACCTTATGGATTCTGGTCTGGTGTTGAGGTCTTTAATCCATTTGATCTGACTTTTGTGCATGGTGTTAAGTCGAGGTCTCAGTCGATTCTTTTGCATGTGGTTGTCCAATTATGCCAGCACCATTTGTTAAAGAAGCTTTCTTTGCTCCACTCCATATTTCTTGCTCCCCTGTCAAAGATTAGATGTTCATGTATTTGGAGTTGTGTGTAAGGATATTCCACCCTGTTCCGTTGGTCTGCAGCTCTTCCTTTGTTTCAGTACCATGCTGTTTTAATTATTACTGCTTTGTAGTAGAGTTTGAGGTTGGGGAGGGTGATGCCTCCCTTCTTCTTTTTTTCCAAGAATTGCTTTAGCTATTCTTGGGGGCTTGTTGTTCCATATGAACTTCAGGAGTGTTTGATCATTTCTTTGAAGAACTTTATGGGTATCCTTATAGGAATCACATTGAATATGTATAGTGCTTGGGGGAGTATTGCCATTTTGACAATGTTAGTTCTCCCAATCCATGAGCAGGGGATATGTTTCCATTTCCTCTTGTCCTCTTTTATTTCATGAAGTAGCATTTTGTAGTTTTCTTTGTAGAAGTCCTTTACCTCCTTAGTTAAGCTGATTCTGAGGTACTTGATTTTCTGGGGCACCATTGTAAACAGGATTGCTTTTTTCATTTCATATTCCTCTGTCTCGTTATTTGTGTATAGAAAGGTCAAGGACTTTTGGGTATTGATTTTATAGCCTGTGACTTTACTGTACAAGTCTATTGTTTTTAGAAGTTTCTTGGTAGAAGCTTTAGGGTTCTCTAAATAAAGTATCATATCATCTGCGAATAGAGAGAGCTTGAGTTCTTCCTTTCCTATCTGGATGTCCTTAATATCTTTTTCTTGCCTAACCACTATTGCAAGTACTTCCAGTACTATATTGAACAGAAGTTGTGAGGGTGGTCATCCTTGTCTTGTCTCTGATCTTAGTTAGAGGAAAGGCCCTTAGTTTTTCCCCATTGAGGATAATGCTTGCCATAGTTTTGTGGTAGATGGCTTTGACTATGTTGAGGAAAGTTCCTTCTATACTCATTTTGGTGAGAGTTTTTATCATAAACAGGTGCTGGATCTTGTCATCTGCTTTCTCGGCATCTATTGATATGATCATATGGTTTTTATCTGTTCTTTTGTTGATATGATAGATTATGTTGATTGATTTCTGAATGTTGAACCATCCTTGCATCCCCAGGATGAATCCCACTTGGTTGTGGTGTATATCTTTTTGATGAGTTACTGGATTCTATTTGCTAATATTTTGTTGAGGATCTTCTCATCCATGTTCATCAGGGATATTGGCCTGTAGTTTTCTTTGTCAGTGGTGTCTTTGTTTGCTTTTGGCATTAGGGAGATATGTGCCTCATAGAAACTGTTTGAGAGAGTTCCTGTTTCTTCAGTTTCCTGGAAAAGCTTGAGAAGAAATGGCAACAGGTCCTTGTTAAGTGTTTGGATGAATTTGCTAGTGAATCCATCTGGACCTGGACTTTTGTATTTGGGGAGACTTTTGATTACAGTTTCAATTACCTTGATACTCGTGGGTTTATTCAGGTATTACATGTCTTCCTGGTTCACTCTTGGAGATTATAGGAATTCAGGAATTTATCCATTTCTTCTAGGTTCTCTTATTTCATGGCATACAGACTTTCAAAGTCTCTGATAATCTTTTGAATTTTGTTTGGTTTCTGTTGGATGTCCCCCTTTTTATTTCTGATTCGGTTTATTGCATGACAGAATTTTATTTTATTTTATGTTTTTTTGTTTTTGGACCACACCTGGCAATATCAGGGGTTACTCCTTACTCAAGAATCACTCCTGGCAGTGTGCTCAGCGGTTCATATAGGATGCTGGGAATCGAACCCTGGGTACAAGGAAAGTTCACTACCCTCTGTACTATTATTGCTCTGTCCACAGAAATTTACATTTTATTGAAAAATTATTATGATAGATAAAAAACATACATAAAATTACATAAAGCTATAATGTAGCAGCATTGCATTATAATAAATATAATTATATCATGGCATATATTTGTGTCATGATTATATGTTGTATACCATATGTTAAAGTATAGAACAATTTCATAATTATAATGATCTATGTTATGATCATTATATGTTATATTAATATAATATAGTATGTCATATGTTATATATTATGTTATATTAATATAAGTTATATTATTATATGAAAATTTAAAATTACATCTTTTCTATTATGAAATTATTATCATTATTATAAAATCATAACTAATGCTAAAGATCTAGAGACACTGATGTGGAAAAACCCATGCTTCAAAAATCATGTTGGACAAACTGGATGTTCACATGTAGAGGAAACTAGATATTCATACAGAGGATGAAGCTGGACTCAGATATTATATTACACTAAAAATAACTGGAACTTGAGTAAAGACCTGAAACCCTGAGACTCTTATGTGAAAAAGTAAGGAGAGACAGGGGTTTTATAAAACATGATGCACAAGATGGCACAGGAAGAAAGGAAAGGAATAGAAGGAGAGTGAATGTATAAATAAGGGAAAGATCCATGGCACTAATCTTGGTGATGAATTTTTTTGCACAGTCAGCTGATGAAAAACTCAGAAAAGATCTCTAGTTCACACCATACACAAAGATTGATTCAAAATGGATTAAAAACCTCATTAGATCCCAGTCCAGAGAAGGCACTGAAGAGAGTTGGGTCAGAACACTCCATGATCTGACTTTGGAGTTGTTTTTAATGATTCAGCTCCACTGACAAAGAAAAGCAAGACAAGTGCACCATAAGGACAGTGGTGGAGGGTCTTCATCTCTTTGCTGTTTAAATTTGTAAATGCTAATGATATTACAACTATGTTCCCTAAACTATCACCATTAAAAAGTAAAGATATTCATTATAACTGAATGAATGAAAAAAGGACTGTAAAAACACAAAAGGTTTTGGACTAAAAAAAACCCACCCAAACCAACAAACAAACAAAAAATCCCCAAAATAACAGAAACAACAAAAAACCAGCTAAAAAAAAAAAGGCTCCCAGTTGTGAATGGGAAAAAAAATTTGCCCATCCCGATTTAAGAGAGCTTAAATCAATATATAGAGAAACTCACAGATAAATCTCAGAAGAGATCAACAAGCTGCAAAGATGCCTCCAATCATGTTAGGCCGAGTCTCATCCAGGGCATCCCAGAGGGAGGTGGGTGAGCCCACCACCCGCCCAAACAGAGCTCCAGCAGCTGAAAACATCCAGAACCCAATCACCACCATGCTCGTGGCCTATCTCCACAGGCTCAGGGTAAGCCTCATCCATGAGCAGGTTTTGTGACTGCAGTCTCCAGGCTCTCACAGAGTTGTGGATGGGTGGCCTTCCCCCATCTCCCTGTTCTTCTGGGAGCTTGGCTATCACACCTATGAACGCCTCTGGTGCCATATAACTCATTAACGGCCATGATCCAGAGATGCACAAGTAAATCTCGAAAGAGATCAACAAGCTGCGGAGATCCCTCTGGACTTCAAAGATTCCATCCAGTTAAAGATGTAATTACGACTGTATCACCTTATTTAAAATTTTAGAAATACTTTAGTGCAAGGCTGCAAATGCAGCTGCTTGACATTTCATACTCTGCTGATGTACCAGGAGTAGCACATCACATTGGATGGGAGGTAAGGTAGAAGGCAGCCAATCTCAATTAAAACAAAACAAAACAAAATAAAACAAAACAAAACAACTATATATTAGCACACAAGGCTTAACCTGTAACATGTTAGTAATCTCTTATGCAAAGGGCTTATGGATCCAGGGTAAGATATACCAGTCTTCACACACTTTCTTTTTTTTTTTTTATTTTTATTTTATTTTATTTTTTTTTTAATTAATGAAACACCATGAGGTACAGTTGTAGATTTACAATTTTTTGTGCTTGGGTTTGATTATACAATGATCAGATACCCATCCCTCCACCAGTGCCCATTTTCTACCACCATGGATAATGTCCCCCCACCCCCATCCCCCCATCCCCCCCTGCCTCTGTGGCAGGGCAATCCCCTGTGTTCTCTCTCTCCTTTTGGGTGTTGTGGTCTGCAAAAGAGGCATTGAGTGGCAAACATGTTCAGTCCATAGTCCATTTTCGACATGCATCTCCCCTCCTGGGAGGGTCCTCCAAACACCCTTTATTTGGTGTTCCCTTCTCTGTCTGAGTTGCCCTTTCCTCTAGAATGCCCGACTGGCCACTAAGCTATGGAGTAATCCTCCTGGTGCTGATCTCAGCTATTCTTGGGTATTAATCTCATATTTTGTTGCTTTATATCCCCCAGATGAATGCAATCTTTCTATGTCTATCCCTCTCTTTCTGACTCATTTCGCTTAGCATGATACTTTCCATGTTGTACCACTTGTATGTAAATTTCATGACTTCATCTTTTCTAAGAGCTACATAGTACTCCATTGCTTCACACACTTTCTTTTAAGGAAACTTTTTCTTTTATGATTTTTAGCAAATATTTCATAACAAGAAAATAAATTATTTAGGGCTCTGCTATTGAGGGCCGGCTTGGGTGGTGGTTGTGGAAATTGGAAATAATGGTGGTGGGGAGGTGTAATGGTGGTGGGATGGTATTAGAATATTGAACGTTATCAATTATTGTGAACAACTTTATAAAAATAACATTTATAAAACAATCCAAGCTATGTAAAGCACAGAACCTCAGCAGCAACAAAATGGGAAGGGGAGATGAATAGACATTCCCTCAAAAATGAGTACAAACGTAAACATGTTCGTTGTCCTTGATTATCATGGCAGTGCAAATCTAGGCAATAGGGCACTATTGCACACTGGGGAGAATGCCCTATTTCAAAAATGCTAATTAAGAACAAGTGCTGGTAGGAATGCGGTGGAAAAGGAACATGTGGTGAGAATTTTAAAGTAGAACTTTCATATGATACACTCATTGGCATTTATCCCAAGTACACAAAAGCATTAATCTGTGAAGACACAGCATACCTAGTTCATTGAAGCTCTATCTATAACAGCCAAGGTCTGCAAACAACTCAGATGCCCTATGACAGATAAGTGGATAAAGACATTGCATATATTTACACTTTGGAACACTATTCAACTTTAAGAAAAAATGAGACCATTCATTTTGCCGCAACTTGATTAAAGTAGAGGGTGTCATGCTCAGTGAATGGAGTTAGCAGGAGAGCAAGGAATAACAGATGATGTCACTTCTATATGGAGTATGTAGAAGAAGTGAGAGAGTTGCAGTGACCAGTGAGATCAGACTCTGAAACTGTCTCTGGACCAGAAGTGACAAAGGCAGGGACAGGCACGAAAAGGGATATTAACTAGTGATGGGTGTGGTGCATTATCATTGTAAATCTAGAACATGGCTGTGAATTGTTGTAAATCATGATTGTTTCGTTAAAAATAGTAAAAATATCTAGAAAACAAAGAGCATAATATACTTCAGAAAAATGAAATTAGAAACTTAATAGAAATCAAAATCGAAAAAAAAAGCTATAGAGAAAGTTAACGAACTCAAACCATTGTTTGAAATACCAGCACGGTTGCTGAAGCTCTTAACAAGAATAAAAAAAGGATTAAAAGATATGAGACAAGTTATCAGTCTACAGAATTGAAATGGAAGATCTCACTATTAACCTCTCTCCTGAAGAAGGTCATAAGAAACTTCTATAAATTTAAAAATCTGAGTGAAATGAACCTTATCCTTGAAAATGAAAAGCTATTAAAACATAGCCCAAATAAAAGAGGTAACTGAAGAGTCCTAAACTTTTTAACAGAAAATAAAATCTTATTTACTGTGGCCACACCCATCAGTACTCAGGGCTTACTCCTGGCTATGTTCAGGAATCACTCCTGTGGGCTCAGGGGACCATTTGTGGTGGTGTAAATTGAACTGAGTCATCTACGTGTAAGACAAGTACATTACTTGCTGTACCATCTCTCCAGTCCCAGAAAAATAAGATTTATTTTAGGTGAACTAAATACAGAAGGAAATGAAAAACTAGACTAGAAGTAACAAAAGGACATTGGTGACGTGTCTTTAGTACTATATCAAATCCATTAACATGAACACTACTGTAAACATATGACTGTAACAAATACATTTTTACAGAAAAACTAAATATAAATTTTGGAGTGAAAATATGTACTATTTGAAATTTAAGCTTTTTAAAATTTAACATAATGCAGATAACAAGGAGCTGAAGTGATAACTGCCTTGCACGCGGTCGACAGAACCTACCCGGGTTCGATTCTTCCATTCCTCTCGGAGAGCCCAGCAAGCTATCAAGAGTATCTTGCCTGCACGGCAAAGCCTGGCAAGCTACCCATGATGTATTTGATATGTCAAGCACAGTAACAACAAGTCTCACAATGGAGACATTACTGGGCCCGCTCGAGCAAATCGATGAACAACAGGAGGACAGTGACAGTGACAGTGACAGCAGATAACAAGGAAAGAATCAGCGTGAAGGAATCCTCATTATTCTCCCTTTTCCCCACTCTTGAAAAAATTAAAAAATAGGGGAGCAATGGCAGGTGGGCCAATGGTGGAGCATTTGCCTTGTATGCATAAGGCCCTGGGTTCCATTCCAGGATCCCACCTCCCCCCAACACACACACACACACACACACACACACTCATATGCCCACGTGCACAAAGGGAAACAGACTGAGGCATCACTCAATAGGTTAAGTGTGTGCTTTGCATGCAGGAGGCTTTTGATTGGGTCTCTGGTACCACGTGATCCCCTGAGTCCAGAGCCAAGAGTTACCCCCAGGCAGCCCTGGCTGCGCCCTGCGTACCACCACCACCCTACAAATGAAAAAAAGATAGAAAATTATTGATGAACACAGCACAAGAGTGGTTGCAAAGGAGAATTGTTGGGTAAATGGGGTAAATGGGCAGATTGATTGGTCAGAGATACATAGTTTATATGATGCATATGCCCTTAAGGTAGAATGGACAGAACTGGAACTGTCATTAATATGGTAGTTTTAGGAAGCAGATCTTAGATGCTGAATATCTTAATTTATTTGCTTGTAGTCACATAGTCAAATCATTGCGTTGTATGTTTTAAATCATACAGATTTGTCAGTTATATCCCAATGAAGCTGGAAGAATGCAAAGTCAGGTTTTGGCTTCCAAGAAGAGCAGTGGGTTAGAGAGGCTGATGGTTAAATCAACATGCAGATTTGTCCTTTTGGGACCTTGTAATTTGGAGCTGTGTTGTGTTGGGCAAGTTCTGGAACCTTCTGTGGCCTCCCTTTTTCTTGGCAGCTTCACCACCCAGAGTGGTGATGAGATACGGAAGGTCCTCTGTATCTATCTCACTGGACCCACGCTCTGAAGGGAACTGTCAGTGCACAGTGACCCGGGAGGGAACCGTCAGATGGCTCCTCTGAGGCAGAAGATCTGGAGCCCTTTATGGGCGCAGTAGCGGCTGAGAGTGGGGACCATGAAAACTTGGATCCTCCAGCAGGTGTCTGCATGTGGGTGCTTTGGTCTTTAGCTGTTTTCTTTTCTGTTAGTGTCATGTTATAGTAGCTGGGATACCATCTGTCGATGAGCCTGGCTTATTTAAGAGAGTGAACACACATATTACTTTGAGATGAGTAGTCAGGCTGTTTCCAGAATGTGTTTGAGTACACTGACCTGTGTGGAAGAGCAGGCTAGGGAGCTTCCTGGTGGAGGAGGTGACTTCTGTCTTAAATCTTAAAGGAAAAAGGCAGCCTGACACAGAAGTGTGGGTAGAACTTTCAAGGGTCAGACAGAGCATGACTGAAGTGGGTTCAGATTCAGGGATTTGGAGCTGCTGGCCCAGGCCATGAAGGATGTCAGGTCCATGACAAAGAGTCCAGACTTCCTGCTGCATGTGTTAGGATTGGGATCCGTGTCTGGACACTGTTTGCCAACTATAGCGTTGTTGTTGTGTCAGAAGCATGCAGCAGAGTGAAATCAGGGCCTGAGTTGTAGGCAGTGAAAGCCCAGCCACAGGGACTATGACTTGACCCACTCACCTTCACAGTTTCTTCTTCTTGGGGTTTTTACAAGGATCAAATGCCGAACACACATTTGACCGGGATCTTGCCACAGTGGCCGGGTGGCTTATGTGAATTCGTAGTTAATCATAATATGTCTAATGAACCAGCTTACCCAGACTGTCTGTCAGTTCCAGACCCCGGCTGGCCTACTGTGCATTACTCACAGAATACTTTCATGGACCGGAGTACTTTTTAGGATGAGTTGGCTATGATAGTAATTATCTGTGTTGTATAATAAATGATTCCTCAAATTAGAGGCTCAACAAGAACAATAGCTTCTATTATTTCTCATGGTTGTTGTGTTGGGAATTGAGGTGTTAAGGGACACTGGGCACTTCTGTCTCAGAACTGAAGTCTTGTCTGTGAAGTGGCAGCTTTATGTGGCTGCAAGTTGGTGCTGGCTGGTGGCAGTCTCTTCCCCTAGCTCCTCAGAGGGGATCCGAGACATCAGGGCAGAAATCCACACCTTGCCCTCGCCACTCTGTGTTGTCAAACTGAGCCGCTCTGAGCAGCTCTGTGGGCAAAAGTGCCAGGAGGATTAATGATGACGTACTTCACTTTGCAGTCTGGCTTGCCCAATTAAGAGGGTTCAGTGTAATGCTCCTTTACCCGAAGGGCGTTTCTCCCCTGCCCTCTCCTATCGCAGTCCTTCTGGCTGGTCTCTGGCCCAGACTGTTTTTCTGTGTGTTCTTAAATTGGCATACAAAACCTTTATATTTTTTTCTTTTTCAGTTTTTGGGCCACATCTGGCAGTCCACAGGACTTACTCCTGGCTCTGTGATCCAGGGGCTCTACTGATAGTGCTTAGAGGGATCATATGGGTGCTGGAGATAGAACCTGGGTGGGCTGTTTGCCAGGCAAGTGCTCCTTGCTGTCTTGCTGTCTTGTCGCTGACTCAAGAAGCCTTTGTTTTGCCTTCTATTTTTATTCCAAAGGCAGGCCCCTCTTGCTCACCAACCCACAGGCTGTCTTTAGAGTACATATTTGTCTTTGCGAGGAACCTCACAAACCTCAGAGGCATAGAGAGAAAACTCAGAAAATAAATCTTGAAAAAGATAGCAGTACTAGCTGTTCTCTTTTTGAGTTGCAGTGACTCTGCCTGCTACTTGCCAGTCTGTAGCCACAGATGAGCCACAGGCTGGTTGTCCATCCAAGGGCGTCCTCTTGGCACTGCACTAACCCCCAGGAGAGACAGGAGACTGGGAGCCGTTTTGGCGTCTGTACCAGGGAAGCCCAGCTGGGGACAGACCCAGGCCGCCTTCATGTCACTTGTCCCCAAGCCCAAGCTTTTCCCCTCATGACACAGCTGACCCCTAGGTTCATCTTGGGAAAGCATATCGGATGCCCTGTTGAAGACTCAGGGGAGCCCACCATGGGGGTTTGGTGCCTTTGCTTCATTTTCCAACACCTTCCTGCATTGCCTCCTGTCACCATTGTGGGAAGAAGCACAGCTGCAGCCTCGGGTGTGACAGTCCTGTGAAATCGCATTGGTTCTGGCACTCAGTAGGCATTGTCAGGGCAGGGGACCTGCACATGCTTCTTGCAGTTACACAGTGCGCCCAGTTGGAAGATCCCCCATAGGAATTTAGACGTAGATTTATCTTGACAGCCATTCAGATTGTCCGGAAACGGAAGAAGGACAACACGCAATTTAGAGACATCGATTCTGATTCTCATGGGGACATTGTCTAGCTTCTTTTCTTTCAGGAAAAACTGTAATTTCAGGCACATGCTGATGCTTTTTGCTGTTCAAGACCATCACATTTATGGTTTAGTCAGTTGGCTGTATGTACCCTGGAGAAATTGATCTTTGTGAGTCTGCTTTCTGGAACAACCCCCTGCCCCATAGTGGGATAGGTGTGGAATGGGGGTAGCTGGATTCCTGTCACCGTGTCCATGCTACAGTCTGTCATAACTTAGCATTGTGTTATAAATAAATAACCCCCGACCCCTGCCCAAGTCTGGACTTATGCAGGGATTGAGAGAGTTTGATGACGCAGAAACTCTTGTTGTGGAGACAGGCCAACTTTCACATTCTCTCTTGTTTTCTCCTCTTTTCCAGCCTGCAAGTATTCCTGCCACAAGAAATGTGAAGCTAAGGTAAGGGTCAAGTTACTTTCCCATGGGGCTTTTTATAGTTGAATTGGTCTTTGATGAGTGATACACACAGAAGAGGGACAGTCTTTAGCCACAACCCCAGAAATGAAACTTCTTGAGAAATGGCTACTAAATTCTTTCCCTTAGGACGTATATGTTTCATCTAGGGAATGAGTGGAGGGGCTTAAAAATCCATGTTTTTCATTACAGAAAATAACTCTTAAGAATTTGGTTTCAGATGAGAAAGAACAATTTCGTTTGGCCGCGTCTCTGTGTTCTCTCTGTGAGAGATGACCCTTTGTTTCCAATTACTCGACAGGCTGCTTCTTGGGTGCCTTCGGGAGTGAGGGGTCGAAATAGAGGTTCAGGTCATGAATCTGGCCCTGAGACTCTAGTTTCTTTCAGAAGGTGTTTGTGGATTGGTTGGATTTCAGCCTGTGGTAAGCATCTGGGGACCCAGACTCAGGGTTTGGTTCTTCTGCTTGCAAATTCTCCTGCGAAGTTCTCTTCCCTTTGGAAGCAGTGGGGCCTGCTGGGCGTGGCTGCACATAGGTTTCTGCTGAGGAGGCCTGCAAACACCCTGCACGTGTTAAGTGGGGAGGAAGTGCAGGCTTACCGGGGTTGAGCCCTGGGTCTGCGTCTCTCACACTTTCTAACTTTTTTTTTTCTTTTTGGGTCACATCTGACAATGCACAGGGGTTGCTCATGCAGTCAGGAATTACTTCTGGAAGTGCTCGGGAACTATATGGGATGCTGGGAATTGAACCTGGGTCAGCCATGTGCAAGGCAAATGCCCTACCCACTGTACTATCGCTCCAGCCCCATCTCCCACACTTTCTATACATGAAGTCTCCTTCAATGCCCAGTGGAGCCAGAGTGCACCATCCTGAGTGCTAGCTGGGAGCCTATCAGTGGTCCTGAGTGATTTCTTCATGACTGGAGCTTCAGGAAGATGGAGTTTTAGAGCAGTGGTTCTTAAATCACTGGCCTGGGCACTGAGTGTGAACTTGTCATCCTTAGAATTGTGTGGAGGTGAGTCTCCTGGGTTTGATGTGTGGAAAGTTCCCAGCAGGTTCTCTGGGTATCAGATAAAGGGAGCTGGGCAGACAGACCCCTGTGGCTGTGAGCTGGCTTCGTGTGGCACATTCTGGACCTGGGAACTGGGGTCTGCTTTCTCCACCATCCCACCACCCCTGGAGACACATGCAGACATGCATGGAGATGCACGCACATTCATGCAGATGCATGCACTTCACATACAGTCATACTTGTGCATGTGCATAAGTCACAGTTGGAACATACATACTCACGTGTGCATACAGCCATTCACACATGCATTCACGGGAAAACTGCAGGCTCTCCAGGCCTGATTCTGTTTTCTTTTTATAGTAAAGATAGAATGAATTCAGAATTTTATTATGAAGAACATGGAACATGTAGACGTCATGTCTGGCATGGAGTTACTAGTGTTACCCTGCAGCCAGCCTCCAGGCCTTCTCCCAACCCTTTCTGTCGCATTTGTGTTTGGTCCTTGCTTATTGATGTTGCATGGGAGATGGTGTGGTTCTGTAGTCGTTGGTTGGCTGATGGATTTCTCTAGTTAACCAGAGTGTGTGAGTGGATGATCTTGCCTGGACGGGAATTGACCCAAGCCTCCCACATGCAGTGTGAGTGCTCACACCTTTGAGGTATCTCCTGGCTCCCATTTCCTTAGTGACATCACAGTCGTCTTGCTCTCCTGCACTCTTGGATATGGCTTATTTCTAGACCATTCTTTAGTTCTGTCTTGTCCTCAGACACACTCTGCTCTCAGGTATGCTGTGTACTTTTAGTCTAAGTGATTTTGTTGGGGGCTGGAGCGATAGCACAGCGGTAGGGCGTTTGCCTTATAAGCGGCCAACATGGCTGACCCGAGTTCGATTCCTCCGCCCCTCTCGGAGAGCCCGGCAAGCTACCGAGAGTATCTCGCCCGCACGGCAGAGCCTGGCAAGCTCCCCGTGACGTATTCGATATGCCAAACACAGTAACAACAAGTCTCACGTTGGAGACGTTACTGGGCCCGCTCGAGCAATCGATGAACAACGGGAGGAGTGTGATCACCGTGATTTTGTTGGAGTAAGAGCCCTTTGTAGTTCACATATCTGAGGGAATGTTTCAGGTTACAGTAGTTTTTCATACTCTCTGAGCTTTTAGAAATGTCCCTCCAGTCCTGAGCATGGCCTTCCCATGCACACAAGGTGCTTAGACACATGAACAATGTGGCATTTTCTGCATAGCTGGTGTCTCATCCCCACAGTGGGCAGAAAAAGGAGAAGCATCTCAGTATCTGGATGTCATGTGCCATTTCTGCACATATGTGTGTGTATGCACACACACCTATATGCAGAGTGTGTGCATGTAGATAAAATGTGTACATGTGAGTGTATGTGAGTATGCATGTATATATGCACCTTGTACACATCAGTTGTGCATTTGTGCAAGCACCTTGAGTGCGTGAATGTGTGTAAGCACTTTGTGTGTGAGTGTGCCTGCGTCTAAGCCTGTGTTTACATGAGTGTGCATGTGTGCATCTTGTGTATGTGGGTGTGCATTGTATGCACCTTGTGTATAAGAGTGTACATGTATGTGCACCTTGTATATATGAGTGTGTGCACCTTGTGTACATGTGTATGCATGTGTGTGCACTTTGTGTACACGAGTGTGCATGTATGTACCTTGTGTGCATAAGTGTGCCTGTGTGTGCACCCTGTGTACATGAGTGTGTGCATCTGTGTTCTTAAGTGTACATGTGTGCACCTTATGTACATTGGTGTGTGTGCACCTTGTGTACATGAGTGTGCGTGTGTGAACCTTGTTTCTCTGAGTGTGTGTGTGTCTGCATGAGTGTCTGTGTATAAGCACCTCGTGTGTACATGTGTGCCTGTGTGTGCACCTGCGTCTATGAATGTGTGTGTGTATTTGCACCTTGTGTATGTGACAGAGCCTCTTGCTGTGACTGTATGGCTGGCTCAGTTATTTCTGACCTCATGCTTTTAAAAAGTTACTAGTTTGTCAAGGGGTCCCAGCCCCAGTTACTCATGGCGTTGAATTTCTTAGTTTAGAGGTTATTCCCAGAGACTTTACTGTTACTGACTCTGACATTTGTCTTTAATAACTGGTGATTTGCTGGTAGCTAGAAGTTTTATTTTCATTAGACACTGGCAGGAGGGCACTGGTTGCAGCCCTATGGCTCAGTGGCAGGAAGGCCAGGAGCAAGGATGACCATGCCCCTTTTTACTCTGAAGCAACAGTGGCAGTCCCCTTGCCCCCCAAGATGAGCTGAGATGTGGCTCTCAGGTGGTAGGGTCTTTGGTTACCACAGCGTAGGGGTCCTAAATGCAGGTTTGACTGGTTTTCCTGGAACTAGGAAGTGTGAGTATTGCAGACAAATCTAATGTTCTTGCTGGATAGGTGGCCTGACCTGCTGATGGGGTGAACCATGTTCAGCAGGTGCCCTCTGAGTGGGACCCACAGACCTCGTGGACAGACAGTTGAGGAGTGTTTGCAAGGGCTTAGGACTCTGCGAGAAATGTTGCAGCTAGTGGTGGACTCACGATCATCACAGTGGCTCTGTCAGAGGCTCCTCGCCGGGCCTCAGGTACCTCTTGGATAGACCAGAAGCTGTGGCGAAAGTGCAGAATGGGGGCTGAACCTTCGTGGAGAAGGTGGACAGTGAAAGGGAGACGTCAGCCTGGCCCTGATGCCCCAGGGTCATGCTCCCTGGGTTTGGAGCAGCATGAGGCTCTGCAGGTGAGGTCAGGTAGAGCACAGACGTGCCTGGGATCCCAGTGCAGTCTGCTGAAGCGAGGTCAGTCCCCAGAGCCTCCGTTTCTTTATGTGGACAGTGGGTGAATATTCCCATGACCGTGACACTCCTTTGCTGTTAATTTGATAATATTATCTAGGTCTTAGGAAAGCCAAATAATGTATAATTACTGAACGTTTGGGATTCCAGATTGTGGGACTGTGTATGCTCAGGGAGACGCAATGTCTGGGTGCTGTGATTTGGATTATTCCCGACTTGACTCATTGGCAAGGGGAAAAAGGAAGTTTCAGAAATAAAGCTGATTCAGAAGCAGACAATGGTGAGCTGCGCACGGTGGGGGAGGGAGATAGGCCCCCCTCTGTTCCCAGAAGCATGCACTCCCTGTCACTCCTGGTGACAGAAACTCCAGCTTTGCTACTGACGCCCCAGTCATGGCCCTTCCATACCTGCCCTCCCTGGGTAACAGCTCAGGTGTCCTGACCACTGTGTGCCCACCCCACCGCAGGACCCAGGGCTGTCTGGGTGAGCATTCTGGGGAGCCATGCGGACCAGGCTGTGGGGCTGCTCTGGCCTCAGTTCGTTGGACCCTGCTCTCAGAACTCAAGTGAGGCTTGTGATTTGTCCAGAGCCGCAGTAGCTTCACGGGCCAGTCTCCCTGCCGTGTCTTGTGTGGACACAGCTCTAGATCTTAACTCTGCCATGAAGTTCAGAGTCCAGAGCTGAACTTCCTTGGTGCTGGGGGCAGATGCAGCTGCCCGGCTTCTGCAGGTCGCCCTGTTGACTTAATCATTAACTGAAGTCTGGCCATGGGCGTTCATCTCCAGACTGTTTCTTTCTCCAACTCCAAGCCATAACTTGCTGTTGGAAGCTGCTGTGCCCCAGCTGTTTTCAGTGGGTGAGAAATGAATGTCTCTTGTCACAGAGCTCCCACGTGCCACCGGTCGAGGGTTGCTCCGTGCCGCGGTCAAGTTTTTGCTGTTCTCAGTGTTCTTTGTGTGGGTTCTTATTTCCTGGGGTCCCTGGTTGTGCCACCTTGGTGCCACTGTCCATGGACCCTCCGGTGACCTCTAGCCCTGATAGTGCATCTGGTACAAGGACATGAAGAGGGTGCCCTCACAAAAACGTCTGCTTCTAGGGCCCCCACCCTGCTCCATGTCTCCCCACAAGTTCACTGTCCACCAGTCCCCCCAAGCTTTGTTCAGGTCCTATTCACACCCAGAGTGCACTCTTTGTTTGTTGCTCATGTCTCTGATATTTTTGGGGGCGGGAACACTCAGCAATGCTCAGAGCTGACTCCTGGTTCTGCACTTGGAGATCAGTTGTGGCGTTGCTTCGGGACCATGTCAGGTATGGGGATGAAACTCCTATAGGCTGTGTGTGAAGCAGGCACATCTCCTCTGAGACCCCAGCCCTTCTCGTGGGCAGGGACACTTCTCTCCTGAGTCCTTTCCCCTTATGAGCATGAGCTGTCTCCTGTGCAGGTTTAGTCATGAGTACTGGCTTCACCCCCAGACTCTAGCTACAGTGTTGTGAAATGGAGGTGGCTGGGTGCCCCCCAGCCTGAACAATATGAGAATTCTGTGCTGGCTTTTCTTCGTGTCTTTCTTTTACTATTCCCCAAGGTCCCCAGATTTACACTCCTAGGAGCATTGTGGCTGGTGTCCCTCTGTGGGGTGCAGCACCCTGTTGTTCCAGCCCCCTGGGGAACGGCTCTGGTGAAAGAACAGATGCAGTTTCCAACCTTGTGTTCCTGATGCTGCAGACGCCCTTTGCTGGCTTCTATTCTGAGGGGCGGTGCCTGCAGGGGGCCTGTGGGTGGAAGGGGTGAGATCTTCTCCACCCCAGACAGTGGCAGGGGAGGCACCTTATGCCTCCTTGCACTGAGGAACCAATTACATTTTAGGTTGAAACATATCTTAGTTTATCTAGCGTAGCACTGAATCGTGGGGCCCAGGTATATAACTCCCTGAGTGTAATTCCCTTCTGTCTAGAGTGCGGCTTCTCAGGGACCAGCAGAGAGTTAAGTCTTCCTGGGGATCTGTTTGCTCTCCTGCCAGATGCTTGCTTGTGCCATAGTGTTGACTGCTGCTTGTTTGTTTTTAAAACCCAGTAGAGCAGTCTTAGGTCATAGCAAAATTGAGAAAATTCGCAGGTACAGATATAGAGAACCCCTTTTAACATCAACTCTCTGCATCTGCAAAGATGCTGCATTTGCTACAGTTGAACCAGTACTGATAGATACTGGCTAAAGTCCATAGGATACATGATGGCTCACTTTCACGTACATCCTGTGGATTTGAATTGTGGCTACTGTTACACTATCATACAGAGTGTGTTTCTGCCCTGAAAATTCTCAATTCCACCTCTCTATCCCATTGCGGACACCATCCCACTCCAGCCCCACCTGGCAATCTCTGTCTCCATAGATTTGATTTTCTAGAATGAGAGAGAATTAGAATCCTATGCTGGATAGACCTTTCAGATTCATTTGTTTTACTTAGTAATAGGAATCTCTGTCTTTTCATGACCCAAAAGCCTTTTAGTGATGATAGAATTCAATTGTCTTGACAGAGAAGCTTGGTTGTCTGCTAACTAAAGAGCAACTGGGGGGTTTCCATGCTTTTCATGAATTGAAAAAACTAGTAGGCATTTTGCAGTTCAGTTTTTGGGGGGCATTCTTCCAATCCCTGTTTCCCTAAAGTTCCTTTCCTGGTAGACTGTCCTTACCAATATCTTTCAGACTCATTGCAATCAGAAGAAAAGCCACTTTCCACCCTTCTTACTTTAAGGTCTGTTTTAGGGTTGGAGAGAGAAAACAGAGGGTAAAGAACTTACCTTGCATGTGGCTGACTCAGGTCCAGAAGTGACTCCTAAGTGCAGAGCCAGGAGTAACCCCAGGCACTGCCGGATGTGGCCCTCCCACCCCGTCATGGTTTTTACTTTCTGGGAGCTACTGAGGCCAGAATTTGGGGATAAGCCTCATATAGGGAAGCCCTGTCTGGCTCTGGGGCTGCTCTTGTCAGCAAGCATTGTTCTGGAGTGCTATTAAAGGTATTACTATTGGATGTGACTGGGTTTCGGAGGTCTTCAGCTGCCGGGGCTCTGCTTGGGGCGAGGAGGGAAACTCAACCCGCCCCCCCCTCCAAGGAGCCCCGGGAGGGGGGACAGCCAGGCACGGGGGTAGGAGACTTTGCGTTGTTCTCTTTTGGGTGCTTGGTTTTATAGTCTCTGGGTCTTGGCTGTTGGGATTACATGGGCATCTGGCAGCTGAAGACCTTCGAAACCCAACCACAGCCATGCTTAAGACCACTCTCCACACACTCGGATGCGCCTCACGCATGAAGGAACCGGCAGAGGAACCCAGGTGTGTGGGACCTGGGGCTGAGATCTCCAAGCCTGCTTGGATCAGGACTGGGCTTCCTCCACCCAGATCCCCCATGTTCCAGTAGCTAGGCAGTTACACCCACCACCTGCCCCTCCCCCCCCCCCCCCCCCCCCCCCGCGCCATGTAATCCCATCAACGGCCAAGACCCAAAGACTATAAAATCAAGCTCCTGACCTTATTGTCTAGTTTTTGCTCTCGGAGAACCCGGCAGGCTACTGAGAGTATCCTGCCTGCATGGCAGAGTTTGGCAAGCTCCCTGTGGTGTATTAGATGTGCCAAAACCCATTAACAATGATGGGTCTCATTCCCATGACCCTGAAAGAGCCTCCAGTGTGGCACTTGCCAAAATATCAGGGCTAAGACGAATGGAGACGTTATTGGTGACTGCTCAAGGAAATTGATGAACAATGGGATGACAGTGGCAGTGACTGTTTGATGTAAGCCTGGTGCTTTCCTTGAACAGGAAATGCCCCAATGGTCTTGACTGTGAATGAGGGCATTGGTTGTGGTTCTTGGAGATTTCTCGGGTTTGTGAGTGGCAAGGATCATCTCGGCCATGCATGCAGTGCCTGGTTTACAGCATGGTCTCTTCGCCAGGCTGAATCAGAACCGACAACAGCTCAAAATGATTTTGTTTTTATTAGTGGCAAAAAATAATTGGCGTGTGTGCTTCTTAGTATTATAAAATGATGTTTTGGGGAGTTCACATCTGTCTGTGCTCAGGGCTTACTCCTGATTCTTTGCTCAGGAATCATCCTTGTGGGGCTGAAGGGAACCTATGTAGTGTGGGGGCTTGAATTTAGTCAGCTGCTTGGGAGGCAAGTCCCTTACCCATTGTGCTATCTCTTTGACACTATAAAGTAACACTTTTGAAGTGTTTCAGTTACTTAAATGTGTGCATTATTCTTTAAGAATAGCTGGTGTTGCTTGACCATATTCTGAGAGGCTTACGTGGCAGATGCTCCATGTTCCCACATTCATAGAACATGGGACTGGAGGAATGGTTATACTCCACTCCTCCGAGAGACACATGCCCTGGAAGGAAGGCAGATCTGCAGTTCCCAGAGAGATGCTGTGACAGACCTTTGCCAGAACATCCTGGAAGTTGCAGGGCAGACGAACACCACATGCGGGAGGGGCCTCTGGTGTAGGCCAGAGCAACACACAACCAGATGGCAGGCACAGAGGTGGCTGCCACACTGACCCCAGCCTCAGGTGCAGTGTGAGAAGGAAGCTGTCTAAGGCTCTAGGAAGTGTGCAGCTTGTTGGCAGGCCGGTGGGGGCAGAACTGCCAGCTGCCAGCCACTTGGTGTCTTGGGATCTTGGCACATGACCTTGGGAGCTCCTTCACTTTCACTGGTGGTATATTCCATTGTTTCTTTGAGCTCCTTATGCATCCTTATCGGTTCCTTTCTAAATTCGTTGTCTGAGACGGTCAATATTACTGCTCTGGTCAACAGGGCAAGCTCTTCACTAACTAAACCTTATGGGTTTCTGTGACCTTTATGACCTTTGTAGTTTGTTGTTGTTTCTTGCATGTTTTTGTGTGATTATGTTCTAATGTTTATGTTTGTTTATGTATGTATGTTTATGCTAAGTTATGGGGTGATGAAGAAATGTGCAACTGCGAAGCAAAGCTGTGCTTCTCGTGTATCAAGGAGGCGAGTTAATGTGACCTCTAAGAAGTGAACAGACATGTCTCAGAGGAAGACAGGCAGGTGGCCACTTGGGTCGTGAGAAAGTACTCACTGTCACTGTATCCTTTGGGAAATCTAGATTGAGATGACAATAAGATCCCATCTCACACACTGAGAATAGCATGTGTTAGAATTAGTGGGGACAATCTGTGTTGGTGGGGATGTGGTGAAAAAGGAGCTCTCATCCACTCCTGGTGAAAATGCTGTCTGACTTAGCTTCTGTGGAAAACAGGATGGAGTAGAATTGAGTTGCCATATGACCCATCAATTACACTTTTTTTTTTAACTTAGGAGTATTGCTTTTTATTCAGCCATTGGTTAGGCTGATTGAATTGGACATGAACTCCACCTTACTTTTATAAATTTATTTATTGAATCACCATGAGAGCAGTTACAAAGCTTTCGGGTTTAAGTCTCAGTCATACAATGATGAAACACCTGTCCCTTCACCAGTGCCCATTTTCCACCACCATAAACCTCAGTATACCCCCCATCCCGCACCCTCCCCCTACCTGTGGGGCAGATGATTTCCACATTACGCTCTCTCTACTTTGATTACATTCAATATTTCAACACCAGACCCACTATTGTTATTTGAGATTTTACCCCAAACTCAGATCTGCCGAAAAGGCAACAGTAGACAATTTGTTTTCAATTGCTGATTATGAATAACATATGATGTCACACAGCCGCAGTAGTGGCCACATCATTTTGGAATTCCGAAATTTTAACAATTAAATCTGGAGGGATTTCTGCTAAAACCTGCTGGGGTCCGAGATTTGTTCCTGAGTCTCTGAGATCATGGCCATTAAGCAGCTTGATCAGGAGCCAGAGGGGCCGTTTGTGGGTGGTAACTTGGGGTCTCATTGGGGCAGGGAGGAAAGGGCTGGTTCCACCCCTGTCCCATGAGGCCCTGCATGTCTCGTCACTGTGGGCCCAAACCTGACTGTCCAATGGCCTCTGGAGAATGGCGGCCACTGAGCTGCCAGGGGGAACAGGATGAGGCACGAAACCTATTCCCACATGGGGTGGCCCGGAGCCAGTAACCTACTGCGAGGACCAAACACATGTCTTCCAAAAGCCACTGGGTTCCGAGATTTGTTTCTGAGTCTCTTGGATCATGACTGTTAAGCAGCTTGATCAGGAGCCAGAGAGGCCGTTTGTGGGCAGCATCTCAGGATCTCATTAGGGCGGGGAGGAAAAGGCTGGCTCCACCCCCATCCCGTGAGTCCCAGTGTGTCTCATCACTGTGGGCCCAAACTTGACTGTTCGATGGCCTCTGGAGGATGGTTGACACCGAGCCGCCAGGGGCAATAGCCCAGAGCACAAAATCTATTCCCACCTGGGATGGCCTGGCACCATTAACCTACTGCGGGGACCAGACATATTTCTGCCAAAAGCTGCTGGGTTCTGAGTCTCTAGGATCATTGCCATTAAGCAGTTTGATCAGGAATCAGAAAGGCTTTCCATTTATATAGCTGAGCCGGAGGTGGTTTGTGGGTGTGTCTCCCGTATACTTAACTTTTGGCCATTTACTTTCTTGGTACACTTGGCACCAAATTGTTGGGGTCTGGCCAAAGGCATAGTGTCAATTTTAGGGTATCTAGAAGTCTGAAGGCACCATCAGGCTGCTGATGCACTCGCCTCACAGGTACAGATTGGCCTGCTGGCAGCACCATACCCCTGACAGCAATTCCACTTTTGGGCATTTCCCCCAAGAAAAAAACAGTCATTCCAAGGGACATATGCCTGTCATTATTCACTGAAGTACCTAGTACAGTAGCTAAGATCAACCTAGGGGTCCAATGACGATGATTTTGTAGCTTGTTACTTTGCTGTACTAGTTTATTTTCTATGAGATTTTCAGTGGAGTTCTGAGGCCTACTGTATGTAAAATTATGGCATCTACAAATTTTTTTCTTGCCCAATTGTTATGGCATCTACAATTTTTTTTCTTGCCCAATTATTATGGCAATAATTTCCAAAACTATCTTAAGTTTGACGTGGACATTCTTGCTTGGTATGTGATCTAAGAGGAAAGATCTCTCTCTCTCTCTCTCTCTCTCTCTCTGCCATTGAGAGTTTGTTGTAAATGGTCATTGCTACTTTGAGGCATGATCCTTTTATTACTATTTTCTGAGAATTTTTATCATTAATAATGTCTTTATTGATGGCTATTATTACTGGTTGGGTCAACTGGGCAAGCTTCTTCTCTAACTGAGCCTCATGAGTTTCTCCATTGCTTTACCATAGTGACCTTTGCAGCATGGAGTTGGTGCTTGTGTGTTTAGGAGCCTATGGTAGAATGTCTTTGTTTATGATGAGTTTTGGAGTGGTGAAGAAATGTACAGCCGTGGAACAAAGCAAAAGTGTTCTGTATCAGTTGGCATGATTATATAATATTTCTCCCTGGTTTGTGGTATTCTAGCTGTGTCTAGGGCTTCCTCCTGGTTTTGTTCTCAGGGATCGTTCTGGTCTGTGTTCAGAGGACGTTATGCAGTGCTGGAAATTGATTGAAGGTAGACCATATGCAAGCAAAGGCCTATAACACGTGTAGTGTTTCTGGCTCATGAGCATAGTGTCTCTGTCTGTCTGAATCATCCCTGTGAGTTTTGTCTTTCCTTTTGTTGATGTGGTGTATTACATTTACTGATTTTCATATATTGAACCATCTTTGCATGTCAGGAATGATTCTCTCTACCTTGCTATGTCATCATTTTTTATATTCTTGGATTTGTTTTGCTAAGATCTTACTAAGAATGGTTGTATTGATGTTTATCAGAGATACCTTTCTGTAATTTTCATTTTAAGTTGTTAATCCTTTCTCCTTTATGAAGGGTTTTCATTATAAAATGTTTGGGAAAGCTCGAATATAGACAGTAAATCTTTCTTGGGAGAAGAAGGATTAGTAGAACTCGCTAATGAACTGTGTGGATCTAGGCCTTTGTTCTTGGGGAGATTTTAAATTACTTTTCCAGTTTCCTTACTTGTGATTGGTTTGTTTAGGTTTTCTAACCCATCCTGATTTCAATCTTTGGAGATCATTTGATTTGGAGATCATATGATTGTAAAAATTCATCCATTTCTTCGAGGTTCCTGAGTTATTCTGAATAGAGTTATTCATAATAACCTATGATGCTTTATATTTTTGATGTATTTCCTGTAATTCCTGCTTTTTCATCTTCAATCTGATTTATTTGAATTTTATCATTTTTCTTATGAATCTAGCTAAGGGCCTGTCAGTCTTCAAAAAATATCAGATCCTGGTTTGACTTTTGCATTTTCTTCTTTGTCATTGATTAATGTTAACCTTGTACTATTTCTTCCTTCTACTTGGTTTGTATTCAGTTTTTCTTATTCTTCTAGTTTCTAAAAGAGTGAGGTTTTGAGCATTTGAACATCTTCCTATTTCCTGGTGAAGGCTGTACACTTTTCCCTTCACAGTGCTTGCTGTGTCTCATAGGTTCTGATACTTTGTATCTTCCTTCTTCAGAGGAATCTTTTTTATTTCTTCCTCACTTTTTGGCCAAATGTTTAACAGTATGTTGTTACAGTTTGCAAGTGTTTGAACTTTCCCTAGTTTTGCTTTATATGGTTAATGCCTATCTTCATCCTGTTATGAAAAGATAACTGCTATGATATTTAGTTTCCTGACTTTGATAACTGCTATGATATTTGATAACTGCTTTGATAACTGCTATGATATTTAGTTTCCTGATTTTAGTACCCTTCCATGTGGTCGTTCTTGAGAATATTCCATGTGCATGGAGAGGAATGAGGATTCAGCTGGTGAGTGTGGAGGCCCTATACCTATCAATTCCAGTTCATCTAGTTCCTCATGTAGAGCTCTTGTTTCTTTACCAATGTTGTGTCTGGTTAATTTACCCAGTGACCCCATGTGACGTTAATGTCCTCCTCTATTGAGTTGCCCTGTATGCTTTGATACACTTTCTTCCCTGCATTTTGTACATATATGTTAATCAAAGTTGAATCCTGTTGATCTGTTGGCCCCTTAACCAATGCCCACCCCTATCTCTTATTACTCTCTTTAGGTTGAATATTATCGGTCTGATACAAATTATGGGTGGCCCTGTCTTTTTTCAATTTACTACTGGCTTGTGTATTTTCCATCCTTTCATTCTGAGCCTGTGTTATTTTGTGGCTTGTTTAAGGTTATCTGTTGGAAACAGCAGAAAGGTGGATTTTGTTTTCTGATCTATCCAGTTACTCTGTGCCTCTTGATAGAGGAATTTAGCTCACTGACACTTAGATTATTGATATGAAGGAATTTGCTGTCATTTTTCTAGGAGGATTTAGCATTTTGCTGTTTGCATTGAATATTTTGTTTCTTGAATAGGAAGCCACTCAGTATTCTCTTTGCAGAGCTGGCTTGGATCTAACAAATGCCATCATCTGTTAATTACCAGGTAACGTTTTATATGGCCCTTTAATCTGAGTGACAGCTTTGCAGAGTAGAGGAACTTTTGGTTGAAAAGTTTCTCTACTTTGAATCTGTTATTCCATTTCCTTCTTGCTTATAAACTTTCATTTGATAGACCTAATGTGAATTTTATGTTAAAGGCTTTACCTCTATTGTCACTTTGAGTAATCTGTATTTCTCTTTGGTTCTTGTCATTTTGATTACAGTGTGTCTTGGTGGTATTCTGTTAGAGTTGATTTTGTTGGCATTCTGGTTCTCCTAGATCATTGTAAGAATATTCCTCAGACTGTAGCAGTTCTTAGCTATTACTCTCTCAGACAGACATTATTCTGTTTTCTCTTTACTCTCTTGGAATTTTTATGATTTGGAGATTGTTCCTCTTGCTGTTGGCTATTACGTCGCTCTCTGTGTTTCTGTCTCTGTCTCTCTCCCTCTTTCTCTCTCCCCTTCCTTACATTAATCACGGCAGGCTGGAGCCAGAAAGTGTGATTTTTTTGTAGCACTGTAGCACTGTCATCCAGTTGTTCATCAAGTTGCTTGAGTGGGACTAGTAACGTCTCACAACAAATTGTGAGACTTGTTGTTACTGTATTTTGCATATCGAATACGTCATGGGTAGCTTGCCAGGCTTTGCAGAGTACTGTATTTTCTCCGGGTAATCAGAGAGACTTAATTGTTTTCAGAGTTCAGTGGGAGAATGGAATTTCCTGGAGAATGTGAACCTAATTTGGGATTCCAGGGTCAAGCCTGATATAGAGCACTCAGAAGAAATATTAAAGTAAAACTCTGGCAGGAAGAAAATTATTTAAATAAGTCTTCAATTAATTAAATTTTGTTGACAACATTGACGAGAAATATGACCGACTGGTTCACCACCTCCATGATTATGCGAGGAACACCAAGAGAGAGATAGCCACAAAAAAAACCCTGTCTTCGAAAATTCTTGAGTTTATTTGCCAACGTGGCTTGGCGCAAGTCTTAGGCAACCGCAAGCGAACGTCTGAGCTCACAAAGCAGTGCTGAGATGCGATAAAGGAAGACCTCAAAGAGAGAAGAGCAGCAGTGCTGGCAGATGTGGCAGAAGCTGGGAAAAGCATTCGCAACCCCTGCCTGTCCTTCGCCAACTACAAGACCAAGATGACTGCCCTCCAATGTCCTGATGGATCTATCACATCTTCCAGAAGGGCAACGAAGAAGATTATCCACGACTTCTACTCAGATCTCTTTGATAGCCACGTCCACCTGCCCACATACCAAATTCCGCATGATGGATATGTCATTCTCAATGTTCTCCCTTCCAAAATCCAACATGCCATTTCATCGGTAAAGAATTGAACAGCACCCGACCCAGACAAGGTCAGACCCGAACACCTGAAGAACCTGCCATCAGTACTCATCAATACACTGGCTTGGCTCTTCACATGTTACCTGTCTGAATGTAAGGTTCCGTCCCAATGGAAAACCAGCTGGACTGTTCTACTGTACAAGAAGGGAGACATCCACGACTTTGGCAACTATTGAGCTGCCTTTGTCTGTCATTTACAAGCTGTTCATTCGAGTCATCCTGAATAGGATTGGCAGAACACTAGATGAAGGACAACCATGCAAGCAAGATGGGTTCCGAAAAGGATTCAGCACGATTGACCATATCCACCACGATAACCAAGCTCATTGAGGTTTTTCGGGAGTTCAAGATGCTGCTCTGCCTAATGTTCATTGATTTAAAGAAGGCCTTTGTTTCTGTTGAGACGGTAGTGGTCATCGAAGCTCTAGCCGAACAGAGCATTCAAATTCAATATATCAAGATCCTTTGTGAGCTGTATTATGGATTCACTACCAGGATCTCACCATTCTACAAAGAAGTGATCATCCATGTCAAGAGAGGGGTTCGACAGGGTGATACCATTTCACTGAAACTCTTCAGTGCCACCCTCTAGAACATCCTGTGACAACTGGAATGGGAAGAATGGTAGTGAAGATAGACGGTTGGCAACTACACCACCTCTGCTTTGCTGATGATATCATTCTAATAACACCAAACATTAGCCAAGCAGCACAAATACTGGTCAACTTCGACCGTGAGTGTGGAAAGGTCGGACTACAGCTGAATCTCATGAAGACAGTGTTTATGAGAAACGGTCTCGCTCCTGATGCTCCATTCACTCTCAATGGAATGACCATCTCCGAATGCAACAGTTATGTGTAATGTGTACCTAGGTCAAGAAGTCAACATGACGAATGACCTGGCATCTGAGTTGCCCAGGAGGAAGAGAGCTGTTTGGATCGCCTTCAAGAGTGTCGAAGAAATAGCTAAGAGGACGAAGAACTTCCTGCTCCGGGCACATTTCTTTGATTCCACTGTTCTTCCTGCATTAACATAGAATGTTGATGACCTGGGCCTCAAAGACCTGGGCCCTACGAAAACAGGATGAGAATGCTATTTGGGTCTCCCAAAGTGGAATCGAAAGAACTATGCTTGGAGTATCACGCTTCATTCAAATGAGAGAAAGAATCTGGAGTTCCAACCTCCGTCCATGGTCAAGACTCAGGGATGCTGTCTTATTTGCCAAGTCGTTGAAAATCAGATGGGCTGGATACGTAATGAGATTTGGAGACGACTACTGGACTAGAGCCATTACCGACTGGATTCCACGGGATGTCAAAAGATCACGTGGCCGCCCACCTACAAGATGATCAGACTTCTTTGTCAAGACCCTAAACGATTGGTTTGAGGATCTTCGTGTTCCTAGAACGAGCAGATGCCATTGGAGTACACTAGCACGCAACAGGGATGAATGGAGATGTTATTGGTGCCCGCTTGAGCAAATCAGTGAGTAACGGAATGTCAAGTGATCAAGTGATCAAGTGAAGTCTTCAATGTCTGCATTTTGTATAGTGGTATTGCTGGGTCAGTGACTTTAGGGTCTGGAGGGATCTCTGCAGCTTGCTGATCTCTTTTGAGATTTATTTTTGAGTCTCTGTATCATGGTTAGTTTATTGAGTTTATTTAGCACCAGAGGCAGTTCATGGGCTTGATGCCAGGCACCCGGAAGAATAGGGAGACGGGGGATCTTTTTGTGAGATCCTGGAGATTCAGTTACAAAATCTGCATGCCTGCAGCTAATGTTCTTTATCTGGGACTTGATATCTGTAAAGGTAAGGTAAAGGTAAAGGCCCTCCCATTGATCGTCGATTTGCTCGAGCAGGCCCAGTAACGTCTCCATTGGAGACTTTGTTGTTACTGTGTCTGGATATCGAATACTCTTGGTAGCTTGCCAGGCTCTCCGAGAGGGGCGGAGGAATCGAACTCAGGTCGGCCATGTTGGCCGCTTGTAAGGCGAACGCCCTACCCGCTGTGCTATATCTGTAACACTGAGAAAGTATATTCTTGTAGAGTTTGGCAAGGTCTGTGGTATTTTGTTTTTGGGCTGAACCTGGAAGTGTTCAGGGTAGACTTTTCACTCTGCACTCAGGGATATTTTTCTCATAATTATAATAAATTATAATAATGGCAATATAGATAGTTGGACAGGTTATCTTTCTCAATAAAGGGCAGATGCAGACATCTTCCGGGCTGGGGTGATAGTACTGAGGGTAGGGCACTTGCCTGGCATGCAGCCAACTTGGGTTCAATCCCAGCATCCCGTATTGTGTGAGCACCACCAGGAATGTATTCTAAGTGCAGAGCCAGGAGTACGCCCTCCCTGAGCATCACTGGGTATGTCACAACCAACCAGCCAAACAAAAATGATCCCCCCCCAAAAAAATCCCAGATATCTTCCCATTTTATTGTTCAGTAATGTAAAAGAAGTGAAAGCTCTGAAATGACGGAAGTGCGCCTTAAGCACTCCGAGATAATGGGGCGGGGAAGCCCACACTCTTCAGAGGACTGGTATCAGAATGTGGTGTACTTGAAACCCTGTCATTAATGTTGACAGTGCTGTAAGTTCGGTGTGCATCAGAAGAGTGCCCTGGAGAAATTCCCTACAGTGAATTGCTGCTCCTAGCAGACAATGGCCCAGTTACCCACACCCTCCCTCCTTATACAGCCCAAAGCCTGGGTGCTTTACAGTTTATCTGCTTCTTCAGTACCCTGATCTAAGCATGAGAGGGAGAGCATCATAGTTGTGATTGTGGTTATTATTTGGGAAAATGAGTGCTAGAATCTTGACTCTGTTATCAGTTTCCTTAGTGCGTATAAAGCGATCTGTTTATTGGACTTAACTCAGCAAATTCTCTTTTGACCTCACTGTGTAGTTGTGTGACTCACCTTTCTTCTCTCCCATGTTTGTGCTTATTTTGCATCTGTGTGATGGTGGGTGGGCTTATTTCTGGCTTGTGTATACTCTTTTAATGTGTTTTAATCACTGGTGATTGGCACTGATGAGGTAAACCACCCTTCCAAGATTCTGCTGTGAACAAGAGTCTTTTTTTTTTAAATGTAGGAGTATTGCTAATTATTCAGCACTGATTAGGCTGGTTGAATTGGGCATGAGCTCCATCTTACTTTTTTTTTCTTTTATTGTATGACCGAGACTTAACCCCAAAAGCTTTGTAACTGCTCTCACGGTGATTCAATGAACAAGAGTCTTGATGCCAAAATGGGAGGATTCACTTGTGTACACCTGGGAAATAATAAGAAAAAAAGAAAGGGCAGGTACAGGGATGGAGCTCCCAGTTGTCATTGTGTCTGAACATGCCATGTCTGCCAGGGGTGATTTCTGTGGGATTCCTTGGAGTTCATTCATGGTGAGGATTTGTGGCTACTAAGAAATGTCCAAACCAGAACTTAATTTTCACTGTAAGATGGCAGTCATGTTCAGACCGTTTTACACTATTTTTACGAGATGATTGTGGGAACTGTGGGAAATGTGCTTTGTTCAAAGTAAATCTTTGCAAGAAACGAGTTTATTGTTGGGGGAACAGTGTGAAACAGGCTATGTAGTACTACTGGAGAACTAAGTTAGAGTTGTGCTTTCATTTGTAGTCACTTTTAATCAAGCTTCCATCTCCAGTAAAAGAGGACCCTCAGCTTTAGAAGTGATTTCTTCCTGGAGAAAAAGCCCTATTCAGTACTGGGGTGTTGCTGTCTAGGGTCTTGACACTTGGTGCAAATACCTTTCCAGATGGAAGTGAAACACCCTAGTTTACATTAGGGCATAAAGCTTTAGGGTGGGCTTATTGTGTGTGTGTGTGTGTGTGTGTGTGTGTTTGTACTTGCATGTACGTACACGTACTCACTCCTGCTCCCACTAACTCAGACACACTTGTGCATTAAGTTGCAGCCACCTGTTCAGATCCACCTCCCCTCACTCATTCTCTCTCTCGCGCGCACACACACAGACACACAACTCATGTTTGTACACATGCTTGTGTATTTACTCATATTTTTTCTCACAACCACTTACACATGAATTCACAGTCCTGTGCCTACCTGCACAGACTCTTGGATATTCACAGTTCAGTTACACAGCCAGACACAGACATGCTCGGCAGTCACATAACGTAAAACACGGACACACTCTTAGACTCATGCCACACACTTATATTTGTACAACCCACTCATGCATACCTGCTCTTATCCACATGCACGCTACACTCACATACGCACACTTGTGCACTCACTCATGCACATATGCTCTCACCACTCACACAGTTGTCACATGTCACATTTGCCTGTTTTTACACATTCATATGTACTCATGCCCACCCCAACACAATCACTCTCGCACCCTCACACTCCCCAGTGTCAGTGTCACATACTCATGTTCTCATCCGCTTACCCAGGACAACATTCGTAGTCACACTCACTCTTCTGGGGTGTGATCACCTCAGGTGGAGTTGACCTCTGCCCCACTTCCGTTCTCCCTCTGTCTATTCATCTGTCCACCTGTTGGCTCAAACAAGTTGTTAGAACCAGCCCGCTGCAGTGCCACGTAGCCAGGTATGACTGGGTGCAGCACTGTTTGTTTGTGGTTGTCCTGGTAACAGTGATTTGGCTGTGAGCCATGACAAAGCCAGAAAGTATTTCTGGATTGTGCTTCTTTGGGCCTCTTGGAGCTTTTGTTGGCCACGAGTGGGCACTAACTCCTTTCCCTGTTCTTTGTGCTTCAACCTTCCCAGTGCTCCCAACTGAGAAAGAGAGCTTCTTTTGGAGAAAGTGTGCCTTTCTCTGTAGGAATCTCCACATTTCTGGGATTCCGAAACACAGAGCTTCATGTAGCCATGGGCTTCCCACTAGTTTTCCGGGGCCAGATTTAGGGAAACAGTGCTTGACTCTGCTGTGACTTGGATGGCTATGGGCTGGGCATCATTTCTGAACATTCTTGGGCCACTTCCTGGAGCGAAGAAGATTTTTGTTGAGAGTGGTGGCTGCCCAGACCACAGGACACTGCTTCTCTCTCATACCTGGTCGGGTTCTTGAAGGTTCTGAGTCAGGGCTGTGTTGGGCAGGAGAAGCACGGGACCCGCCCACAGCCCACACTGTAGTTCGTGTGCCTGTGATTTTCAGTTTCATCGGAGGGCAGGACTGGGGCCTAGAGAACTGGGAAACGAAGGCTGTGTCAGCTTCTTCCTGGTTAGGAAAGCCGGGCGCCCCAGGGAATGACCAGGAGCCTCGCATTTCCTCCTGTCAAATGAAAGTAGTGGGAGAAGCAGATGGCCATGAGTGTCCACGTGGCCCTGGAGATGGGACAAAGCAGGTGAGCATGCCCTATTGTTACTGACTGACTGAATCCCTGGATAGCCACCTGCAGAGCGGGGATGCGCCACAGATGCGCTGGCCGAGAGCAGGGGTGTGTGATGGATGGGGTGTGAAGCCAGGTGGAAGTGGAACTGCTGCGTGGGCCCCAATGTCCGAGGAAGCTGTCCTGTCCTTTGATCTGACAGGCGTCTCTTGGAAGCCTCTTGGAAAAGTCACTTGCCACTTGATGACGGTGTTTTTTTTTTTTTTTTATAGTCAGGGTTAATGGAAATATGAATTTTTTCTTACCCATGGGAGACTTTTCTCTCGATTTTCTAAGTTGGTGTTTGTGCGTTTTCCATTGCAGATTCTACTAAGGTTTATTAGAGGTCATCTTTTGTCAGATATTTACTGCATTCAGTAACACTCTGACTGTGGGAATCCAGTAGACTCTCTGAGGGCAGGCTAGAGCAGAGATGAATTTGCAGACTGAGGTGTCTTGCTCAGATGACCGTACCCCGGCTCACTTTTTCAGGAGAAGGACCATTCTGTGGACATATCTGTTGTGTTTACTAAGTGTATCACTTTGGAGAATAGACCCAGTGCCGACGGGATAGAGTGCCAACTGTTAGGCAAGATCCTGAGTGCAAGTTGTAAGCTTTGTATTGCTGTCTCTGAAGGGGGCTTGCTGCCGGGAGTCCAGTCTGTGGCATGTCCTCTGCTTTCCTGGAGGTACCTACCCCTGGGCCAGGTGGGGTAGGGTGGTCTCTCTGTATTCTGGGCTGCAGGAGGTGTGAGCGTCTTTAGCTTCTGACTAGAGCCCTCTATGGCTGGTGTTTCTTTGTCATGGGGGCCTCTCCTTAGTCCTCTCGTGGAGTGTGCATGCTTCTAGACAATGCTTGTTTAAGAAACCATGAACATATTTTATGTTTTAGGACATTACTGCGTTTACAAAGAATTTAAACAGACGGCACAGAGGATTCCCTGTATCCACTGTCTTTTCTTTTGGGGTTTAGGAACGTCTTGGTTTGGTACTGTACTTTTGCTACAGTTATAAGGGAATATCGATGCATTCTTGATACATCACATCAGCTATGTAATATTATATCTCAATTTGATAAGATTGAAGTGAGGCTCATAGTGTACATCAGCATTCATTCCCAGTGTTACTCTGGGGATATATATGGCAATATATAATGGCATGTATCTGCCATTACAGTATCACATCAAAATTTTCACTGCCTTGGGGCTGGAGAGATAGCACAGTGGGTAGGGTGTTTGCCTTACATGCAACCAACCCCGGGGGTTTGATTTCCAGCATTCCATATGGTCCCCTGAGCACTAACTCCAGAGTAACTCCTGAGTGCAGAGCCAAGAGTAACCCCTGTGCATGGCCGGGTGTGACCCAAAAAGCAAAAAAAAAAATTTTTCCCTGCCTTAAACATCTGTGTTCCACCAACTCATCATTCCTTACCCCCTCAACACACACACACACACACACACACACACACACACACACACACCACCAACAATAACGACAATAACGACAAAGCAAGCTCTGGCATCCAGTGATCTTTCCCACTTAGGGACGTGCTTTTTATCTGTAAGATGTAGGTTCTTCCATGTCTTTTCATGGCCTGATGGCTCATTTCCCTTTATGAGCTTGGTAATGCTTCATAGTTTTCAAGGACAGGAGCTTGGATTTCTGGCACTTTTTCTATTAGTGTGTCAAACTTAATGCTGCCCCAGGAGTCATGTGTGTGCCCAGTGGTCTGGAAGAACGTCACAGATTTCTTTGGTTGCCACCATTGTAATTTCTAACTCATTCAAAATTGGTGCATGTTGGTTTTACATGTGTTTGTTCACTTATTCCTTCGTCATTCATCAAATATGACCACATAGATATAAATATAAATACATATCTATTTATGTTCAAGAGGAGGTAAAAGATTGTGTTTCTACTTTCCAGGATTCTTCGGGGTAGAGGCAGTCAACCATCAAACCGGTGGTTCTGGGCTAAGAGGGCTATTATATGTGTTGGATGGGGTTGCTCAGTGGGAGAGATGGGGTGTCAGGAGAGAGGGCCCCTGTCCAGACGGGGTCATGAGTCAGACCCGATGATTTACATGTCCTAGACAAGTGAAAGGCTGTGTATCATGGAACTTTTTACTAAGAGAAGTGAGAGACATATAATTGGTCACCAGGACAGAGACCAAGGTCACCAGCTATCCATGCCAGATTACAGGGAATTAGTCAGATGTCCCGAGATTTCTCCTTTCTCTGCATTTCCAGACAGGAACAACACAAGGCAAGTGAAGGGAACTAAGCATTGGCAGACACAAGGTACTGGCCTGCTCATGACGCAGGTCTGATCCTCCCTTGCACTGACAGCTTGATATAAAAATGTGGGCACACCTGGCCATGCTCAGGGCTGACTCTTGGCTTAGGGATCACTTTTGACAGGTTCAGGGGACCATAGGGGATGTCAGGGTTCTAGTGCCCTCTCTGCTGTGCTCCCCACTCTGGCACCATTGCAGGTCTTGTGAGGTGGTGACTCACCTCTGTGTCCATGGCTGTGAAGAACAGAACTCCTTGGCATTTCGTTGGAGCCACTCTCCTGTCCTGTCGTACTCAGTTTCTTTCCTTTGGCTGCGACCTCTTTGGGATACTTTCAGCTCCCTTGAGGGTTTGCTCCCTCTGTCAGAGCAGTAGCTTCGACTCACAGAGCTCTTTGGGGGAGCCATGGCTTCTTTGTGCCAGTCCTTTACCTGCTTTCCTTATCAGGAGTGACTTGCACTAGGTTGTAAGAACTTCCTTTTGATTAGCTACCAGCAGGGATTCATTTCCTGGACTCCAGGTTTGCTTTGCTTTAAAGTCCATGTATTCTAGTGATAAACATGTGGGAAAGTGGTCGTGGCATGGTCTCTATTTGGAACACACAATGCAGTGGCTCTAGGTACCAAAAACTCAGATAAATGCTTTGTTTCACTTTAAAGGTAAACATAATGAGAGCGTGTTTTCTTTTTTTTTTCTTGTTTCTGTGAACCACCATTTATTTTTTTCTTTCTCTTTTTTTTAAAAAACTTTTTATTAGTGAAACACCATGAGGTACAGTTGTAGACTTGCAAATTTTTGTGCTTGGATTTCAGTTATACAATAATCGAATACCCATCCCTCCACCAGTGCCCATTCTCCACCACCACTGATCCCAGTATCTCTCCCTCCCCCCCATCCCCCCCATCCCACCCTGACTCTGTGGCAGGGCATTCCCTTTTGTTCTCTGAGAGCCTGTTTTCTTTACCTTGATTTGCAAATATAAGTTTCTATCTGCTTTGTGAATGAAATTTCCTAGTGACCCAGCAGCCACTCACCATTGCAGGCTGCAGGTGAGTTGTTCAGCTTTGATTCTGATGACTTTCTGATTGCTACGTGTCTGCCTTCTCAGTGCACTTCCAAGATAAGAGGGTCCTGAGTACCTTCTTCTACTTATTTTTTTTTTCTTGCAGGTGTGGGGAACACCCGATAGTGCTGGAGGGCTCTGCCCAGTTCTGTGCTTTGGGCTCACTTTTGGTGGTGCTTGGGAGACCGTGTAGCTGCAGGGATCAAGCCAGACTCCCAAGGGCAGAGCATTGCCTAGAGGACCTCTGGCCCAGAGGACCTTCTTATCACAAATCAAAAGTGACTCATTGTGGGATTCATTGCTGCACTTGGTACAATAGCTAAGATATGAAATCAAACTAGGTGTCCAATGACAGATGAATGGATTTTGAAGATGTAGTATATATACACAGTTTAATACTATGCACCTGCAAGGACCAATGAAATCATGCAGTTGACTGTGATGTGGTTGGAATGTGAAGATACCATGTTGAGTGTACTAAGCCAGAAGAAGAAAGGCAACACAGGACGGTCTACCTCACTTATCAGTGGTATATAGAATACTGCGACCACGGTTGACTCCAATGTTTAAAGAGGAGAAGGGCAGAGAAGAAAAAAAATCAACGGGGTCAAGAAGAGAATGGGAAGTAATGGGTGAACAGGCTTCAGGGCTTCAGTTATCCCAGTGATATGAGTAAGGGATATACCATATACCCAAACACAAACTCAACAGAACTCAAAACATGAGCTCTTAAACGACTGGAACTTTGTAAAGTGACTGTCAAATTGACAAGCCGGGATGGGGTGACGGTTGGGGTGGGAGGGAATAAGAGAACCCTGGTGGAGGGAAGCTGACGCTGATGATGGGATTAGTATGCCTAAGGTGGGATATATGCCTAAGATTCATCTACCAATAACTTTGTAAATCACAGTTCTTTAGTAGAACTAAATTTTTAAGAAAGTGACTCCTGGAGATCTAGCAGACGCCTCTCCAGCCTCACCTGTGAGAGGAGGCAGGTGTGCATCCCCTCCACACACAGTGCACACCGTGCCCGTGGCGGTGCTGTGCAAAGGTTCCAGAGTTCTGCTAGGAAGTTTCGTGCCTTCTTTCTCCCAGTGTGTCTGATGGTAGAGCAACGGTGGCCTCTAAGCCCAGCACTAAGCCCTTCCCCGTTGCAGCAGGGGATGAGGGGCTTGCTCTGATGGCTGTCCTACCTGTGACTTTCTTCCTGAAATGGGACGTGGGCTAGTACGGGCAGCCCAGCTTGCCTCCTTTGAGCTTCCATGGGCAGGGTGGCATGATGTCAAGGGTCCTGTCTCAATTAGGGAGATGTGATGAAGAGCTTTTACCATTGTTACTCCTCAGAGCAGGAAGCACAGACTTTCTCTGCAGGCTCTGCATTGGCTGTTAACTTTCTAGCAGCATACAGTTCCAACATTTTGGCTTGGCCTGGACCTGCCTCTAGGTAACATAGCTCAGACATCCCCTTGGGAATTACTTGGGCCGTTGTAGGTCTTGTCTTGGCCATTTGAGCCTGTTTCTATTCTTTCTTGGTTACCTAAATTGAGTACCTAAATCTCTGTCTGATGCTCAATTGGACATTTACGCGAAGATCACCTTTTAAAATTAAAAAGAAATTACTGTTTTATTTATTTTGAGAGATTAAATAATTCATTTTTATTGAAATGTGAGGCTTATTTAGTCTGGCAAACTCCCCGTGGCGTACCCAATATGCCAAATACCAGTAACAATGATGGGTCTCATTCTCCTAGCCCTGAAAGAGCCTTGAATATGGCACTTTAAAATCTCAGGGCTAAGGCGAAGGAGATGTTACTGGTGCCTGCTCGAGGCAATCGATGAACAACAGGATGATCGTGATCGTGATCGTGAATGTGAGGCTTAGCATAATAATAAAATAAGCAAAATTTACAATTGAACATTGTCAGTGTTGTATTCTAAACCTCTGTGTGTTAGACTTGGCAGATATTATTGTTACCTAGAGAATCAAAGAGCTAATTGCTTAGCTATTGCTGGGGGCAGACTATATTCTTTTGTTTAAAGATTTTTAAAAATTTCATTAATGACCATACACAATTGAGTTTTAGACATGACAATATTGCAGCACTGATCCCACCACCAGTGTCAACTTCCTCCCACCAAAGTCCCCAGGTTTCTTCCCATCCTCTCTTCTCTTTCAGTCTGCCCTCTTGATGGGCACCTTTCAGTTACTGATAGCTGAGTGTTAGGTTGACTATTTCAACACTAACTAGTCTTATTGCCTTGGCGAGCATATTTGGTGGTTATACTTCGGATCTCATGTTTTCAGTGTCGTTGAGTCTGTGCTTTGGATGTACTGCTCTACAGCTCTCATCACCTGTACATCACCTGGGTCTCCCCCATGCCTCGGCCCCTGTTCTTCCATTACTTCCATCTCTTAGGTATTTCCTCTCCCCCTTGATTTCTTTCCTTCTCTGCCTTAGGTACCCCTTCCCCTTTCCTATATTGCATTTTACATCCATTTATTCTGCACACCACAGGCAAGTGAGATCATCCTGTGTTTGTTCTTCTTCTGACTTCATTCAGTATATTTTCCAGTTCCAACAAGGTTGCAGCACACTGCATGGTTTCATCCTTCCTTGCAGCAGCGTAGTATTCCATTGTGGATATATATCACATCTTCATAATCTGTTCATCTGCCATTGAACACTTAGGTTGATTCCATGTCTTATCTACTGAGTGCAGCAATGAATAATGGTGTGCATATGCCCTTTTGAATGAAGGTTTTGTTTTGTTTTTTTTTGTTGGGGGAAATGGGGAAATGTCCCAAAGTGGAATTGCTTGGTCATATGGCAACTCAGTTCTTTGTTTACTGAAAACTCTCCCTACTGTTTTCTACAGGGGATGAACCAGACAACAATCCCACCAGCAGTGGATGAGAGTTTCTTTTTCACCACATCCCCACCCACTCAGATTTTTCCTACTCTTTTTCATATATGTTGTCACTGGTGTGAGATGGTGTCCTGTTGTTGTTTTGATTTGGATTTCTCTGATGATAAGTGACGTTGAGCACTTTTTCTTATGCTTACTGGCCATCCCCATCTTCCTCTGGGAAGTGTCTATTCGTTTCCTCTCCCCATTTGTTGATAGGGTTCTTGAATTTCTTTTTATTGATCTTTGTGAGTATTTAATATATCCTGGATAACAAACCTTTATCTGATGTGTTAACTGCAGATTTTTTTTTCTATTCAGTTACCTATCTTTTAGTTTTAGCCCTTGGGTTTTATTTATTTATTTATTTATTTATGTTTGCCATGCAGAAGCTCTTTAACTTTATGTAGTTCCAATTATTTATTTTTTATTTTGTTGTCTTTGCCATTGGTATCAGATCATTGAAGGCAACTTTGAGATCCAAAACTTGAAATGTCTGTCTTCATATTCCTCAGTGTACTTTATACTTTCTGATCGGATCCAGAGGGCTCTTGGAGGAACCTTGTAGGTCCAGGTGACCTAACCTGGCGTGGCAGAAATGATGGACTGGAATGCAGGTTGGCGCCCTGGATATACTTGGATGACAAAAAAGACATGCGTCAGCTTTCTGGGAGACTGCATAGGGTCCCAGAGGGCCTGGGAGAGGCGTCTTGGGTCCAGGAGATCCAGCTCAGGGTGACAGATAGTGCAGAAATGGCTCTCTCATCATCACTGTGATCTGGATTTCCCTAAGGTTAAAGTGACACTGAGCACTTTTTCATGGCCCACTGGCCATCTGTCTGTCTTCCTCTGAGATGTGTCTGTTCAATCCTTGGAGGTCACTGTAACTCGCCTCCTTGAGACTTGAGAAACTTGGGGCTGAGAAAGTGAAGGAGCTTTCAAGGTTATGTGCCAAGATCCCAAGACACCAAGAGGCTGGCAGCTGGCAGTTCAGCCCCCACCGACCTGCCCACAACTGCATACTTCCTGGAGCCTTAGACAGCTTTGTTGACGCTGCTTCAAGTTTAAAGTGCCCCATTTAGAGTCAAGGAAAACGTCGTTCTCCCAGCTCTAGAGGAAACCTGTTGCAATGTAGTGTGTGGGCTTTTAGACCCCGCGTTGGTATTTCTGAGTGTCTGTCCCTCAGGTGTTCTCAGAAGGGGATGTGATACAGACATCGGAGCATGAGTAGGTAAGTGGCTTCTCCAAGGAGATACCCAGTGGTTGGGGTGGGGTGGGGTGGGGGCACTGAGCAGGCTGTGAAGTCGGTGGGCACGCACAGGGATCCATAAAGCAGCTCTGTTCCCGTCCCTCCCATCCCTGCCTGTGTGTACTCTGTGTCCAGGGCAGCTCACCCGCTTTCCAGGCTCGGGAACAGATCCCTGTTTCCTTCTCATGCTACACCTGAGACTGTGGTCAGTGTGGCGGCCACCTCTGTGCCTGCCTTCTGGTTGTGTGTTGCTCTGGCCTACACCAGAGGCCCCTCCCGCACGTGGTGTTCGTCTGCCCTAGGACTTCCAGGATGTTCTGGCAAAGGTCTGTCACAGCACCTTTCTGGGAACTGCAGATCTGCCTTCCAGGGCATGTGTTTCTCGGAGGAGTGGAGTATAATTTCCAGGTCCCAGTCATGACTTCCGTAGGATTTGATCAGTTCCCAGAGCATCTGGTGGTGCTCTGCTCTGCACAGGCCTTTGCCAGGCAGGATGACTTCCGAACCGTCCAGGGTATTTGGGACCCATGAGAGTCCTGCAGTTGTTTTTATCTTCGGGTGGATTTCTGGGAGCTGCTCTTGCATGACTTTCCTGGTGACGTGTGCGTCTTGTTCATTGCAATGGCATTCACAAGTGTGGCATGAAGTTCGTTTGAATGCCCAATTATACAGAAATGGCAGGTAGTGGGGATGGGGAGACAGACTGCCTTTGTGAAGATTAATAACTTAGCTCAGGGAACATGCAAGAAAATTCTGCCATTCCCGAGTGCCTGTATGATGGGAAACCACAGCTTTTGGCTGGAACTTATTAGCAAGGAGAGAAAAATAATTGGTGGAGAGTGTGCCCTGTGGGATGCTATGCCGGCGTATGCCTGGGAAGTGTCCTGAACCACACAACCCAGCAGGTGTTCCTGTGATGGGTGGGCCCCCACGAAACTTCGGTGTGTGAGCTGCACCAGTGGGTGCTGCCGTGTATGTGAGGCATCTGGAGATTTGGGTGGCAGTGACCTGGACAAGTTGCAGCCGCACCTCACCTGCACTTCTTCTTAGAACAGGGTTTGTTATTTCATAGGTTGGATGCATCACTATTGTTTTAGAAATTATGGTCCTTGAGATCAGTGAGGTGGTCAGGCTCTTTACCACTGAGTTGTGCTTATGTTCCAACTGCTTTTTTTTTTAATGTTTATTTATTTATTTATTTATTTATTTATTTATTTTGCTTTTTGGGTCACACCCGGCGATGCACAGGGGTTACTCTTGGCTCATGCACTCAGGAATTACTCCTGGCGGTGCTCGGGGAACCATATGGGATGCTGGGAATTGAACCCGGGTTGGCTGCGTGCAAGGCAAACACCCTACCCGCTGTGCTATCGCTCCAGCCCCTCCAACTATTTTTGTAGCCCTGCATGTGGACATCAGCCACCAGTGCTCCTGCATCCATGCAGGTAGAGTTCAAGGTCACATTCAGGCTACCAGACAGCTGTGTGACCTTGAACCAAAGCCTCTTTCTCTGGGCTGCACTTGGCTCTTCCTGTAAAGTGTGAGTGCTCCCTTTTTCTTTCCAGGTAGAGATGAAAAGAAATACATGAAAGTTCTTAGCACTGGCCACGGCACATAGTTCAGAATGGGGAAGGCATTGTTCATTGAATCCAAGAGGGCAGACAATACTGGCCTTTCAGTTCCTGCACCTTGCTGGCTCTTTTTGTTCTTGATCTTTGTTCTTTTGACAAGTGGTGGGAGAGAACCAGTTTGGTTGGTTACAGATTGTGCCATCTGCTGCATGCCCATGGGGCTGTGCAGCAGCTCCTTACCAGATCGTCATTCTGGTAACCATGCCAGACCTCAGAGGACGCCCAGCGCCTTATAGAGGAGGTCGGGGCTGAGGAGTGGAGCTTGAGCGTCTCTGGTTGGTAGCCGGTGCGTTGCAGGGTCTTTGTTATGACTTTGGTCTTCTATTGCTATTTGAGGCAGAGTATTTGTTTTCTCTGCCTTGTAGGGCCTTTCAGACGCCATCCAAGGGAGTTTGCAGGTGCATGTGTGCCTTTTGCTGGGTCACTGTTGATCGCACATTATTAAGACTGCCAGGTTTGTGGCAGCGCAGTGGTTTCTGCTCCTGGCGGGCCTGGAGCAGCTGTTCTTCTCATACTGGTCACTGTCCTTGATAAGGGCTGTTTCTTGGGAGGTCTTCAGGGTGCCAGGGTAAGCCCTCCCCTGGCTTCCAGTCCTCACTCAGACATGGGTGCCTTGTGCTCAGCCAAGCCAGTGCAGGAGAAGTTGCAGAAGAATATTTTTCTGAAATCTGAGTCACTGAACTGGTCCTTTCTCCTGGTTTAATAAAAGTGTAGGCAGTGGCTGGTTTGAAACCTGCCAGAGGTCACATTTGGAGTCAGATTATACAGGCTGATGCTGGGATTTTCACCCTGGGTTCACTGACCTACACCTTTGTATCTGTGTGTGTCATAAGTATTTGTGGTGTATGTTTATGTGTGCACATTTGCACTTTGAACAGGTGTGTATAATGTGGTCAGGTGTGTGTTTGACTGCTTTCCTTAGTGTATTTCCATATATGTAGGTTGCACACCTGTCCAAGTCTCCATGGTATATGTGCATATCTATATGTGCATTAACAGTGCACATATGTATATGTGTGTCTTGGAATGCAACTTTAATATCCTTTTCTTAAATTCACAAAGGTGGAAGAATTGATTGATTTGTGAGGTTAACCCAAGGGCCGTTGTGACTTTGTTTTGGTTTTGGACCACACGTAGCAGTGTCAGGGTTACTCCTGGCTCTGCACTCAGGAATCACTCCTGATGGTGCTTAGGTGACCATATGGGATGCCGGGATTGAACCCAGGTTGCCTGTGTGAGCCATGCACTCACTTTGCTATATTATTTCTCCAGTCCCAAGCTATGATTCTTTAGGGCACAGCACATGAGCAAATGTTGTTCACGTTGCATTTCTCACTCATGTTTTATGACAGATTGTCTCAAAGGTATTAAATCATTTCAGAAAAAAATGCTTATTAAGTTAAATAATTGGAAGTTTGAGATGAATGAAAAGGAATCTCCTTTAATGCAATTCCTTTTAATTCTGTTGTATAATTAGATAGCAGTAACATATTTCAAGCCTTCTACCTGTCAAGCATATATTTCAAGCCTTCTTTCTATCTGGCAATCATTGGGTGAGAGCCTTGTAAGGAAGATGCATTCACCAGTATGGTTTTTTTATATCCTGCATATGAGAGAGATAATTCTCTTTAAGTCTCTCTGACTAACTTCACTCAGCCTGAGACTCTCTAAGTTCCACTTTGTATCGGCAGATTTCATGCATTTATCTTTTTTTTTTTACAGCCGAGTAATATTCCACTGTGTATATGTGTCATAGTTTCTTTATCCAGTCATATATTCTTGGAAATTTGGGCTATTTCCAGAATTTGGCTGTTCTGCTTTCTTTAAGTTTAAGAGGGAAATCTCTTCACAAATTAAGGAAAATAAAACCACTCAGCTTCATAGTAAACCTTTTGTCGAAGACTTTCTGCAGGTAGAGGAACAGTGAAGACAGCTCAGCAATGAACATACATTGGCTTCTCACCTGATGATGAGCACAGAACCTTGCCAATGAGCCAAACCCACCCAGCTCTTAGCAGCAACATATGCCTGTCCTTGCATTGTTTGCCGGTTACTGGCATTCCTACCATCTCCATGACCATGAGTGTGGTTTCCATGAGTGTAGGAATCAGAGCTGAGTTCCTAAGGATCTGCTTACTAACTATTGTGGGTTCGGGTGCTTCTCATTGTGGCCTAACCCTGTCTTGGAGTCCCACTTATGCCTGGGTGCTTTGGTATGATGGCACCAGTTCTGGAGATAACCGTTGATTCCACATGGAACACACTGGTACACAGTAGCTCCATCCAAGGTCCTTAGAAAGATGGTTTCAGTGAATGTCTGACCCCAGGGCCAAAGGATAAAAACCTGGGTCAGGTTTCTCTCTTTGCTTCTTTAGCAGTCACACGTGTTAAAGACACTTAACACATGGCAGTGATCATGTGTGTTGATAGTAACAATTAGTAAAAAGGAAAAATGAAATGCTGAATTTTTCTTTAATGTCTTGAATTGGGGCAAACTATATGAAAATGTGGCAGTTCAGATCTCCAATCAGCAGATGCAGTGTATTGGCACAACATTTAATCACGTGAGTATATTTTACTTTCAAGAGGATGCCCACAAAAGAATGCATGCATTAGAAACTCCTTCTCGCAGGAACGGCCGAATTTCTGATTGGGAACAAAGATGTGGGGTGGGAGTGGCACTTGCTTTCTGTTTTGGAGTCCAAGTTTCTAGATTTAGGTTCGTGCTAGTGTCTAGGTGACCTCGGTTTTCAGTGTTTTCTTTTCCCTCCCTAAATGTAGGGATGTATGTACAGTGTCATCCTGTACCTCAAAAAGTCATTCAGGGAACCAGTGGCCTAGGACAGTTTCTTCCCTCAGCTTCTGGGCATACCATGAGCTTCTAGGAATGTCCCCATTTGTCTCTCAGGGTCTGAGCCTGTGGGCCACAGGGCTGCTCATTCTGAAAACCAGAAGTACCAGTAGTTCATGACCTTATCACGATCTCATCCCCTAATTCTCCTCATTCAAACGAAATAACAGGTTTGTTGACAGTATGTACTTGCCCTAGAGAATCAGAAGATAATGTCTGTAAAAATAATGAATAGTAATTTTGCCCTTACTGAAAACTATTTTTCATTTGAAGACTCCAAAAATAGAAAATTATACATAGTTGTTTGGGCTTCTTTTGCATTAGTGAAAAGACTCTCACTTAGCTGGTACTTTTGTTTTCCAGCAGTGTTGAATATGTCCCACCTGGTCCAGTGGTAGGAGCATGTGGTGTTCTGTTTCTGCAAAGAGCTGGGGAGCTTTTAAAAGTTACCTTGGATCTAGTTTAAGCAACATGTAATCATATGACATCGAACTGAGATGTCTTTCCTTATACATATCATAGACTTTAAAAACTCCTTTCAGAAAATGAAAGTAAAGCTTAGCTTTCTTAGGGGAATGCCCGGAGCCAACTCATACAGAAAATTCACAAAGAAAAGCAATCAAGCATTTAACCTCTTCTTTCATGACCTGTATCTCAGGATTTCCAAATACACAGCTTAAAGGGGGGCACAGTTCATGTAGCAAGGAATTCTGGTTGACAGATATTAAGAAAGTGATAGAATAGTGCCAGGTTATAGACAGCTAATCACTGTAGGCAACAACAATGACCCTCAGTAACCTTCATGGTCTTAAAGAGGAAGCTGGTCCGGTCATGTGCCACCAATGAAAGGACAGACTGCACCTGTGCTGAGTCCCTGCCAGAAATCCAACCAGAACCATGGAAAGCTCAGACCTGCCCTTGATGGAAACACAGGGCTAGAAAGTCTGCAATGTGATTCCAGCAGGGTCAGTGAAACCCAGAATGGAAATTCTAATAAGCGCAGAGAACCTCTACTATAGTTTTAAAATTAATTGCAGTAGAACTAAGAACTTATATTGCAAAGAAATTGTAGACACACATTAAAGGAGAAACATATATCTTTTGTGTTTTTGAGGTACATACCAAAGAGTAAAATTGCTGGATCATCTGAAATTTCTGTTTTTTAAAATTTTTTGACAAGTATTTATACTGTTTACCATAGAGGCAGAACTAGATACAGTATCATTAACACGTTAAAACGAGTTTTAACAAACTTGTAATGTGTGGATTCTGATCCAAAACACCAGACAAAAATAAAAGATCCATATCAAAACAAAGAAAGAAAACCTTCAAGAGATACATCTGAACATGTATAGATCAGTGTTTTCCGGTTGGGGATCATGATCCAGAAGGACACAGATGAAAATCAAGTAAGTGAGGGTTCCCTGGCATGGGACTGTAGAGACACTGACAGCCCAGGGTGCAGGTGGACAGGCTGGGAAGGCACAGCAGTGGGTGAGGGGGATTGCTGGCTTCCCTGGGTGATGGCAAGGGATCAGTATCAACAGTATTGGTCTTTTGTTCTATTAAAAATATATTCTCTCGGCCTAATCAATGGCTGAATAAATAGCAATACTCCTACACTAAAATTAAAAAAATTAAAAAAATAAATAAAAAATAAAAGTGCATTCTCTCAAAGTGCATACTTAAGTATTTATGGACCAGGTGAGGTGGTGTCTGGGGTTGACTTTAAATGACTTTCTTGGACTAACTCACCCACGTCTAAGGTTTCAGCTCTTTGGACTACAGATTCATTTCTGTGCTATAATTGCATTATAAATCTATAGCAGGTTGGAGTATTTAGAGCCATTTCCCATAATGGGAATTTGGGCTAGCTATTTAGTAATATTTGCTTGGTTATATTTCATTGTGTTATAGATAGACTCTTGATGGTATGAATCTTAGCTTTGCAACTTACTGTAATGTGAACTTGGGCAAGTTGCTTCATAAATTATGTTTGTGGAACACATACACACACACACTCACACACGCAGTGACGTTCTTGTGGGTGGTGAGGGTGCTATTTAAAACTGGGGGTGCCATTCTCTTGGGAATGATGGCTAAAGAGCCTACAAGATTCTGATAACCAGGACTCCCAGGCCCCATAGCATGGCACTGTTGTGTCAGGGGCAGTTGATGTTACCAGGCATGGCTGTGACAATAGTGACTGTAGTTGTTTTTATTATTAGGCAGATTGCCTACTAATTTATCATCATTATTATTATTATTATTTTTATTATTAAGCAGATTGCATCTTTCCTATCTGGTGGCTTAAGACGCATGAGACTGTCTGACCTTCCTTACTGGAGACTGATGATATCTAGAGAGATATTGTGCCTGCCTGAAGGAGAGTTTCATAGAAAAATCTGCTTTTAAACAATCATTCCGTGCATGGTTTGTTTCAAAGTAGCCAAAGTGCATCTCACTCTTTTTTCTGGGAAAACTCCCTAAAGGGGTTACCTTTTAATGTGATTTGCTAATGGAGAGAAATCAGGCAAAGCTTGGGTAAGACCTTGGGTGTGTAATGAAGAACTGTGGATGCTTAAGAATTAAAATTGAACTTAGATAAAATTGACTTATTAAAAAACTTATTAAAATTGTATGAGATAGTGAGCTTCCTGGCATTTTTGCTGTTCTGGTTGTTCCCAGGGTTGATTGGTGAGACACTAAGTGATGGTGAAAACCAGGAATTCTTGAATAAAGGCAGCCCCCTATGGGGAGGAAAAGTTTTTAATATCAACTAAGCAATACACTAATAGCCCAGACCAGCATTTCCCAAAGAACGATCCTGGAGCAAGATCAGCAATAAAAACCTGAGAAGCTGAAGAATGTTCTCTGGCCACAGCCTGCCCCTGTGATTCTGAATTCTTGTTGGGGGCCGCAAACCTCTTACACTGTTTCTTTTACTTGGTCATTTCCTATTCCCTTACTTTGTTTCTATATACTCCACATTTCAGTGAGATTATCCAGCATTTCCCCTCTAACTTATTAACATCATACCCACTAGCTTCATCAAAGTTATGATGAAATATGGCTTTTCTTTTTGTAGCCAAGTAACACTCCACTGTGCATGTATGCCATGATTCCTTTACTCACTCATGGATTGTTGGGCACTTAGGTTTCCAGTCTTGGTTATTGTATGTAGTACTGAAATTAACACAAGGGCTGCATATATCTTTTTGAAAATGCATCTGTGTTCTTGAATTACATGCCAAAGAGTAAAATCGCTGGGTCATCTGAAATTTATGATTTTAATTTTTGACAAATGTTCAGACCGTTTTTCAATGAGACAGAACTAAACACAGTCACAGCAGTACCTTACTCATCACAGTCCCCAGCCTTGGGTGTTTCTGGACTATTTTTGAGTGTTGCAGAATTTATTTTTCCTTAGACTTGAAGGGAGAAAGTTCTTTAAGGATTTGTATTTTATAAAATGCACTTGTGCACATGTGTTTATTGCAGCATTGCTCACATTAGCTAAAATCTGGAAACAAACCTAACATCCAAGACTGGATAAAGAAATTACACACACACACACACACACACACACACACACACAAAATGGAATACTACTTGGCTATAAGAAAAGACAAGATAATGCAATTTGCCAGATGTGGATGGAACTGGAGGGTATCATGTTGAGAAAAGTCAGCCAGAAGAGAGACAGATACAGAATGACAGGTCTTATATATGGAATATAAACACCCATAGGAAGAGAACAACAAATGACCCAAAGCAACAGAATTTGAGAACTGGTCTACAGAATGGAGCTTACCAGGGACATGATGCATGGAGAATGTGGTAGAAGGTCTGGTGTTGGAATGTTATATGCATGAAACCCTGCCATTGTCAGTATTGTAAAATTGTGAACCACAGTGGCTAAAATAAAAAAGAAAAAAAGACATTCTCTGGACTTGGGGTGAGCTTTGGTTAAAGATCGTATCTTTGGTACGTGTGTTTTGACTCCTGGCACACAAACATGAGTGCATGCTCACAACCCCTCTCCCCCATTCTATATAAAGAAACGGAGTCACATACGAATACTATGGCTAGATTTGACTACAGTCATTATGCTTTTAATAATGTTACTATGACAGATTTATTATTTGAATTAGAAAAAAGTCTTGAAGATGATTGAAAGTTTTCTTATTCAGTCACTGTGAATGTTATTTCTAATAGCGTTTCAGAGATACAATGTTCTGAGGTGTCCATGTGTCTGACAGGGTCCCAGTGAGCCAGTCTTTCCTCCTTTTTCTGATGTGCGTATCAGAAAGACACTCGGGCGCTTTTTGTCTTTTTAGAGCCTATTCTGAGCGATTCTTGTATTAGTTCAAGAGATCACAATGGGAAAAATCCATGGGGTGACTTTTTGGGTGCTAGAGAAATCATGAAGTTGCTGATGAGGCGAGAACTCAGTGTAGAGCCTAGCTCTGCCATTCTAGTTGTGATGAGCTTCAGTTTTGAGCTTCTGTTTTCCAGGTGTTCCCTTGGCTCTTTTTCCCATTGGCAGTGCAGAGGGCTGAGAGTTCCCAACTGAGGAAGCTGCTGTAAGAGCTAGCCGAGAGAACGCACAGAAGCAGCTTGATGAGCTAGAAGCATCATTTAGACGTTCATCAGTCTGGGCGATGTTGTTCTACTGTTAGTATTTCTTCATATGTCAATATGATGACAATCACTTGCAAGTCACGTGCTATTTACTTCCATATGTCATTTAAGGTGAGCAGTATTTGTAGGTGGTTATTGAATGAAACAGCAGCAGATCGTGGAATCCTGTTTATTTTTCTTTGGATTTAATCATGTCTGAAAATAGACAGAAGTGGCTGTCTGTATTTTATGTTCTGATCTGCCCTTTCTTTTAAGTTGAGTGAAGGGACTGTGGTTTCCCCAGCTTGTAGGTTTGCATGATGTTAACTTAAAATGAATTCCCTAAAACTACCTATTGGGGTTTCCATGAAGTGCAATGAAGCTTAAAGCTTCTCCTGAGGTACTGTTGCCCTGGGTCTTGGAACTGTCTTCCACACCGCAGTTAAATCAGGCCTCTGGTGATTTTGCCATTCCCTGTCTAGGGAATGCCATGGAAGCAACACGAGACCGCTATGTTCAGGCTCACATTTTATGATTTGTACGATGATTAGTTAAGCTCCGCAGGGACAGCTGCCAGTGTGTCTGGCACGAGTGGGTTAGGGAGCCACCACCATGGCTGTTGATAACCTCCAGGCTGAGAGGAAGCTTTGAAAGGATGCCTCTATGTGTGCAATGTTTCCAGGTCTGCCCTTTGATAGACACCAGGTGGACTTCGGATCTTTTCACCCATGTGTGGGGGCAGTCGGACCTTGCGCCAGAGCACCTGGACTCTGACCTTGTACACTGTGACTTGGGTTCTAGTGGTGAGACTGGAGACTGCTACCTTGGAGAGGTCAGTTCAGTGCCATAAAGTTGGTTTCCTTCACCTGTGAAGAGGAAACTCTTTGAGTGAGGATTTGAGAAATCTCATACAAGTGATTTTTGTCCATTGTATCCTGTGTAATTAAAAAATGAATATGGAACTGCGGTACTGTCTCGCTGCCTGTGGTTGGTGGTCTCGGGCTGCTTCCCACACCCTAGATAGCCAATGGCAATGGGCAGACGAAGGAGGAAACGAGGGCCAGGCTGGTTGGTGATCAGTTGCAGTTTATTCAAATCTCGTCTCCCTCTGCCTCCTTCCAGTCTCACCCACTCCTGTGTTCCTCCTCTGTCCCCCTTGTTTCTCCTCCTCCTCCTCCTCCTCCTCCTCCTCCTCCTCCTCCTCCTCCTCCTCCTCTCTTACAGCCTTAAGTTATATTCCCAAATCATGAGGGGTGGGGGTAGCAATTACACATAGGTATGATCAACAGATGGAAAATCCTTCCTTCAGAAGAAACTTCTTCTAGGACAAATTCTCATCCAGCAAGATGACCTGCCTAAGGGCAAAATACCACCTAGGGATGTGTTTCTCCTTTCCTTAGTTCAACAACCATTTAAACATTCATTCTAATTCTACTTCTTAATAATACTTATCATTTTGTATAGACACAGTAGGAGATACATTAAGCTTGTAGGGCGGCTCTCCTGGGGACATTTGACTATAGATCCCAGAATACAGTGCTGCTCATGCCAGATTAGTCTTTCCTAACCCTAGCAGGGTCCTAATCCAATTGTTACTCTTTGGATCATGACAGAATTTGTCCCTGACCATGCTCTTATATTTAAGTATTATGGCGCTTTGGCCAAGCCCATTTCGATGCCAGGGTAGCTCACAGCTTACCCTGGGTCCATCCAGTCCCTTGTTCGGACCCTGCTTTTGTCATGCTAAGAACTGAGGGCAACTGAGGCTTAAGTCAAGTAAACAGATGTCCAGGAGTAAATATTATTCTGAGTCAATTAACTCCCAAGTTACAAAAACACAGCATTAGCTGTCTTCCTGTGTCTATACATGAAGGACATTGCTCTAAAGTAAACTATGCAAAAGGACATAAGGGAAAGAGAAAAGCAATATTTCACTTACAAATAAAAACCCAGAGTCCTTAGAAGCGTTACAAGTCAACAGAGTCTGATTTGGGGATAAAGGTCATTGACCGGTTGGGGAAGCAGAGCACAGAGAAGAGGTTACCGATAAACATAGAGGAATAGGAGTTCCTCGGGAGCACTGTGATGGGTATAACCCAGAAAATTTAAACTCCCTGCAGCCAAGGAGAAAGGATAAACCTATGTTATCCTACAGTATCCTATTACATATGTGGAAGATTGTCGTTATTTTGGGGTGAGAATCAGTGTGTAGATGGCTGCTTGCATAGTTGATCCAAGAAGACTGTCTCCTTGGTTCATCAGGGTCCTTTGGATATTTGACAAAGGTGTTCTAAAAAAAATAAAAGAAAGAAACCTTTCTTGTAGTCTCTTTTTTCTTTTTTCCTTTTGGCTTTTTGGGTCATACCTAGTGATGGTCAGGGGTTATTCCTGGGTCTGCTCTCAGGAGGTGCTCTGGGGACCATATGGGACGCTGGAGATTGAACCTGTGTCGTCCGTGTATAAGACAAAACGCCCTGCCTGCTGTGTTATCGCTCCGGCCCCCTTCTTTGTAGTCTTAGATAGGTTTATGTTATGTAAACTTCCTTCCTTCCTTCCTTCCTTCCTTCCTTCCTTCCTTCCTTCCCCCCTCCCTCCCTCCTTTCCTCCTTCCTACCTCCCTCCCTCCCTCCTTCTTTCCTTCCTAGGGAAGCAGGCCTGATGCTGCTCAGGGCTTCCTCTTACCTTTGTGCTCAGGGATCACTTCCGTTGGTGCTCAGAAGACCATATAAGATCCTGGGGATCAAACTGGGATGGGCCACATGGTTAAGTGGACTTAACCCCTGGACTCTCTCCACTTCCTTTGGTGCTCATCCTTAACCCTGTACTATCTCTCAGGCACTGGTCATGTTTCTGGATGTTCTTCTCATCCTACCCACATGACTTTGGAGGTTGGCAGTGGGAGGGGTGTATACTCCCTGCAGCAAGACTCAGACTTACCCACAGACATATTCCAGGGTATGTAGCTGGTCCACTGAGTGGCCCCACTAAGTTGTCTGCTGTGTTGTGATCCTCCGAGAAATTTTGCTGCCACTACTATGAAACATCCTCCACTCCCCTTAGTGCAGCGTTTTCACCCTTAGGGTGTGATCTGACCACCTTCCTGGGTTTTATTCTCCTTGAGGTCAGGCTGAACATCTCCTTCTCCCTTTTTGCTGCCCTGCGCGTGTTCTAGAAGCATCTTCCTTGCACCCTGGACTTTGCTTACACTGGGCATCTCCACATGACCTTCTCCACTCTACCCAGGTCCCTTTGGGAGCTGCTGTTCTGTGCCTTTTCTTCCCCGCGGCCCCTTTTCTGGCAGATGCTTCCCACCTCGTGTACCCTGCAGACTGTCCCAGATTTTGCAGCCGGAGGTGAACTCTTTCCTTTCTGCCAGTCCATTATAGATACACACAGTGATTTTGCTTTATAAAAAAATAAATTGGATCTTAACTCCTTGTGTATGCAGCATCTCTAGGACTGGTTCATGTTTAATTCAATTTGAGTTGTCATCGTACCTGCATTCAATATATTGTGCTGGGGTAACTGATTCCGTTCTGAAAAACACCTGTTTGCTGTTTGGCTTGTGAGATGAATTAAAACTGAGAAAAACAGTGATGGGTTTGAGACTATAGGACAAGGGACTGGAGACTCCACCCAGCAGACCTGCCTGTCCCTTGTCCCCCGCTTCCCTGAGGTGGAGAGATGCGGTTGCACGTGTATTTCCAGGAAGAGACCCTGCCTTTCCCTCTGGCCTGGTTGTACCTTCCTGAGCAGTGCCTACTGTGGCCTTCTTCCTTCCTCGGGATAGGCCCTGGGGCAGGGCTTGGAGTGGAGTCTCGCTGCTTGCTTCAGTGTATACCCCACATCGTTGGCTCCGGCCTCCCCTTGTCAGAGATGCTGGGTACTGCTTGCGAGGCACAGTTGGATGCTTGCAATGCAGCATCACAGTCTAGCATACCTGGTTTTGATTTGAACACCCTCTGGTGCAGGGCACAACAGCTGTTGACAGACATTGGTGAGTTGGCTGAGACAGTCCTGCGGTCAAGGTCACTCGGCTGGCTGGGACCTCTTCAGGCCATCTCTGGGCCATAATGGTTCCAAGCCAAGCTCCTTTGTGATTTACCCTAAAGCCTGGGTTCTGCCCTACCCTTCTTGGTATTGTCGGGACAGCGCTATCTTCCCTGGGATGTGACCCGCACTCAGGGAGCTCGCCGCAAGCCTTTCAGAGTCCCCAGTGCCAGTGCTGTCTCGGAGGCCCTGTCTGTACACTCGGCTCTCCTGGGGCTGTCGTTGGGAGGGCTCGGCGCCAGGGCAGGGCAGTGAGCACCCCTGGAGTAGAATCGCCTTCCTGCTGCCGAAGCCCTCTTTGCAGAGAACCTTCAGTGGTCAGCCTTCTGCGGGCAACATCCAGAAGCTTCTTCCTCAGAAGAGCTTGTCCTGCTGTGGGGCTACTGGTGTCCTCTGGGATGGCACCTCCTTCGTTCCTGCTGGCAGTGGCCCTGCTGGCCATTCAGTGCCATTTCCCAGTGCTCTGGGTCTCCAGGCTCGGTATGCTGTGTACCAGTGGGGTGTGAGAACTTCTGGGTAGCACAGGAGTCTGGTCTGTCCCTCAGCCTGTGTGTGGTTGTCTTCCTGCTGTCATCTTGTGGGGTGTATGAGGTGAACTAGAACCTTCTCCTTGCAGACAGGCAAGTGATGGAGTAGGCGTAGGAGTAGGTATAGGATCACCCTGTGTGAGCCCAGGAACCCCCTTTCCCACTGATCTTCCCCCCTTCCCCCCAGCCCTCCCAGGTGCTTCCTAGGAGTAACAGCCTGGACCTGGGCCATGCTGACATCTGTCTGGCCAACCACCTGCAGGCACACAGCCGCTGCTGAATGCCCTTCCCCCAGGAAGTCTCTCAGGACACTGCCGTCTCCCATTAGATCTGCTTGGGAGAAGACTGCTGGCAAGGACTGAGGGCAAGCTGCCTCCCCTGTGGGTCCCCGTGGGGAGAAATATGCTCGTTGGAGCGATAGCACAGCAGGTAGGGATTTCCCTTGCACGTGGCCCATGCCGCCGACCCGAGTTCGATTCCTCCACCCCTCTTTGAGAGCCCGGGAAGCTACCGAGAGTATCTTGCCCAAACAGCAAAGCCTGGCAAGCTACCTGTGATGTATTCGATATGCCAAACACAGTAACAAGTCTCACGATGGAGACGTTACTGGGCCCGCTCGAGCAAATAGATGAACAACGGGAGGACAGTGCTACAGTTCTACAGATTAAGTGATACAAATAAACACGTATGTGCAAGGTGCATCTATGACATGAGCCCCCGTGAAGCTTCTTCTTAATTTGGGGACATAACTGACAGATGTACTTAATAAAATACTCTATTTATGTAATAAATATATGCAAATGTGCGTCCTCCCTGTCTTGATGGGCTGCTCTTCCTTTTCCTCCTGGGATGAGCGTCCAGCCTCAGCAGACGGGAGGGGACCGGGCCTGGGGCTGAAGCCGCCCTTGCCCAGGGCCCCCGGATGTCCATCAAGCCCCTTTTGCTGTGGGCCTCAGGCACAGCAGAGCAGGTATCTTTAGGCGCCCACTGACATTCCAAGGTGCCCATTCTGTCTGTTTTGAGCTGGCGTTTGTGTTTGGTTCTGGGTTTTGCATCAGTTTAAGTGTTAAATTTATTGGCTGAGTCCTCTGTAATTGCATTTCTTTGGTTTTGACCTAAAATCAGCTTCCACGAATTCTGTTTGGAATGAGGTAGAAGGAAGGAAGTGGAGAGGCACTGAGGGGGATGGAGGAGGGGTATAGGCAGATGAGCTGGGGGGGAGGGGGAGGCAGTCGCTGTACACAGATGCAGAAGAGGGACACAGTTCTAGACTGCCCTTTCTGGAACCCACCGTGGGCGTCTGTCCCCAGGCGTCTGGGGGTGCTGGTACTTCCTCCCTGTGAGGCCACAGCCCGAGCAGTCTCCTGCTCTGTGCAGCCCCAACTGGTCTCCCCGGGTTCCCGCAGGCTTTGGCAGGGCTGCCCTCAGCCCGAGGCCAGCAGTGTCCTGTCCTGGCGCAGGCATGCGTGCTGCACCGGGGCCTCTGCTTAGCCGGGCTGGCCGCGCTGCGTGCTCTGGTGCCACACACAGCCCTGAGTCAGTTTGCCTGGCTTCCTGCTCTGCTGCCACACTCCCTGGTGCCTGGAGAGGCACGCCTGAGCGAAGCCGGACAGAGCACGTGGTCGGAGGAAGCTGCCTCTGGACAGAAAAGCGCTGGGCTGGACTGTGAGTTCCCCGAACACTCTGCTGTGCTCCCAGGACTGCCCCACACTTGGCTCTGGTGTGGCTCGGCAGGAAGGAGCTGGACTCGGCTCCAGCCCGGAGGCTGCCTGTTCAGTCACCTGCCCTGGGGACTGCTGACTTTCTGGAACTGCAGGTCTGCCAGCCTCTTCTGAGGGCAGGGGGTTCTTGATTGTCAAAGCTCCCATCCTGCCTTTCTGGAACTTCCTGTCTTCAACCCTGCTGATCTGCAAGCCTTCAGCACCCTCCTTTTCCCATATGGTTCATGCAGCCTTCTCCCCTCTGGCAGACAGGCGGGCTTTCCTTCCTTCCTTCCCTGACTCCCTCCCTCCCTCCCTCCCTTTCTCTCTCCCTCCCTCCCTCCCTCCCTCCTTCTTTCCAGAGCCCTTGCTTCTCATAGTTGAACATGGGGGCCCCGTGTTCAATTCTAGCAGGCATATTTGTTCTAGCAGTTCACGTGACAGCTCACCTTTAAGTACATTTAGAAAATTCACTGTGGACTGTTCTGATAATGCATTTGTGTCTGCCTTCTCGTTCTAGAAGGGAACGGTCTGCTAGCTGGGGACTTGCTTGCTTTCTCTGAGTCTTTTCTCACGTGCTGTTAGCACTGCAGCCCCAGCTGGCTCTGTTCCAGCGTGTGCCTGGGGGCCTGATCTCTGCCCGGCACCTAATATTTACTGCGTGGATGATAACTTCTCACTGTTCTCAGTACTTCCCACGTGTCTCATGATCCGTTTTCCTACTCAGTCCCAATACCTCCGCTTCCCGGACGGGGAAACTGAGTCCCAAAGTGGTTGGATAAGTTCTCCAAGGGCCCAGCTCTGTGGGCTCCATAGCCTGCGCACTGGACCCTGTGTCCATGCCAGGAGGTAGCAGAAGTGTGAAAGGATAAGCATAGAAAAGCCTCTCGGCTTGTCAGTCGAATGTGCAAGATTGTTGCTTAATTTTTTTTTTTTTTTTGCTTTTTGGGTCACGCCCGGCGATGCTCCGGGATTACTCCCGGTTCTGTACTCAGGAACCACTCCTGGCGGTGCTTGGGGGACCATATGGGATGCTGGGAATCAAACCCAGGTCAGCTGCTTGCTAGGCAAATGCCCTACCCGCTGTGCTATTGCTCCAGCCCCAGTTGTTGCTTAATTTTACTTGAACTTTTTCTTGTTGCGGTTTTGGCTCACACTGACCAAAGGTGCTCAGGGGTTCCTCCTGGCTCTGCATTCAGGGATCCCTCCTGGCAGGTTTGGAGACCATGTCGGGTGTGGGGACCACCTGTGGCCCACAGATGCTTTATTACTGTACTGTCTTCTCTGGCCCCTGGTTACTGCCTTTTCAAAAAGGTTTGTTTATGTTTTTTTTTTCTTGATTATTTTTTAGGGAAATAAAATCACACACGCAGGGGTGTTTTGGTTGGTCTAGTTGATTCGTCCCGGAGTCCTCCGCCTGGTAGCTATGAACTGTGCCCCTCACCAGGCACTATTGTTGGTGGTGGTGTTGCTGTTCTTCCCCCTCCTCCTCCTCTCCTCCTCCTCCTCCTCCTCCTCCTCCTCCTCCTCCTCCTTATGCAAATATTCCTTTTGTTCCTGTTTGCAGAACTAGTCCCTGCATGGGTGTCAGGTCTGGTTAGTACAGCCAGAGCAGACATGGCCTGGTGACTGGGGAAGCTGATTGTTCTCTCTGTATTTCAACCCTTTCAAGATTCCTGGTACGGCACTCCCCCCCCCCCCCAACTACCACCACCACCACCATCACCACCACCCCCAAAAAAGAAAGTAAATTCTCATTTCTCTGCACTTAACCCTAAAGCCCGAAAGGGCAGGGAGAGAGGTGGAGAGCAGGGGCCAGATGTAAAGGCAAGCCAGGCTACAGTGGGTTGTGTCCAGTGCTCAGTGATTGCCCGGAACAGAGGAGAGAAGCACAGGACACCCCTGCTGCTCCAAGTTCCCCCTCCCTGTTGGGGGAGCAGCGTGGGGTGTCCATGAAATTCTTGGCATGCGGTGCAACAGGAGAACGCATTAGGAACATGGGTGTCGATCATGCTTGGGCAGACAGAGCATGGGGTGTGAAAGCCACTTGTACAGCCAGCCGTGTGGAGCCGAGTCATGGCCTCAGTGTGCCTGCTTGTCTGAAGCGGACTGACTTCTCCTGAGCCAGTTTCATGGCTTCCACGGGGCCTTGCCAAGACCCAGAGAGCCGCTTCTTTGCTTCCTGCTCCTCTTCTGGATGGTATGTCTGTTTAGACACACAGAGACTTTCTTCAAATGAACTAAATGTAAGTGTTAGTAAATGGTACCCTGTGCCTTTTAAAATGACGGGGCCGTCACTCAGGCTTTCAGAGAGGTGGGCTGTTGACCTCTCTGGGGCTTGCTTGCAGGGTGCTGCTCACAGCTTGGCATTTCTGCCATGCCTTCCAGGAAGATGTAGAGCTTAGGTAAGAACTCACACACTAGGTATTTCTGTGCAGTCATCAAGAGTGGTGGGGTAGATGGGACCTATTGAAGGAACACTTGCGTGGGGAGGTGATATCCGAGCTACACGTGCTAGGGTACAGAGGAGGTGAGTGAGTTGGGTGCAGGGCAGAAGGGAACCCATGCTAGAGGCTTTCTGAGAGGTGGAGGGCTGGAAGACGAACGGTTAGCTGACTAACTAACGGTTAGCTGACTAATGGCCTCAGGCCAGACCAGACTCTGCATGTGTGAGAGTACCTGTTCCCTCCCCAGGTGACACGAGAACACAGCTTACTGAGTGGTTCTCATTCAGACGCCTTTTCCCTCCTCCTCCCGTTTCTTTCTTTCCATTTTGTGGTTTACCAGAGAACAGGAGAGACTGCCCTCATAGGTCACAGTGAGTGAATAGTAAAGCATCTGCTCTTGTTGGCCTTATTCTGGCTGGTATGCAGGACACCTTGGCCAGTGTTTTCCACAGGAACCGTGCAGGGAAGGATGGACTTACCTCCCGATGTTTGGTAGGAGCCACAGAGCAAGTGGGTTCATTGTCCAAGGTCACCTAGCTGGACAGGGCCTGGTGACGTGGCATAATCAGGGCCACTACTCCTGGCTTTGTCTTCCCTTTGGCTTTCCCTGCTGCTGAACAATAAAGGGATGAAAGGTACTGTGGAGTCATTGTGTGTGTGTGTGTGTGTGTGTGTGTGTGTGTGTGTGTTTGCTATTATCACCACCCCAGCCTGTCCTGACTTAGTTTTGAGACCTCCAGGGGGTCCTTCAGGCTGTACTTGGGAGCTGAGTTATCTAGTAGGAGCCTGTAGGCAGGGAGTCATCAGCCCCTCAGTGCTCACTGGAAATGCTGATGTCAGTTGAGGCTGAGCCCTGGCTGTTGGTCCCTGAGACTGCAGTAGGGGCAGTTTCTCTCTTCCTAAAGTGAGTGCCACACCACTTTTCCTGCCACCATCACCTTTTGCATCTCTAAGGTCTTTGCTGTCACTGCCTCATTCTTTGGAAAGTTGGTTATATATAGTGGCCACAAGTTAGAGTTGTTGTCTGTGAAGGAAACGGCAATGTGGATCTGGATTATCGATGTAGGATGTTTGCAGGAGAGAAGTTGGAGCCATTGTGGCCTTCTTCCAGCTCTGCCTGTCTCTTCTGTCTGTCTCTGGAAATGGCCCTGAGCTGTCTGCAGACACTGGGAGGGGGGCAAACCTGCCACTGCAGCGATGACAAGAAGGGGTGACGGGCGTGCGAGGTAGAGGCACTCAGAGTCTGATCCTGCCTGGCAGGGCTTCTCTGCTTTCCTGCTGACCAAACCAAAGGCAAGATCAGTTCTTGGCCACACAACAGCTATCTGTCAGGAGACAAAGCCAGAGATCTGAAAGGTGGAAGTAGGATGGGCTGAAAATGGCACAGAGAAGCCCCAGAGTTTCAGGTATATCAGGGACTGCGTCTGAGCACTCGAGGACATTTGGACTGCTTGTCACAGGAGGAGGCAGTGGGCCAGCTCAGGAGAAGTGCCACTATCAGAGACCCAGAGGGACCTCCGCGGGCAGTGAGCTTGCTCTGCCTCTTGCTGTCATTCTAAAGCAGACTCACGGGCCTGTGTGTTCTCTGGCTTTCTGCTGCCTCTGAGGGCATTGCTTAGCACTCCAAGCTCATGGAGCCTGTGCTGTCTCCCATTCTGCCCCTGGGTCTGATGTTTGGGCGACCTCCCTGGGAAGAGGTGAGTACTTTGTGGCAGGCAGACGTTGGAAGGAGAGCTGCCCTGTAGGCCTGTGGATTCTCTCCCTGACCTACTCGCAACCTTACAGTGGAGACAGTTTAATGCTGATGACCTCACTGAAGTTGGATATCTTGATCCAACATTCTGTAGCTGAAAGTGGAACTCTCATCCTACCAGCTCATCCCTCAGCCAAATTCTGTGGAAATATTTTACTTACAAGAGTCATCAGTCTTCGCTGCAGCACTGTTCCCAGAAGCCACAATGTGGAAACAACCCCTGTGTCCAAGAACAGACGAGTGGACCAAGAAACTGGTCTATCTATTCGATGGAATATTACTCAGATAGCAGACAAGATGAAGTCATGCAATTTGACGCTGTGTGGATGGATCTGGAGAATATCATACCGAGAGGAGTGAGTCAGAAGGAGAGGAAGAGATGCAGAGATCTCACACACGAGATCACGATCATGATCACAATCATCCTGTTGTTCTTTGATTGCCTCGAGCAGGCACCAGTAACGTCTCCTTCTTCCTAGCCCTGAGATTTTAAAAGAGCCATTTCAATGCTCTTTCAGGGTTAGGAGAAGGAGACCCATCATTGTTACTGGTATTTGGCATATTGAGTATGACATGGGAAGTTTGCCAGACTCTGCCGTGCGGGCAGGATACTTTTGGTAGCCTGCCAGGTTCTCCAAAGGAAAAATAAAATAATAAGATGTCGCGCGGCCGCAGATGCGGCCACGTGCTTCCAGGAGCTGGGTTTTATAGTCTCTGCATCTTGGCCGTTGATGGAACCAACCTGGCGCTGGTGGCAGCTGGTGGGTGTGATGCCTACCTACTGGAAGATGGGGGTCTGGGTGGAGAAGGCCCAGTCCCAATCCGAGCAGACTTGGAGATCTCTGCCCCGGAACCCGCATGCCTGGGTTCCTCTGCCAGTTCTTTCATGCATGAGGCCTGTCCGGACATGTGGAGAGTGGTCCCAGCATGGCCGTGGCTGGCTCCAGAGGTCCTCAGCTGCTGGGACTCTGCTTGGGGTGGGGGGGGGGAGAGAAACTCAACCCTCCCCCCTCCAAGAGGCCCCGGTGAGGACAGCCAGGCGTGGGGGCAGGAGACTCATGAGATATGGAGAAGTATGGTAGGGCAACAGCTGCCCACAGGCAGCAAAACCAGAGACCTGGTCTGCAGGAGAAAGCGTGGGGGGCGGTGGGGGCGGGGAAGTGCCCTCCCATTAGCAGCATGGCAAACCTCAGCACCTAAAATAGCACTGTAGCACTGTCCTTCTTTTGTTCATCGATTTGCTGGAGCGGGCAGCAGTAACGTCTCCATTGTGAGACTTGTTGTTACTGTTTTTGGCATATTGAATATATCACAGGTGGCTTGCCAGGCTTTGAAGCGCCTAAAATAAAATTTAAAAAGGTAAAAAGGTAAAGGCCCTCCCGTTGATCATCGATTTGCTCGAGCGGGCCCAGTAACGTCTCCATTGGAGACTTTGTTGTTACTGTGTCTGGCATATCGAATACGTCACGGGGAGCTTGCCAGGCTCTGCCGTGCGGGCGAGATACTCTCGGTAGCTTGCCGGGCTCTCCGAGAGGGGTTGAGGAATCGAACTCGGGTCGGCCATGTTGGCTGCGTGCAAGGCAAACGCCCTACCGCTGTGCTATCAAGAAAAAAATTGAATTATCATTAAAAATGACAAAAATAGGGGCTGGAGAGATAGCACAGTGGGTAAGGCGTTTGCCTTGCACGTGACTGACCCGGGTTTGATTCCCGGCATCCCATATGGTCCCCTGAGCACTGCCAGGAGTAACTCCTGAGTGAAGAGCCAGGAGTAACCCCTGTGCATTGCCGGGTGTGACCCAAAAAGCAAAAAAATAAAAATAAATAAAAAAATAAAAATGACAAAAATAATCTACCCAGATACCTGTGAGTGATATGTCAGTGAGAGTCCACCTGTAGATCCAGGCCTGAGACTCTCTGTGCTGATTCCCGACCTGTGTCTGTGCAGCATGGCCTGGGCAGGATTGGCCAGATGTTCATACATAATTGGATCCCCTGTGACACTGGATCCCCGTTTCGAAGGCAGTCTTTCATCTACACCCAGCTAAGCATGCATTTTGTTTGTTGGGGGTGGGGTGGGGGTGGGAATCCGGACAACTAACAGTGTTCAAGGCTTACTCCTGAGGGTCCTCAGGAATCCAGGGATCATGCCTAGAGGTGCTTGGGGGACCATTTGTGGTGCTGGGGGTTAAGCTTGGTTGGTTGCATAAAAGTGCCTTACCTGTTGTACAACCCTCCCCCTGCCTCAGCTCTCTTAAGAGAAATGTGTGTTGTCAACATACAGAATCTCCTGGTGGTTGCAGTCTTTTCTTGAAATATTGCTCTGGAAGGGCCTGTGTTCCAGGACTGCAAAATTGTGAATTACGGGGCAGCTGTTGCTGCAGAATTCTGATGCTGGTCCTGCCTCTGGTATAAAAGCCGCTCCAATATCAAGAGAAATGCACATTGAGAATTTTAAACCTGTCCTTCATCACCCTTTCCCCATATACTTTCACTCAAAATTCCAAGTATCTTGATTAGGGGAGGAAAGAGGATCTTCAACTCACTCTGTCAGTTGACTTTAATGCTTCGGGATCCGTTATTTGGTAGAGAGAAAGGTAAAAGTGGAAGGAGTGGTTTTGGAAGATAAACATGGGTGGTCTGAAAGATGAGTTCAACTAACTCCTTAAAGAGCTTTGCATGGTGCTCTTTAAGAGGTTGCTCAGTGAATATAGGGTGCTGTACCTCCTACAGAGGCTCTGGGTTCACCCTGAAACTCAGATTCTCATCAGGAGCCCCTGCTACACCTTGTGTTGTTTCCATGTACCTTTCTAAGGGTTAATGAAGACCTACTATGGGAAGGGCTATCACTGTAGAACTGTCCTTTGACCCGGGACACCCACAGAATCTTTTTCATTTTTGTTTTTGTGAGACCATGCGGTACAGTTGTAGACTTACAAATTTTTGTGCTTGGGTTTCAATTTTACAATGATCCAATACCCATCCCTCCACCAGTGCCCATTTCCCACCACCACGGATCCCAGTATCCCTCCCACCCCCCATCCTCCCCATCCCACCCTGCCTCTGTGGCAGGGCATTCCTTTTTTTTTTTTTTTGCTTTTTGGGTCACACCCAGCAATGCTCAGGGGTTACTCCTGGCTTTGCACTCAGGAATCACTCCTGGCGGTGCTCGGGGGACCATATGGGATGCTGGGAATCGAACCTGGGTCGGCCGCGTGCAAGGCAAACGCCCTACCCGCTATACTATTGCTCCAGCCAGGGCATTCCCTTTTGTTCTCTCTCTCCTCTTGGGTGTTGCACCCACAGAATCTTTCCAGAGTATGTGTGATGGGCAAACCTTTGCCAGTGACAGAGAGTTGTATCATTCAAGGGTGTGTGTTTCACCTACCTTAACCAGTGAATGAAAGCAGATTGTATTAAAAACCTAGGTGGTCTTTTTCTAACAAAAAGATCACTTTGTACCTCAAAAGGAAAACTGTCACTGTCACTGTCCTCCCGTTGTTCATTGATTTGCTTGAGCGGGCCCAGTAACGTCTCTATTGGAGACTTTGTTGTTACTGTGTTTGGCATATCGAATACATCACGGGTAGCTTGCCAGGCTCTGCCGTGTGGCCAAGATACTCTCGGTAGCTTGCCGTGCTCTCTGAGAGGGGTGGAAGAATCGAACTCGGGTCAGCCATGTTGGCTGTGTGCAAGGCAAACGCCCTACAGCTGTGCTATCACTCCAGCCCTCAAAAGGAACAAAGGATTTCAAAGCTGTGTCAGTCCTTGGGCTAGTCACTATTCCCAGGTAGAGGCTTGGAGCAGAGATGTTTTACATCAGAGGAGGCTGGTGCCTGGGGCTGGACCTGAGAGGACACAGGAGGCCTGTCGTTGCTGTGACCACTGCTGCTGGCGCCCGAATGAAGCGCATGGAGCCACAGTGCCATCTTGGTTTCCCTGGTGCAGGTCTGGATGCAATTGCTCTCTCCTCTATCCTTTCTTTTTTCCTCTGGGCACCTTCAGAGGCTACAGGTGTGATAAGCAGGTACCAAAAAGAACACAGGGGGAGGGAGGCTCAGCTAGGCAGACGTGGGCAGTGCACCCCATCTGGAGATCAGGCGAGAGGACAGTGTGGTGCTTCTAGTTGGGGTGGTCACTGCAGAGAAGTGGGCCCTGGGTTGGATGCGTAAGCCCTTCTTATACACCTGCCGCTCTGGGCTCTCAGTATAGCGACTTTCTTAGACGTCTTCCATGAAGTTGGGTGTAAGCTTCTCATCACTGCGAGTCAGTTGGCACATGTTTCAGTAAAACATGTGTATCAGGGGCTGTCCCAGAGCGGCGGTGCTTGGAAAGGTGAGCAGAGACATCAGGCCCCTGTTACCTTCCTGCTCTGCAGAGGGCTGTGCAAAGGCCCCACTCTTCCTCCTGGCCCTGCGGTGTCTCTTGTTTTTTGAGGGCATACAGAGCTTTCTGGACAGCTGTGGGCTTCAGCCAGGCAGCTCTGGCTCCTGTACACTGTTCCGGTTTCCAGATGAATCCCCTGATGAAAATTGTTTCCTGTGAGGGGATTTCAGTCAGAAATTGACTCCGAAGGGGCAGGGGCTGCTCCGTCCCCTGACTCGGCCGCACTGCTCCCCTTAAGTTTGGGTGTCTAACGTTACAATTTGGTTTGACCCTGGCACAGACCAGGCAGGACTGGCTAGGCTGGTGTGAAAAGTGTCCATAGTTTGGTGTCAGAAGTTGCCGCAGTGCCTTTCCTGTGTGATTGAGACAACTTAGTCTTTCTGAAGGATACTTCCTTCAACTGGGGTTCAGCAGAGGTGCTTTTCTCCAGGGTGTTCCGTGGAACCAGGTGGGGCACTCTTTGCTGACCTTCACCTATTAGCAGCAGTATGGGGGTGGGGTGGGGATCACCTTGCAGAGGGAGTCCAGAGGGAACCCTGGTATGCAACTGGGTAGCTGGAGGGACCTAGGCCCTTTGGCTTGAGGAATCTGCCCGTTGCTATGGAATGAGGAGCCAGAGGGCAGGAAAAGGGTGCAGGACTGCTTTTCTCTCCGTCCTGTGGGGTTCCTGCTGAGAAGGTGGGTGGGCTGGCCCCTTTTGACTCCCTTAGTCTTACTCTTCCTGGGCCTGTCCTGACGACAGTGGTCCCTCCTGCACACAGGTTGTTTTCGAGAAGCAGCCAGTCCCACTTTAGGGCCTTCGCACAAACCCTGCCTGCAATGCCCTCTCAGCACATAAGCCCCTTTGCTCTTCCTTCCACGATAGGGGCGCATGCCCCAACAGAGGGACCATGTGAGGCCTTGCCAACATGAGTATCAGGCAGTGGGTGCTGGCAGTTCCAGCTCTTGTCACTGGGGCAGGGGAATGGGGCTGAGAGGTGTGATGGGCTGAAGAATCACTCCTACTGTGCATGGTTCATGTGCATTCATTTGGAACCAGGGCTTGTTTGTATGGTGGGAATTGACCTAGGGTACAGTTGTGTGACTGCAGAGGAAACGAAGTGGGAGCGGGAGTTTCAGCCTGGCTTTCTGAGTGCGTCTAGTGCATGCGAGCATGGGTAGGGATTTGCGTGCATGGATTTGCTTCATTATCTCCGTTCATCTAGCTGATGTCCATCCATGCTGGGCACACTGAACAAGGCTTCTTGGGGCAAGGGACAGTCAGGGATCTCCAGGGAAGATTCAGGGCTCTGGGACAGCTGCAGGACAGACACTGCCCTGAGAAAGCCTCTTCACTGCTCTCCTGGGTGCTGGCGTTTCTGGGAACCTGGAGGCTACCCAGTGCTTTGTCTTGAAGGCAGGCAGAGTTGTGTATCTGTGAGATAATGATGGGGACACTAGGAAAACAAAAATGGCTCGGGTGAGCCTTCAGGCAGAGAGAGGAGAGGGCACGTGGAGGAGCCTTTGGGAGGTGACTCCACTCTCTCCTTGCAGCTCACCTGCGGCGGTGTCAGGAGTGACTGGGAAACCCTTGGATATCACTGGTGCTGGGTCTGGGCCTGGAGGCCCTTCACACTCTGAGGTGTGGCTGGCTTCTCTCCTGCTTGGCGTTGGCACTTAATACTTGCACATCTTGGTGGGTCTGAGTCTGCATTTTCTTCTTGAACAGGCCAGAGGATTTGGAAAATTCTCAATTATGGAATCAAGTCCCTTGGAGCTAGTTAATAGTTAAGGGTGGCTCTGGGGGTCATTGTCTGCTTGAAATGTAGTGGTATGTGCCGTTTCATGCTGTGTGCTCATCTCCTTACAGATTATGTGCTTGGGGCATCTTGCATTCACAGTGGTGTGGATGGAAATCAGGAGCTAGGCGCAGGGGGCCAATCGAACTCATTATTGGGTCTGTGCCAGAGACACTGGTTCTGAAACACTGGGCTAGACTGAGTGCAATGAACAGGCACATCGGGGCTTTGGATGGTCACTGTGTTGGTCAAGGAGGAAGTACAGTCATTTTGAGAAGGGTGGCCTGCAGCCCTGCAGTGGCCAAGACCCTGACCCTTCCCCTGAGGAGCACGGGGGCCCCTCTGAGCCACTGCTGCCAGCTGTCCATGGCTGCCCTCAGAGGGCCAGAGACAGGCTAGTTTCGATGTCCAGTGTTCTCTGCCTCTGGTTTCTTCAGGGCTAGCACTTGGCTGAATTCTTTATCAACTCTTGTCTCTGAAATAATTGGGCCTTTGGTTAGTATTGGCACTCGGTTTTGGTAACAACCACCATTATCTGCAGAGCTGTGACATTTCCTGTTGGATCCCTTCAACTCATTTAATCCAGGCATGTGATGGAAATCTGAGGCTGTTCCATAAACAATTGTCCAGTGTATAGGGTTGTTCATATAGACCAGAGGCTCACAACTTATTTGACTTACTGTTCCCTCATTAAAAATCAATTAAAAATCATTCTGAAGCTCCTTGAAAATCCACCTTCTTTTATTTATTTTTTGTTTCATTTTGGGTTTTTTTGGCCACCCCCATTTTGCTCAGGGCTTGCTCCTGGCTCTGTGCTCAGGGATCATTTCCGGCGGTGCTTCAGGGCTATATGCGGTGCCAATGGGGACTCAAACCCAGGCTGGCCAAGAGCATGGCAAGCATCTTCTTGGTGCAGTTGTATCTGGCCCTGGAAACTACCTCTTTGAACAAGGTCGCAGAAGGCATCTTGATTGTTCCAGAGCTCCAGGGAGAGGAGTTGGAGTTGTCCAATAATATAGATGAATTTTGTGAGTGATTTTCCCAGAAAATGATGCTTGCATTGCCAAGTCACCTGCTTCCCGTGTTTTAAATGCTTTTCATCTGTTTTGTCAGGCTGTCCTTAAGATATTAGATTGGTGCATGTCTCAGGTTATTATTCCAAGTCATTCTTGGAGAAGGTGCTCAGAGCTCTTTGGCCGAGTGCACAGCTGGGGAAAGAGCACCTGGAGTGGTCAGGGAGGAGGGAGACAGCAGCCGAGTCCACCCTAGCGACTGATGGGGTGACAGATGTCATAGCCAGAACGCCCTTACAAACTCTTAAAAAAACCCAAAAACCAACCAACAGCAAACCTTTTTATATTTTATCTTTGCTTTTCCAGTAGCTGCAGCCAGATCTCATTGTTCATTGTCTTTCTGCTCTGAGACATAAAGGTTTGGAGCTGAACTCTGAGAAGGTCAGCGGAATCTGTGAGGCAGCCCTCAGTACTACGGGCTTGCTAGGGACTGTGGCCATGGGAGTTTGGGGGACCCGCACCCTTGGAGGGCAGCACCTGCTCCTATTGTCTGGGGGCAGGGAGCTGTGGTAGGTGAGGTCCACACCGCAGGACTGAGCTGCACAGCCCCAGTGCCACTGTGACAGGCCCTGGGAGGTCCTGCTGGGCATGTGGAAGACGGCCGGCTGTGTCCATGGTGTGAGGAGGCGCTGAGCCAGTCTGTGAGTGGAGGATGCTCCCGCCAGCCCTTCTGTGTAGTACTGTCTCAGGTCACTGGTTCAGACATGGTCTGGCCAAGTGTGGACTGTGTTGGCATCAGGAAAACCGTCGCTCTCCATTCGGCATTGGGTTTCCTGTCTTGTTCCCTTGTTTCATATTCTTGAAGTCCTGGGGACTCCAAGTGAAGTCAGGACTGCGAGGTTATGTCTGAGAAGGGTCCTGAGGTCCAGGTTGGAATGGGGGTGGGGGATGGAGAGCCAGCGTCCCCAGGTCCTGCTGCACTTTTAACTCAGATCACTCACTGGGTGTGGACTCAGGATGGTCCAGACGCAGGGTCCACAGACACAGTGGCCTAGAGGGAATTCCCAGAGAATGGAGAGGAAGGAGGCAGGTGGGCGGAAGGGCATCAAGGCCTGTGGAGGTTCTCTGGGGTCCTCCTGCCCTGCCTGCTTCCACAGGCCCTCACCCTTCCTCCTGAAATGTGGGAGTTGACTCTGACTCACACAGTTGCTGGTGCAGCTCCTGAGACAGTGACCAGAACCACTCTTCGGTATCATCTGAATGCCAGGATGGGACTTTACGCATGATGTAGCCCATTTAGACATGGAGACACGTGCATGCACAGCGGTGTGAGAGCAGAAGAGACATGTAATCTCTCATTTCAGCCTCCTTGTTGGTTAAGGTTTGAAACAGAATGAGTAGATATAATCAAGAATCCTCTTGCAGGTGAACTCGATCGATAGCCATGCTGATGGTGCCAGCACTGACAGAGATCTCCCGGGTCTGACAGACAGTTGCCTGTGCTCAGTGACTAACTGTCCTCACTGTGTCACCACAGAAGTCTGTTCTGCAGCTGCTAGTTAATAGCATTGGGTCACTTGAGGTCCTCGGTTCTCGGGGCTGAATATCCTCATTCGCTCTGGACACTAGCAGGTGATAACCACGGCAGTAGCCAGAGTGTTTGAGTTCCCATTTATGATTAAACCGGCAGCAGCTGCCTTTGTTCCCTCTCAATGGGACCTGCTGTGTGTGACTGGCCGGCGATGGGGACATCTGAATGATCGTGTTTGCTGTTTGCAGGTTCTGCGGCTTCCCCTGCCACCTGCAACTCTCATTTGTCACAAACCGCTCAGGTGAGTCTGTGTGTCTGTTTCTTTGTCCCAGTTTCTTCTCCGGTCTCTGACTTTGAATTTACCCCTAGAGTTAGGTACTACTATTTGATAATCTAGTTCTCTTTTCATCTCAAAAATTAATTGGGGTGTAGTTCAGCAGTAGGGCACTTGCTTTGCATGTATAAGGCCCTGAATTAAATCCCCCAAATAAAAAGTAACTGGGAGGCATCACACACTATATTCATGCTGCTTTTCCTGGCGGATGCATCCTCCTGCTCTTATATGCCCCATGTAGTGGGTAAATCTTGTCTTTCAGTCAGCAGCTATACTGCCATGGCTCGATTGTGAAGAAGAAAATTCTGGGAGGAGGTTCTACTAGATTCTTAATTGAAGAATGTGTCCCTGAAGGGCTGCCATCAGGGACATTATCCATTTTTTTTTAGCTCATTGTGCAAAAATTCAGATTAAAAAAAAATTTTTTTTTGGTGGGGCACACCCAATGGTGGTCAGAACTTCTTTCTGACTCTACACTCAGGGATTACTCCTGATGGTGCTCAAATGGGATGACAGGAATCGAATCCAGGTTGGCCACGTGCAAGGCAAGTGCATTACCTACTGGACTATTGCTTGGGCCCTTGATCTGATTTTTAATGTCATCAGAACCGGCTTCCTTCCATGTCTGGCTCATTGGGAGAGAAAACTCAGATGCAGGGGTGCATTGGAGAAAAGTTCATGCATCCCTCTGATTTAATGGTGGCTGTGATTGTCATGGGTTGGACATTTTCCTTTTGTCCTGCCACCACCTGGAGCATTGCAGATATGGGCCTGAGTAGTGAACCTGTGGTCCCTGTGCTGAGGGCGGCAGGACGGGAAGCCCTGCAGGGCGTAGCCATGGTTTCCCAGACCCTGGGACTCCTCTGCTCTTGACAGCGGTATCCGTCCTCCTCTTACTCCTTTCTGGGCCCGGAGCTCGTCAGTAAGTGTCTCTCCCAGGGAAGTGAGGGTCCTTCCACTGCCTGCTCCGCTTGCCTCAGGGGGTCTCATTTCCTGTGGTTGCTTCAACACTCACCCCTCAAGCTGCAGGTGGACAAGCTGGTCTGTCTCTGCTGGCATATTTCCTCTCCCCAAGGTGCTTCTTGCAGCTGTTGACTGACACTCAAAGCTGGGACAGGTGCTCTGTGGCTACTGCTCTGACCTTCCTCCTGGCCAGGCTGGCCCAGAGTCCGCAGCTTGCTGGCCAGCCTCTTCTTAGTTTTCCTGACTGCTGGCTTGCCTTGTCCCAGCTGAGCCTTGAAGGAAATGAAGACTTCTTCCCTCTAGAGGGAGGAACAGTTGAGAGAGGAAATTTCAGGCCTTGATGCGTGTCCCCTGCCCTGTGCCCAGAGATGGTGACCTGCACGTCCTGTGTGGCTCCTGGCCCCGTCTCACAGAGTCCCTCTCTCCAGGTTGCCAGCTCTGAGTTGCACCATGGAAAACAGCCACGAGCTGGACCTCACTTACATCACTGAGCGCATCATTGCCGTGTCCTTCCCTGCGGGCTGCTCGGAGGAGTCCTACCTGCATAACCTGCAGGAGGTCACGCGCATGCTGAGGTCCAAACATGGGGACAACTACCTGGTGAGTGGGGGCCGTGGCCGAGACGGTGGTTGAGCAGGTATTAGCTGCCCTCGCCCCAGGCACCGTGTGGGGGTGACTGCAGCCCACCCACCTCTGACCTCTGAGTCCAGCAGCGTTTGCAGGGTTTTGGCGTGCACCAAGAATTGTGCAGGGACTCCTGTCCCCTTGGACGTGACAGGGAAGCGTCACTGTTCTGCAATGTGGCTGCCCCACCATCACCATGTGGGGGACCCCCACCCTGTCTTGCTTCCCCAGCTCCAGCACACGGCCTCAGACTGTCCCCCTGGCTGGCAGGCAAAGTGCCACCTCCCTCCTGTAACTGGAGGGTCATGTGAGTGTCCCAGAACCCGGTGGCTAGTGCATGGGTCTGAGGAGCAGTGTGGAGGGCGCTGTCTCATGCCAGGATCTGCCACGTGTGCCCCGGAAGACCTGGTATCTGGTGGCGGTGGCACTGTCCTGCTCACTTTCTCGTGTGGTGATCCCTGTGGGGTGAGTCAGCCTTCGGTCTGCCCTGACCTCCCTGTGAGACGCAGCTCGTCTTCCCCCTCTGTCCACATGTTCGTCCCAGAGGACTGCATGGCCCTGTCAGACTTCTGCAGCCTCTGTTGGGCCTGAGCTGGTGACCATGGCCGGCTGGAAGAGCTGTGGCCCTGGGTTCCTCTGGGAGGAGGACGTGTGTGAAGGCCCACCCGGCCCTGTTCTGAGTCTCCACTGTCCGTTTCTTAGAACTTTGCCCCACCCCCATGCCTTCCTGGGTAGTCACCTACTCCAGTCCACAGAACTCTGATCACCCACAGTCCACAGAGACCCTGGCAGGGCCCAGGGCTGCCATGTACTGGGCTAGGGTCGGCCAAAGTTCTTTCCAGACCATTCAGGGCCTCCTTGGGGCCAGAGTGCCCTTGCACCGTCCTGTGAGGGAGAATCATGGTCTGTTTTGAAAGAAAGGCTGAAACTGGGTTGTGCATCTCCTGAGCTGCGAAGCCTGTGAGAGTGAATCCCCCTCAGACCATGGCTAAGAGGATGAGGCCCGCTCAGAAGGGAAGCTGGGGCCCTTGTTTAGTGGCGCCATGGCTGGGGCTTCTCTCCACTCTGATCAGCATCTGGCTCTGAAGTGACGGGGGCCTGGAGCTGGATTTCTACCCCCCTCATGCTCCCATGAGTTTCTCTTTAGCTCGCTCAGGATGTGCTTCGTCCGGGCTTGGCGCGTGCGCCCTGCTCGGCTGTGCGTGTTGGTGACTCAGCAGGCTGTGCTCTGTGCCCCTGCTTGTGCCGGGTTGCTCCTGGGCAAGCTAGACTTCTCTTGCCACCTGGAAATGCCTGTTCTGTTTTGTGTTTATTTCACGATAATTACATTTCTATACGTTTCAATTTTTTGCAGGTATTAAACCTTTCAGAGAAGAAGTATGACCTGACAAAGCTTAACCCAAAGGTATGGACGTGGCAGTTTTGTTCTGTTTCATAAACTATCCATGGACATTGTTTCTGCTGCAAAAGCTTCAAACTTTGTGTGATGTGACTCAGTAGTAGGTTAAGGGTTGGTCCTGGTAGGGATTCTTGTTTAAATGAAATACTGCTTTTTTGGTTTGAAATAATTATAAATTCACAGGAATTTGCAAAATGAACATAGAGATTTCCCTATATTCTTGACTAGGTATCCCCATGGTCACACCTTGCATGTTCAACAGTAACATAGCAACATCTGGAGTGCCAGAGTTGAGCCTATGTTGTTTGCAAGCAACCTACCCATTGTACGAGTGCAAAAGCCACGAATTGCATTCAGCCATGGGAGTTTTATGGGGGTAGGGGGTTGGGGAGGAGAGAGAGAGAGAGAGAGAGAGAGAAGACCATTGGGCAAGCTATGGTATCTCTGTTCGCACACAGTTGACCCATGTACTTCAAGTGTTTGAACTGTGTAGGCCTATGTTTATGGGGATCTTATAAGCAGATATCATAAACTTAAGGTATTGATAAATAAAGGACAAAACTGCAAATGTACGTTTTTTAATGATTTCTCTCTCCCTCTTTTGGGGTTGGGGGACACACCCAGCAGTGCTCAGGGATCACTACTCACTCCTGGCAGGCTTAGGGGACAATATGGGGTGCCAGGGATTAAACCCGGGTCATCCACATGCAAGTGCTACCTGTTGTGCTGTCACTGTGGACCCTCTTTATGATTTTCTTGATAATGCTTTCTTTTCTCTAGCTTACATTATTCCATGAGTACAATAATCTTGTATTACAATGCAAAAATACTTGTCTTTAGCTTTTAGTTGGCAAGACTTAGTTGTTCAAGATTATATTTATAGTATAGTATAATAATACTATAATAATACAATAATATAGTATAACTATATTTCATATGTTGAAATATTTTCCAACCATTATGATAAAGCACGTAAGAAAATAGGGGCTAGAGAGAGTACAGCGGGTAGCCTTGCATGTGGTCAACTAAGGCTGGGTCTCCAGCACCTGGAATTATGGTCGCCTGACTATACCAGGAGGGACCCTGAGCACCAAGCCAGGAGAAGACTCTGGCCCCCCAAACACAGTATTCACCAAAAACAAACAAGCAGTTAGTGGCCTGTTTTAATGCTAGCTGAAAGCAGGATTTATGCTTCATGTGCTTCAACTGTGCCAAATTTTGACTTAGAAGTAGTCCAAAGGGATTCAACAATGTTAACAACTATGACCTCAAGGAAGTGCAAGGGGGTTATGAATTTTCCTGCTTTCTGTCAGTTTTCTGTGTTTTCTATGAATTTATGCTATTTCTGTTGCCTTTATGTTAAGGTTCCTCTGAACCCTTTAATTAGAGGGGACAGGAAAGGGAGTAGTGATCAAAAAGTGTCCTAGGATCTGCATGTGCAGGTCCGGATGCTTAGAACTGCTAGTCTCATGGCAGATCCACTGAACTCTTCTCACATAACTCATGTCAGACCCACTGAACTCCTCTCACACATGACTCATGTCAGATCCACTGAGCTTCTCTCATATATGACTCATGAGTTACACTGAGCTTCTCTCACACATGACTCATGTCAGTCACACTGAGCTCTTCTCACATGAGTCATGTCAGACCCACTGAACTCCTCTCACATATGACTCATGTCAGTCACACTGAGTTCCTCACATGACTTATGTCAGCCACAGTGAGCTTCTCTCACACTTGACTCATGTCAGTCACACTGAGCTCCTCTCACATGACTCATGTCAGACCCACTGAGCTCCTCTCCATTGACTCATGTCAGACACATTGAGCTTCTCTCAGACATGACTATGTCAGTCACACTGAGCTTCTCTCACATGACTCATGTCAGTCACACTGAGCTGCTCTCATGTGACTCATGTCAGTCACACTGAGCTCCTCTCACACGACTCATGTCAGACACACTGAGCTCCTCTCACATGACTCGTGTCAGTCACACTGAGCTCCTCTCACATGACTTGTGTCAGACACATTGAGCTTCTCTCAAACATGACTATGTCAGTCACACTGAGCTTCTCTCACATGGCTCATGTCAGTCACACTGAGCTTCTCTCATGTGACTCATGTCAGTCACACTAAGTTTCTCTAACATGACTCATGTCAGACCCACAGAACTCCTCACATGATTCATGTCAGTCACACTGAGCTCCTCTCACACGACTCATGTCAGACACACTGAGCTCCTCTCACATGACTTGTGTCAGTCACACTGAGCTCCTCTCACATGACTCATGTCAGTCACACTGACCTCCTCTCACATGACTCATATCAGACACATTGAGCTTCTCTCAGACATGACTATGTCAGTCACACTGAGCTCCTCTCACATGACTCATGTCAGTCACACTGAGCTCCTCTCACATGACTCATGTCAGTCACACTGACCTCCTCTCACATGACTCATGTCAGACACATTGAGCTTCTCTCAGACATGACTATGTCAGTCACACTGAGCTTCTCTCACATGACTCATGTCAGTCACACTGACCTCCTCTCACGTGACTCATGTCAGACACATTGAGCTTCTCTCAGACATGACTATGTCAGTCACACTGAGCTCCTCTCACATGACTCATGTCAGTCACACTGAGCTCCTCTCACATGACTCATGTCAGTCACACTGACCTCCTCTCACATGACTCATGTCAGACACATTGAGCTTCTCTCAGACATGACTATGTCAGTCACACTGAGCTCCTCTCACATGACTTGTGTCAGTCACAGTGAGCTCCTCTCACACGACTCATGTCAGACACACTGAGCTCCTCTCACATGACTTGTGTCAGTCACACTGAGCTCCTCTCACATGACTCACGTCAGACACACTGAGCTTCTCTAACATGACTCATGTCAGACCCACTGAACTCCTCACATGATTCATGTCAGTCACACTGAGCTTCTCTCACACGTGACTTATGTCAGACACACTGAGCTCCACTCACATGACTTATGTCAGTCACACTGAGCTTTTCTCACACATGACTCATGTCAGTCACACATGACTCATTTCAGACCCACTGAGCTCGCTCACACATGACTCATGTCAAACACACTGAATCCTCTAACATGCCTGACTCATATCTGACACAATAAGCTCCTATCACACACACGACTCATGTCAGACCCACAGAGCTCATGTCACACCTGACTCATTTCAGAGCCATTGAGGTCTTCTCACACATGACTCATGTCAGACCCACTGAGCTCCTCTCACATGACTCATGTCAGACCCACTGAGGTCCTCTATATGGAACTCATGTCGGACTCAGTGAGCCCTCTCACACATGATTCATCAGACCCACTGAGCTCCTCACATGTGCTATGACTCATCAGACCCACTGAGCTCCTCTCCCACATGACTCATGTCAGATCTGTGAGCTCTTCAGCACAGCACAGAATTCTCTCTGTGATGTGCTGTGATCAGTGTTGAAGGTTCTCCCAGAAGATGTTTGTTCTAGACACGTGCCCTCTGGCTGCTCCCAGATGCTTCCTGGGCATGCCTTCTGCATTTCTCCAAACTGTGATTGCGTCTTTTAAGAGGAATTTGGCAGCAACTATGGCCAAGAATTTCTGTCTCATTTTGCCTGGTTTCAACATCCCCAAGTCTTTTTTCCCATTAGCAGTTTCTTGCTGCTCTTTATAGAATCCAGAATACCAGGGACAGAGATCTCTGGGGCATTAAAATATGTCATGCTGTTCTTTCCAGTAAAGAATCCTGGGAATTTCCACTCAGGTCTAAAAGAGCAACAGAGTATAATTTTTTTAAATCATCAGCTAAAATGTATTTGTAAATTTTTAAAAAAGATCAATGTGAGTGGCCTCAGAGAAGAAAACTCAGCTGCCTCCTCTGTCTTAGCAGATTCTGGACGTGGGCTGGCCTGAGCTGCATGCACCCCCCTTGGACAAAGTGTGTAGCATCTGCAAGGCCCAGGAGTCATGGCTGAACAGTGACCCCCAGCATGTTGTGGTCATTCACTGCAGGGTAAGTGCTGCGCATTCCCCAGTATTGGAGTCCTCAGGCACTTGTGATTGTGCCACAGGCCTTGTAGTATAGCCAGATGTTTATAGTCGCCCTCAAGGAGAGAAAAGTACACCCCTCTCCCCAAACCTGCAGAACTGATCTGACTAAGGCCCATGGGTGCGTGGCTTTAGAAGCTAAGGGAGGGTACTAGGGGGAGTGAACCCTTTGGTTCATTTTTGCTTATTTTTCACAGAAATACTTTTTAAAATTGTGAGGGGTCTTTCAGAGGTCTGGAGAGGTTGCAGATCTTGGAAGTCTGGGGTACTTCTAATTATAGTTCGGCTAGCAGGTAATGGCTCAGTTTGAGTGCTCAGGGGTGCAAGGCTGGGACTCCTGAGGCATCCCAGCAGCGCTCAGGCCTTCCGCAGTGACACCAGTGCTGAGGACAGAACAGGGTCGGCTTATGCAAACATTTGCCCCTATGTTACCTCCCTGTCTCCAGAAAAAATTTTTCGTCAGAAAGAGAAGAGCACTTGCTATGGAGGCAGGCATGGACCCTTCTCAGCTCTCAGTCAGGGAGGACGAAGCGGGGGCTGTTGCAGTGAACACTCGCTGCTCTCCAAGTGGGCTGGCTTGACAGGACCTGAGAGGAAACATGAGTGCCTGGAGGTCAGCGTGCAGAAGAAATTCAGGCAGAGCTGCTATCAGCAGCTGTTCGACCCTGTGTGTGCCCGAGAGTCAGGGAGCTGAGAAGTGAAGTTCACGGTAGAGAAGACTCCTGGTCACGTCCACACGCTGTATGCCTGTCAGAAGTTCTGATGCTCAGGTGTCCAGTTCCGAGAGTCTACCTGGGATTCCTCTTGTTGGTACCCCTACCACCTCCAGTCACGTATTGGCTGGAATAGCGGCTCTTCACTTTCCTGAAAAGAACCACGCGGGTTAGTGGTTTGGGGGTTACACAGCACAGGGATGCCTGCTGATCACTAGGACAGCAGCATTAGGAAGCCTGATGGTCAGTTTAGGGGCCTCGTGGTCTTGTTGAAACTGATTCTACCTGATTGTAAGACTGTAGCCCATGCTACCCATAAACAAAAGCATGTGCATGTTCCAGTCGGACCTTTAGGACACTGAAACATTAGTTTTGTAATTTTCTTGTGTCATGGAATTTTATTTTTCACTTTCTCTAGTTATACTAAAGCATAAAAATCACTTTTGCGGATACAGGTGTTGAGCAAAAGTGTCTCATGGGCTGTGGTTTACTGCCTGCTATTAGGAACTGTAGCAGAATGTTCTAGACAGCACTAGTTCCTGGTCCTGGGTGGAGGCAGCCTGTGGTTTAGCTAATGCCTCCAAGCAGCTCTTTTTTGCTGAAGGTGTTTGCCTGCGATCCCAGTGGGGCTGCTCTGTCTGGGCTGTGTGTTTGACACCTTGATCAATGGGCCGCACTGCTCTCAGCCTTCTGGATGCGGTTTCCTTGTATTCGGCCTTTCTCTGCTCTGGGCAAACTCCCCGAGCCATTAACCCTCTAAGGGTCATGCAAGTCTCATCTAGGTTACTAGGCCAATTACGTTAATTTCTGGCCTCACTGGTGAACTGTGAGTTGAACCATCCTCATCTCTGCGCAGACCTTTCCTGGGGGCATCGGCAGTCTCCCTGGGTCGCTCTGCTCCTGCTGTGGGCATTTGCTCTGGCACGGTAGTGCTGGTTTTCCTCTAGAGCAGATTCTGTGTTACACCCCCAGTAACTGAGCACTTCCTGTTCTGATTGCATCTCTGTTGGAACATTCCTGAGAAATTGCTTCCTCTTTTGTCTCCTGCAGGGTGGAAAGGGACGCATTGGAGTGGTCATATCGTCCTATATGCATTTCACCAACGTCTCGGCCAGGTAGGACAGAGGCACTGCCTGCACTGGGCCCTGGGAAGCTCTAGGCCTGGTGGAACTCCTGGAGGTGGGACTCGGCAGCCCCATGTCCTCAGTGCCTGGATCCCATTTTCAACCAAGGCTTCATCCTATTGAGAAAGACATTTTCCTGGTTGTGCCAATATATTTGATTTATGCTAAAGACTCCTAGGGAGGCATGCAAACAGTGAGTGTTGATACCAACAAAAACAATAGGGATGAATGGCACCTTTCTTAAAGGCAGGAACTACACTGCATCCCTCATCAGGTCATACCCTGTGAACAGGAATGGCTGCAGACTCTGCCCGCTTTGGGCCTTCGAGAAGACCATGCTTCCGTTCATTTCTTCCCGCAGTCCTACCACATAACCTGGGTCTGGTGTCCTGGCTCTCACTTTACAGATGAGGAAACCAAAATGCCCAGAAGTCAGGCCACTCTCTGTTGAGCTGGAAGTAAGGTCTGGCCTGGTTCTCAGGAGGTGGAAGAGGAGGCACGGGTTGTAAGGTACCACCATGGGGGTGTTGGACCCCCAGCCGGCAGCGTGCCTATGGGCCTGCAAGGGCAGGTGCCAGGAGACCATCAAGAAACGCAGCCGCAAGCCAGCCCCCCGGCAAAGCAGGCAATAAAGGCTGTGCCTCCTTAGACTTCGCAGCACATACCTCCACTCATGCCGAATCCTCTTAAAAATATCATTCTTTATGTGCCTTAATTTGCATGAGCCCTCTCGTTTCAATGGCCACTTTGTGAAGCATGAAACGCTCCATTCTGAGGAAATACAAGCGTATTCATATTAGCTGACAAATCCTCTCCTTTCTACCATTAAGGAGTGAAATCTGACTTTTCCAATGTTTTCTCTGGAAACAAATTGGGGTTCTTTTGCATGCCAGGGAGGAAACTGAACCCCCAGTAAAAATCAGATCCCTGCTTAGTGATAATAAGCATCTGTGTATGTGCCAGACAGATCATACTCCTGGTCACATCAGGCTCCTCAGTTGAGTGAAAGACGTTTGTTGAGGCAGCGTGTTTGCCTGGGGAGTCTGAGGGGAGAGTGGTTTCCATTCTGCAGGTGACAGTGTAGCTTTGTTCTGCATGGTCTGGAAGGCCCTGGCATTGGGTGGGGTGGAGGGTGAGGGCCTTGTTCATTTGGGCACTTCTCCAGGCCTCTCATTGGCTGAATGATCAGTACAGGTCTCAGTTGCTCTTATCTGGCAGTTCTGTGCCCCCTTCTCAGTCTTGGGGTCCCCATGTGGGATGGGGAATGACAGACTCCCTCTGGGGGATCTGTGTGATTCAGGGTAGCAGTGTAGGGCAGTCCCTTAGAGCAGTGCTGCCAGTTCTGAAGAGTAAGAAGTACTTTCCATAAAGTGGGTCCTTGGCAGTTCGACTCTCAGAATCACATGCTTTTCAGATATTTCTCCACCATGGTTACTGTGGCTGCAAGAAAGAGTGAGTTCTGTGCAATGTTTTTAGTTACGAACGTGAATATTATGATTTCAGTGTCTGTTGTGTTCCGTATCTTGGCTTCCAGCATTGATTAAGAAGTTTGGTTGCTCCTTTCGATTCTCTTCTCTCAAGCCAAGTGGTGACGCTCTCAGGCTTTTTGAGTCATTTCCTCCCCATCTCCTTCAGTGCTACCCCAGGAAGCAACGTACTGGCCTAGTTCTCAGCACGGAATCATACAACTTAGCTTGCTGCCTGTTGAGTGATGCTCCAGCTCTCTCTTTGCCACCATGCCCCTTGTTTAGACAGATACGAGTGGCAAATTATCCCTCTGAAAGGGTGTAGACTGGTGCTGAGAAATAGATACTGGTGGAGGGATGGGTGTTGAAATACTGTATGACTGAAACCCAATCATGAACAACTTTGTAAAAAAAAATAATAAAAGGTGTAGAGTGGCACTTTTCCTTTTCTGGAGGGGTCCATCCCCATTCCTAATTTTAGGGGAATCTGGGGCTTAGGTAAGTCTTGCCAACCCCTAGACTTTTGGCCAAGAGCCCGGTCAGAAAAATCTGGTGTGGGCATTCTGAAGATTCTTTTGAGAACACTGGAGGGCAGTGCAGAGCTGATTAGTGTCCCATGGACTCTGGGAAAGCAGGGCTGCTTGTGGTGGTCACTTAGAGACAAAGCAGCCAGCTCTCTGGCCTGTGTCTGCTTCTCTATGGGTGGTCATGTTCTCTGCTGAGCTTCCAGACTTGCCTTGTGGACTGTCCGTGATGACATTGCTCATATACTCGGGGCCTGGTGCTTGGGTTCCCATATGTCACCATGCGCCACCACCTGAGTCCACCTTTGGGAAGACACAAGTGGCCAGTTCTCTTAGGTGTTTGAGGGGTATTCCTGAGTGCCATGCCTGAGATGAACTCCTGGGGGTGCTTGACCTGGCATATGATGCTTGCACAGTGGATTGAACTTATTCCTGAGTGGGTCAGTGAGGCCCAGGGGCTGAAGTCTGTGTCACAACATGTGGGCAGAGTCAAGCTCATGGGCGCTGCTCACTCAGAACTGGCACAGGACTGGAGGCATTCTGCAGAACTAACATTCTCTCTCTCTTTCTCTCTCTTCCCCCCATTTCCCATCTCCCCAGTGCTGACCAGGCTCTGGACAGATTTGCAATGAAGAAGTTCTATGATGATAAAGTTTCAATGCTGATGCAGCCTTCCCAGAAACGGTATGTGTCTGTCTGAGCCAGTGTGAATAGAGTCTGAGGCGATTTCAAACACAGGGACAAGGAAGATGGGAGTGGGGAGGGGAAGGACTGAAGGGGGGTCGGGAATCCTGGTGTATCTGAAGGGGAGTCAGCCTGTGCCTGTCAGGCATAGTTCTTTAAGCCAGTATTACCTCAATAACAGTATAATAAATGAAAATGTAGGCAAAGGAGAGTTCTCTCTGCTGGGCAGTGGAAAACAGGGTATGCGACTTGTTGGTGTGCAAAGATATCTCCTTTGAGTGCTGAAAGCTTCACCCTGTGTGATCTAAATGGGGGACCCAGAACTCCCTCCTGGGCTGAGCTGTTGGGCTTCTGTCGTTTTCCTGACTTATCAAGCTGGTTTCTGCTTGATAGGGTCAGTGAGCTGGGCCTGACTGGACTGGTGACGGGAGACATGGTCAGTGCACTGGGCCTGGCTGAACTGCAGGCTAACAGTTCAGTGGGCAAGGTGGTCTCTGCCATAGACCACTGGCAACAGGAAATTCAAACATGGTCCTTTTCCTGTAAAGTGTGTGTGTGTGTGTGTGTGTGTGTGTGTGTGTGTGTGTGTGTATTAGGGGGTGGGCATACCCAGTGATACTTAGGGGTTATTCCTATTTTAGTGTTTGGGGAGCCATTTGGTGGCAGGAATGAAACCCAAGGCCTCCTGCATGTCACCCATGCTCCTCGGACTTTTGAACTGTCTCTCCATCCCTCTGAAATGCTTGTTAGACACACAGGTTCCTGGGGGACCATCTGCTGCACACCACCTTGCAGCACTTGGACCTGGAAGTCTTGCATTCACTCTAACTTCCATCCCTTCCACACCCCTTTCCCTTCTGCATGCAATAGCCCATGAAGATACTGTGAAAGGATGTGGGGGCACAGATCTCCTCCTCTAGCTTTCTCTACACCCACTATGTGGGGAAGAGTTTGTGAAAAGTTCAGGGAATGGCAGTGAGAATGTCCCTAGCATCCTCCTTCCCTGTAGTTGGTGACCTATGTACCCATGCGCACCACTTATTGTGCTTACTCTAAACAAGCAGCAGGAATTTGCACAAGATGAGCCAAGGCAATTCCCAAGGTAGTTTTCCATTGTGGAGACCAGTAGCTCTGCCTGGATCTAGCAGTTTCTCCAGTGCCAGGGGGTTTTGACCAGCAGATTCCTGCTTTTGAATCTAGAAGGTGGGTTAAGGGTGTGTTTAGTTGGGAACCGGGTCTCCTGACTAAGAGATTTCAAGAACCAGCCATGTTTCTTCCTTCTGTCCAGGGTGTTTCCAGTGTTCAGGTTTGTTTGCCTTGAGATGGAATGTGTTGATGTAGGACTGTGTATCTGAGCCTGGCCATGCCCCTCTGGGAGCAGCAGACCTCATCGGCATGGGAGTCATGTGGAAAAAACCCAGCATTTTATTTGTATTACAGTTGAACAGCCTCTTGTTCTGTTATGAATTATTGTCATTTCTCTGAACAGTTTCCAGAGTGTGACATTCTGACAAGTCCCTGCAGAAGATGAACATAAACTAGGATGTTTACATTTAAATTGCTCAGCACATAATATGAAAATACCTATATTGCTTTTTTGTTTGAATTTAATTTAATTTTTAGAAATTTATTTATTTGGGATCCACACTTGACTTTGGTCTGGGGCTACTCCTGGCTCTTCAGTCAGGGATCACTCCTGGTGGTGCTCAGGGGCCCATATGGGATGCTGGGGATTGAACCCAGGGTGGCTGTGTGCAAGGCCAGTGCCCTCCATGCTGTACAACTTTGTTGTTATGCCTGGCAAGCTCCCCGTGACGTATTTGATATGCTAAACACAGTAACAATTGTCACAATGGAGATGTTACTGGACCCTCTCGAGCAAATCGATGAATAACAGGAGGACAGTGACAGTGATTATTATTAATTGCTACAGATTCTTAGTAGAATCTAAAAATTGAAAAAGAGAACTGAAGTCCTCTCTGTAACCTTTCATGATCCACAGTTCTCACATCTTAACCAACCTTGGACTGAAGGACTCTGCGTGAGCTCGTATTTGGGGCCACACACAGTGCTGTGACAGTCTGTGTCCAAAATGCCCCAGGATCCCTGGGGACTGATTTAGAGCTAAGATTCAGAAGTTATTCAGACTCTACCTCACAGTAAGAGGGACTTCATTAGCTTGGTGCCCATAGTCCCTGAGATCAGAGCTGAGCAATGACCCTCCCTCTGTTCCTGCACAGAGTCAGTTCTGGATTTACCAGGAGGAGGCAGAGCAGGAAGGAGGGTTCTCATGCACTTCTTTTTTGTTTGTTTTTGGGCTACACTCAGCAGTGCTCAGGGCTTACTCCTGGCTCTGTGTTCAGGGAATGAACCCGGGTCGGCCGTGGGCAAGGCAAAGGCCCTATCCACTATGCTATCTCTGTGGCTCCACTATGTCTCACTCTTAAAGCCACAGCACAGTTGATCTATGGTCGCACCTTCAACAATGGCTTCTTTCTAGCAGATGGAACTGTGGCAGGGGACAGACACGAGTTCTTTGCCCCAAACAAGCCCTGGATTATAACTCATGACAGTGTTGTAGAGGTTCCGTGACTTTAACTTTGATAAGCAATGAGAAAAAAAAATATTTTTGTAGCCATAGTTTGTCATCAGCATTATAGAAGTTATGAATAACACTATCTTATGATAGACCTCCTTTGCTCTGCTACTTTTTCTCCATGCCCCAAGCATTGAGACAACAGCACAGATTGTGGGTCTCATCACTGAGGTTAGTGTGGGAAAGGTACTGGCTTTCTCTGGTACTGCCAGGAGCTCAGAGAGCCAGGTGGGAGCTCTCCCAGTGCTCATGGGGCTGAGAGAGACCATCTGGACATGCCGCTTCAGTTAATTTCATGAAGGTCAGGGTGTTTCTCAGATCTAAACATCTCAAAATCCCCCCCAACGTTATACATTCTTTGCTTTTTGATATTTCTGTAAGTTTTGACACGATATTTAATTGGGATCCGAGTTTGTGATGAACCCCTTGAACGTGGGGCCACGAGGCAGCCTTGGGAGCTGTCCAGATTCTCTTCTGGTGCCTGGGCTGTTTCAGGAGTATAAACAGGTTTCCTGTGCCCTGCTGGGGTGCTCCATCCTGAATGTCCTTTTGCCCAGGCCTGCCTAGTAGACATGAGGATCAGGACTTTTTTCTCACTCAGGGAGCCTTCCAGCCATGACCAGTGATGTTGCTCTGGCGTAGCCTTTGATGGCGTCCATAGGCGTTTTCCACAGAGAGCTCCTTACTGTCCCTCACATCCCTCCAGCAGTGCGCCACTGCTGTGGTCTGTCATCGTGCTGTCCAGGCCAGGGCAGGGAGCACAGAAGGCTCTTTGGCAAGCCTTGTCTTTCCAGTAGGGGCCCCTGCTGCGGGACAGGGCAGCACCTGATTCCATATGTATCTTGGAGGGGAAACTTAAGAGTTATAGGGCGAGATGTGCCTTTAGGATAGTCCTTTGACTTACCAAAGTCACGTTTTCACATGGAACTTTGAATATTAAGGGTTTGGGGGAGATTTAAGCTTATGCCAAGTAAAAAATTTTTATGAACAGGGAGTTTTAGAGAAACTACGGATGTAAAAATTCTGCCTTGGTGAATGGCTGCATCCTGTGGATTAGGTACAGAAATGGCATCTGGTTTTGTGTTAGTTCCCTGACATTCGAAAGCTTGATATTTAAAATTTATTTGCTAGTTGCGATGGAGCATGGAAAACATCATCCCCAGGGAGAGTGTTTCCTGCAAAGAAAGAAAAGATATCTGTGGGAAAAATCGTGATGCTGTTGGAAAAACTGCTTTTAATCCGCAGCTTTGTTGAGTCAGCTCTTCTTTGACAGACTATTGGGATGGTCTTAGGGGTGTCTTGATATTCATTCATTCATTCACTCATTGGTTCATTTATTCATTCCTGTACACATGGGTTGGGGTGTGAAGTGCAGATCTGCTGGGGGTCTTGCGTGCCTCTGGGAGTCACGGGTGCCAAGACGCATGTCCTCAGCCTCGCGGCAGAGAGCCCCATGGAGCTCTGAGTGGGTTGTCTCTTGCAGATACGTTCAGTTTCTCAGCGGGCTCCTGTCAGGAGTGGTGAAAATGAACGCCTCACCCCTGTTCCTGCACTTCGCCGTCCTCCACGGCACCCCCAACTTTGACACGGGTGGAGGTGAGTCTTCCACAGGGCGTGGCTTGTGGCCTCCCTTCCTCCCCAGCCTGGCCACTGGACAGAGCCGTTGTAGGTGGTGGGTCTGCCTGCACAGTGAGGGGTCAGCGAGGAGTTACACAGCCCTCCCCAGGAGCCTGCCTCCACCCCCTCAAGGCTGCCGCAGGCATCTGTCTTGAGGCCCTTTCCTCTCTGCATGTCACATCTTCATGCTCTGCTGTCTTGCAGTGTGCCGGCCCTTCCTGAAGCTCTACCAAGCCATGCGTCCTGTGTACACGTCGGGCATCTAGTAAGTCTGCTTTCCTGGGGCTTGGTGGGGCGGGGGGTTGGGAATGGGAAGCAGGGCTGAGGCAGGTTCTGTCAGGCATGAGTGCTGGCCCCTGGAGGGGACAGGGGCTGTGTCAGATTTGGGCAAAGTATGATGACAGGTTTTTTTGTTTCGGTTCAGTTTTGGTGCCATACCCAGTCGTACTTGGCTGACTCCTGCTCTTGTGCTCAGGAATCACTGCTGGTGATGGATCTGTGGTGGATCAAACTCAGATCGTCACCTGCTCCACTGTCTCTCCAGCTCTGTGATGAGATTGTTTTAGTTTTCTTTTCTCTCTACTTTATTTTATGTATTTAGTTTTCTTGGGCCACATCTTGCTGTGCTCAGGGCTTATTCCTGGCTCTGCACCCAGGGATCATCCTGGCAGTCTCAGGAGAACATACGGGGTGCTGGGGATCAAACTGAGGTCAGTCCTGTACAAGGCGAGCACCTCTCCACTGGACCGTTGCTGCAGACTCAGGTTCTCCTGAGTTTTGCATTGCAGGCACACAACTTCAGGATTTGTATTAATTTCTGGCCTTTGGGGTTTAGGTAGAGTTTTATGACATCATTCAAAATAGGTACAGGTTTTTAAAAAGGTTTGCGTCCAGCCCAGATGAGCCAACGTCGTGTTCTGGACTTTGCGGTGGCCCAGCACCCCTGGACCGTGGCATGCATGCTGTGCTTTATTGGCTGCTGGCATCCGGTGCCACAGCCTGCCTCTGTGCTGCCCAAGCCGCTCTCTCATCCGATGTGGCTCCAGGACCTGGCCTGACCCGCTGACCTTTTTGTACCGTTTTGCCTCATTTCTATACTTTCCACCTTAGCCGCTGGTTCATGAGCCTGTGGGATAGTTTGTGGGATTTCTGAGTTTTCGGTGTCAGATTATTTTTCTGAATCTGTTTTTTCTGAATGTAAGGTGAAATTGTATAATGATGTCCCTTCTTGTTTATCCGAAAGCACTATTGGCCCAGAACACCAAAACAGGATCTTCATCGCCATAGAACCGGCCCAGCTCCTGAAAGGAGACATCATGGTGAGTGTTTGTCTCTGTGCCCCAGAAATGCCAGGTCACAAAAGGAAAATGCAGTGTCCTCTTAAAATAATATTGCACTCCAAGAGACAAAGCCAGAGGGAAGAATACAAAAGCAGCTTTTGCCTTCACGTGATTGGTGATTTCCTGAGCAAAGTTATTTTAGTAAAAGGGATAGAACAAAGAACAAATTGTCATAGCCACTTACTTTCCATACCCTCAAAATTGTCCCAGCTCAGCCTCTGTGCCTCTGAGGCTTCTCTTCTCTGACCGTGGTGTAAATCTTCACAGTAGCACAGGCTTCCAGGATGTAGTTCTAGCTGTAAACACCTGCTTATCATTAGGCACTAAAGTGTGAAGCGCGGATGGTCTCTTGCAGCTTGGTTAGTGCCCCAAACAGTAATTTCTGCAGGTGATTCCGGTTCTTGGGTGTATTGGTTCTTCACTGTTACATTTTTCACCTCTTACCTACCTTCAAGTCAGGTAAACGCTAAAATAACACCTGGATGAATATCCAAATTGCACCTGCGGCAAAACCTAAAATAATTTTAGAAAGACCGGTCTCAAATAAGCAACACCTCGAAGCGTTGCTGTGGTTTCTGTGTGCTTCTGAGAGCCTCGGCCTCAGTGGCACCCTGCGTGTAACAAGAAGGGACAATGTTTTGAAACCTGGCTCAGTGTTATGGATGGTTCTTCCAGCAGTTTTGAGGATTTACATTTATTTCTCCTGAGTTTAGGGTTTTCACCATCTTTCTTAGTTGCTAGTGAACCTGCCACATCCTGAACCCACACAGAACCTGGGAGTTTCCTGGAGCATGGAGATTGCGGCTCTGACACCTAGCCTTCCAGGGACACTTTTACCTGCAGGGGTCTGTGCCCCTGTGCACTCTGGGGGCAGGGAGCAGAGTCTGCACGTCTCCACAATGGGCACAGAGGAGACAGCAGTATGACCAGCACTGAAACTGCCTGGACCTTGCCGTGTTAGGGTCTGCCAAGCACAGAGGGAAGAATACAAAAGTAGCCCTTGGCAGACATCAGCCTCTTCCACATTTGCAGCAAGTTCTCAGTGGGAAGGTTGTTTTCATCCCCTGTAGGTAGCTGAGGTGTAGGTGGCTAACACGTTTCCCAGGCCCTTGGAATGTGCTGCCTCCCAGGAAGAAGGGCCTGGAGGCTTCCGTGTTTTCCTTCTTGACTCTCTGCTGAGTCACTTGTGAACTAGTCTCCCCAGGAGCTCCTGAGTGAGGCCCTGGCTGTGCTCTTGGTGAGCACTGTGGGCTGACAGCAGCCCGGCTTAGAGGGCTTGATCCCGCACACCAACCTCACGCGCTGGCACTGGGATCCACTTCCCGAGTGGAGAACAGGAAAGCAGGGCTCAAAGGCCCTAGACTGGTGGGAAGGCACTGGACCCTCTGCTTCCCAGGGCATTGTCTCGGGTGTGGGAGACAGGGAGGGTTCAGCATCTCCGGCATGGGTTCCCCACTCGCAGACGGAGGTGAGTAGTTATGGCTAGTCCTTTGCGATGACCCTTGGGGAGGGATTGAAAAACTAATGAGGATGGATTGAAAAACCCATGCTGGCTGTGGCTCCTCACCTGTCTGCCCTTCTGGTAGTGACCACAGGGCCTTTCCTGAGTGAGGTGGCTGGCCAGAGCCCCAGTGGCTTCTCTTTTTCCGTTTTTCACTCTCCTCCCTCCCTCACCCGTCTTCACCCTATCGGTGTAGATATCTTTCAGCCCTGTTCATGTTTGCAGCTTTCTGAATGTCTGTGCTGGGTCCTAGATGAGGAAGGAAGGGAGGAAGGAGTAAAGCTTCCATTTTGGCAGAATCTCTGGTTTCTCCCATACCCGCACTGCCGGGATGTCAGATGCACTCAGCAGCCCATGGCTGGACTCCAGCTCTGAGCAGATGCTCTGGCGGCTGAGCCCTGGGTTGGGGTCCCCGCACTAAAGCACCCACGGAGCTTGGAGTTCATTGGGTTGAACAGACTGGCAGTGGTGGAAGCCACAGCTGTGATGGGCCTACACTAGCTTGACCTGGGGCAGGCCCCTCCTCTGGAACCCCTGCCCCCTTCCCCTGGGCCCCAGCTCCAGCACAGCCTCGCCCTGTGGCGGTTGAGGGCTGAGTGTGGGTCAGAGGAGGAGGCCTGAGTGTCAGTCAGCTGGAATGCTTTTCTTTTTTTTTTCTTCTCTCTCTCTCTCTCTTTCTCTCTCTCTTTTCTTTTTGGGTCACACCCAGCAATGCACAGGGGTTACTCCTGGCTCTGCACTCAGAAAGTACTCCTGGCGATGCTCGGGGGATCATATGGGATGCTGGGAATTGAACCTGGGTCTGCCGCATGCGAGGCAAACAGCCTACCTGCTGTGCTATTGCTCCAGCCCCGGACAGCTGGAATGTTTTTAACTAGGTGTGCAGGTAGGGGCAGCTGGAGAGGCCATGGGGGAAAGTGGTGGTTTGACCCTGGTTAAACAGGAGATGGTCAGGAATGGGGCGGGGCAGCTGAGAGAAGTTTGAGTGGGTGGAAGTGGTGTTCAGGCGAGCTTGAACTTGGCCTCTCTGCGTGCTGGGGCTGGAGCAGCCTGTTGGCAGGTGGCATGCTTGCTGGAGCCACATCCCTCTGGGTTGGGAAGGCACAGGCTCCTGTGTTTGTCTCTCTGGATGAAAGCATCTTCCCCCAGGGCACTCTTGGCTACATGAAATATGCCTGTCACCATGTGTTGGTGGCTCATGGTTGTCTTTGGCTCCTACGTAGACCCTCTCTGTGACCTTTCATTGGGTTGGCTGGGCTTCTCTGTGCAGGAGGCCTGAAGGGCAGTGATTGGTCCAGTCTTAGTAAACGTCCCCATGTCCAGCATTCTGAGGCATTGTGTGCCAAATATTTGGGGCAGACTTCCAGGGGGTGCATGTGATCAGATAGGAGAGGCCGGTGCAAGACTGGGGTGCTCAGTGGCAGGGCTCAGTGGCTCTTTGGTGCTCTGTGGAACCTCTAGAACAGTGCTGGATCCCCCAGGTGGTCCTGAACAGGCTGGAAGGCTCTGCAGACTCACAGAGGGGGGAGAGCAGAAAAATGAGCAAAGTGCCCAGAAGGATGGCCTGGGAGTCTTGAGTCGCTGGAAGGTGGGAGGTTTAGGAAGTAGAGAGGAAGAGGCTGGAAGTGGCCACACCAATCCCAGAGTACCAGAGACCCATCCCAGTGTGTCCTTGCTACTTGAGGTGAGTTGGAAGCAGCCTGGCAGGAACAGGAAGATTCTGGGTGGTTTATCGAGGTCCTGGAAGGTGAGAACTCAGGCAATAGACATCTGGAGAGTTGATGGGAGACTCTGGTCCAAGACTCTAGAAGACCCTGGTCCCTGAGTGTGCCGGCTTCTGGAGTGGTCTGTGCTCACCAGGAGAGAAGGTCTGTGAGGGTCCAGGACTCCGAGCACAGGTGCCCTTGGTGCTTTGCCCCCAGTGGTCTCCCAGTTTGTCTCCCCACCTGCCCTGCCCTCTAGACTTTCCCGAGGTCTCATCTGCTGGGCCCAAAAAGACTCCCATCCAGGCCCTTCTTGCTGCCTGCTCCCTCTTTCTTGGCGCATATGCCCAGCACTCTTGGCTATGGTCAGTATCCTCAGGGGAGAGGCAGAGAGTCCTGGATCTCTTTGTTTTGTTTGTTTTGGGGCTACACTTGGGGATGATCAGGGGTTTCTTCTGGCTCTGCCTTCCAAAATCACTCCTGGCAGTGCTCAGAGGATTGCCTGGGATCTGCTTTGGGTCGGCCAGGTGCAAGGCAAACCCTCTCCCGGCTGTTCTGTTGCTCTAGTCTGTGCCCAGTGTCTTTTCTCCTTGCTCATGGTAATGCTGCCCGGTCAGGCCACCTGCTGCCTTAGCTGGGGGAGGGCTGTGGCTGAGGCTGCACTGCAGGCCTGGTCAACACACCGCTAGGTCTCACCTCGAAGGCCTTGTGCCCCTGCGTACCTCCCAGAGCCTCTCCAGAGCTGGTAACCATCCTTGTAAGATGGGGCTTGAGGCTGATGAGAGCAGGCACCATGCCCAGGGCACCATCTTCATCTCTGCCCTCATGTGCCATCTGCATTATTTTCACCAATCACTGCCCTGCTTCCACTTGGTTACAGTTGCAAGTTCCAGGACTGAGGAAGGAATTCTGACCAGTGCCACTTCCCAGCAAATGAGCCCAGCTGGGCCTCCCGTGAAGGTTGTGCCTGGCTGTGGCCTCCTGGGCAAGTGAGTGCAGCTTGTGGTGATCCACAGACAAGGCTGTGGTCATCCTAGGCCCGTCTGCATGGAAGCGGAGCAGCCATGCAGGAGAACAGGCTGTGAGAGCACTGGGTTTCCCACGCGTGGTCTCTGTAGAGTTGCAGGGAACGCTTCTGGCCATGGGGCCTCTTTGTTTCCCTAAAATATTCAGTCACACAGTTCTAGTCTTTTCACAGGAAATACTTAACCTTGAAACCATCCCCCTTCGGCTCCTTTCTGCATTCCTAATAGAGTATTTTTAGGATTGTATTATTTATTTCTGCTTCCTGTATGTACCACTCATTTTTTATACACTCTACACTTATTTTCTTAATGTTATCAGCTGGAAGGAGGAAGATGTGGGCCATGACTGAGGAGGGCTGATTTTTCATCACACGGTATCGCTTTCCTGCTGCCATTCACAGAACGATGACTGAAGAGGCTCAGTTCAGTCACCTTCTCTAAGTCAAACTTTGAACTCTTATTTGTTTCCTAGGACAGCATCATGAAATACCATTGGCAGGTGCCGTAAATACCAGAAACCTATTTCTCCTCAGTTCTGGAGGCTGAGATCCTGCTAGCCTTGCCCACACCTGTCTCCTGACCTTCCTGTGGTGGACCCTTCTGTGTCCATGTCTTGACCTCCTCTTTAGTCAGGTTGAACCAGGATCCACCATAATAATCTCATTTTCCCCTATTCATCTTCTTTCAGGGTCTTGTCTTGAATAAATGCGTTCTCTCCAGATTGGTCCTTTTGATTTGTCAGCAACTTTTTTTCATTTTTGTTCCGTCTTCACACTCTGATCCTGAAGCAGGTAATTCCAGACCCAGTTACCACTGAGTTTAGGCTTCAGCCACTGAGTGACATGAGTGGCGACAGCTTGAGCTATGGAGTGACAGGACTGGGGACAGCGCTTGTACAAAGGACACTCGATGTGTTTGGGTATGCATAGAAGGACCCTTTCACAGTGGAGGGAGAACTGAGTGGAGTGTCAGAGGAGAGGTTTGGAGGCCGCACGACAAGCTTCGATGCTGCTGCCAGCACAACTCTTGCCTCTGGGGTTCCTCGGGTTGTTCAGCTCAGAATCCCAGGCTGTTGGTTCTAGCAAATGACTTACGGGATAGATGTGGACTCCTGACATGACATTGGCTGTGTCCCGGACCCTGCCTGCTCAGAGGAGCTCTGAGCTTCTGGTTTTGGAAAGACAAGACTGCCAAAAGGAGGCCTTTATTTCCATCTGTCCTGGACATCCGGTGGTGTGGGGGGGCATGTACTGCCACAACTTAGGGGGCTTCATATCAGGGCCTTCTTGTGTGAAGTTCAGACACAGGTGTGCTCCTCATCCAGGAACTGGCAGTGCTGCTGCCCTGGAGAGGACCGCAAGAAGCAGAGGTTAGAGGTTAGAGGGTTAGCGTTGGTTGCGACAGGATGCAGAGGTCTGGGCTTGTTTTCTGCTGGTGCTTCTCAGTTGCCCTAGTGCTTTGGGGATGGCACCCAGTCCTGGGCCATCAGAGCACCTTGTCACATCTTTTTTTCTCTCCTTGGTTTTTGAAGTATCCTTGTTCCCATGCCAGTTTGCCTGTCTTTCCTCAGGAGATATTCTGCGTGGAGACATGTTGACAGTGGTCACATGCTCAGCTCCTAGACCATGGCTATGTTAACTCGAAAATACTTGAAATTATTGCTTATTGAAGTGTCATTCCTGTTCCTGGCAGACAGCTGGCAGGTCACTGAGAGGCCACGTTTACCTGTCCGTGGCCAGCCCCGTCCTGCAGGTTCCCAGCCTTTGCAGTGTGCATGGGTCAGAGGTCAGGTTCTCAGGTCCTTCCTTCCCAAAGGGCAGGACCTCCTCGTCCCGTAACTGTGCTGTTGTCAGGTGGGAGGGCAGAATCTTTTGTGACTGCAGCCAGTTGTTAAGTAACTGTGCTGAGGAATTCACGTGGGCACAGGCTCCTTGGAGCTGGCTGGCCTCCAGAGCCCTGATGGGCTTGTGAACACGTCCCAGCTGGCGTGTCTCATCCTGCAGCCTCTGCTAGTACAAGTCTGGCGGCCTCTTTGGCTGTCTTTGTGGCACAGGACTTTGTGGTTTTGCTCTGATGGCTGACTCTCCACAGAAGGATGGCTTCCCCGTGAAGTCGTAAGAGCAACGCGTTTGTTAGGGTGTCTTATTTTCTGCCTTAGGCACATTGTCCACTCAGGGAATGGAAGCATCCTTAGGGCCTTCTCTGGACTTGGCTCTTAGGGCAGGTTTCAGTCTCTGTGTGTGCGCATATAAATGCTCACATCAGTGCCCCCTGTTAGTCAGTGTGTGACTTTGTGTGTCCATCTTTCTCCCTCTATCGGTAAGGCAGGGCTGGGCTGTTGGGCTGTCACTGTAGTCTTAGCATCGAGGACTCGGCTGTGTTTTCGTGTACAAGCTTTAAGTGTTTTTTAGAATGAATCACATAGAATATGACCATCAAATTAACTTTCACTTCTAGGTGAAATTGAAGAGAGTTCTTTCCTTGTTTTTTGACTTAAGAGGAGTAGCTTTCAAAATTCCATAACTTTAAGTGTGTGGTTGTAGCTCATTCTCTGCACATAAATCCTTTTTATTAAATTTTATTATATTGAATCACCGTGAGATAGTTACAAGCTTTCATGTTTGAGTAACAATCATACAGTGTCCAAACACCCATCCCTCCACCAGTGCACATTCCCCACCACCAATGTCTCCAGTATACCCCCCCTTTCCCACCCTCCCCATGCCTCCAGGGCAGACAATTTCCCCCATACTCTCTCTCTACTTTTGGGCATTATGGTTTGCAACATAGATACCGAGAGGCCGTCACTTGTGGTCCTTTATCTACTTTCAGCACACATCTCCGTTCCCAACCAATCCTTCCAACCATCATTTTCTTAGTGATCCCTCTCTGTTCCAGGTGCATTAAGGCCTCTCTTGACAGCTTGAGGCTACCAGAAGAAGTAGGGTGAAACTTGTCATTCTCTTTTCTGGTAGGCCTGAGAGTTCTACTTTATTTTTCCTGTTTGTGTTAGTCACGTGGGAACCTAGGTGACCGGGAGTTGGATCTGTACCGCTGCCTTTGGCAAAGGCCAGCACGCACAGGGACAGTAGAAGCCGTGACTTAGAGTACTTGCCTCTGGCTGGTGCTGGGCCAGGGCTGCAGCTTTAGGCCTTGCATGCCATGACTTTCAGGTCCAAAGTGCTTTACTTTTTTTTTTGGGGGGGGGAGGGGGCACACCTGACAATGCCCAAGGGTTACTCCTGGATCTGTGCTCAGGAACCATTGCTGGTGGGCACAGGGGACCATATGGGAGTGATCCTGGGTCAGCGGTGGGTAAGGCAAGTGCTTTCCCCACTGCACTCTCTCGCGACCTCAAAGTGCTTTTCTTTTTGTTGGTGAAAAGTTAGAAATAGAAATACTGCCCTTCAGTTTAAGGATGAAGCCTGCGTAGCACATTAACTGGCTTTGAGTATCAGGTTGGGAGAGGGTTGATTATTTGAATCAGAATTTGACCCCATATGATAGCGCCAGGTATGTGCATGGTATTGATGACCTAAGAGGAAATGAGATGAGGTGACTCCTGGAAATCAGTCTATCTGGGAACACAGACATATCTCATGCAACAACTAGGAAGCAAGATTGGTTTCTGAATTGTCTTAGTGTGAAAAAGAGATAAACTACATGTAGAATTCTTCTTGCAGTCATTGTTTCGTTCTAGCAATGTTTTTGAATTCTGAGGATCTTCTCTAGAAGATTTAGTGTATATAAATGTGACAGTGATAATGTGTTTTTGTTTTATGTATGTGTTTGGTCTTATGGGTCACATGGTATACTCCTAGCTATATGATCAGAGATCACTCAAGGGTGATATGGGATGCCAGGGATTGGAGCTGGCTTGGCTCTGTATAAGGCAAGTGCCTTATCTAGTCTCTCTCTCTCTTGGGCCTCACTAATGGATTTTTTGATTTACCAATTTTGTTTATGTTGTCGGTCCAATCCTTGTAACAAATTCCTGAGATGATAGTTCCATGTCTACTCACTCTGAAAGCCCAGTCCTCTTTGCTGTGACTGTGGCGTGGGCCTCTCCCCCATGTGCTCTACTGATGGGGTGGGAGTGGAGGGGTGGGAGTTGATGCTGTACTTGCTTATTTCATCTTTCATTTCCCCATATTGTGACGTGGACAGTGCTGGTCTTTTTTTTTAACTTTATTTATTTATTTTTAAATTTTTATTAGTGAAACACCATGAGGTAGAGTTGTAGACTTACAAATATTTGTGCTTGGGTTTCAGTTATACAGTGATCGAATACCCACCTCTCAAGCAGTGCCCATTCTCCACCACCGCCAGTCCCAGTATCCCTCCCACCCCCATCCCCCCATCCCACTCTACCACTGTGGCAGGGCATTCCCTTTTGTTCTCTCTCTCCTTTTGGGTGCTGTGGTTTGCAAAAGAGGCATTGAGTGGCAATCGTGTTCGGTCTATAGTCTACTTTCAGCATGTTTCTCCCATTCTGGGAGGATCCTCTCAGTACCCTTTATTTGGTGCTCCCTTCTCTATCTGAGCTGCTTTTTCCCATGCATGTGTGGCTGGCCTCCAAGCCATGGAGTAAACCTCCTGGTACTTATCTTGGCTATTCTTGGGTGTTAGTCTCCTATTTTGTTACTTTATGTTCCCCAGATGAATGCAGTCTTTCTATGTCTGTTCCTTTCTTTCTGACTATTTCGCTTTGCATGATACTTTTCATGTAGTACCACTTGTAGTAAATTTCATCACTTCATCTTTTCTAACAGCTAAATAGTTCTCCATTGTGTAGATGTAGTTTCTTTAACCAGTCATCTGTTCTCGGGCACTCAGGTTTTTTTAGATTCTGGCTATTGTAAAGAGTGCTGCAATGAACAAACAAGTGCAGATGTCACTTCCACTATACTTTTTTGCCTCTCTGAGATATATTCCCAGGAGTGGTATTGCTGGGTCAAATGGGAGCTAAATTTCTCATTTTGGAGAATCGTCCATACCGTTTTCCAAAAGGGCTGAAGCAGTCGGCATTCCCACCAGCAGTGAAGGAGGGTGCCTTTCTCGCCACATCCACGCCAGCACTGGTTGCTTTTGTTCTTTTGGATGTGGGCCAGTCTCTGTGGTGTGAAATGATACCTCATTGTTGTTTTGATCTGCATCTCTCTGATGATTAATGATGTAGAGCATTTTCTCATGTGCCTTTTAGCCATTCGGATTTCTTCTTTGAGAAAGTTTCTGTTCATTTTGTCGCTCCTTTTTTTTTTTTTTAATTTGTGAAACACCATGAGATGCAGTTGTAGACTTACAAGTTTTTGTGCTTGGGTTCAGCTATACAATGATCGAGTACCCATCCCACCACCAGTGCCCATTCTCCACCCCCACCAATCCCAGTATCCCTCCCACCCCCCCTCATCCCCCATCCCACCCTGCCTCTGTGGCAGGGCACTCCCTTTTGTTCTCTCCTTTTGGGTGCTGTGGTTTGCAGAAGAGGCATTGGGTGGCAATCATGTTCGGTCCATAGACTACTTTCAGCATGCATCTCCCGTCCTCGGTGGATCTTCCCAGCACTCTTTATTTGGTGCTCCCTTCTCCATCTGAGCTGCCTTTACCCCTAGAGTGTGCAACTGGCCTCGAAGCCATGGAGTGAACCTCCTGGAATTTATCACAGCTGTTCTTGGGTGTTAGTCTCTTATTTTGTTACTTTATTTTACCCAAATGAATGCAATCTTTCTATGTCTATCCCTCTCTTTCTGGCTCATTTCGCTTAGCATGATATTTTCCATGTAGTACCACTTGTATGTAAATTTCATGACTTCTTTTTTTCTAACAGCTACATAGTACTCCATTGTGTAGATGTACCACATCTGGGGTCTGGGTGAGGGAGACTTTCTAGTTACCCCTGTCTTCAGGAGACAACAGAAGCAGATCCTGAGAGGGCAGGAGACCTGGAGAGGCTGGGCTGATGGCCCGGATCAGCCCAAGAGAAATTCATCAGGAAGAATAGGAAGCTGTGTGCAGGGAGCTTCCTGGATCAGTGGCAGGTCCTGTCAGCCTGCAAGGGCAGTGCTCATCTCACCATGTGTGTCTGTGTTTGGGGGCTGGGTGTGTGCAGGGTCTGTGATGAGCTGAGGAAGATGTTGAAGAGGGAACCTAGGGTGTCTTGGACAGTTGAAGGCTGAGCTGCATGGCTCTGGATTGGACATCTTTGCCTCAGAACAGGAGAAAATCTCCTCTGGAATGGGAGATGTGTTGGTGGCACTCGACTCCCAGGGTTGTGTGTGCAGCTCGTTCAGAATTTTCTTGCAGGCCTGGTGCTCAGTTGGATTGCACCTGTCGGTCAGCGTTCCTGCTGCCAGCCACTGCAAGCCCTTCCAGCAGGACCTTGCTGGCTCCCCACAGAGGCTAGCTTCTGAGGCCCCATATGTGAGAGGCAGTCTCCCCAGGGTTATGAGGGGACACCCTCGTCAGTGAAGGGGGTCGCTCCTGCCTGGCAGTGCTGGGCATCGGGCCTGTACTCTTGCCCCGCCCCATTGCCGCGCTCCCTGTGGTCTCCAGGACACCCCTGGTGGAGTCTGGGTCTCTCTGAGGGTGAGAGGTCGGCAACAGAGTGTGAGCCCTGTTTCCTCAGGGCCTGCGTGCAGGGCTCCCTCCATGCACGTCTTAGGGGAGGCCCTGGGCTCTTCCCCCAGAGACTGACCCTGATGAGCATGTACTCAGGTGCCAGGGCCCTGGAGTAGGGCTGTGGGGGTGCCCGGGAGGACTGTCGCTGATAACCATTTACTGCCAAAGAGCAGATTTAAATGTTCATAGTTCTGGAGAATCTGGAGCTCCTCCAGCCACGCCCCGTGAGCTCCTCTCTGACCCAGCCCAGCCTGGCGCCAGCAGCAGAGGGAATGCTCGGCACGTGTTTGTCAACATGGAGCATTCCTCAGACGGATTATTTACATTTCTCTGTTTATGTGTTAGACTGTTTCCTGGTAGATAGCACAGAGACAAATAACCTCCAGCCTGTCCCAAAGGACACATTCCCAGCCCACGTCTTCCTGGTGTCTGTCTGTCCTGAGCGACGCGGGCTCTAGGTGGAGGGCTCTGGCACCTTCCTGCTGCTCCTGCCTGGTCTGGGGGAGCCTGGTTTGGTCTCGAAGCCTCTTTCCCTATCTAGAGTCTCTTCTGCGAGCACCAGTGGCTCTAACGTCCTGGCACCCAGTCTTGCCTCTCTGCTGGGCCCAACTGAGAGCAGAAGCCAGTCTGTCTGGCCTGGGTCCTTGGGGGATTGTGGAATTGCTGCTGGGGGGGGAGCGGGGTGAGTTACCCCCTCCCAACATGCTGCTCCCCACTGCACCCTGCAGATGAACCCGCTACCCATTTCCCAGGGACACCCCAGGAAAAGTGACCTACACTCAGGGCCCTGCTCAACCCACCCTCTCCTCAGCACCTGAAAGGGTTTCTTGGATCCTGCACATCACCACTGCTTGTGCCTGAGCTACATACAGTCCCTGCCTCATGACCCTCAGCCTGAATGTGGTCACGGATGTGGTCATCCCGGGAGCTGGTCTCAGTGGGCACTGCGTGCTGACAGTTGAGCTGTGGCAGTGAGTCTTCTCTGCCCGTCCTGCTCTCAACCCAGCTCTTTTCCTCTCCTTCCTAGGTTTTTAGCAACTCTCTGCCTCTGCCTCACTCCTGCCCCTGACCCCATCCTCACCCCCCTGTGTCTTCCTCTTCCTCACGTCTGCCTCTTGGTATCTCTCTGTCCCCCGCCACCTTTTCTCTCCAGGTCACAGTCTGTGCATCTGTCCTGAGAATAGAACTGACAGTAGTAATCAGCTTGCCTGCCTGCCTGCCTGCCTGCCTGCCTGCCTGCCTGCCTTCCTTCCTTCCTTCCTTCCTTCCTTCCTTCCTTCCTTCCTTCCCTCCCTCCCTCCCTCCCTCCCCCCTCCCTCCCTCCCTCCCTCCTTCCTTCCTTCCTTCCTTCCTTTCTTCCTTCCTTCCCTCCCTCCCTCCCTCCCTCCCTCCCTCCCTCCTTCCCTCTCTCCCTTCCTTCCTTCCTTCCTTCCTTCCTTCCTTCCTTCCTTCCTTCCTTCCTTCCTTCCTTCCTTCCTTCCTTCCTCCTCCTCCCTCCCTCCCTCCCTCTCGTTTTCTTTCTCTCTTTCTTTCCTTTTTTTTGGGGGGGGGTCATACCTGGCGATGCTCAGGGATCACTCCTGGCTGATCTACTCAGGAATCATTCCTGGCAGTGCTCAGGGGACCATATGGGATGCTGGGAATTGAACCTCGGTCGGCCGCGTGCAAAGCAAACGCCCTACCCGCTGTGCTATTGCTCCAACCCCTTCCTTTCTTCCTTTCTTTCTTTCTTTCTTTCTTTCTTTCTTTCTTTCTTTCTTTCTTTCCTTCCTTCCTTCCTTCCTTCCTTCCTTCCTTCCTTTCTTCCTTCCTTTCCTTCCTTTCCTTCCTTTCCTTCTTTTTTCTTTCTTTCTTTCTTTCTTTCTTTCTTTCTTTCTTTCTTTTCTTGTAAAACAGAAAGGTGTTTGGGTGAAAAAATGTCTACAGAGTAGACATTAAAATACAGAAAAACAGAAGTACAAGGGAGCTCAATGAGCTGAGCACTTTTTTCTTTTTTTCTTTTTGGGTCACACCCAGCGATGCACAGGGGTTATTTCTGGCTATGGACTCAGGAATTACTCCTGGCGGTGCTCGGGGGACCATATAGGATGCTAAAAATCAAACCCAGGTCGGCTGCGTGCAAGGCAGACGCCCTACCCACTGTGCTGTCACTCCAGCCCCTGAGCATGTTCTTCATTACAGCAGGTCCACGTTTAATCCTGAGCAACACAGGGAATGACCCCCAAGTGCTTCCAGGTGGCTCAAAACAAAACAATAATATTTGGGATAATGACACAGAGAATTTTCATTGCTCAAACATTTTCTGGAACCTTGGGGCCACTCTGAAGGCTCAGAGGAGTTTTGGTTTCACTGGGCTCAGGTATTTGCAGGCTGGGGCCCTGCTCTGGCACACAGTGTTGCTTCGTCTGAGGGACTATACTTGCCTCTGGCAGAGATCCTTTCCTCCTACAGTTTGCTTTTCCTTCCCAGGTGAAGTGCTACCATAAGAAGTACCGCTCAGCTACCCGCGATGTCATTTTCCGCTTGCAGTTCCACACGGGAGCTGTTCAGGGCTACAGACTTGTGTTTGGGAAGGAGGATTTGGACAGTGCCAGCAAAGGTGGGTCCTGGTGCCCAGGCTGCGGGTGGTGGGCCAAGGAGCCTCAGTGAGGGGAACGCAGGTGGCCCTGCCATGTGTTTCTTTACTATTCTCTCCTTTGCCTACTCATAAATCAGCCTTAACAAAGGGCATTGCCAACTTCAAGCTTTCTGTAGGCATTGGAGTGGCAGGTTTGGGAAGGGGGTGGGCTGGGAAGGGATAAAATTCACATGCCCTTTGGCCCAATGTGTTTTGTTTTTTAGATGACCGGTTTCCTGATAATGGGAAGATTGAATTAATATTCTCTGCCACTCCTGAGAAGATTCAAGGTGGGTGGAGGAGAGATGCTGGGGGCTGGTGACCACATCGGGTGATGGGTGTCTGTACACTCACCTTTGCACGTGTTTGGGAATTTTCATACCACTGCACTGTCCTCCCATTGTTCATCGATTTGCTCGAGCAGGCCCAGTAACGTCTCCATTGTGAGACTTGTTGTTACTGTGTTTGGCATATTGAATATGTCATGGGTAGCTTGCCAGGTTTTGCCGTGAGGGCAAGATACTCTCGGTAGCTTGCCGGGCTCTCCGAGAAGGGCGGAGGAATCAAACCCAGCTCACCTGCCTGGCCTCGCGCAAGGTAAACACCCTACCCTGTGCTGTTGCTCCAAAAAGAAAGCATTAGCCAATGGAGGAGCAAGTGATTTGGAGGTTACAGGACACAGTAGAATCCCAGAGACAACTTTCTAGAGGAATAGCGTAGGACCTCAGGAATGGGCAGTGCCTTAGTTCCTGTTTAACTCTTCCCTCAATAAACAGCCTCCTCAAAAGTTTCTTGTAGGGGCACACTCTGTGATCAAGGATCAAAATCAGGATCTTGTGCATGCTAAGCACAAACTTTGCCATTTGAGTAAAGTTTGGCCATAATAAATGGCCATAATAAATGTTCTTAAAGGAGATTGGAAGCCTAGTAGACTTTAAATACAGGTAAAATTTATCCCCAGTTCTTATAAAAATCCATTGAAATAAGAATCAACCCCTCACCCTTGAGGGGGGTGGGAGTGGGTGAGCCCCCCCCCCCCCAAACAGAGCCCCAGCAGCTGCAAACCTCCACACCCCACAGCCTCTTCCGTGCTCATGGCTAGACTCCACTGCTTGGGATGAACTACATCCAGAAATTGATTTGTTGAAGGACTCAGGTATGCGGGTTTTGTAACTGAGATCTCCAGGATCTCATGGAGATGGGGCGACCTCACCCCATCTCCCTGTTCTTCCAGAAGTCTGACTGACATGCCAGTGAACTGCTTCTGATGCCAGCTAAGCTCATTAACTTGCCATGATTCAAGGACTCATAAATACATCTCGAAAAAGATCAGTAAATTGCACAGATGCTTCCAAATCCCATGCTAGGCTCTGTCATCTGGTGCACCCAAAGTAAACATCCAGTTAAAATTTTTACTACAGCTATATTACCCCATTCAAAAACTTTGACTGTGTGACATGTCAAGTGCTATACCACTGATGAACCAGGAGTAGCACAGCAAATTGGATGGGATATAAAGTAGAAGGCAACCTATCTCCATTAAGAAATTATGAACACAACCAGGCTTAACTGGTAACATGTTAGTAATCTCTTCTTCAAGGGCTTAATGGCTCCATTGTGAGATACAACAGTTTTCACACATTCTCATCTAAGAAAATAATTTTGATCTGTAACTAATTGTAACAAGCAATATAGAATAAATTATTCAGGGCCTGCTACAGGGGCAGGCTTGAGGGGTGGATGGGATAACTGGAAATAATGGTGGTGGATAGGTGCACTGGTGGTGAGATTAGCGTTAGAATACTGAATGTAATAAATCATGAACAACTTTATAAAAAATAAATTAAAAAATAATCAGCCCCTTTATTATTTTTATTTATTTGCTTTTTGGGTCATACCCGGCGATGCACAGGGGTTACTCCTGGCTCATGCACTCAGGAATTACTCCTGACAGTGCTCAGGGGACCATATGGGATGCTGGAAATTGAACCTGGGTTGAGCACGTGCAAGGCAAACGCCCTACCCGCTGTGCTATCACTCCAGCCCCAAGAATCAGCCCCTTTAATGCCAAGGCAACAAGTCCATTCCCATCACCAAAACCCATATTTTGAATGTTAAAATTGCTTTTAAGAGCTATGGATGATAATCACTTTCTTTTTATATGAGGTCTTGTTTATTTACTTGTGAGCAGTGTTAAGATGTTTCGGTGTTTTCCCAAAAGGAGAGAGAGAACAAAAGGGAATGCCCTGCCACAGTGGCAGGGGGGGACGGGGGGATGGGGGGGAGGGATATTATCCTGGTGGTGGAAAATGAGCACTGGTGGAGGGATGGGTATTTGATCGTGGTATGACCGAGATCCAAGCACAAAAGTTTGTAAATCTACAACTGTACCTCATGGTGTTTCACTAATAATAAAAAAAAAAAGATGTTTCGGTGTTTTCAGACTAATGAGGAGTGTGGTTATGGGAGTCTCAAAGTGGGTTTTGTCTTCGCCTCATACCCATGTAAGCTGGCCCTTTCACACCCCTGGGTGCTTAATCTATGAAATGGGCTTTTGATCCTATATTGCAAGGACCACTATTCAACTTTCCTTTATATGGTGAGGCTATAGCTCACCTCCAGCTTGTTCAGAATAGTATTGGTAGGAAGAGAGGTGTTCCACATGCTCTGGGTAGATGCGGGAGATCCTGGGCTCTGGAGTTGACCTCTGTGTCCCCTTTGCAGGTTGTGAGCACTTGCGCAATGACCATGGGGTGACTGTGGACTTCAACACCGCTGACCCTTTGATCCGGTGGGACTCCTACGAGAACCTGAGTGCAGATGGAGAAGGTGTGTGTAGACCCCTGGGTCCAGTACCCAGAGCCAGGCCTGAGCAGCTTCTGTTCCCAGTGGGACATGTGAAGAGGCTAGAGGTGGGCTGTCTGCTCAGAGACCCAGGGGCTGAGTGGGGTGTCTAAGGTCTCCGTGAGACTCAGGCACGGGGAAATCAGCAGTAGCGGGCAGTGGCTGTTAGTAGGCTCCTGTGGCTTGAGTTGTGTTTTCTCTGTCCTCTCTCTCTCTCTCACTGTCTTTGTATGAGCTGTGAAAATTTGGCCATCGCAATCCTGCGTACCTTATGGAGTCTCTTGGGTACAGATATTTGGCTTTTATTTCTGTTTGCTACTGTGGACTTCTTGTTTGATGCCTGCAGCATTTTAATTTCCATTTTGTCTGTTTGGTGGGGGCACACCAGAGTTCTCAGAATGTGCTGTGGATACAGCACTTGGGGGCATTTCCATTGGTGCTCAGGGGTCTTGGCTGTGCCAGGTACTGAATCTGGGGCCCTCACATGTGAAGCATGAGCTCCATCTCCCTTAACCTGTTTCTGGACTGTTCATTTTCTATTCTCTGTTCACCTACAGAAATACTGAATGACTTAGTCATAGCCTGTGGCAGTGTCCTGAGTGGGGATGGGGCACAGGGTCTGTGAGAGAAGCTCCGGGCGACTGATTGAGAGAAATCAGGACTTCTGCATGTTACTCAGTCCTCACACATGCCTGTACACCCACCACAGAACAGACCCCAGGAGAAACCAAAGCTGGTCTAGGTTGTGCTAGTTTTCAGGGTTATGTGCTGTTAAGCTGTTAAGGGCGGGAAGCTGAGTAGTGTGCTGTTCTGAATCTCAGAGGAAATGGGATTTGCGTCTGGGTATTTGACCTGGTGCAGGTCTCCAGGTGAGTTGAGTCGTGTCCATCCCTTCCACCAAGCTGGCAAAAAGAGGTTCCCACACTCATTTGGCCACTTCTCTTTTCAAAAAAATTTCTCATCTCTCCTCTCCCCAACACCCTCCCCCATTTGATTGTTCCTGCTGCCCCCCAAATCTCTCCATCCCCCCCCAAGTGTGCTATTGTCAAGTTTGGAATGACTGCACTCTGGGCACTTGGCACCTGATTCTCTTCTCAGGTCCGGAAATGGAGTTTTCCTCCTTCTAGATTCACCTGAACAGGAAGGGGCTGGCAGGGAGAGAGAGGCCATGGGGGAAAGATTCAGTGTGACATCAGGGAACATGGCCCCAGGAGCAAGTCAGAAGGGCAGGCTGCTCCTGTCTGGCAGTCGACTCTCACCCTCAGGGAGGTATTGTGCTATTGAGTCCCATACAGGGAGCTCGTCTTTGCTTCTGGGGAAAAAGGGGTTCAAGCTCCTGTGAGTCTCTATTCACAGTGTTTTCAGTAACTCATCAACATTGCTCTGTGTGGTTCTGTCTGAAGTAGCTTATCTAAGATTTTTGTTGGCGTTCACATTGATTGTAGCTGACAGTGCTGCCACTCAAGCCAGAACAAAGCTATTTGCACGGGTGTTTGCTGCGATGCACCTCACAGCCCTTTGTCCTGAAGACTAGGAGATGGCACTTTAGGACTCAACTGGGAAATATTTTTAATAGAGAAATCAACATCAGAGAGGCAAAAAAGCGGAAGAAAGTAAATCAGCTCAGAGACGTATACACTTTGTTTATTTGTGGTCTATGCATGTCTGTATGTGTACATGTATAAATATGAGTTTATGTATGTATGCATAGGTATAAGCACACCATGTGTGGGCCAGAGACATATTACAGTGGGTAAGGAGCTCGCCCTGCATTTTGCCAACTTGTGCACAATCTTTGGCACCCCATCTGATTCCCTGAGCCCCAACAGGAGTGATCCCTGAGCAAAGAACCAGAAATAAATCCTGGGTACCACTGAATGTGGCTTCCCAAACAAAACAATACCAAACATACTGTGTGTGCACGCATGTTTGTATGTATAGAGAACGTGTGCTTTACGTATGTGTGCATCTCTCTATCTGCCTGCTTCAGCAGGATGTTCTGTGTGCCGTAACTGGACTGTGCCAGGAACCAGCGTAGTATTAAAGGTGAGTAGTGCCTCAGCACCCTAATCCGGAGCAAGGTTGCAGAGAGGAATATGGCTTTTGTAGGCAAGTGGCGCAGAATGCAGAGCAGTGCATGGACTAGAGCGGGTATGTCGGCCTGGGAGAGTGTGTGGCTTCACATGATGGGAGGTGTGGCTCTGCTGCGTGGACCAGCTCCTTGCTGACTGGCAATGGGACTCCCAAGTGAGCTGCCTGGCGGGTTCTGGAAGGTGACACCAAGTTAGTGGGGTTGGTGTCCTGGAGGCTCCAGACTCTGGTGGGATGGGAGACAGTGGAGAGGTGCCTGCAGGTCCCTGATGGGAAATTCGTGCCTAGACAAAGTGGGTCTGCCTGGAGTGTAGGTGACTTCCCATTTAAAGATGAGTGACCAGACTTCCCTGATTTAACACCACGCCTCCCCACTCCAGTGGCAAGCTTCCTACTGAAGTGTTCTTCCTTTCTGCTGCCTTTGGAGTTTTGTTATTCCTTTACAGTTTCTTCATATATTACATATGAGGGAGGTCATTCTGTGTCTGACCCTCTCCCTCTGGCTGACTTTTCTCAATACGAGACTCTCCAGATTCATCTATGTAGCAGGAAATTGCATGACTTTATATTTTCTTACTGTTGAGTAGTTTTTCACTGTGTAGATATACCATAGTTTCTTTATCCAACCATCTGTTCTTGGGGGCTTGGGTTGTTTCCAGCCAGTCAGCCCTTTTGGAAGTTATTATGATTATTGCTCAAAAAACTAACCATTAGGCTTCCCTTCCTAGCAGTCCCACTCCTCAGAATACACCCAATCCAAAAAAGACCCCTGCATCCCTTTGCCCCCTTTTCCTTGACTTGCCGCCTCCCAACCCACAGTCCCAGGGACCCTTCTGGTATGATTCTGTGAATCAGAATTAACTGCATGGAGTCATTTCTTTAGGAACTTCATGCTTCACTGTGTTCAGGGCTCATCTTACCTTCCACAGTGCCTGCTGCACTGGGCATCGGAACTATGAAGAAGTAAATGAGTGTTAACTTGGAGAAAGATTGGATTCGGTCAGAAAAGTCAGTGTTATATTGGCAGTAGAGTGCTGAGTCCTCCAGCCCTGAGATGCTGTGAAATCAGAGATAGCCCCTAATTCCTACTGTTCCAGGCAGGCATGCATGGTGAGCCTACATGCACCCAGTGATAGAGACACAGGGCGGACAGTGAGTGGCGACCCAGAGACATAGCTTGAGTGGACCAGATCCTCGTCCCCGGCTGTGCTGCCCTAGGGCTGGGGTCTGGAGCGGGAGTGGGTGTGGGTGATGTGGTTTGGGAATCTTGGAGGCTAGCTGAAGCTTAATGTGTGTTGGTTCCTCCTTCTGTCCCTGCCCTCTGTGATGCGTTCCTGCCATGCCTCTCTCTGATGGCTGCACTTGAGATTTGGGGTCCCTGCCTGTATGGGTTGCTGGGACCCCAAATCTCAGGATGCCTGGATGAATGTGAGCAGCACAAGACCCTGTGATTAGGCTGTGGCAGGGGCCTGTTTTCATGCCTCTCCCTTCCAAAGGCTTTCTTGCAGACAAACTGAACGAATTGCATCTCAACCAGACTTCTCTGAGCCTGCACACTGTGTTGAGAGTGTGAGTCAAATTCATACCAAAGCCTGTGAATTTCCTTCTGCGTATCCTGTGAGGAAACTCATTCTTCCCATTGCCAGGAAGAGTAAAATCTGTGCTCCATTCTGAGACTGTTGATCCCATCACGCATCACTCCTAGCTAGGGACTTGGAACTTTTGATGATGTCACCACGAAGGGAAAAAAATCTTTTATTCAGCAAGCTAGGAATCAACTTGCAAAGTGTGTAAGAGACTTTTACATCTAAGTCACTCCTGAATGAAATAGGTAAGAGCATTAGGAAGTGGAAAAATAATCTATGTCCACACCAAAGCATTCTGCAGATTCACTGTAATCCCCATCAAGTTTCCCCATCATTCTTTCAAGACTTCCACAAAGCCTGCTGAAGTTTGTATAGAATCATAAAACTTTCTGTGTAACTAAAGTGATTTTGAGAGAAATTAAGATGGGAGGTGTTGCATTTCCTGACTTTAAATCATAGTATAGGACTAAAGCAATAGTGCGGTGTCCAAGGTCCTTGTTTTGCACTCAGCTGACTCGGGTTTGATTCCCTGCGTCCCAAATGGTTCCCTGAGGCTTCCAGAAATGATTCCTGAGGAAGAGCCAGGAGTTAGCCCTGAGCACAGCGGGATGTGGCCCAAAAACAAAAGAAAAAATAAAAGTAAACAAACTACAGTATAAAGTTACAGTAATCAAGACTGTGTGGTACTGGGAGAAAGGCAGACTCTCAGACCAAGTGCAACAGAATCAGAACCCAGATCTACCCTCAGGCTTATGGATAGTTTGAGGTGAGTGAATGAAGTGGAGAAAGGAAAATCTCTCGAACAAATGGAAAACGCTGGGAAAATTGGATAGCCAATGAAAATCATGAAATGACCCATAGCTCACACCATTCAAAGTTGGACTAAAGAATTTAAGATTATACCAAAATCCCTGGGCTGGAGCGATAGCACAGCAATAGGGCATTTGCCTTGCACGCAGCCAACATGGCCAACCCGAGTTCGATTCCTCCACCCCCTCGGAGAGCCCGGCAAGCTACCAAGAGTATCTCGCCCGCACGGCAAAGCCTGGCAAGCTCCCCGTGACGTATTCGGTATGCCAAACACAAGTAACAAGAAGTCTCAGGATGGAGATGTTATTGGGCCCACTCGAGCAAATCGATGAACAATGGGAGGACCGTGATCCGTGATCCAGAATCCCTAAAATACAGTGACCAACAGGTAAAGTCTCTAGGGTACGACCTCCAGAGGTGCCTAATAATTTGCAAAGATAACAAGTGAAACCAAACAAGATGATATCAAATAAAAAGCTCTTGCTGACAAGAAACTTGAGCGGAAATAAAAAGAAACTCTTACCGAATGAGAGAAAATATTTTCACAGATGTAAGTTTAATAGCTGTAAGTTCAAGAGCATTGAAGAATTAACTAAGAGGACAAAGAACCTCCAGTTACGAGCACATCTCTTCGATTCCACTGTTTTTCCTGCATTAACATATTCCTCAGAGACCTGGGCCCTACGAAAACAGGATGAGAACGCTATTCGGGTCTCTCAAAGAGGAATCGAAAGAGCTATGCTTGGAATATCATGATTCACTCAAATGAGGGATAGAATCCGGAGTTCTGATCTCCGTCAACGCTCAAGAATCAGGGATGCTGTCTCATTTGCCAAGGCATCAAAAATCAGATGGGCTGGACACGTAATGAGGTTTACAGACAACCGCTGGACTAGAGCCATTACTGACTGGATTCAACGGGACGTCAAAAGATCGTGTAGACGCCCACCTACAAGATGGTCAGACTTCTTCGTCAAGACCCTGAATGATCGGTTTGAGGCTCTGCATGTTCCTAGAATGAACAGATGCCATTGGGCTACGCTAGCACACAACAGGGATGAATGGAGACGTTACTGGCACCCACTCGAGTAAATCGATGAATAACGGGAGATCAAGTGATCAAGTGCTCAAGTTTAATAGCTAAAATATATAAAGCACTCACAAAGCTAACCACAGCCAAAAAACATAATCCCATCATAAAAATGGCAAGGAGATGGACAATTTTCTGAGAAGGCATATGAATGAAAATCAAAATGCAGTGAGATGTTATCTCACACCTGTGAGAATGGCATATATCGAAAAGACTGAAAACACCTAATGTTGTTGGGAATGTGGTGAAAAAGGAACCTTCATTTGTTGTTAGTGGGAATGTCATCTAGGTTGGCCTCAAGGGAAAAGAGTATGAGGATTTCTCTAAATATTAAGAGTAGAGCTCCCATCACAGTCACTGTCATCCTGTTGGTCATCGATTGCCTTAAGCAGGCCCCAGTAACGTCTCCTTAGTCCTAGCCCTGAGATTTTAAAAGTGCCACATTTGAGGCTCTTTTCAGGGTCAGGAGAATGATACCCACCATTGTTACTGGTTTTGGGCATATTGAATACGCCATGGGGAGTTTGCCAGACTCTGCTGTGTGGACAGGATACTTTTGGTAGCCTGCCAGGTTCTCCAGAGTAAGACCTAGATAAAAAGATGTCGCGTGTTACACCCACCAACTGCCCTCCCCCCCACCCCCCCGGCCTCCTGGTGCTGTGTAATCCCATCAATGGCCAAGACCCAGAGACTATAAAACCCTGCTCCCAGAAGAGAACAGTGCAGAGTCTCCTGCCTCCGCTCCTGGCTTTCCTTACTGGGGTCCCGTGGAGGAGGGTGGGTTGAGTTTCCCTCCCCACCCCGAGCAGAGCCCAGGAAGCTGAAGACCTCCAGTTCCAGCCACAGCCATGCTTAAGATCACTCTCCACACATTTGGATGAGCCTTATGCATGAAGGAACCAGCAGAGGAACCCAGGTGTGAGGGACCCGGGGCGTAGATCTCCAAGCTTGCTCAGATTGGGACTGGGGCCTTCTCCACCCAGATCTCCCATCTTCCAGTATGTAGGCGTTACACCCACCAGCTGCCCTGGGCCCTGTGATCCCATCAATGGCCAAGACCCAGAGCTCCCATATGACCCAGGAATTCCACTTCTTGGCATCTACCCCCCAAACACAAAAACATTAATTTGAAAAGATATGGTCTTATTTATTCATTGAGAAATATATATATATATATATATATATATATATATATATATATTGCAATAGCCAGGATGTGAAAATGTCCAAAATGTTCAGTGGCAGATGAATGGATTATGAACTTGTGGTATATTATGCAGCAATAAGAAAAGATGAAGTCTTCAGATGCTTTGTGGATAGAACTGGAACATAACATTGTTCAACAGTATGAGACAATGGTATGACGAACCCAGGGTTTGGATTACAAAACTCATGTTCCCAAGTGGTGGGGGTATGTGTTGTGTGAGTATTTGTTCAGTCAGAGGTGCTGAAACAAGGAACGCAAGAGAAATTATTTTTCTCATAGGGTCTGGATTCGCTCAGACCCTCTGACAAAGGTAAAGGGTCCTGAGATCTCCTTTTATTACCATCCTACTGTACACATCTCTAAAGGGATCAATACAGTGACATCATCAATAAAGAAGTTACAGGAAGAACATGCACAGCTGAAAGCTTTTCTGCATACTAAAAACAAACAGGCTAAGTACCTAGATCTGCATACTGAAAACAAACAGGCTAAGTACCTGAGATCTACATACTAAAAACAAACAGGCTAAGTACTTGGGATCTACATACTGAAAACAAACAGGCTAAGTACCTGAGATCTACATACTGAAAACAAACAGCCTAAGTACCTGGGATCTACATACTGAAAACAAACAGGCTAAGTACATGGGATCTACATACTGAAAACACACAGGCTAAGTAAGCACCTGGGATCTGTGAGAAGAGGAAGACTGACTGATATACTGAAATTTATGTTATTTACTGAAGGCAGCTTAAAGAAAGAGATGTTCAGCCTCATCCAAACCAGTCTGGACATACGAGTAATCTCGCCCATTCTCATGGGTCTCGTATTCCTGCCCGTTTGCAGGACAGTCTACATGGGCTCATCCTGATGGCCTAGTCTGGCCCCAATAGGTATGTGGGGAGTCAGGAAGCCAGTTGGAGGTAGTGTCCAATACTTCCACACAGGGTCAGTGTGGAAGTAATGGATATTTTGGGGTAATGTGGTGCAATAACTTTGTATAGCAATACTATTAATAACATTAACACTATTGTATTCATTTGTACCTAGGTAAAGGTAAAGGTAAAGGCCCTCCCGTTGATCGTCGATTTGCTCGAGCGGGCCCAGTAACGTCTCCATTGGAGACTTTGTTGTTACTGTGTCTGGCATATCGAATACTCTCGGTAGCTTGCCGGGCTCTCCGAGAGGGGCGGAGGAATCGAACTCGGGTCAGCCATGTTGGCCGCTTGTAAGGCGAACGCCCTACCCGCTGTGCTATCGCTCCAGCCCATGATAAATTCAATGATTGAATAAAGTTAAGAAAGAAAAATCAATTAATAGAATTAAGAGTCTGAGAGGAAAGAGAGCTAGATACACATATGCAGGAGTGTCCTCTCTACTCTCTCCCTCTCCCTCTGGTTTCTGCCTCTGACCTAATGGGGCTTCCAGATGAAAGAGGGAAAGGACCCAACCCCCTTGCTCTCCTTTTCTCTCCTCAGGCTTAACAGATATCTGGGGAGCTCTTTCAGCTGCCTTGTACACGACTATCGCACGCCCCTTTGGAAAGGGATCAGGGCTCCTGCAGGGGAAATATTGCCCCTGAATTGAGAGGGTGGCATAAGTGTTTGTGGAAAAGGGGGCAGCTGGGAAAACCTCACTGGCTTGGGTCCCTTTATTTAGTCTCTGTAGGGAGAGAAACTGAGAGAACTGGGTCTTCCTGCCTTTTTGTCTGTTGGCCATTGTGTTGCTGGTGGTGGTGGTGATGTCTCTGGAACAGTAAATTTCAACTGGTCAGTGGCCCCTCCTTCCCCTCTCCTCCTGCCAAACCTCCCCACTCCACATTCTACTTTATTTTCTAAAATAGGAGCCATACCCAGTGATGTTAAAGGATCACCAGGGCTGACTATACCTGGCAGTGTTTAGGGCCATGTGTTGTGGGGGATTAAACTCCGGGTGCACTATCCCTTTTGAGTCATACCCTTGGCCCCTACTTTATCCTTGTAGACTTTTTAAAATTAAACATTGTATGAAAAATTGGATGCTGTTGCTCATATGGCTGTTTTAGAGGCTGTCTATTGTTAAAGCCGTGTTTAAATCTAAAGAAATGAAAGAGTTGATGCTAAATGCACACACACAATTGCACGAAGTCTTTTCTGCTTGTCAGTTCAAGGACAGAAGGAATGGCAACTCTGTTTGCTTATATTCTCTGAGTTCTCTGCAAGAAGAGCCAGAAGTGCGACACAGTCTTTGAGTTTGTCACTTCAACCAGGGTTTCTCAGCTGTTGGACAGTAACCCAGGCTGTTCAAGCGGGCTACAGGTGAATTGTGTAAATGGGTGCTATGGCACAGGATGGTGGGGAGGCAAGCAGTTGGAGAGGAAAAAGGTTGATAAATGCCAACTTAAATCGAGTTCCAATGGGACTAAATATCTGAAAGTACTGGAGCGAGTGGGCTGGAGCGATAGCACAGTGGTAGGGCGTTTGCCTTGCACGCAGCCAACATGGCCGACCCGAGTTCGATTCCTCCGCCCCTCTCGGAGAGCCCGGCAAGCTACCGAGAGTATTCGATATGCCAGACACAGTAACAACAAAGTCTCCAATGGAGACGTTACTGGGCCCGCTCGAGCAAATCGATGATCAATGGGAGGGCCTTTACTTTTACTTTACTTCACTAAATCGAGTAACATATTCAGCATACAGTTTTGAGGATGTGTTTTGTAGAACATTTAGTTATTTCTTGAAAATTAGGCTTAGTTGAATGGCAATGAGCTTCCAGTGATGCTCCACTGGGTAAGCAGTTTTGGCCAAACTCCTGCAAAAACTGTCCCCTGCTCACGGATTTTACCTGAAGGAGAAGATGCACGTCAAGTTGAGCAAAAGCTCTGGGTTTCATTGGTCTGCTGGTCAACACCAATCCCCTGCTGTTCTTTCTTGGGAGGTGAGGCCCATGGGTGGCGGGAAACAGATGGCCAGCAGTCTGTCTGAGAAGCACATATCAGGGCCTGAGGTGAGTGGGTGTCTGTGTAGAGAAAAGGCAGATGCTTATCCAGAGTGGGCAGCTGTGCGTTGAAGGAAAGAAACCTGGGGGTCGGCCAGTGATCCCAGGAGAGTCGGTGGCTGCAGGCTGTTAACTATGGATTATAAAATCAACTGTGAGTAAAGGGGAGGGTGGTGTTGTGACAGACATTCAGACCTCCCTGCCCTGGCCTGCTCTGTCTGTGGCAGGCCACCAGGATAATCAGATGAATAAGGTAGATGGCTGTCCCCGAAGCTGTCTTTCACACACCCAGAAGCAGAGACTAGTTTGGTGTTGCATTGAATTCTGTAGACCATGGCAGCGAAATGGAGCAGTGCCTGTTACAGTGAACTTTGACTTCAATACAGGAAATTAAAATAACTAGGATTGCGATGGGTACTGTTCAAAGTATACTATTAAAATTCAATAGTGGTTTTTAAAATTTTAAAAAAAAGTTAAAGATTTATTTTAATAAAATTTTAAAGATTTATTTTCATCAGCATTGAGTATAATGGCTATATTACCCAAAATCCATTGTCACTGATACAGGCCAGGCAGTTGGAAGAGTAGAGATATTTTGATGTTGATGAGGGGAATTTTGGTAGCTATACCTTGTCCTTGGATGAGAGACAGAACCCAGTGAGAGGAAGGGCCCTTACCTTCATGTGGTCTGATTGGGGTTCTGATCCAGTTATTCTGGTCTTAACCTGAATTTGAAGGCCCACCTAGTACTTTTCAGACTGTCCCACTTTGCTGGTTACTTAAGGATGTCTGGGAAATCCAGCAAATCTTATTAAAGGTTTAACACTGTGCACAAAATTACATCTTCGCAGGGCTTTGGAGTGTTGGGAGCTATAAGAACACTGAGCCACTGAACTCCCTTCTGGTGAAACATGAACAAAGCTTCAAGACCGAATAGTTTCGGAAGTTCCTGCTGATAAACTGAAAGTGTCTGTTTAATGGGACCACCAGTGGATGCATGGGAAATCACAGTACGCTGAGCTTAGGTGCTAGGTAGCTACTAAAACCAACGCTAAGATCCGAAGGTCAGGTTGGTGACAGGCATATATTCCTGATGGGGCTTGGCACAGATCATTTGTAAAGTTACCATAAACTTAGAGAAAACCCAGGGACTACTGAAACAAAAGACCTGTGGGAAGCATGAAAGTAGATGCTTTTTTAAAAAGCACAAACGTAACCCAGTCATTTCTATTAGAAATGGAGTCATGGAGCTAGTGCGCAGGGCGCCTGTGCTTGTATTTCCTCCTTATTGGTAGTTTTGCTGTTTTTCTTCTTTTTTCTTTTTGAGTCATGCCTGCTGGTGCTTGGGGACCACTCTAGAGGGAGCTTGGGGGCCCGTGTTTTGCTGGGGCCCCCACATACAGTGCGTCTCTCTAGCTCTCTGATCCATCTCCCCAGTCCCATAGACTTTTTTTCCCCCCATACTTTTCAGCTGTGTGAAGCAAAAGTTCTTCTACTTTCAGGTTTGTGCTCAGGAGAAGACTTAGTCTCTGTCATACCTGGACAAAGAGTTGACATAACTTAGCAAAGTCCCAGATGCTGTGGAGAAATCCAGACGTTTATCCTTAGTTCTCAGACCAGGTCCATTCCTTCTACTTCTAATCTCTCTCTCTCTCTCTCTCTCTCTCTCTCTCTCTCTTATGTGAACACATTGAAAAAATATGTTAAGTAGTATCCTGCTTTCTGTATCATAGAGACAGTTTTACTTGCCAAGCTGGAACAGAGGCATTGATTCCCTTCACAGGAACCAACTTCCAAATTAGACAAACCTTCTTGAACAAGAAATGCGGTGAATCCCTTAATTAAAAAAAGTTCCTTCTTCCCAAGGGACATTTTCCCTCTGTCCTATGTGTGCTGTGCTTGTGCCCACTTCTTGTTGTCAGCGCAGACATGGGACAGCACTGACCCAGAGGAAGAGTTTTCCCTCTCAGGCTGATTGAGAAGCAACAGCTTACGTGTCTGAGTTGTATCGTAGGGACCCAGAGACATGAGAATGGCTTTGCTGGTTTGCACACTGTGTTCTGCTGTCTAAAGAGTAGAAACACCTGCCCTGCTGCTGATGATACCCAGCCAAGGCAGAGGGGTAAAATGTGGGGCTGACGTAAATCTAAACTGGTCTTAATGAGGCCTGAGAATCAGCTAGGTTAATGGACAGACCACAGAATTCTGAGCGCGGATGGAAACCATGTGTGATGTGCCATGTGCAATACATGCTGGCCAACAAACTTGGCCATATTTAGCATGAAAGACAGAACTAGACCCAGAGACAGTTTTGTGTGTGTGTGTGTGTGTGTGTGTGTGTGTGTGTGTGTTTTCTGGCTGCCCTCTGTAAGAATGCAAATGGTTCAGGAATCTGAGTTTCCTAAACCCGAGCAGGTGGGTGCTGACTGCCAAGCCTTAGGTGTGGAGTGAGTTGCTGGGGAAAGCGGTCCCGCCTTCTCACTCTCTGGGGTTCAAATTTCACAAAACCTGATTGCAGCAAGCCCCGCCTCCTGTTTACATTGAGCTGGCCATTTTGGTGGAAGCAAAGTCCCCTGCTTGCCCTGCGAGCCTTTCCACTTCTTTACTAGCAGAGCCCTGTCCATGTGGGGGCACAGCAGCCAGGGTGTTGCTGCTTTAGGCTGGAAGGAATTCTGCGTAGTGAGGGGGCCCCCCAGCCATGGAATGAATAAGCAGCTGGGCTATTTGGAAGGGAGGTAAGCAGAGTGTGTGTGTGTGTGTGTGGGGGGGGGGGTGTCTGTCTGTCGATCTATCTCTGTCTGTCTTGGTCTGTCTTGGTCTGTCTCTCGGGCTGTGTAGCAGAACCCAGCTCCTTTCTGAGACCTGAGATCTACATATCAGACAAAGCTGCAGAGGGTGGAGAAGGTGCTGCTGGGAAGGGAAGGGCATTTGGAGAGTTAACTAGAACAGAGAGTTTTCACCTGGCAGGAAGGAACAGCCTCTGTTTTTCCGGATTTGTTTGCAGCTCGAGGCCTTTCTCCCCTGATTCTTCTTGTGGGAGTCTTGATGGTCAGGAAAGGAGTTTGTGGATCACTGCGCTCTAGCATCCCCTGGCTGGTTGGCCTGCTGGCCCCTGGCTCCATGGGCCCTCCTGTGTTCCCATCTGCCTGTGTTTTCTTAGTTTGGAGGACCAACCGGGAAACAGCTGCATGGTCAGAAGCTGCCAAAGTATGTGCTTTTGACACTAGCAGCATAGGGCAAGCGCAGTGCTCGCCCGAGGGAGCGATCCTGCAGGCTGCCCATGGACCCGCACTGCTTATCAAGCATTCCAGAGCCTCACCCTGCATGGCAGGAGTGCCTGCAGGCCGCGCCTTGGCTGCAAAAGGGAGAAGTGGCTTTGCTGTGCATGCGTCCCTGACCAGAGGAGTCTTAGCTCTTCAGAACGTTTTTTTTCCCCCTTGGACTCCCATATCAAGCTCATTTTGAGAAAATATTTGTGTAGAGCGTATCTTGACTTTAGAGGGAGCAGTTTTTAGCTGCTGCCCTGACAGACAATTAAAGGTGAGGGGTACTGGCACCCACCTGCTTTCTAAAAAGTCTCTGTCCTGCTTTGGGTGACATCTTCATAGTTCAGGGGGTCAATTTTGAATTTATGGAGAGCAAGTCATGCTATCAGTGTCAGACGGCAGACAAGAGAAGGGCACGTTCCCAGCGTGGAGAGTTTGGAGACAGCTCTCAGGCCAGGCTTTCATATCTAGGGAATTCTTTTCATTTTATCAGCATCTTTTTTGTTTTGTTAAAAAAAAAATAGTAACTTGGCAGTAAAGAATATGCTTCTTTAACCCTGTAGTAATTCCTCCATTATTACTTCTCCAGACTTACCAAGTTTCTGATTTTGTAGATCAGAGGATGTATTGTCAAAGGGCCCTTTGCAGTCATTATTTCTTTTTTTTTCTTTTTTTATTAGTGAAAAACCATGAGGTACAGTTATAGGCTTACAAATTTTGTGCTTGGGTTTCAGTTATACAATGATCAAGTGCCCATCCCTCCACCAGTGCCCGTCATCCGTCCCCACGCAGTCATTATTTCTTATCTTTTCATTTTCTCTGGAATTGAAAGCAGTTCAATAAAATGCAGGTGAGCTCCTTGGCACAGAAGCAGAATCCAACTGAAATGTAATAAAAGCAGATCTTATTTTGTGAGAGGTTATACCATAATTATAAACATACACGTGGAAAAGAGAGATGTGTGGCCTAGGGTATTTCATACACACCTGGAAGGGAACAGGTTCTGTCCTGGGCATTCTCTTGATTAGAAAGGGCAGGTCCCTCAGTCTTGGAGACTCAGACCACCAACCCTGCTCAGCCTAGTTTTCTTGATGAAGGACCTCTTTTTCCTCAGACCTAGGCTCCTCTCTGCACACAGCCTCACAGGGCCATGGTGCATGTGCACTGTGCAGTTCTGTGAGCCTCATAGGGCCGAGATGCACACTGTAGAGTTCTTAGCAGCTAGTGTTCCCCCTCAGGCAATTCTCAAGGAGAAAACTGTGAAGTATGTCTGATCAGTCAGAGCTGATGTTCTGGTCAGCAGAAATATTCTGCAGGTCTTAGGATGGATTGACTGCCCCTCTACTGCTGTGCTCCTGTGGTCAGTTCACACTCCACTAACCTCATGGGTCCTGTGTGGAATTTGGTGTCCTTGGGGCTATGGGAGTGAAGGAGACAGTGGGGAGGTCGTTCAGCTACTAGCTGTTGCTTAGTCATCCTGAAATCTGAGGGGCTGAGTGAATCATGTCGCTTGAATATTTTCTAACTGGTAAGAGTTAAAGGTGATAGAACCATGCCCTGGTAGATATTGTGACAATTGACGCCTGGGCTGTTCGAGTCATTTGCAAACAATGACTCCTGGAACTTTCTATAAGATAAAAGCAACAAAAACTAATAAATCCAGGCCTGGACTGATTGCTGAAGTGGTAGAACATTTGTCTAACTAGTGTGAAGCCCTGAGTTTGATCTCCGAGATTCCGTAGTCCTGAATGGGAACCATAGTCCTTCCCAGCACCGCAGGTTCCAACATCAGAGGCAGTGCTTGAAAGCCTCGCTGGATCTTGGAAAAAGCACTGTAGCACTGTCCTTCCCGTTGTTCATCGATTTGCTCGAGTGGGCACCAGTAGCGTCTCACAACAAATTGTGAGACTTGTTGTTGCTGTTTTTGGCATATCAGATACGTCACGGTAGCTTGCCAGACTTTGCCGTGCAGGCAAGATACTCTCGGTAGCTTGCCGGGCTCTCCGAGAGGGGCGGAGGAATCAAACCCAGGTCAGCTGTGTACAAGGCAAATGCCCTACCCACTGTGCTATTGCTCCAGCCCCTTGGAAAAAGCCAGCAAATAAAAAAACGACTTTTTCCTTGGAATTTTTTGTTCAAAACAATTATTACATGTGATTTTCAGAGTGTGTCAGTTGAGCTGAATTTTATATTCTCCAGCTTCACTGCAGGACTCTTACACTTCCTAGGCTCTGGGTCCTTGACTGATCCTCCGTCAGGTCCTCATACAGACTCACTACCTGGCCAGATCAGTTTCTCTACAGAGCAGTGAAGTGAAGGTGGGACACAGAGAGGTTGAGTGGCTCATCAAGGTCATACAGCTCTGACCAGACTTTTTAAGGGAGAGACAGATCTGAAACTTAGACCAGAAAGTCTGTGAGGAGATGAAAAAGTCAAAACAAGCATTTATGGTACCAGCAAGGCACAGAGACCAGGATCCCATGCCAGAGAGAGGAGACTTCTGCCATCTGATGGAGTCTCAGGAGAGGAGAAAACTAAGGAGGTAGCAGGTGGTGTGTGTGTGTGTGTGTATGTGAGCATGTGTGTTTGTGTGAATACGTATGTGTGTGTGTGTGTGCGTGTGTGTGTGTGTGTGAGTATGTGAGTGTGTGTGAATGTGCATGTGTGTGTGTTTGTGTTTGTCTGTGGGCTTGTATGAGTATGTGTATCTCTGTGTGTGTGTGTGTGTGGTGGTGGTGGTGGTGGTGGTGGTCGTGCAGGGGTGTGCAGAAAAAGCTCATCCCCGAAGTCTCCTGGGAATGAGAGTGTCTGCATGTGTAGGACGCAGAGAAAACAGTCAGGCCTGTTTTTCTAAAATTGCTAACCCCACATGAACGTGGCTGGCTGGGGCCCTTACACAGGGAATTTTCATTTTGTCTTGATTTAATCATTTCTTATTTTCAGTAGACTCTACGGTGAAACCCACTTGACATAGTGTGCATCCCCAGGCCTTTGCCCCTCTCCCTGCCCAAGACGCAGAGTTTCTTTGGTCTCAGTCACTTTCTGCCCCTTGATGGCTCCAGCACCCACCTGTCGCCCCCTCCTAGCTCTGCCTCTCGTGGCAGGCACAGATTCTGAGGTGAGGTCACCACCAGGAGCTGGTTTCACCGTAGTGTTCTAGCGAGCAGATGATGGCGGCATCATTTGCCATTCCTCCTCTTGAGACGCTTTTCCATGGTTTGGGGTGGGGGTGGGGAGTGGAGTGTTGTGTCTGTAAGGTCATTCATCCCTGGAGGATCCGGGGAGTACTTTAGGGTGTTGTGAGTGGGTTTAGCAAGGTGGCCTGAGCGGGATCTGCAGGAGGGAGAAGGGATCGTAGCTGAGCTTGCTGCCACCATGGGATGGGACTGTTGGGGGCCTCCCTCTGCTAAGGCTCCTGACCCAGAGGTGTAGACATGCTGGAATAGTGGGGGAACAGGGACTTCATCGTCACCATCATCCCCACCCTCAGAGCAGCATCTCAGGAGTCAGGGACTGAGGGTACACGTGCCTGGTGCAGGGGATGCAGAAAATACAGTCAGACCCATTTCCTTCCAAAACGAAATCGTTCATCCCACGTGAACGTGGCTGGCTGGTCTGGAATTTTCGTGTTTCAGTTTGAAAGGACCTGAAAACAGATGGCTGTGAGGGAGATTTGACTTCTAAGTGTTGTACTTGGCCATCTCTTTTTGTCTCTTAAGCATTGACACAGCCTCTCTGAGTTACTTATTTTTTTCTTTGTCAAAGAGGCTTTTTGATTTCTACTTGTTTGGATTATTCTGGTTTTCTAGTCTCTGGAAAACCCAGACTAGAAAACCCAGCTCCGGGAAGCGACATCTTATTATCTCATTCTTACTTTGGACAACCTGGCAGGCTACCGAATGTAACCTGCCCACACGGCAGAGTCTGGCAAACTCCCCGTGGTGTACCCAATATGCCAAATACCAGTAACAACGATGGATCTCATTCTCCTAACCCTGAAAGAGGCTTGAATATGGCACTTTTTAAAGTCTCAGGGCTAGGACGAAGGAGACGTTACTGGGGCTTGCTCGAGGCAATCGACGAACAACAGGATGATCATGATTTGATCGATTGTGATCGGATTATTCTGAAAGTCAAATGAGATCCAACCCTGGGCCTTTTGGGCCATAAACTTGAAGCTGTCCAAAGACGGGAGGCCTCTTCCTCTACTCCCTCTTTCTTGATGAGGGATAACAGGGTGGCTGCTCTTTCTTGCAGTCTCTGCCACCCTTCTGCTCCGTGGCCCACCCACCCCACCCAACATTTGCTACCTGTGCCTGCTGCACCACCATCCCTGCCCCGCTTCTCTCCAGGCGGGCCACCGAGCACGCTGTGGGGAGTGCTCAGCGCAGTGAGCCTGAAAGGATCTAGGGGCCATAGGGGTCCTACTGAGAATTCTGCTGGGAGTGAACATGATCTCAGCTGGGGATGTCGATGGATAGGTGGAATTCAGAATTTTCACTTGAAAGGAGGAGCACCAGACACTGAGACTGGCAGAGGCCCAGGAAGCAGCTGGTGGGCAGGGAGGAAGTGAGGCTGCATAGGAGGCCCGTCGCTGTCCTTGTGGAAAGAGCTGTTAGAGTAATCTTGTCTCCCATCACTCGGATACTTGCTGTGAGTTCCGTGAATCCTGTGGCCACTCTGAGTGGGAAGAACGATTCTATCCCATCAGTGACTCGGGTTTTGCAGTCCATATGGGACCGAGTAACAAGGAAGGAGGAAGAAGGAAGGATGCAGGAAGGAGGCCTCATCTCAGTCTCTGGAAGCAGTCCTCACTTTCACTCACTGAAGTGGGCAGTGGGTTTTGTCTTGCAAGTGGAGTCCTCTTACCAAAGTGCAATCTGGGGATTCCAGAGAACCAGTGTCAGCCCTTTCTTCTCTACCAGGCCATCAATGATGGAACCACAGGGAGGACCCTGGATGTCTGTCCAGAGTTCCCAGGCTTTTAGAAAGACTTTCTTTCTAAGTAATTCAGAAACTTGCAAGGGATGTATTCAGGACTTTGCAGTCTTGGTTGTTATTCTTTTTCTGTGTGTAAATTATTAATTGGGAGGGACAGGAATGGAACTCCAGGCAGCACAGGAGTCCCAGGAACACTGCCGAATGTGGTCCTCTCTGAGCAACAGCAAAAAGCATTTGCCGGCTTCTGGGTGCGTGATGCCAGGAGGATGATCGTGGCTGTTGGGCTGTGTCCCTCGCACGGGCTCCCTGGGTGAGTGCTCTGAGGACAGCTCCAGCCATGCTTCCGATGCCCATTCTGTGTGTGCTTAAAAATGCCTGTCCTTTTCGAATGTCTGCTCATGAAAATAGTAAGTGGCCCCTTCATTGCCTACAAGAGTCAGTTCACCTTGATGAAAGGATCGTGTTCCCTGGAGACGATGAACATTTGGGTGGTGAATGTTTGTGCAGCTTGTTCTTGACAGTTGTTTTTGAAGTCATTAGGCCAATTCTTTTAAATCACATTTAGAGAAAAAGATGTGAAAATCAGGTACACAATCTTCCTAGCATGAAATCTGTTTCTAGGATTCTTGGACAGTGGTCTGCCTCCACCCCCCATCTCCACCCACTGCTGCTCACCCAGGATGCAGCACTGATTCCACTGACCACATGCGTCCTCTGTGTAGTGGGGTCTGTGTCTCCTGTGAAGCAGAGGACATCACTGTCCTTGTCATGCTCTGCAGAATTGAAGTGGAAGCCCTCATTTCTCAGGGCTTGCATTAGTTAGATTATCCTGAAGGAACTCTAGTAGAAGCAAAAATAAGCTGGTATGTTCCTCAGTGTGTTTCTCATGGTTGCATCTCTGCTGGTGTTTCCTCAGTGTCTCTAAAGCTGATTGTCTGTGTTGTGGTTATTTTTTTTCTTTTTCAAATGTACTATTTCTCCCTGATAGCATTCTCATCTAGATAATCTCATATAATTGACTCACCTCAATATAAATACCAATATTCATTAATTCAAACAAGGACATACCAAATGAGGGTTTCACTGGGAAGTGATATTAAGATTGAGCACCAAACCATGTGGTTTGGTGGCCCCAAGGGCGATTTGGCATAAACCCTTGCCCAGGAACTGGTATCTGATCTGAGCTCTGACTCCCCAGTGGACATGAATCCATCAGAGCCTAAAAATGTTCCATCATTTGTAAGCATGATCTGGGGTACATCTTATACTTGCAGAATTGTAGAGATGACATTTAGGGGTGTGTTTGGGTCACAACCAGCCAGTGCTCATGGCTTACTCATGGCTCTCTGCTCAGAGACCCTGGCAATGCTCTGAGATGCAGTGCCAGAGATCAAGCTAGAGTAGACCACATGCAAGGCAAGTTCCTTAACTCCTTCATGGCTCTTCAACCCTTATCGATGACATGATGCGTGCTTGGTGGTTGTGGGTCTCCTCTTACTGAATTGATAGAGTTTGGTGCGGCTGAACTGGCACGTCCTGCAACCCAGCCCAGGGTCACTTCGGCGAGTGGCGGCTGGTTGCCTGTGGATGGAGCTGTTGGTGTGTGCCCTCCTGCGTCTCCCTGAAAGTGAAGTGCCTTGGACTGGAAGCCATGTGGACCGGGTTCTGGTTGCATCTCTGCATAGTAACTGCTGAATTTGGGACCTTTGATTCTTCTGTCATGCTGTTATTTTTCTATTATTCAGCTGCTTTCTCAAATAGTTACATTTATTTTCCTAGTTTGTTTTAAATGTAAAGAACCACGATTGACAAAGTTATTGATAGTTGAGCTTTAGGCATATGATGTTCTATACCAATCCCACTGCCAGTATCAGCTTTTCTCCACGGTGTTTCCGTGTTCCCTCCCATACCCACTCACTATCCACCTTGATAGGTATGTTGTAAAGTTTGCTGATTGTAGTTTGGATCTCATGTTTTCAGTGTCATTGAGTCTGTGGTAATATATAGATATTCCACCGTGCCCCACCCTCCCCCATGCACAGGGTATACTCTACTCCTGTTCCCCATTAATTCCGTTTCCCGTTAATTAGTGGATTTCAATTCATTCATCTTCTTCCTTCCTTCTTTGATGGTAAAGGTAAAAGGTAAAGGCCCTCCCGTTGTTCATCGATTTGCTCGAGCGGGCCCAGTAACGTCTCCATTGGAGATTTTGTTGTTACTGTGTTTGGCATATTGAATACATCACGGGGAGCTTGCCAGGCTCTGCCGTGCGGGCGAGATACTCTCGGTAGCCTGCCGGGCTCTCCGAGAGGGGCGGAGGAACCGAACTCGGGTCGGCCATGTTGGCTGCGTGCAAGGCAAATGCCCTACCGCTGTGCTATCGCTCCAGCCCTGCTTCGATGAAACAGGAGTAATAATGGCTAGTTGACTAGGTAGACTAGACTGTAAAAATAGGGAGAGAAATGAGAGAAAATGAGAACAAAAATGTACCTGTCTTCTAATAGGTGCTCATTAAACTCTAGTAGTCATCCATGCCAGTCCCTTGAGTTATTCCTGAGGCTTGATCCAGCCCTGCCTCTTAGAATCTCAGCAGTCACACTCCGTGTTGTGCCCTGTTCCCCCTCGCAGGGTTCTCCCATAGCTCTTCTTAGGACACGGTTGGTGATGTTCCCTGCTGGACTTGTCCCATGTCTACTGTTCTCCCCCTTTCATTCTTTCCTGGGGCACAGTCTCAAAAGAGGGAGCTAGTTTCATGCTCTCAACATAGTATCCCCAAATGCCTATCATATTGCCCTAGTAATTCAAACAGTCCAGAAACTGCTGACCAAGTCTCACCTCTAGAGTGACAGACAGAAAGCAGAGTGCTGGCAGGTCTTTACAGATTGGCCTTTGCTCAGCCCACCTGCGTTCAGCAGCTCCAGGGCCTTGAAGCACCTCCTGTGTTGTGTGCTTACAACATCACACTTGATCTGAAGAAATGATATGGGAGGAGCGACTGAAGGCCAGCAGGGAACTCCCTTTGCTGTTGGTCAGTTTCAGGCCTGGACCCTGGTAGCCATTCTACTCACCAGCAGTGTGAGGGCTGGGAGTAACTGAATGCCACAAATGCTACACCCTGGGCTGAGTCATAATGGGAACAAGGCTTGCTTTCCCCACCCACATTTTTTTGGTTTTGTTTTGGGTTACACCCATCGGTGCTCAGGACTTATTCCTGGCTCTGTACTCGGGGACCACTCCTGGCATGCTGGCGGACCATATGGGGTGCTGGGGATTGCACTTGGGCCGGTCACATGCAAGGCAAGAACCCTTCTGTTCTATTGATCAGGTTTGCCTGCAGAGCTGCTCTCTGGGCCTGTGGGCCTGCTGTGCACTCACAGAAACTCTGTGCTGAATGGACAGACCCCCAGGGGCCAGGAAGAGAGAGAAGCAGGGAAGGTGCTTGCCTTGTATGCAGCCAAACTAGGTTCCATTCCCGTTCATTTTCCCTTGAACCCCACCAGGAGTGAACCTTGAGTGCAGAGCTCTCTGACACTGGGTCCAACAAACAAAACCAAAAACAGACCAGAAGTAAGCCTTGGAAGTCTCTTTTCCTTGAGTTCCACTTTTAGGTTTCGGAATGGTGAGGGGGTGGCAGGCTTCAAAAACAGGTATTGTGTTGCCTAAGATTGTGTTCCTTGGTTCCATAGGAGATACTCAGGAGACTTGAGGTAGACTGATGAGTATGGGCTGTCTCTTGTCGCAAGCGTCATGGGAAATTCTTGGGAATGTTGGAGCAGAGCTCAGAAGTGAAACAAATGGTGAAATGAACTGAATCCTCAGGGCATAATGATTGCAAGGGCAAGACATCCCGTTTTAAGGAGATGATTTTTTCTGCATCTCGAGGCCAAAGGATTCTGTCTCCCGAGTATGTTGGAACATTCAGATTGTTTCCACTGTGGTTCCTGTTGCTGGGGCATACGTCCGCTGGGAAGGTCCATGAGGAGTGTTTGTCCCCAGTTACTAGTGCTTGGTTGTTGTGAATTGTTTGCTTAAAAAAAATGAACGTTACTTGTTCGAAGGGTCCTGTACCCTGCCCATACCTGACCTAGAGTCTCTTTCTTGTTTCTCCCCTCCCAGTGCTGCACACACAGGGCCCTGTGGATGGCAGTCTTTACGCCAAGGTGAGGAAGAAGAGCACGTCCGAGTTGGGGGGGCCCCCAGCTGCCATTTCCACCAGCAGCCCAGACCACGGGGAGCACACACTGTCGGTCAGCAGCGATTCTGGACACTCCACCACTTCAGCCAAGACAGATAGGACTGAGGAGCGCCTTGCTCCAGGGCCCAAGAGGGGCCTGAGCCCCCAGGAGAAAGCTGAATTGGACCAACTCCTCAGCGGCTTTGGCTTAGAAGATTCTGGTAGCCACGTCAAGGATATGACTGATGCTCACAGCAAGTACAGCGGGACACGCCACGTTGTACCCGCCCAGGTTCATGTGAATGGAGATGGCATGCCCAGGGATCGGGAGACGGACATCCTGGACGACGAGGTACCCAGCCATGACCTGCACAGTGTGGACAGCATCGGGACTCTGTCCTCCTCCGAGGGCCACCCCTCGGCCCACCTGGGCCCTTCCACCTGCCACAAGACCAGCCAGAACTCGCTGCTCTCGGATGGATTTGGCAGCCCTGGAGAAGAACCGCAGGGTCCCCTGGGCCCAGACCTGGGCCTCAGTGGGGGGCCCCCATATGAGCAGGAGCGGGCTCTTGGGGGTCAAGAGCCCAGACCACTGCAGCCTCTGCTGAGGGAGCCATCTGTGTCTGCCCAGACGCAGGCCTTTGGACAGAGTGGCTACTCCACACAGACCTGGGTCCGCCAGCAGCAGATGGTGGCCACACATCAGTATGGCTTTGGCCCCGAGTCAGAAGCCAGGCTTGTCAGCCGGGGCTCATCAGACAGCTCGGGCCTGCTGCAGGCCCAGCCCAGCATTCTGGTCACACCTGCCAGGGGGCCTGGGAGGGGGGCTGTCCACAGGGGCCTGGGGCTAGGGCCACAGCCCCTGGACACACAGTGCCCCTCTCTAGGCAGGGCCTGCAAACCCAGGTTCTCCGACATGGGGCTGGTGAACGGGACCGGCCTGGAGCTGAGTACAGACCCCTCTCTGGGCTCGCCCACCCTGGACATTGACCAGTCCATCGAGCAGCTCAACAGACTCATCTTGGAGTTGGACCCCACCTTTGAGCCCGTCCCCACCCACCTCAATGCCTCTGGTGGCCAGGCCAATGGCCTGGGAGGTGGACTCCGGGCAGGCGGCTGCTTGCAGGACACAGAGGGCTGCAGAGCGCCCATGAGGCCAGGTGAGTTGGTGTTCCTGGGAAGGTGGCTTCCCACGAGGTCCTTGTGGAGAGACATTTCACTCCATGTGAAACTCTCCTCTTTTGGGCTGAGGAGGCCATGCTCCCTGTCACTGATCAGAGAAGCCCACCTGCTAGACTCTGCCGAAGGCGGGGGGCCCTTGCTTGGCTTTCTGCAAACGAAATTTTGTCACTTGATTGAGCAGTCAGTGAGGACCAGGTGCCTCAGCTGTTTGCCTCAGTCTTGCCTTTTGCAGCATGAGCTTCACAGAGTCAGGGTGCGACAGGAGATGGTTTAGAAAGGCAGTGTCTTCCTCCGCGCCAGTGTGTCCACAAACAGGGCTCTGCCAAAGAGCATGAGACGCCACTCTCGAGTCTGGGGTGAGGAAGTCTGTGGGGTCAGGGGCGTGAGTCCTGCCCTGTGAGGTGTCCCTAGACTGGTCATGAGGTATGGAGAGTTGTTCCTGAGAGGCAGGAGCTCTGGTGATGCCCCTGGGAAGAGGCTGAACAAGTGAGCATTCTGGGTGTTGGACCAGGGGTGCAGTTCAGGAGAGCTGGGCTGAGAGGGAGGGTAGGAATTGGGCCGCACGGTGAGGCCGCTTGCCGACCCGGAGACAGGCTCCCTTAGTCACAGGCTGTGTGGCTGAGGGTCTGCATTGGGTAAGAGCCTTTTTACCCCGCTCAGATGCCAGGACAGGCTGGGATGCATGGGGTGAGTCAGCAGTCACTGCATGAATGTGGGGGGACAAATGCGAGATTAAATCAGTGACTGAGCCTGAAAGGTGTCATCCCCAGAGCTGTCAGGGCGAGCCTGGGGAGGGCCAGGAGTCAAAGGACACTGGGATAATGGGGTCTCTGAGGCAAGGCATTGTGTGCATCTAGAAGCTTCTACACAGAGAAGACCCCACCAAGCTGGCTGAATGGGCCAAGATCTCACAAAGCACCCCATATAGATTCCTGAGCCTCCCAGAAGGCATCCCTGAGTGCAGAGCCAAGAGTAAGCCCTGAGCACTGCTGGACGTGCCTCTCCTCAAAAAAGAAAGTGAGCACAAGTGGTGTGATGTCCCAGCTTTTCTGGGCTCTCAGGACCCTGAGCCTTATTCACCAAAAGGAGCATCCATGAGACTTTTTTGTTTGTTTCTTTTGGCCACACCCAGCAGTGTACCCTGCTCTGACCCTAGAGAAGACTCTAATACAGGCTGTCAGGTAGCAGTAGTGAGAGTTGACTCTCTGCAGCAAAATATCCAAGTTTTTTGGATCTTTCACTTATCACTTAATCACTTAACTTCCCGTTAGTCGTCGATTTGCTCGAGCAGGCTCCAGTAACGTCTCCATTTGTCCCTGTCGCATGCTAGTGTAGCCCAATGGCATCTGTTCGCTCTGGGAACATGAAGAGCCTCAAACCGATCGTTCATGATCTTGACGAAGAAGTCTGACCATCTGGTAGGTGGGCGGCCATGCGGTCTTTTGACATCCCGTGGAATCCAGTCGGTAACAGCTCTAGTCCAGCGGTCGTCTTTAAATCTCATTACGTGACCAGCCCATCTGATTTTTGACACCTTGGCAAATGAGACAGCGTCCCTGATTCTTGATTGTCGACGGATGCTGGAGCTCCGGATTCTTTTTCTCATTTGAGTGAAACGTGATATTCCAAGCATAGCTCTTTCTATTCTTCTTTGGGAGACCTGAATAGCATTCTCATCCTGTTTGGATCTTTATAAAGTGATTTTTAAGTTTTATTAAAGAACAGTGATTTACAAAGTTATTGATAGTTGAGTTTTAGATATATAATCTTTGGGATGTATGGATGTGTGAGCTTGCTCATTCAAGATTTATTCAAGATTCTAAGTTTAAAAAAGATTTTATAGGGAACAGAACTGCTTGCATTATCTTACTTCACTGACCTCAAGCAGTAGAAAAGTTAAACTCAGAAGCCTTTCCTCTTATGAGATTTGGAAGTGGTCAGAGATACCAGTTTTCATGGGGAAAGGGATTTCAGGACTAAGAGCACCTGTCATTATTCTTTTAGGTTAATAAGTTTTCTAGTTGGTGGAATCACTACTGACCAATTTCAGTTTTGCTATTCCTGGTTTCGGTTTTTGTTTTGGGCCACACCTGGCATTGCTTGGGGCTTACTCCTGACTCTGCTCAGGGATCACTCCTTGGGGCTCTTGGGGGGACCAATGGGGTGGGGTGTTGGGGATTGGACCCAGGCTGTGTGCAAGGCCTTACCTCCAGACCCAGGTTTTGTGGTTTCTAAGCCTAGAACAAAGAGCTGAGTTTTCAGAGCCTTCCTTTATGTCTTCCTCCTTCCCCTCGTGTGGTGATATTTAAATGAACTTAGTAGAACCTGATGAACTTACCTCTTTAATTAAATTTTTTATTTTGATCTTAGGTCCTCTTGTTCCTATATAATTTAAAAAAATTAAATTTTTGAATGGGAGAATATTACTTCAGTAGACCAATAAAATTCAGTGTATATTCGGTTATTGATTTCTTCATTTTTGGCAGAGATTCAGGGCCATTTTAAATCTTTTTAAAAATTATTTTGGAGCCATTAAAAGATACGATACTAAATTACTGTGGGAAGATATGATAGTAAATCACTGCCCTTCAAAGACCTTTGGGAATTTAAATGTGACAGTTCAGAGAGCTGCGTCTTAGCACTGGGGTCCCATCGCTGATGGTAGCTTGTGACACTGGGCCAAGCAGAGGGGCTGTGTCCTCCTAATGTCGTGCCTGGCTTTCAGTTTTCAGCCAAGCCGTCTGCTTTAGAAGCCTCACACCGGGATGCAGCAGGCCTTTAAATGAACTTTAAATGAACTTCCATGTGATGGATAGATGTAAGGCCGGTTACGGCTGTCCTAGAACAGCTTGCAGCTGGAGGCATGTGGTGCTGTCTGGTATATCTTGATTGAAATCCCAAAGAATGTTCCAGAGTAAGGACAGTGAGAGGACTGGGCGGGCGGAGCACATACTTGTCTTTGTGAACTCCAGGTTTGTTCCCCAGCACCACAGCCAGCTGCCAGGCTAGAAGTGACCCCTGAACACCACAGGTGTCTCCCCAGCCGGAACTCTGTGCTCTGGGCCATTTCAATAGAGAAGCGGGCAAACTTTCCTTCCTACCTGCTAGATGCAGAGAACATGGGAGCATGTTTGATTCTGAGATTCAGTCAGTCGTCAGATTAAACTGGGTCAGCTAGTGAGAGGATAAACAGTCCCTGAAGTCAGAGTTGTGGAAGTATGGTCCCTGCAGCCGGTGGGCGTACAGGCTCTCCCAGGGCTTGGACCTGTGGAGCCTGTGTTGGAAGGTGCTGCGCACCCTCAGCTCATGTCCTCCAGCACCGGGAGTGACGATGTGACACTTGATATTTCCTGCCAATATCTCCTTGATGTTGGCAGCATTGTAATGCAGGTGCTGGGGACAGTGGTGATGACAGCTCTGGAATGAGGTGCAGGGGTTGCACTGCCCAGCCATGGCTCTTGGCATTAGCATGCCAAGAAGATGATTGGCTTCCTGAATGCTTCTCTGTAGCTCTCGAGGCCCAACCTTTTGGACTGGGGCCAGTGTCTCAGCAGAGCCCTGTGTGCTTGGCTGACGATGAGAACCCCGAGCTTCTCAGTGCCCTCTCTCTTGCCCCCCTGCAGACAGCTACACATTGTCTTCTATTTTCTTGCCCAGGGCAGGAGTGTGTATGCTCCTGAGCAGAGCTTCAGGGGACCGAGGGATCACTCCTGTTGATACTGGGGCAGCAGGGGTCCAGTGTCGAGTGCTGGGTCCTGAACTTGAGTGCTGCTCAGGACCTGCAGTTGGACCTGGCCTGGGCTTTACCCCGGCACCATTTCACATTGTCTTACTCCAGACTGTTGAGACCCAGTATCCTGAAGTTCCTACAAAGTTCCTATTCTGTAGAGTTTGTCATGAGTTTGAGAAAGCCCTTAGTTACCTGCAGATAGCGGGTGGGAAATGCATTACTTGGTGATCCTCCTGGGGAACACTTGATGTCCTGTATAATTGTCAGATGCAGCACACCTGTTATTTTGGGGGTGAAAATCTTGCATGGAGGTTGAGTGTTTTCTGGAAAAGTCTCCTTGATATTGGCAGGATAATAACGTGGGTGCTGGTGACAGTAGTGATGACAGCACTGGGAGTGATGATCGGACAGTGGTGTCCTAAGGGCACAATCATGACACTGGTGTTGGTGGTGATGCCTATGGTGACACTGGTTAGAATGATGGCAGCGGGGATGGTGAGCACCTTTGCTCTTCCCAAAGCTGTGCTGGAGGTGGGGAAGGTGGCCTGGTGCCCAGTGCTTGCATGTGTTTGGGGCCCAGTGCTGCCTAAACCACGTGCTCTGCTTGTTGTGTTTCTGCCACCCTGTCAGGTATGTAGACAGAGCTTCTCTCCATATGACCCTGTCCTGTTCCCTTCAACCTGGACCCTGCCATCTGCAGATGGCACCGTGACTTTCATCTTGTGCACATGCTAAATGTGTCTTGAGTGTCTATAAACAGAAGTGGGGCAGGGGGTGCTGATTTGGGAAGAAACAAAAATGACTCCCTGAGGATTCTCCAGTGTGGGAGCCTCGTACATCTGTTTCACAGACCTCGTTCTTTCACTGGGGAGATTCTGACCAGCAATACTCAAGTAGCAGAAGAATGGCTCCATTTCTGGAAATCCTGATTGAATAGATGGCTGTTCTGTTTTCCTTGTACCTCCAATACTCTCCTGCATGTTGTCAAAATATTAACTCGGGTCATCAACCCCAGCCAGGGTGCTGGCCTGGTGCAGACCCTGTGTCCTGCTTGCCCATGGTGCTAATGTGGTCGCCTACCCCTGCGTGTCGGTCCATAGATGTTGATGTCTGCACTGAAGCTTCGAGTCCACAACTTACAATGAGAGAAATTCAAAGTGGTGAGAAGTGTGAACTTTCAGTCATTAATAGGGGACAGCCCACAGGTTTGTTTTAATTTCATTTTATCCCAAATAAAAGGGATCCAAACTGCAAAACTCTGAAGACTTTAGAAGGAGCTTGGCTTTCTACGAGCCTTGGTTTTCTCTCTCTCTGTGGGTTTGGGTCTTTGGGCATGTCATTTTCGTGATAATGCTTTCTGTGTAGTCTGTGTGTGTGACTTCTTTTACTGAGACTACTGTTTTCCAGAGCTCGGCTATGGTGCTGTGGTCAGTGCTTATTTCCTGTCAGTTTCTTTGTTTATTTTTTAAGCCTGCAATTTATTCCCCCTTTCGGAGGACCATGTTTTTTTGTTTTTTTGTTTTTTCATTTTTTTAATTTTTTAGGACCATGTCGTATTGATCCATTCATTGGTTGATGGATTATTAATTAAGCTGTTTGTATCTTTGGCTATTATGAACATTTATGTGCTAGTAGTATGTTTGGATATGGTTTGAGTTTCTTGTCAGTGGACAGCTGGTTTACAGGGCAGTTATTAACTTATACTGCCCCTCTTCAGGATGGAAAGTCCACAGAGGACACTCCCTCATGTCCAGTGTCCAGCTTGTTTCAGGAAGCCTTGAGAGAGGAAGGATGAACACATTGGTCTGGAAAGAGAGCTGCCCAGTGAACTTTCATTTGAGGAGGGTTGGGATCTGTCTACCCAAGGGCAGATGGTGGGAAGACTCCCTCCACCCAAATAGAGGTGCTGGTGGAGCCCAGACGTGCTGGCCTAAATTTGCTACCACTCAGCCTTTTCCTGAAAGTCATACATGAGGGATTTTCCTTCGTGGCCTATTGGCCATTTGGGGCTGTGGCCTCACTCACCTGCAGTGACTTCCACTAAGGTGACCTTGGAGGTGAATAGCCCTAGTGATCATCCTGAGGCATGTTATGTAAATGCAGTAGTTGCCAACAACAATTTTGAGGAAAGGTTAGTATGGTCAAGTGTTCTAGGGAAAAAAAAAATCAGAAAAAAAAAAACACAAACTAAAAGGAACTGCAGTGCTGATTTCTTAACACCTTGAGCCATAGTTTGTGTTAGTCAGACCACATTCAAGTGTGAACCACTGTGGTATGCACCAATGTCAGTGCATTAAGGGGAAGAATCTTTTGTAAGGCAAATAGTACTCTTGCGTATTGGTTAATATGTAAATGTTTATACCGTGCTTGAAAGTGTAGCTTATTTGGGAGCCAGGGAAGATCGCACAGGAGTCACAGTGCTCGTTTTGCACTCGGCTGATCCTGGTTTCATCCCCTGCAACGGGTACCGTGCGTGAGGAGTGATCCCTGAGCACTAACTAACACAAACTCGGCCCCTAACTCACGGTGTTAAGAAATCATCAGCACTGCCATTCCTTTCTGCTTATTTGTATTATTTTTTTTTCTGATTCCCCGAGCATTGGCAGGTGGGGCCCAAACAAATAGACAAAGCAGCAAATTCTAGCTTATTTAGGTAAAATATGGTAGTATTGTTGAAGTTTCACACAGCAAGTGTATGTTTCCTAGCTGTTCAGGCATAAGTTTTCCTTCAAATGTGCCTTTTTAGAGGAAACAGTATCTCCTTATCAAGCACTTTGGTGTTTATTGGCAGAAGGGACTTTCAGTTTTGCAATCCCGAACTTACCTTCTTAGCACTGTACTCCCACAGACACTTCTGAGATTCTGGTTAGTCAAAGAGGCTTAACAGAGAGGGAGGCCTGGACTTCAGAGACTTGAGCATCACTCAGCTCTAAGATTAAAGGCTTTGAACAACTGTTCCATGCTTTTCAGAAACATACATTGCAGGTAAAAGGACTGATGAATCAATCTCTACTGCAGTTTAGGGAAGGAAATATCATCTTTCTGGACTCCTTAGGCTGGGAAGTGTTTGGGCTTATTGTTGTGGTACTTCTCTTTCTTTAGCACAAGCATGCATTATAAAAATGCAATGAGCTGAAAGCACAATTATTTCCATTTCTGGGAAGTTTTCAAGTTTTGTTGTGCAAGTGTTCTTAATGCAGCACTTCCCTTTTCTATGATCATGTCAAAGAAAAATAGTCAGTGAGCATCTTTTGTGCTTGAGCTGCAGATAAAAGATCAAGGTCATATCTTGGGAGGTTTTCTCTAAGTCTGTGGAGTGGGAGGTTGTCAGACTGTCTGCAGAGTTCAGTTACCTGGGAGCTGCAAGGAGTCAGGGCTGTCGGTCACCTGCAGGCCATGTGCCTCCATGTTTAACGCCCTGGGTTTGTTCCAGGGCACTCCCAAAACAACATCAAAAAAGGGAAGATCCTAAAGGTGGTTCGGATTCTGCTTCCAGCGGGCAGAGGAGAATGACTTGGCTTTAGAATTACCTTTGAGCAGAATAGTTGCTGCGGCCTTACTCAGGGTTCTCAGCCTCTTTCTCTTTATGTTGAATCGAACATTCACCCCAATAAAGCTGAATTGCCGTGCCATAAATGCAAGGGAAATACAGGTGCATGCTCAGTCCCCAGCATTAACATAGCTGTGTCTTTCTTGGTTTACATACTTGGGATTTGATATTTAAGAAAGAGAGTGGGCAGGTGTTTTTGTTTTTAGTTTTGTTTGTTCTTAAAATTTTCTCATCAGTAATTTGAGGAAGTCTTCACCTGCACCTCGTGCTTGGTGGGGAAGTGCTCAGTGGCACCTCCCAGTCCAGAGCTGTGTCCCTCCTTCTCTCAGATCAGTGAGGGTGTGCAGGAACCCTCTGCTTCATCCTTAGTAGCGAGCATCACCCTGTCCAGACTCCCACCCCATTGCTCCAGCTGCCCGTGGCCATTCCTGTAGCCTGGTGCATGCTGGGCTGCAGACCCCTCATGTGGCTTCTGGCTGCACTGCCCAGCCAGTGTTCCTGCATGACCAAATAACTCTGCCTCCTTGTCTCCCAGTTCCAGGTTCAGTTTGCTGTGTGCTGTTCTCAGAGGCCTGTGTCGCCTAGCCAGAACTAATGCTCAGGCCCAGCAGGTGTCTCGTTGTCCTCGACCTCCACCCCACCTGTCAATTAAGTGGGATATTCTGATCACTGGGCATGGCACAGAGGGAGAGTGGGGGCTTCCCTGAGTGGGTAGGGGGTCCGCCGGCCCTGATGGTATCCTGAAGATATCGCGACATAAGTTGGCCCCTTGGTCAGTGATGGGAAATTTTGGGGCGACCATTGCAGACCATACCACATTCCACATGTTGGGTGCTGATTCTAGATGGGCAGATACCAATCTGTGCAGGACGAGCCTGTGGACCAGCCTTTTCCAGAAACCTGGCAGCCAGGTGTCACCCAAAGTGTTGGCGAGTGAGTGGAACCCATGTGGAAACATGTACATTGTCTGGGTAGGGGTTAGGTGGGGTTAGCAGCAAAAATATCCCTGCAGTACCAGGGCCAGGTGGGGCCACCGAGGTACCTACAGCTCTTCGTGGAAGGCCCCATGAGTCTGGGCTTTCTGCTCCTTTTCTCTGTCTTTCTCAGAAGTGACCTTTTCCTTGTCTGTGTCTGAACTGCAGGGACAGTTTGGGAGTCTGCCAGAAGATGTCACAGAGAAGACAGCCACCAGCTCTCCTTCAGTGGGACTTGGTGGCTTTTGTTTGTCTTGGGCCACCCCCAGTCGTGCTCAAGGCTTATTCCTGGCTCTGCTCAGGGATCACTCCTGGTCGGGGCCTCAGGGACCACCTGCTGTTTCAAGGACTGAAGTGGGTTGTCCAGTGCTTTAATGCTGGGCGGTCTCTCTGGCCTCTCTTCTGGCTTTTATTTACTCCTCTGGACTTGACTTCGCTGAAAATAATCATGATGTTGACAGTATTCACGGAGTGAATTCTTTGATGCAGTTCATTATTGAACTCACCAAGTATGCCATAGTTGCAGAAGCCCATTCTTACCAGACTAGAGTTGATTCTTGGTGTAGGAGCTCAGTGTTTGATCTCTAGTTTGCTTTCCATTGTAGATGATGAAGGATGTTTCTTCCTCCTTCCACAGGGCCTTGGGTTGAGATTCTGACCTCTCTATGTGCTGGCAGCCACATGGCCTCACATAGACTGGGGGTGGGTGAAGAAGGCACTGTGGTCCCCCTGTGGGGGTCCAGGGAGGACTGGAAGCATAGCAGCTGCGAGTGGGAGGCAGGGGAAAGAATTGGAATTGGGACTTCATTATATAAGTACCTGGGTTTTTCATGATTCCATTGCTTTCAGTAAGCCAGAGGTAACTTAGAGATTTAAAATTCAAGCGATTTTCATTTGAAATGTGTATAAGTTAAGGCTCAGTGTCGATCGAGCAGTATAAAATTAGTAGTTCTTTGAGACCTGGTGTGCTTCACAGGGTTTCAAGCTGTATTTTCTGTGTATGTGTTTCCTTATGGTCTATAGTGATATATATTACTTTTATAATCAATCAAGAATAGCACTAACCCCCCAAATCTATAAATCAGTCACTTTGGAGAGGGTTGGAAGGAGGGGTGTGTGTGTGTGTGTGTGTGTGTGTGTGTGTGTGTGTGTGATCTGAAAGGTGTGGTTCCTCTCATATTGAGAACACAAACACAGTCTTTCAGACCATCTGGTCCACACCAGCCCGGAGGCAGCCTGCAGCCGTGGGCTGTGGGAGTTCTGACATAGTATGGAGGATGAGAGTGTGTGAATGAGAATGTGTAATGATCCATGTGGGAGATGTGAAAATATGGGAATGTGAAGCTTGTGTGTGTGTGTGTGTGTGTGTTTCATTTTTTATAATTTTATTTATTGAATCACCATGAGAGCAGTTACAAAGCTTTCGGGTCTAAGTCTCGGTTGTACAATGAAACACCCGTACCTTCACCAGTGCCCATGCTCCACCACCAAAAACCCCAGTATACCCCCATCCCACACCCTCCCCCTATCTGTGGGGCAGATGAATTCCACATTACTCTCTTTCTACTTTGAGTACACTCAATATTTCGATACCAGACCCACCATTATTATTTGAGATTTTACTCCAACACTCAGATCTGCTGAGAAGGCAACAGTAGAAAATTTGTGTTCTATTGCTGGTTATGAACAACATATGATGTCACGTTGGCTGCAGTAGGGCCATGGGATTTTGAAATTCCGAAATTTTAACACTTAAATCTGGAGGGATTTCTGCCAAAAGCCACTGGGTTTCGAGATTTGCTCCTGAGTCTCTGGGATCATGGCCGTTGAGCAGCTTGATCAGGAGCCAGAGAGGCCATTCGTAGGCGATGACTTGGGGTCTCATTGGGATGGAGAGGCCAGAACCGGCTCCACCCCCATCCCGTGAGGCCCAACAAGTTTCGTCTCTGCGGGCCCAAGCCTGACTGTCCAATGGCCTCTGGAGGATGATGGCCACTGAGCCGCCAAGGGGGAGTAGGCAGAGGGACAACACCCTTTCCCCCCTGGGGTGGCCCAGCGACAGTAACCTACTGCAGGGTTCAGACACATTTCTGCCAAAAGCCGCTGGGTTTTGAGATTTGTTTCTGAGTCTCTGGGATCATGGCCGTTAAGCAGCTTGATCAGGAGCCAGAGAGGCCATTTGTGGACGATGACTTGGGGTCTCATTGGGGTGCGGAGGGCAGGCCTGGCTCCACCCCATCCTGTGAGGGCCAAAATGTCTCGTCACTGCGGGCCCAAACCTGACTGTGCAGTGGCCTCTGGAGGATGGTGGCCACTGGGCCACCGGGGGGAACAGGCCAAGGCACGAAACCTGTTCCCACCTGGGTTGGCCCAGCACCGGTAACCTACTGCAGGGACCAAACACATTTCTGCCAAAAGCTGCTGGGTTTCAAGATTTGTTTCTGAGTCTCTGGGATCATGGCCATTAAGCAGTTCAATCAGGAACCAGAGAGGCCATGCCTCCAGTTATATAGCTGAGCCAGAAGTGGTTTGTGGGTGTGTTTCCCACATACCTAACTTTTGGCCGTTTACTTTCTTGGTAAACTTTGCCCCAAGGTTTTGGGGTCTGGCCAAAGGCACAGCAGCAATTTTGGGGTATCTGGAAGTCTGAAGGTGCTATCAGACTGCTAATGCACTCACCTCACAGGTACAGATTGACCTGCTGGTGGCACCGTACACCCTGAAGCTTGTGTGTTTTGATGGACTTTCTAAAGTTTTCAATCTGCAAGTAGTGATAATTTAACTTTATTACTGATTTGAATCTTTAATATCTTTTTCTTGTCAGATTGCTGTGGCAAGGAATTCCAAAACCCTATTGAATAAGAATGTGTCTGATTTCAGGGGAAAGACTTTCACTACTGAGTATGATTTTGAGTGAGGGTTGTTGTAGGTAGCCATTACTGCCTTGAAATATTTTCATTCTGTCCTTTTTAAGGGCTTTTATCATGAATGATTGATAGATATTATAAAGTACATTCTCTGTTAATTGATGGAACTGTGTGAATTTTATCTTTCACTTTGTTGCTATGCTGTATTACACTGATTGATTTGTGTGTATTGAATCATTCCTGCCTTCCTGGGATGAATCGTACTTGATTACGGTGTATAATATTTTTGATATATGGTTGAATAAGTTTGCTAAGATTTTGTTGAGGATATTTATATCAGTGTTCATCAGGGATATTGTTCATTTAGTCGATGATTTTCTTGTTTAGTAATGCCTCTTCTTTTAGTATTAGAGTAATTCTGACTTCAATAAAACTCTTTGAAAAAATTTCTATTTCTTCAATATGGAACAGTCAGTCTAAGGTTAGCTACTGTGTTGATTATCAAGCCCATCATGAAATGCTTTATCATTCCAGTCTTCACTGTTGTATTTATAGTATTTATTTATAGCTTAGATCTGAACTGTAGGGGAGTTCCTGGTAGGTCAGTCTTTCAAAATATGTTCTTCAGAAAAATACTGTTATTGCAGCAATTGCTATTAGTTTCTCAAGCTGTGCGTCGTGCTGTTCCCTTGGAAGAGGTTGAATTCTGACCATTTCCCTCCCTCTCCTTCCAGCACAAATCTCACTTTGCTGGGAGAGTGGTAATGCTGGGCGCTGTAGCAAGAGTGAATCTTGTGGCATTTCCTGCAACATGTGGTGCAGGAAAATCTGACTATTTAGACTTATGATTCAGCTTGAGATTCAGCTCTCACACAGGGGCCTCTGCAGCCTGGAGCCCCAAATGGCACATGCCTAAGATGCATGCAGCTCTGCCTCTGCGGGCATGGCATGGGACACTGTCTTCCTGGTCTGTGGCTTCCATCCTGATGCTTTGCCCTACCCCACACTTAGTCCCACTTGGCGTAGGTTGCTTGCAGGAGCTGGGCCTCCCATGGAGTCCTGTGATCCAGAGAATTCCCAAGGGCTTCATGTTTGACTGCAGTAGCTTCCACGTGAGTCTCCCTAAGCTACTGGCATCCATTTGTTATGAAACAATTATTGTCAGTAAGTTTTTTAATTCTCTCATTTTTTGGTGGAGGGATTTTTGGCCACATCTGGTGGTGCTCAGCAGTTACTCTTGACTCTTCTCTCAGGGGTCACCACTACTGTGGGTTTTGGGGACCATGTGGGGTGCTGGGGATCCAGCCCAGGTTGGCCACGAACAGGGCAAGCACCCTACCTACTGTACTATTGCTCTCGTCCTTCAGTCAGGTTTGAGTGAAAGATCTCTGCACTTCGCTGTATGGAAAGCACCTTCAGCCCCCAAATCTTTTTCTTAATAGGCTACTCGAGTGATGAGGCCCTGGGAGGAACGTACCGGAAGTGGAGCCTTGGACAGTATGACAACAGTGCTGGGGAGCAGCCTGCCTTCTCCAAGTACGGGTGGGGGAAGACCACCAGTGTGGACCAAGCTCCCAGCCTGGCATCTTTCCTTTCTCCAGCAGACACCAAAGAGGTACATGCCAACCTGTGTCCATCCAAAATTGTATGTCCTTTCCCACCTGTCCTTTTGGGATACCTGGGTGGGACGGAGGGAGATGACAGGAGTGTGGATGTGAGATGTGAGTCCTTGACGAGGTCATAGACGTCAGCCTAAAATCCCTGTATCCTGTTTTGGAAAACAATATAGGCATTCCTTAAAAAACTAGAAATTGAGCTTCCATATGACCCAGCAATACCACTTCTGGGAATATATCCCGACGGTGTAAAAAAACACAGTAGAAATGACATATGCACCTGTATGTTCATTGCAGCACTGTTCACAATATCCAGAGTGCTCAAGAACAGACAGCTGGTTAAAGAAACTTTGGTGTATCTACACAATGGAATACTATGGAGCTGTTAGATGAAGTTATGAAATTTTCTTATAAGTGGATGATCATAGAGAGTATCATGCTAAGTGAAATGAGTCAAAAAGAAAGGGACAGACATAGAATGACTGCACTCATTTGTGGAATATAAAATATTATGAGACAATATGATATGAGACTTACACTCAGGAACAGTAGAGACAGGGCTAGGAAGATTGCTCCATCCTTGGAAGCCTGTCTTAGGAGCTGGGGGAGAAGGCAGCTGGGATAGAGAAGGGATCACTAAGTCAGTGATGGTTATGGGGATAACTCGAGATGGGATATGTGTGCTGAAAGTAGGTAAAGGACCAAACATGATGGCCCCTCATTATCTGTATTATAAACCATAATGCCCGTAAGTAGAGAGAGTAAGAGGGAAACTGCCTGCCAGGAAGGCAGGGGGAGGGGTGGGAAGGGTGTGGTAGGGATACTGGGGACATTGGTGGTGGAAAATGTACACTGGTAGACGGATGTGTATTCAATCATTGCATGATTGAAACTTAAACATGAAAGCTTTGTAAGTATAGGTCATGGTGATTTAATAAAAATAAAGAAAAAAATCACAGTCTCACTGATCTCAAGACGGCAAAGTTGGAATTCAAGAGACAAGAAGAGAAAAATCACTTGAATTCGGTCTTACTAACACACAGAAAGCCAGTGTTCACAGTGTGACAAAATGGATTAAAAAACTGAATCTGACATTCATGGCACATAAAAAAAAGTATGCAGCTACTAGGCATGGACAGTAGAAACAAGGTCCTGTAGGACTGGTCCATGGATGGAAGCTTGCCACGAGTAGAAGGGTGGGGGCAGGGCAGTTAGGGTAGAGAAGCTGCCACTGTGATGGTGATGTTTGGAAATGATCATGCTAGACAAGATCTGAGTGTTGAGAGTAGGCAAAGGGACATACATGAGAACCTGTCAGTATCTATGGTGCAAATCAAAATGCCCAGAAGGAAAGAGAGAGAGAGAGAAAGAAGAACAGTGCCTGCCACGGAGGCCGGCTGGGGGTGGGGAGTGATGGGTTGGTGGGAGGGAAACTGCGGACATTGGTGGTGGGAAATGTGCACTGGCGGAGGGATGGGTATTGGAACGTTGTATTATGACTGAAACCCAATCAAGAACAGTTTTATGACTGTATCTCACAGTGATTCGGTTAAGAAAAAGAAAATAAAACTCAGAAAATATAAAAAATGTAAAACTGCAAGGAAAGAACAATAAAGCCAGTGTTCATATTTGGGATCCATCTGTCAACCTTAGGCCTCCCTGTGTGTCTGCTTTGTGTCTGTGTTTTTACATATTTGTAAAGATGTAACCAGTAAGGATGATTTCCTGCTAGCTTGTCCACCTCATACTCTAGTGCTCACTTTTCCCATCCAGTCCAGGCTCTGTCAGAGCCACTCACAGCTGTGGGGGGTGAGGAGAGAGCTGAGTACAGAGGCCTCCTGCTTCCTTTATCCTCCATGACTCAGCATTTGTGGGACTGGGGCGGGGATCCGTGTCTTAGGTACGCACTAAGCCTCTTGGTCCCCACTCAGTAGGATGCTCTCTTCAGGGTCCACTTTCTGGGGGTGGCCTCTGCTGACTCCCTTATGCCAATTTCAGACAGCCATCTCCACGTACCCCTCGGACCTCGATGTCATCGATGGCAGGATTTTTTCTTCCACCAAAAGCAGCAGTGAGTCCATATCATCCATACCAGCATTTCCTGTGTCTCCAGGGACACCGTATGGTAAGAAAACAGAAAACTGTCCCCTGTGCACCTTTTTTCCTTCTGTGAGTGGACTTGCAGTAGATTGTGACTTTGTCTTCTCTTCCAGTGACAACACCCCCACAGTATTCCCCGTTCAACCCACCTGGGTCACAGATGGGCGGCACCAGTGGTTTGTACAAAGGAGATCATGGTAAGAAACCTACCCACATCCTGCTGCTCCACTCTGCATGGCACCATTTGTACCAGCATCTTTCCAAGCTGAAAGGTTTTCAGGTGCAGAATATTGATGCAAAATACTTAAGTAACCTCAGAAATGGTGACTCCCTGGCGGGAACGTGTGAAGATGGGTATGCAGCTGCACCCGGCTCTGGCAACATGGAGCTGCCTACATGCTGAGCATCTCTTCATCTCTGCTGAGACAGCGTCAGGAGAAGGGGCAAGGGTGCTCTTGCTAGCTGAGCAGTGCTGAGAGTCGGAAGCAGCAGTCCTGTGAGTGCTAGGGCAGTGCCGAGAGGGAATCAGGTGGAATCAATTTCCTGCTCTGTGCTGCGTGGATAACCCCTTGCCCACACAGCGTATCTGTCCTGGTTCCTTCCTTCCTCTACATGTTGGATCTCCTGGTACATCAGGAGCCTTTTTTTTCTGCTGAGGGGCCCCATGCATATTTATAACATTCATGGGCCATCCAGACTTACATTAACTTAAAAATTAGTCTGGAGTATATATTCTCAGGAGTGGAATTGCTGGGTCATATGAAAGCTCAGCTCCTAGTTCATGGAGGAATGCCCAGATTGCTTTACAGAATAGGAGGGGTCCGTCTGCATTCCCAGCAGTGAGTTACACACATCCACGCCAGCACTGATGGTTTTTATTCATCTTGATGTGTGCCAGTCCTGTGGGGTGAGTTGGCCATGCACCCTGACGGTCAGTGATCACCAGACATTGGTGTCTGTGTACTGTTGACAGGAGAGACTTACTCAGAGAATCGTGTGGGTCGCTGCACCTTGTTCTGGGTCCAGGCCTTCGTGGCCTGGCTTTGGGCAGAGGGCGTGGGGATATAATTAAGGTCTTATGTACATTTATTTATTTATTTAAAATGTAGGAGTATTTTATTCAGCCATTGATTAGGCTGATTGAATTGGGCGTGAACTCTGCTCTTATGCACATTTAAAAGCATTTCCTCTGCAGCTGTTTCTCTGCCCTGGCAGAGGGAAGTGAGATTTCAGGGAGACATTAGCCTTCTCAGGAGGGAGCTTTGGCTGTGTGGCACTTAACGCAAGAAAGCCGGTTGGACTGGTACCTTCCACCTCTTTCCAGGGGGGGGTAGATCTCAGAGAAGGAGACTTACAGACACACAAAAAGAAGCAAATGGAGACACAAGCACTCATGGCACACGTTTGATTGCCTCATTGTCTACGCTAAGATCTGAACTGTTTTGCGCAGGGGACTATCCTGATCTCGGTTTTTTGTTAAGGCCAGCATTTTCCACAGACTTGGAATTGTATGTCTGTCTCTAATTCAGCGGTGACTAGCATTTAAGTGCTTGCTTCATTTTCCCTCTTAATCCAGAGAAAGCTAGCCATTTGTCACTTAATAGATTGGCTATTTTTTTTCTTCCAAGCTCCTTTTTTTGGTGTTAGGAACATAAATGTCTTTGCCTATACACAGAACAATGATAAACTGTTCACCTTACCTAGCAGATATTCTTGAAATGTATGATCAGAAAGATGTAGTGTTGTTGTGATTCTGTTTGCATATGTGAGCATTGTGTTACATGTTCTGTTTAATATACCCATTTTTATGATTTGTGAAGAAATTTTTATGATTTCTTCATGGGAAGAGTGTCTGTTCTAGTAATAATGTATTAGTGCCCTGATCCAATGTCTATTCTTCCACATTTTATGTATGGCATATGTTTGTATATGTATGTATTCATTCCCCTTTTGGTTATTGCAGTGACCAAGGATTGCACTGGCTCTAGTATGCCTCAGGGGTTTGCAGACTTTGTTTGATCCCAGGGGTCCCTCTGGTCTTCTAGGATTTTGCTTGGTCTGTGTGGAGGGTACAGGGATTGCCCTGGTGGTCTCCATCTCAGAGCTGTCCCCTAGCCTGACTCCTGCACATCCTAGTGATTTCGATGGAGGCAAACAAAGGGCCAGAGACTCCGGCCCAAAACCCTTCCTTCTCCTTGAATCAGCCGCAAATGATGTGGATTTGGACCAGCTTCTGATGTGGAATCCAATCAGACCTCAGAACACCTAAACTAGCACTGTAGCATTGTCCTCCTGTTGTTCATCGATTTGCTCGAGCGGGCCCAGTAACGTTTCCATTGTGAGAGTTTGTTGTTACTGTGTTTGGCAATATGAATATGCAGGCAAGATACTCTCAGTAGCTTGCCGGGCAGAGAGGGGCAGAAGAATCAAACTCGGGTCGGTCAGGTCGGCCGCATGCAAGACAAACGCCCTACCCGCTGTGCTGTCGCTCCTTGGAAATAAACTGGTAGTTGAGGGAGATCTAGAAATTACAATTAGAATTAGCCTAGAAAAAATTTCATAAACCTCCAAGCAGAAAATTTCCTCAGACTTATTAGCAGCTCCGGCTGAGGCCTTCAGGGACACTGAGGGAGACTGAGAGGTCCTGACCCTGCTAACCCTTGAGGGGAGAGTGCTCAATGGGTGCCAACAGTCAGTACTAGGCCACCCTGCACTAGTGGGGTTGGAAATAGGGGTCAGCCACATCCATCTCTCTGGCCCTAGGTCTTTTGCTCTTTTCAAAATCCTCTAAACTGGGGGCTGGAGTGGTAGTACAGCGGGTAGGGCATTTGCCTTGCATACGGCCAACCGGGGTTCGATTCCCAGCATTCCATATGGTCCCCCAAATCACCAGGAGCAATTCCTGAGTGCAAAGCCAGGAGTAACCCCTGAGCATCGCTGGGTGTGCCCCCAAAACAAAATTATCTAAACTGCCAGTGTCATAATATTAGTCCCCAAAGTCTTACCTGCTCATGATTTGTCCATCCATGGAGTAAATGTTTGTGTAAGCACCACTCTGGCCTATCTCTGCCTCATTTATGAATATAGGCTGTAAAACCTATTCATGACTGTTGCTTCACGGCAGTGCCTGCTAGGTAGCAAAGGGAAGTCCTACTTCTCTGTTATTTAGAGCTGGATACTCACCTGCATATAAGTGAGAATGTTGGCTCCGAATTACCCCTGGAATAGTGGCTTTGTTATCCTGAAAGATGGAGTAGGAACAGTTTCCAAGCTCTTTCATCTCCATATAAATTAAATCCCTGCACTGTGTTTATAAATGATACCTAAAAATGGAGTTAAGAAAGGCAGACTTACCCTGACCTCAGGGCCCTTGAACTTGAGACCATATCTTAGACCATTAAAAAAAAAAGGTTAAAAAAAAGACTTTTTAAAAAAAAATGCAGTATGTAGAATGTCCTTCAACCATAATGAAATCAAACAAGAAACCAGTAAGAGAAAGATGACCAAAAAGTTTTAAAATATCTGAGAACTGAATAACACCTTTATAAATGAACCAGGGATGTCTTTACATCTTAAAGGCAGTAAAAGAACATAGTGAACTGAATAAAATAAAAAAGAAACATGAAAATTTTTGGAGGAGAGCTAAAAGTGGTGCGAAGAAAATTTACAACGGAAATATGTACCTTTGTAAAGAAGAAAAATCTTGAAATGAATAATTTAATCTTGCCCCCAGAACACAGAAGAAAAGAGCAAGCTTAATTTGAGGTAAATATAAGAAAGGAAATACTAAAAGTCAGTAGAAATCACTGAAACAGAATAGAGAAAATAAATGCAAGAAAGCTGTTTGAAAAGCTTGCTCCAGTTGACAAACCTAGTATGACTGACCAAAGAAGAGAAAAGACACAGGTTACTAATATTGGGAATGGAACAAGATGTCATTATGACCCACAGAACCAGGACACAGAGGCAGTACACCACAGCCTGTCTACATGAAGAGACCACAGGAGCAGCTGGATAGGAAAGAAGGCTTCTATGGGTATGAACACAACCCAACTGTCTGGGGTGGATTAGAGAGGGTGTTTAACTGGAAAGCACACTTTCAAGAGGAGTAGGGTTTTATGTCCAGCAGACTGAGGGTGATAGAATAGTTTATCCTGTTCGAGTACTGTTTCAGGAAATTCATGCATATGCATGAGCAAGAATGCTGAGTGTGCACGACTAAGAAGCAGATAGTGGGTATATACTGCATCAACAAAAATACCCAAACAAGAAGCAATCAAGATTTTGTTTCCTAATGTAGTAATGAAGAGGAAGGTGGTCAGACCTGTCTGACCAGAGGTTTGGGCTCCTTATCAAAACAAAATAGGTTCCTAAGATTAATATTCTTGCACATCCAACCCCACTTTGATCCCTACACCTCCTGGCCCCTTGAGTGTCTCCAGGAGTAGCCCTGGAGAGTCTCAGAAGCATTGCTTTGTAGCCGGGAGGTCTCTGGCACTGCCAGGGCTGCTCTCCCTGGTGATCTCTGGCACCATTGCATCTTCATGCCTCTCAATGGTTTGCCCCCCGCCCTCTGAATATTGCTGGGGAGATCTGGCTAAAAAATGAATCTTAGATGATGGCCAAATGGAATTTATCCCAGAAATGCAACACTAGTTCAATATTTGAAATTCCTCAGTGTAAAGGTAAAGGTAAAGGCCCTCCCGTTGATCGTCGATTTGCTCGAGCGGGCCCAGTAACGTCTCCATTGGAGACTTTGTTGTTACTGTGTCTGGCATATCGAATACTCTCGGTAGCTTGCCGGGCTCTCCGAGAGGGGCGGAGGAATCGAACTCCGGTCGGCCAAGTTGGCCGCTTGTAAGGCGAACGCCCTACCCACTGTGCTATTCACTCCAGCCCTCCTCCATATTGGCGGGTAGATACAAAACATTTTTATACTGGCAAATTTATATTTGTTCATGCCTACAAAATCCTAGCAAAACAGAAACGGGAAAATTACTCTTGCCCTTTTGGTGTATCACAGAAACCTGACTGATAATCCTACTTCTCCCTAGTTCTTAGGGGTGCACCAAAGGGATGAGTAATAAAAGACAGAGATTGGAAAGAAAGAAGTACAGTTGTCTCTTTTTTGTAGGTGGCAAAAAATACCCATGTGGAAAATTCCAAGGAATCCATAAAAGGAAATAAAAAAATCTCACAGAACAAATTTAGCAAGATTGTAGGCTATAAGATAAGCACATAAATCAGTTGTATTTCTGTAGACTAGCAAAGAACATGCTAGCCTAAATTAAAATCTAGTAATTATACTAGGTCAAAAAAATAAGAATACTTGAATGTAAACATCACGTACACTAAAAACTACACAGTGTTGATGAAAGAAAGACTGAAAGATACAGTTTCCGTGGGCTGGAAAACTCAGCAAAAATACCCTTTATTTCCAAATTAGTTGACAGTTTTAAAAGTTTTGTATAAAACTCCAGCAAGAGATAAGATAACTGAAGTTTAGTTTATCTGGAAAGGCAAAGGAAGTAGAGTGACAAATAATTTTGGAAATGACTAAAATAAAAGAGTTGAGTTCATTCCCAGACTGACTGTGTGCGTAGACAGCCACAACTGTGTCACTGGAGAAGGTATAGACACAGAGATTCAGAACAGACTAGAAACCCAGAAATAGACCCAACCAAACTCTTCTCTCTCTCTCTCTCTCTCTCTCTCTCTCTCTCTTCCTCTCTCCCTCCACTTCTCCTCCTCTCTGTCTCTCCCTCTTTTTCTTTCTACCTCTCTCCTCTCTCTTTTTCTGTCTCTCCCTCTTTCTCTCTCCCTCCCTCCCTCCTCTCTCCCCCTCCCTGCCCCCCGAATATACAAAAGAAATGTCTTGAAGGAAAAGAAAATTTTCAACAAATGGTACAGACACTGTTGGACACTACAAAAACAAAGTGAACATTGACCACAATTTCTGCCTCATACACAAAATGGATCAAAGGTTTAAGTATAAAAAAAAAAAACATAAAACGGAACATCTTTTTTTCCCCCCCTGTGCTGGGGATAGAACACAGGGCCTCCTTTATGCAAGGAAAGTACTTCAAGAGTGCTTTATGCACCAGATGCAAAGTCCATAAAAGGAAAAACGTACAAACTAGACTATTAGAATTGAAAACTTTTCTGTGGAATGGACCTACTAAGAAGATAAATAGACAAACTACAGACTAGGTGAAAGTATTTTCACTCTAGAATTCAATACAGAGAAGTAAACAATCCAGTTAGAAAGTTGCAAAAAATACCTTACAAAGATACATAGATGCAAATCAGCGCATAAAAAATCTGGGCCCAGATTGAGCAGTGGTTAAGCATATGCTTCCTATGTAGACCTTGAGTTTTGGAGGAACAAAGAAGAGGAAGAATATGTTTAACATCATGAGCAATTAGTAAAAAGCAAATTTAAACCTGTGTGTGTGTGTGTGTGTGTGTGTGTGTGTGTGTGTGTGTGTGTGCGCTACTGGCAGTGTTTGGACTACACCTGGCTTTCGCTCAGAGGACCACATGTGGTCCAGGGGATGGAACCCCAGTCGTCTGTGTGTTGGGCAAGTATATTAACTGCTCAATCTCGCTGCCCGGGGACTTGAATTAGGACTTTTTTATTGTGGCATCTTTGTAAAGTTACACAGAGTTGAGAAATTACAGACATACAAATAGGTTTCTCTAATGGTTTACTGTATTTTGGACATCATACCAGATGAGAACACTGATACCCAAATACAGTTCTATAAACATGATTACCACTGTGGACCCACTGTGGTCTGGGTGTTTTTGAAGCGCCTGAGATAGCCACGGGTGAATTTGGGGGCAGTTATGGAGGTTCCTCATTCTCTCCCGCCTACTCTTATATTAGCTTGAAATTTCCATCATGGAAAGTTACCGTATAAATTACAGAAACGGGGCTGGAGTGATAGCACAGTGGGTAGGGCGTTTGCCTTGCACGCGGCCAACCTGGGTTCGATTCCCAGCATCCCATATGGTCCCCCAGCACTGCCAGGGATAATTCCTGAGTGCAGAGCCAGGAGTAACCCCTGAGCATCGCCGATGTGACCCAAAAAGCAAAAAAGAAAAAAAATAAATTATAGAAACACTCAGCATTGAAGAGATGCCACTCAGTTCTCTCTTGAGCATTGTCCTCACTGGTGCAGAAAACTATGCACTCTGATTTCGACCCTCGTGGGCTGAGAAGCCTCTCCATGTCCTGTGGGAGGGCAGCAGTCAGAACAGATGGGGAGTGTGGAAGATAAGGAAGAACCAGCTCTCAGCAGTGGGTCAAGTGACAGCATCCCTGGGGGTTTCCGTGAGGAGAGAGAACAATCATTTTTTAAAAAATGCTTCTACTTGTTTTTGGTTTATAATACTATTGATAATACTTTCTCATGCACATGATTCCACCATCATACCCAGCATCATTGTACACAGCCCTTCTCCCGGGGACCCCAGCCCTTCTCTCTCAATGTACCCCCAGGACTCCCCCGCTCTGCTGTGTCATCAGTTCTCCGGTTACATTTCCTTTGGCCCTTTCAACCTCTCTTTCTGTATATCTTTTAAGTCCAGACCCATGTGTCTGTCCCTCCCTTCTGACTGGGCCACTTAGCATGATCTCCTCCAGTTCCATCCGTATTGTTGTAAGTTGCATGATTTTGAGAATTTTTTTTTGCCCAAGATCTTCACAAGGAGGAGGCCAGAAGGCAACTTGGATAGTTTGTTTGGGGCCACCTGTGGCTGTGCTCGGGGCTGCTCCTGGCCTGGGGAACCTGCAGTGCCAGAAGTCAACCAGGGCTTCATGCATGCAGGGCTTGTGCTGTACTCACTGGGCTCAGGGGGTTTTGTGTTCTGGGAGAGCAGGAGAGATGTGGATGAGTCAGTCCATCGGGGATGTGCTTTCTCCTGGCCTGATGCTGCTCCCCGTAGAATGGGAACACAGCCAGGACTGCTTGGAAAGTCCAGGCGTGAGCCTTGGGGGGCTCTTCTTGACAAAGGAAACTTTGTGGTGAGTTTGAGCTCAAGGGAGCATTTAACCTCAGTGTAAGATGAAAATTAACCTGTGATTTCTGATCTAATGTAGCTTTAATGATATTTCCTAAAGAAATAGGAAAAAAAAACACAAGGAAATGTTTGATTAAAATGTATGTTTCTAGTGTATCTCGGCTCGCAAATTAATCCATAAAATATTTTATTTCTCTTCTAGAAAATAAAGGTAAATGCACATTATAGTTTTGTTTGGTGGCTCTGGGGAGAACCACCCATGCTCAGAGGTTAACCTTTCTCTGTCTCTGCTCCTGGTGGTTCTGAGGACCCAGTAGCAAAGCATGTGCTCCAGCCTTTGGCCTTCCCCACAGACCAAATCATTGAAGGGGCAGTTTGTACATTCCAGATCCTGGGAACAGAATCTGGAACCATTCCCTAGCGTTAGCTATCCAATTTCAGAACCTCACTGCCCCAGGAGGGGTTTGTAGACACTGGTTAGCAGTGAATGTGGCAAAATGTCTTTCTATGATTGGGATCTTTCATATTCATCGTTCTGGAAAGTTGAACTTGGCATTTCCAGGGGACCCAGCGTTCAGGCATGGCTTTGCTGTGCCATGACTGGCTGGCAGTGAGGGCTGCTGAAGGGTCTACTAGGAGGCAGGAAGCTGCCCCCTCCCCCCCCCCACCCCAGGCACAGGACCTTCAGGGCTATGTTACACTATGGAGACCCCTTGGATTTCTTTTCAAAGGGAAAAATGGGTGAGGTTTCCTGATGGGAGGAAGAAAGAAGTGTCCAGGGATATCTTCAGAGAAGAACCTTGAGGCAATGGTAGTTTTTGATTTTTTAAAGAAATGTTTATTGTTCTTCAAATTCGACGAATTCTGACAAATTTTAAATTGCTTCCATCGGGCTTCCCCTTTCCTTTCTGTACTCGACTCATTTTCCTTAGGAAATTGTCTGAACTTTCAATGACAACGTTTATAATGGCAATTAAAGTGTGTGCTGAATATGGACATGTCCGGTAGCCTAAGAAGCAAATGCTTTTACATGTGTTTATAATGTGTTTATAGCTAGGTAACAACAGGTAGGGCGTTCGCCTTACAAGCGGCCAACATGGCCAACCCGAGTTCGATTCCTCCGCCCCTCTCAGAGAGCCCGGCAAGCTACCGAGAGTATTCGATATGCCAGACACAGTAACAACAAAGTCTCCAATGGAGACGTTACTGGGCCCGCTAGAGCAAATCGATGATCAACGGGAGGGAATTTACCTTACCTTACCTATAGTTAGGTAAGTGTTTGTCTGCAGATGTAGGTATGATTCATATCTATACTTAGGTAGATAATGCTTTGTGTACCAGTTTGTGCAAAAGAACTAATATTGGTGAAAATAGCTTGTATGAATCAGTTCAAAAATAGCTGGTTTGGATTAGCAAGCATTGCACCCCTCCACTCTGTATTTAGAAGATAGAAAAAGAAAAAGTTCATCGAAATATGTTTTAAAATAAACACAATGGCAATAATGTGGGCCAGAAGAGACCATCAAGCAATCCTGGCTTGGGAATGTTTGGTTAGCTGTTGCTTTAGATTTGAGAACACCAGTTCACTTGGGTGAATTGAAGGCCCCCAAAATGCAAGATGTTGAGGCCAGGGAAACACTTAAAGGACTGAAGGACGTGAATACTTCAGTGCAAGAGGGAAGCCCCTTGTTTGATTCCTGGTACCGAATGATTCCCTAAGCACCCTTGGGCATAACCTTGGTAGCTCTGAGCAAATCTGGGTCTAAACAGAATTGCATGTCCAGGCTTTGGCATTGAACTGTCAGACCCACCCTGCACCCATATTGTCACAGGGAGTAACTCTCAGGTCCTCAGCATTGCCGAGGCCCCCCTCCCCGCCCAAATTGGCCTTTTGTCCAGTGCCTCACCCATGGAACAGGCCAGCTTGGAAGTGTCCCTTGTGAGCCAGTGGCTTCCCAGCTCTGATGAATGCTGCCTTTCATTTGCTAGCTTTGGGTTTACAGGCCTTTGTTTTGTACTTATTCATTAGCTCATTCCCCCACCCCCTTCTAGTGGGCTGTTTCTGAGTCTCAGCTCTGACTTATTCTAATGTGTTGACAGCAGAGTTTTGCTGTTATTGGGATTCTGAATCCTGCAGGCCGGAAGTGCAGAGAGACCTCAGGGCTTGGGGCAGATCTGGTAGACCTGAGCTACTGCTGAAGCTCTGTCATGTCTGTAGCTTTATCCTGTGTGTAGCTTTGTTATGCCTGTAGCCCTCGTGCCTGTAGCTCTGTCATCCTTGTAGCTCTCGTGCCTGTAGCTCTCATGCCTGTAGCTCTGTCATGCCTGTAGCTGTTGTGTCTGTAGCTCTTGTGCCGGTAGCTCTCATGCCTGTAGCTCTCAGACCTGTAGTTCTGTCATGCCTGTAGCTCTCATGCCTGTAGCTCTTGTGCCTGTAACTCTCTCATGCCTGTAGCTCTTGTGCTTGTAGTTCTGTCATGCCTGTAGCTCTCATGCCTGTAGCTCTCATGTCTAAAGCTTTCTCATGCTTATATCTCTGTCATATGCATATCTCTGTCTTGTCTGTAGTTCTGTCCTGTCTGTAGTCCTGTCCTGTCTGTACCTTTGTCCTGTCTGTAGCTCTCTTCTGTCTGTAGTTTCGTTGCCTTGCTCTTTTTGTGCTCTGCGCAGCCCCTGTAGACACCCTTCTAACTTAGGGGACACAGTGTAGGCTGTATGCTAGAGGCAGGTGAGCAGTCTCCTAGAAGTGAAGGTAGATCTTAGTGTAAGTATAGAATATACAAAAAAGATACCTTGCAGTGGAGGAGTGGGTTGATTTATTTTTTTTCCTTTTTGCGTCACACCTGGCGATGCACAGGGGTTACTCCTGGCTCTGTACTCAGGAATTACTCCTGGAGGTGCTCAGAGGACCATAAGGGATGCTGGGACTCAAACCCGGGTCAGCCGCGTGCAAGGCAAATGCCCTACCCGCTGTGCTATCTCTTCAGCCTCAATTTAATTTTTCAAAAATCCAGAATTTTAAAAAAATCCTTGAGATGCCTGGTTGAAAAATCCTACGAGATGCCACTCAGGGCCATGTGAAAAAATGATAAATATCAAGCCCTGGGGTCCCTCTGCAGATGCTGTCACTCAGATCGTGCTGATGGTCTTGTACACAAGACTGTGGTAGAGAGGAACCCCACTGACAAAGCTTTGAAAGAAAACACAAATGCAACCTGGCATTTTCTTTATTTATTGCTTTGATTCAGGACAACATCTGGCTGTGCTCAGGACTTACTCCTGGCTGTGTTCAAGGGTCACTCCTGGTTTTGCTCAGGAGACCATATTTAGTGCTACAGATGGAACCAGGTGGGTTGCTTACAAGACAAGTGCCCTAACCACTCTATTGTTTCTCTGGCCCTAGCCTGGCATTTCAAGTAAGTGATGCTTCTTCTGATGAGCAGAGCCTAGTGTCATTTCTTACTTGTTTTACTGTCCTGCCAAGGGCCGTCCTCAGGCCCTATCCAGTAGATACTTGCTCTCATAATGTAGAGGGCTGGGGGGTAAATGCCAAGTGTTGCAGGCTGGCATTTTGGCACTTAGTGTCAAATGTCACTGTGTCCATGAGTACAGTTCTATACTATGAGGCCGAAAGGGGTCAGGAACCTGGAGTTGCATGGAGAGAGAGGTTTAATACACTGTTTGCCTCTAACCAGTGTTCCCGGCTCTAGCACGCCCTTAGAACCTTGGAGGGATGTTCCCAGTGGAGCCTGTGTTATGCCAAGTTGGTCCAAACGCAGTGAAATCACAAAAACTCAGGAGAGGAGGTCCAGGGACCGCTATGGGTCATGGTCTCTAAACCCATTCCACAAGTGCTTTAAAACAAAGGGTGCATTTGTACCCCTAAATGCATTCCACAGTGTCAATTAAGACCATGCAAGATTGACTGCAGTTTTACTTCTGAAGATGTGGTTCACAGACATACATCAGTGAGGCTTAGCTTTTTTAGTTCCAGCTAGGCTCACACAGGAGCTGGCTGTCTCTTTCCACAGCTCGAGGTCAGGGCATGCTATCTGCCACAACAGACCCTGGTGTAGATCCCTGGGTCTGACAGGGATTCACCCAGCCCACAGATGATTGCTTTGCAATTTGTAGGGTCTGATTCTTACACACTTTTAACCCTCCCTTGGTCCAGCAGTATGTGGGTAATGTTTCATTAAACTATATAATATTACAGCAGATTATAACAAAGAACTTAAAGCAGTACATAACACCTGGTGCTCAAATTAGGGTATTTTCTTCACAGAGATGAGAAAGAAGACGAAGAAGTATTCACTGTTTCTGAGTGCACACCTGAGACAGCATGTTAAAGCCTGTCATGTTTCAGCGCCATGCACCACACACAGCTGGTAGTGTACATTTACCGTTATACCATCAGCGTATGCATGCTCTTCTGTGGAGAAAGAGAACATTTGCAGGGGAATGAGAATTTCAAAAAATTTCTGATTCTCTGGGATCCATGTGCCCTCACAGCGGTCATTGTGGAGTTAATTCTGTGTATCATCAGATTTTATTTTACTTTTTTCTTAAGAACTATTCCTGGCTCTGTGTTTGGGATACACTCTTTGCAGTTCTCAGGGGACCATATCCAGTGCCTGGGGTCAGCTAGGGCCTGGCTGCCACATGCAGTCAGGGGGACTGACCATACGCAGTACCCTGGGTCAGCGAGGGGCTGGCTCCGTGCAGGGCAGCACCTACCCTGTGCTCTCTCTCTGCCCATTACTGGGTGTTAAGGACAAACCAGCTTTTGTGACCAGTTGTGGGAGTTTGATTGTTCCCACAGAACCTGAGGTTTGGGTGGTTGTGAAATCAGGTCTGAGAAGGAGAGAGAGAGAGAGAGAGTGTGTGTGTGTGTGTGTGTGTGTGTGTGTGTGTGTGTGTGTGTGTGATATTTCTTACCTTAAGCTCTGGTGTTTCTCCAGTGCTAAAGGGCAGGTGATATCTGGATTACAGGAGTGGACACAGGCATAGGCAATGATCGTCTGATGTATGTATCTGCTAAGACTGCCTTGCTTCTATCTCTGAGAATAGAGACTTGCGGTGACACTGTGGTCCCTGAAGTCTCTCAGGTCCTGGTTTACCCTTGCGATGTCAGAGTTCTGAGTAATGCCCTGTAGACAGCTCCGTGGGTGTGGAAAGAGCCAGTCCTGCATTCAGCTTTCAACTGTAGGCAGGAGGGCCGGGCTCTGAGGGGCAGGTGGACATGGAATTATGGGCTGTGGGGTCAGTGGGCATAGCAGGGGCTGGGTGTGTAGGATCACAACTGTAGGTGCTTTCAGATAGTGCAGAGATATTAGGGGCTCAAGAGGGAGCACGTCGGAGAGGAGTCCTCCTCCCCCACCCCAAGCCTCCTTTCTGACCTCTCAGCCCATCTCTTGGATCATTGATCCCCTTGCCATGACTCTCTGCCCTCTTAGACCCTGGAACCTCCTTTCCTGGTCTGACACCCGAAGGGAAATGCCATTGCCTGTCTCATCTCTCCACCTTCCTTCTCTTCCCCACCTGATTGCAGCTACATCCATCCATCAGCACCAGCAGCCCCCGTTGCCCCCTATACCAGATAAGCAGAGTTTTACAACTTTGGGTGCAGTGAGTTGGGATGATGTGGGTGATCTGGGGGCTCCCCTTGGAACAACCCCTGCAACTCTTACCTACTCTATGACATGTCGCGCATGTTTGTGCGTATAAGTGTGTTTGTGAGTGTGTGGGTGTGTATGTGAGTATGAGCGAGAGTGTGAGTGTGTGTATGACAGAGAGAGAGAGAGAGAGTGTGTGTGTGTGTGTGTGTGAGAGAGAGAGAGAGAGAGAGAGAGAGAGCGAGAGAGAGAGACCAAGAGGGGGGGCAGGAGGGAGGGAAGGGGAGGGGGAGTTTGGGGAGGGCATGAGGTGATGAGGTGCCTGCATTGATGAACCCTCAGGGCCGTCTGTTGTCTGTTTTCGGTCATTATTTTGTTTTTGACTTGTGGTGAAGAGACGGTTTTGGAGAAATGTCGTTTTTATTTCCTGTTGTTAGTAAGTAGAAGAGTAGGTGGGAAGGCGAGGGAGTGTGGTGGCGTGTGAAGGCGAGAGTGCCCCCACGGCGAGGTCATGATGGCATCCCCTCTCCAACTCCTGGTTACCTGGTGCGGGGCAGAGATTTCTGAAGATTTTGTAAACAGAATGACCGCCTCTTGGAGCACAACCATGAGTTCATCTGAGTCTGCCTCTGGTTGAGTGGCGGGAAAGAGGTGCCAGGGGTTCCAGCAGTTGCCCGGGCTGGAGTGGCTTCCACGCTGGGGCACCGACTCCCCTCTCTGCCTCTGGCCCACCGTGGGTGGGCCCAGTGTCTCAGGTCCAGGGTTTCCCAGGGCACAAAGGGAAGGACCAAGCCTGGAGGCTTCCTAGGCCTGTTGGAGGACAGCCCCTTCCTCTGTCCAGGATCAGCAGGCCACGGGAAAGGCCATCCGTCCTCTGGCAGAGCCCCCTGGGCTGTATCCAGGCATTTCCGAAAGCTCCTGCAGGCTCATAAACATCCCAGAGGAAGTGTCTTTGGGGCGGAGGGTCCTGAGTCTTCCTGGCCTGTGACTGGGGGAGGGGGGCGACCCCCCAGGGCCCCCTGCACACCTGTTAGCTGTTGTCAGGCCCTTCTGTGACTCAGAATTGTGCTAACTGAGCCTTGCCTGGCCCTAGAAGGTGGTGGAGTCTCGGTGCATGCAGGCTGCAGCAAGGTGTCCTGGAGGCATGTGCAGAGCCTGTTGCACGGGGCCCTTCTCTTTCAGGGAGGGCAGGAGATGTGGAGGCAGCACTGACTGTGAGGGGTGCATGAGGCTATAGCCCGTCCTTAAGGCAGCCTCAGGCTACCCCTCAGGCTGAGTGTCCATTCTGTGCTGTATTTGGTAGATTTCAACCAAGGAAATCTTCCATTCAAAAACCCCTCTGCTGTATTCCGAGAGAATACAGGTAGTCAGAGAGAATCAGTGAGTCCACCTGACTACAGCAGGCAGCCCCACATTCTGTCAGTCTGCCGAGTCACTTGAAATGGGCTTTGAAGAACACAGAGGCTCTTCACCACTGGCTGTGGGAAGGGGGTCTTTAGTCTCGGTCAGAGGGAAGAATGTGAGTAGAGAAGAGGCCTAGAGTGGGTGGTCTTGCCCACAGCCCCTGCGTGGGACTGGATATAGAGGCTGGGTCGCGTTTCCAGCCCCCCGGTGGACATGCAGAATGAATTACGGGGACTGAGCAAGAGAGCGGTGGGGTCGGACCAGCAGCTGCCTGGGCACTAAGGCCCAGAGGCCAGGCTGGATATGAGGGCTGGAGGAAGGGACAGAGCTGCCCCGGGCTTTGGGGTGGCAGGAGTGTGTCTGCTGGGAACTGCAGCTCTCTGGGAATGTGCCTGCTTTGGCGGAGGGGGGTGGTGGAGGCAGCATCTGGCCTGTCCAAGTTGGGGGTGCCCTCCCAAAGAACTGTCTTTGCTCTGAGCTCAGTGCTCGTCCCCTGGCTAAAGCACACTGTGTGCTGGTTCCTTGGGATTTTGCAGGAGCTGAAAGAGAGGGAAGAGGGAGGACAGAAACGGAAGGAAGCAAAGTGGAGTAAGGCGGGGCCACGAGTCTCCAGGCACTGACCGGGCAGGCAGCTGCCCAGCAATCCCAGCCCTCCTGCCGTCCTCTGAATGGGTCTCCTTGGCGGTGGCCGCCCCAGCCCCGCCCCAGCTCCCAGGGGACTGCCAGCCTGGTGGGTGGGGGCTGCCACTGCTGCCCACTGGGCACTGCTGCGTCCCATGGACCGCCTGCTGCTCTGAGGTGCCAGGTAAGCTGACGCTGCCTGCACATCTGTCTCCCCGCTGGGGCTGGAACCCGATCTGATCTCCAGGGCAGTGGGGGAGGGGAGGGCCCAAGAGGGGAGAGGGTGGAGACAAGAGGGGATCCCAGGTTCTAAAGCCTAGGGACTGGGAAGGAGAGTCCCTTTCCCAGCGTCCTGTGTCCCTTGGCAACAGCCCTCCAGCCCCCAAGGCTCTGGGATTGCGGGGTGGCGGGGTGTCGGCACCCCAGCCCGGACTCTGGAGGGCTGCTTCCAGAAGAAAGCCATGCTTTGTCTCTGCGGAGATTCACTGGGGCAGACAAAAGCCTGGTTTACAGATGTGAGGCTTTTCCGGAGCTCAGGCTGCTTCCCGGCACAGCACATTCTTTGGCTAAAACTAGGAAAGCGCCCGTTTCAGTTTCAAGGCTGTCCCTGCCAGCTCCCAAGTTTCCGAGGGCTCTTTGGCACCACCAGAGCCCCTGACCTACACCTGGGGCAAAGCTTTCCTGAGAACTCTGCTTCCTCGCGCAGAGCCAGGAGTGCAGCTGGAGACTTGCTCTCAGCCATGCTGTCAGAGCAATCAGAAGGGTTTCTGGCTTTCAGACAAGATGTGTGTTCACGGAAGAACCAGCTTGCATGATTCTGTGGGCAGGGTCCTTGACTTCCCTACTTCTTCCTTCGGGACTTTGGGGTGCAGGAGCTGTGCCCACGCAGGGCAGGGATTCACAGGCAGGTATGGGCATCTGTGCTTGTGGGTCTGTCAGTGCTGAGCTGACATGGTTGATGTGTGCGTATCTTTTCACTTGAAGGATGGAGGAAGAGTCAGATGATGGAGACAGGCACAGAGCCCTTCCCTGTGAGAGAGCAGTGCCACTGTAGCTAGGCAGATGGCAGGGGACATGCAGCCTCCAGCTGCAGGGACATAGACCTAAGTGTTACTTCTGCTCTCTTTCAGCCGAGAGACTTGTATGATCTTTTCTTCCAGGGTCACGAGGTTTCTCTGTAATTGAATAAAAAATAATGTCTGTTTATATGATTTCTGTTGTTTGGATGTAATTTATGCACAATAGAAAACGTCTATGAATTCCCCTTGTCACTGTCACTGTCCCTGTCCTTCCATTGTTCATCGATTTGCTTGAGCGGGCCCAGTAACATTGTGAGACTTGTTACTGTGTTTGGCATATCCAATACATCATGGGTAGCTTGCCAGGCTTTGCCGTGCAGGTGAGGTACTCTCGGGTAGCTTGCTGGGCTCTTTGAGAGGGGCGGAGGAATCGAACTCGGGTCGACCACGTGCAAGGCAAATGCCCTACCCGCTGTGCTATTGCACCCCTTATAGTATCTAATTAGAATATTAGAAATTGGTTAAGATGGAACTATTTTTAAATATCAAAGTGTTTTCTTTAAATTATTTTTATTATTTGGAAGTTTGATAATGATAAATAATCATTACAGCAAATTTGAAGGTAAAGGTAAGGTAAAGGCCCTCCCGTTGATCGTCGATTTGCTCGAGCGGGCCCAGTAACGTCTCCATTGGAGACTTTGTTGTTACTGTGTCTGGCATATCGAATACTCTCGGTAGCTTGCCGGGCTCTCCGAGAGGGGCGGAGGAATCGAACTCGGGTCGGCCATGTTGGCCGCTTGTAAGGCGAACGCCCTACCGCTGTGCTATCGCTCCAGCCCACAGCAAATTTGAAAAATAATCAAAATTAAAAATTAGATATGAATCCTGTATTAAAAAATTGTATGCCATAGTATCAGCAAATGATTATTCTAACTGAAGTTGTGTGCTTGAAGAGCTCAGCTCACATACTGAGAAAATTTGGCCAACTAGGATTCTATTTATTTAATGTCACTGTCACTGTCCTCCCGTTGTTCATCGATTTGTTTGAGCGGGCCCAGTAACATCTCCATTGGAGACTTTGTTGTTACTGTGTTTGGCGTATCAAATACATCACGGGTATCTTGCCAGGCTCTGCCGTGCGGGCAAGATACTCTCGGTAGCTTGCTGGGCTCTCCAAGAGGGGCTGAGGAATCGAACTCGGGTCAGCCATGTTGGCTGCATGCAAGGCAAACGCCCTACCGCTGTGCTATCGCTCCAGGAGCATTTATTTAATAAATCTTTTTTAAATTCAATTTTAATTTTTTAATCAAGATATTATTTGCAAAGTCATTCGTAGTTCAGTTTCAGACATACTGTGTTCCACTGTGTCCCCAAGTTCCCTCCCCACTCCCCCGCCCCAGCCTGCCTCTTTGACAAGCACATTTTAAGTTGTGAGTTAATACTTAATAGAGTTTTGTTGTCAGGGAGTGAATCGCTCCTGTCTTCAGAGATGCTTCTAGTTGGGCCCTGGGACAACTCTCCCCTCTGGGCCTGTTTGCATCTGGCTGCCCCAGTAGGCTCCATGCTCAGCCTACCACAGAACCAACGTGTTCATTGAGGTGGAGCACAGTGCAGGTCTCTCAGCCTGGGAGTGGGGGTGCGAGAGAAGCAGACACTTGAGGGCATAATATATTTATTTTTTTATAATTATTTTTGGCTGGAGCGATAGCACAGTGGTAGGGCATTTGCCTTACAAGCAGCCAACATGGCCAACCCGAGTTCGATTCCTCCGCCCCTCCCCGACAGCCCGGCAAGCTACTGAGAGTATCTTACCCGCACAGCAGAGCCTGGCAAGCTCCCCGTGACGTATTCGATATGCCAAACACAGTAACAACAAGTCTCACGATGGAGACGTTACTGGGCCCGCTCAAGCAAATTGATGAACAACGGGAGGACTGTGACTGTGATAATTATTTTAATATTACTGAAGTAATGCGGTTACCGTGCTGGTAATGCTTCTCTGGCGTGCAACATTGCTGTACCTCTACCACCACCAAAGTATCGAAGGCTTTGATACTTTGGGGCCAGGTCCCCTCTGTCCCAGTCCAGGACCAGGTTAAAGCTCTGGCTTTGGACCTCCCAGATGGGAGGCATGAATGTCTCTGGAAACAGCATGGCTTCCAAACACAGAAATGAATAAATATCTTTGATAAGTGGTTTTTTTTTTTTTTTTTTGTGCTGGGGGCCAGAGCCAGCAGTGCTCAGGGGTCACTCCTTGCCGTGCTCGGGTTATTCTGATGTGGTGCTGAGGCATGAACCCAGCCAGCCAACTGCAAGATACACTGCATGGTCTTGCCATGCCCTGAAATATGTTTTATTTTTGATTTTTGGTTTTGGGCCACACCTGGCTGTACTCAGGGCTTACTCCTGAGTACATGGAAATCACTCCTGGTAGGTTTCAGAGGATCATAGGTGGTGCCGGAGATCAAACCCAAGTGTCTTACCTGGTGTACTGTCTCTCTTGCCCCTAGAATATGTTTCCTAACACCCTCTTTAGAATGTTCCTTCCTCCATAGAATATGACTTATAATAATTCGTTCCATACATGGAAACTTTCTTGTGAGGATTATATTGGAGGCATTAAAGGGGCTGATTACAACCCTTGTAGAGGCATTCAGCAAAGCCAGTTTCTGTGCTGGTTATTCACTTTATAAATAAAGTTGATATTGGCAGCATAGCCAGGATTCTTAAATATTCTAGAGAAATCTGTGGTTTAATGCCATGAACTGCACAGCACTGATGAGGGCACTGCTGACTGACCAGGGCTGGGCCTGAGAGCTGGGTCAGCAGTCAGAATTCTAGGCAGGCAGTTCGCTTGTTTGGGCACTGCTGTGGGCAGGAGTCTTTGGCTGCTACCCATCACCCTTTTTCCTCCCCTCTCCCCTTTCCTTTCTTGCTTCTGGGGCCACAGTTGGTGATACCCAGGGCTTACTCCAGGCTCTGCACTCAGAGATCCTTCCTGTTGGGTCCTATTGGGCCGGCAGGTTGGAAGGAGGTTTAGCCCCAACTCTCCCTACCGTGTACCGCCGCATTCAGTCATGGTTTTGAGGTGAGGTAAGAGCAAGACTGTTCTGGATTCCCACTGGAAAGAGGATGAAGGTGGTAGAAAGAGCAGCTTTTGCCTTGGATGTGGTAAACCCGTGTTGGGTTGTGGCGGTAAGGCTGGGTGTGGGTTTAACTGGTATTTGGTTGGGATAGGAAAGATATCACCCAAAGTCTTCTGCTCCTTTGTTTGCTTGGTTTTGGTTCCTTAGGGGGTGAGCAGGTTTTTCCTGGTAACTCTTTTGTGATTCTGGTATCTATGGAATGCAGTGGGGAGACTGAGGAACTCAGCAGAGGTCTTTCTCAAGTGCACAGTCCCAGCATCCCCGTCCCCCTTCCCACAGCTCAGTCTCCTGGGCACGATTGGTCCTGTCCAAGGTTGATGTTGTAAGAGAAAGAGGAAGAAGGAGCAGAGCTTCTCTACCATGGTTTGAACACCGGTTCCCCCACGAAGTCTAATCAGTGTTGTTAATTTGGTAAACATTTACTGTGCTTATTCAGAGGTGGGCAGTGTACCAGGTTCTAACTGCAGGGACTTAACTTGGCTTGTTGGTGAAGGAATCCATAGAATTCTGAAGACAGTCTCAAAAGTACAACAGATAAACAACACAAATGATGAGGAAGAGACATTTAAGTAAGACCTTTTATAATCAAATTCCTCTGTAGAACATGGGGTTCTGAATTTGGGTGTATGGCCTCTTTCTTGGAGCAGGTAGGATTGAGGTAGGACATGGGAAGTTTTATAATAAAGATGTGTAAAAATGAAAAAGGGTCTGGCAGGTCAGATACTTGCCTTTTGTGCATTAGCCTAATTGATCCTCAGCACCACATATGTTCTCCTGAATATTACTCACAGTCATTCCTGAGCACTGAGCCAGAATGTCTTGAGCACTGCTGAGTATGGCCCTAAAACTCAAAAAAACGAACGAAACAAACCAAAAAAAAAGAGGAAAAAGGAAGAAACAAATTGAACAAGTATCTTTTGCCACTTTACCAAACCATTAAGGTTTTCTGAGAGAAGAGACAGTAAGGCAGACGTTTCTGGAACACTCTTGCTGTTCTTTCATCACCCTTTGGGGGTCAGAGTAGTATATCTCGTGGAATGGTTGAGTGCGGAGCCCACGTGCTGACAGGCTCTCTGGATTGGACCATTTTCTTCTCCGGCTGTAGGCTCCTTAGGCTGTGACATCTTCCTCTGCCTCCCATCTCAGCTCTGCCTTCTCCAGGAGGGCTTCCAGCTTCTGTCTTCATGGGTGAGGCCATGCCATGCCGTGTGGGGCTGCTGTTCCAGTCTCTGGGATAAGGGGTAAGCTACAGGGTACATAGTGCCACCCTGAAGGAGGCAGGGAGTGGATGGGGGCTTGTGTGCAGAGAAGAGCCCTTTAGGGTATGGAATTGGAGTCTGAATCCAGGCCTCTAATGTGCCAGACAAATGTTCTGCAAGATTATTTTTGGAAAGAAGAAAAAGTGTAGTACAATAAAATTTAATTGAATCTATTTGAGGGGAGATTCTTGTTTACTTCTAGATTTGTTTGTTTCCTTCTTTGTTTCCATTGAAATAAAAATAATTTCTTGAATTCCTATGGTACAAAGGTCATTCTGAGAAAGAGAACAGTTGGTTCTTTTTGTATCCCCAGACAATCTCCAGCAATTGAGCCTCTTGTAGGGGAATTGCTTGTCATTGAAACTGATATGATTAATTAGTATGTAAGTTGTTAAACTTGGAGTCATGTCAGCACTGTCCTCCCGTTGTTCATCAATTTGCTCGAGCGGGCCCAGTAACATCTCCATTGTGAGACTTTGTTGTTACTGTGTTTGGCATATCGGATATGTCATGGGGAGCTTGCCAGGCTTTGCCGTGCAGGCCAGATACTCTCAATAGCTTGCCGGGCTCTCCGGGAGGGGCGGAGGAATCAAACTCTGGTTGGCCTGTTCGGCTGTGTGCAAGGCAAACGCCCTACCCGCGGTGCTATCACTACAGCCCATCTTGATACACACCCAAATTTAATCTTTGATAAGGGAGCAAGAAATATGAAGTTGAGCAAGGAAAACCTCCTTAACCGGAGGGCTAAAAATGAACTTAGACCTCTATCTAACGCCATGCACAAAGATGCGGTCAAAATGGGTAAAAGACTTCAACATCAGATCTGAATCCATAAGGCACATGGAAGGCAAAATCCTCCATGACACTGAAATTAAAGGCATCTTCAAAGATAAAACACCACTGACCTGGCAGATGGAAGTAAAGATAAACAAATGGGACTACATTAAACTAAGAAGCTTCTGCACCTCAAAAGAGACAGTGACCAAGATACAAAGACAGCCCATGGGATGGAAAAAATTATTCACCAATTACTGATAAGGGGTTAATATCAAATACATACAAGGCACTCGTAGAACCTTACAAGAAAAAGCATCCAACAAAACAAAAACTGGTGAGAAGAAATGAACAGAAACTTCCTCAAATAACCAACTGTAAGTAAGTAAGTAAGTAAAGGCCCTCCCGTTGATCATCGATTTGCTCGAGCGGGCCCAGTAACGTCTCCATTGGAGACTTTGTTGTTACTGTGTCTGGCATATCCAATACTCTCGGTAGCTTGCCGGGCTCTCCGAGAGGGGCGGAGGAATCGAACTCGGGTCGGCCATGTTGGCTGCGTGCAAGGCAGACGCCCTACCGCTGTGCTGTCGCTCCGGCAAAGCCTGGCAAGCTACCCGTGATGTATTCGATATGCCAAACACAGTAACCAACTGTATGGGCAGAAATATATTGTTCCTTTAATTCAACGGAGAATGAAATTTTAAAGAGAGGATTACAGTGCCATAACGCTTAACTATAAGTTAAGAGCGTGGTCATGGACAAATGCTGTCATGATCCAAAAAGTAGTAACTAGATTTGAACCCTTCTATGGTTAGGAATGATTAATCTGGCCTGCGTGCTGTAGTCTGAGTCTGTGACAAGATGTTCCCAGGAGAGCCACCGCCCTACAAGCCTCAATGTTATCTCTTACTGTGTCCATACAAAGATAACTAGTATTAAGATATTGATAGAGTTATTGGACTGAAGAAAGGAGAAAAACACCTTAAGAGGTCTTTTGCCTGAGGCAGTCAGGAAGGGATTTGGAATACCTTTTAGGTGGTATTCCCTTTGAACTTGGTGGAAGGGCTTTCTTATGTTGATTTGGCTACCAGAGTGGGGGCAGTGTTGGCCCAGAGTGCTGGGGAGTTGGAGAGAGAGAGAGAGAGAGAGAGCGCAGGGTAGGGCAGCAAGATGGACTGTGGAGAGGCTAGCAAGGGGGACAGAGAGAGAAGGATGTAGTAGAACACAGGAGCAGGCACGTGGAGAAAAAGAGAAAGCCCAGGCTATGAGATGGAGTGGGGAGAGAGGAATGGGAGAGACAGAAGGAGACGGAATGAGAAGCAGTGTGAGACTAGAATGGGAGGCTCAGAGAGACTGGGGCACATGGGGAGAATGGAATAAATGGCAACTGATTAGGCTTGGCCCTTGTTCCTCCACTATCTGCCCCATGGCCCAGGCCCTGGATGGGCGAGCGGCCTAGACCCACCCCAAATCTGGGCAGCCAGGGAAGAGCCTTTGGGGCCACTCCCTGACCGCCCTCCAAGATTTTTTATAGCCTCCCTTTTACGCAGCAAAAGTAAAAAAAAAAATATATATATATATATCTGGAGCAATAGCACAGTGGGTAGGCATTTGCCTTGCATGCAGCCAACATGGCCAACCCGAGTTCAATTCCTCCGCCCCTCTCGAAGAGCCCGGCAAGCTACCGAGAGTATCTCGCCCGCATGGCAGAGCCTGGCAAGCTACCCGTGACGTATTCAATGTGCCAAACACAGTAACAAGTCTCACGAAGGAGATGTTACTGGGCCTGCTCGAACAAATCAATGAACAACGGGACAACGGGAGGACGGTGACCGTAATATATATATATATATATATATATTACATATATAATTATATCAGTCTTCTGAGAATATTTTGAAGAAGAATTTTGGGGAAACATTGCCTTGTGTGATGACAAATCAGTGATTCTGACAACTGCTCTTGGCCTTTTCCTGTCTCTTGATTCTGAAGCACATACCCATTTAGAAACCTAAATCTTGATTGATAAGATGGCTAATTATTTTGAAATCTCTCTCAACATCTGTAGTTGGAGTCATGTTAATACTTTCAAAGTTTTCCTTAAACTTCAGCCAAATACCAACTCCTATGAGATGTTCAGCAGTTCTGGCGTTTGTGTTCCTGAGGGTTGGACTCTCTTTCCTGGACTGCACTTGGCACTTTGGTGATGAGTAATAGAGGCTTTGAGCTGTGGACATACACTGAGAACCCTCTGAAGTTGATAGTGTGTGGGTGGCCGGTGCCTTCCTTTGTGAACCATGCATGGACTGAGAGAAAACACAGTGAATGGAGAAGCAGGAACTGAAATGAACACACCTCTTTGCTGGCTCATCCAGCTGGTAAAAGTATGGAGAAGCAGAAACAGTAACAGATCACAGCCAAGGTAGTAGTGGTGTAGACAGCTGACTAAACTGGAGTCTCCTGGTTGATCACTTAGGCACAGGGCTAATGACCAGGTCAGGATCACTCGAGCTTCTCAGGTGCTATGAACAGACCCCACTCTAAAGTCTTGTTATTCTTCTGGTGCCTGACCTCATCCTGAGAGTCAGCGCTCTCACAGGTCCAGAGGGAATGGACACTGTTGTGTCTTCAGCTCGTCCTGCAAGCCTGTTTGTGTTTAAGCCTTGTTATTCGCATTATTTTAAGCTTCATACTGGGGACCTTAGGCAAAGGGATGGTTGTGGGGCTGTCAGGAGGGCTTTGGCATACATATGTGATGAGCATTAAGCTCATGACTTCAGACCTGCCTGGACACTTTTAAGGCAGAAATTTCTCCCTGGGGAATCCCTTGCTGGGATCTGAATCACCTCAGCCATTGGGAAGCACTGCGGTTTGCAGGTAAAGCTTCCATCCACTAACCCTCTCAGTGTTTTCATGTCCTGCTAAGTTGTCTCTATTATCTTGCAGTTTGCAGAGAAGTTACATTTCCCTTCAAATCATTTGTTCCATTAGCCAAAAATCATGTTCTTCCCCCCCCCCCCCCTCCAAAGTTCATGTCCTTGTACCTCAGTGTGTGACTGGAAATTTGAATAGGGTCTTTAGAGAGGTGGTTCAGGTGAAGTGAGGTTGCAGCCTGGGCTCTCCGATGATACCCCTGATGTCCTTGTATGAAAGGGATCAGGACCCTATCCAGACGCACCAAAGAATGACTGTGAGGGCACATAGAGAGAGGCTGGCTGTGTGCACAGTGGGCAGCGAGGGCCTGGGAGAAACCAACCCTGTGGACAGGGTTGCCGGGAATTTCCAGCCCCCAGGACTGTGGGCTACTAAGTTTCTCCTGTGTAAGCTGCCATGCTGGTCGTCGGTATTTGTTGGTAATACACCCAGGTCATCTGGGTGAACCTTGGGGTCATAAGTCAGTCTCAGAGGACAGATCATGTCTGATTCCAGCCATCCTAGGTGCAGAAAGTCACGTCCGTAGAGAGAGAGAAAGTAGGATGGTGCATGTCAGGGAGCCTGGGAGAGGAGGGTTGTTCATGGGGGCTTTTCTGTCTTGCAAGATGACAGATTCTGAAGGTGGGAATGCTTAATGCCTCAGTGTATTTTATGTTCCGAAATTGTCACAATTTCCTAAAAAGGACAGGGTAAGAGCTGCAGGCCTCAGGTTCTGTTTGAGGAGGCCTCACTCAATCCAGCTTTCTCAGCTCTGAATAGGTCTTTCTTCTCCTTTGGGTGGATACGGGCTCCTTGGGAAATGTAGTCTTGGGAAATTCTTTTTAAATTCTTATGGGAAAAAGTTTATTTTGGGCCAAAAACTCGCCCCAGAACTCCTTTTTATAAGATTCTCCTCTGTTGGTTGCTAAGGGGGCCTTCTGCATCTTAAGTGTTGAAACTGCTTTGGAAACATTGTGAAGAAGAAAACCTGTTTGCACTATTTCTACATCAGGATTCTCTGCACACCACCAGCTGAAGGGGAATCTGTTTTCCTTCCAGCATATTTGAATCTAAACCCTGAATGTTAATGGGACATTTTCAAAGAAGAGGAAAATAGGATCTGATCATGAGGAACTGTTTTCTAGTTCTCTGTGGTCCTCTGAGTAACGGGATGCCACAGACTAGTTCTCCTACAGGCTGTAATTGCAGCCAGGGATGGAGCATCACAGACCCTCTCCTGACTGTTGGACAGGAGCCCTGACACCACACGCAGTGTGATGAGAACTTACAAAAGTTCTAGACGAGAGACAGTTCATCCCTGGGAGAACCTTCCTGGTCCTTGCTGAGAACCATGGCCAGATATAGAGGACATTCATTTGATGTGATTCTGACCTAATAATTTATAGAAGGAAAATGCTCAAAATCGAGAAAGTTGGTTCTCTCAGGGACTGGTGGTAGGGTCATCTGCAACTTCTGTTGGCCGACAACTTGGATTTTCTTTCTTTTTTTTTGGGGGGGGGGGTCACACCCAGTGATGCACAAGGTTCCTCCTGGCTCATGCACTCAGGAATTACTCCTGGCAGTGCTTGGAGGATCATATGGGATGCTGGGAATTGAACCTGAACAACTTGGATTTTCACTTACCTAACATGATATTGAACCTGAACAACTTGGATTTTCACTTACCTAACATGATATTCTTTTTCAGTCTTTCAGGATTCTTTACTATTTAATTTTTAGATCAGGCCACCTGCCCATATTTCTTTCCATTTTTGAAAAAAGTTTGGTTAATGGCTAATTGTGGACAAATAACAGAAGACTTATGAGACAAGGGCACCCTTAAAATAATCTTACTGCTAATAAAGTCCCCATACCAAGTGTTTTTCATTTTCTCTTTTTTTGTTTCTTTTTTTCCTCCTCTCCCTCCTCTTCCTCCTCTTCCTCCTACCCTCCTTTACCCTTCCACCTTCTTTACTGCTTCCTTCTCCTCCTCCTCCTCTTCCTCCTTCTCCTTTTCCTTCATCTCTTCATCCTTCTTTTATTTTTTAGACCACACCCAACTATACTCAGGGCTTACGCTTTACTTCTGGCTTTGTGCTCAGGGACCACTCTTGGTGTTGCTTGGGAGACAGTTTGTTCTGCCTGGGATCAAACCCTCAGTACTTCTGTTCCTCAAAATGTTACTTTAAAATTTAGGGTGAAGTAGGCCCTAAAAATTATTGAATAGAAGCTGAGAAGGTATGTACTGTTTTTTGACTTAAGTCAAAAGAAACCAGATTTTTTTCTTTTTTTTTAAAGAAAGAGGGCTCGAGGGCTCCGTTACCACTCTTAGCACCACCAAGCATCACCCTGAAGAATGTAATAGCTGGGGCTGGAGAGATAGCACAGCGGGTAGGGCGTTTGCCTTGCACGCGGCCTACCCAGGTTCGATTCCCAGGATCCCGTATGGTCCCCTGAGCACCGCCAGTGGTAATTTCTGAGTGCAGAGCCAGGAGTAACCCCTGTGCATAACCAGGTGTGACCCAAAAAGAAAAAAAAAGTAATAGCAGAAAGAAAAATGATAAAAAAAAATCAATGTTTTGTTTTGTAAAATTCTGAAATAGTGGCACAGGAACTTCCTTGTTAACTATTTATGCCCTTGGTTTGTCTAGGATGGAAGAAGATAGGTAGGTCAGTACATATGAAGGATAGTTAGTGATAGGTATCAGTAAATAAATAATAGGTAGAAGATGGGTGACAGGTTTCGGATAGATCCATGACACAGATATTGTCACTTCTAACACTTTTGTAAGTATATTTTCAAGGGACTCAAAATGGAGACTGGCTTTTTATGTCCATAGGTAACAAAACTGAAGCCTTTTTCACATAGGCAGGAGAGTATAATCTTGACCTCAACTAAATTTATAGCGGGTAGGGCGTTCGCCTTACAAGCGGCCAACTATGGCCGACCCGAGTTCAATTCCTCCGCCCCTCTCGGAGAGCCCGGCAAGCTACCGAGAGTATTCGATATGCCAGACACAGTAACAACAAAGTCTCCAATGGAGACGTTACTGGGCCCGCTCGAGCAAATCGACAATCAACGGGAGGGCCTTTGCTTACTTACTTACTTTATTAAAAGTTATATAAAATGTTTAAAGGAAATCTGTAATTACTAATGCTGGTATGTAGCTCAATGATTCTGAGTCTTTACAAGATAGTTAATTTGGAGCAAGGAAGGGGTCTCCAATGCAGTGCCATCTGCCAGTGCTGGCAATCCCGGAGCTGCACCAGTGCCTTTGGACCGTGTGGTGGTGGGGTAGAACTGGGCTGGCCACATATAAGGATGTGCCTTATCCTTGGACAATTTCTCTGGAACCTTTAAAAGGTTTTGGAGGGGGCAGGAGGATAGTACAACAGACAGGGCATTTGCCTTGCATGTGACTGACCCAGATTTGATCCCCGGCATCCCATGTGGTCCCCCCAGCACCACCAGGAGTAATTTCTGAGTGCAGAGTCAGAAGTAACCCCTGAGCATCATCAGCTGTGGCTTCCTATACAGCAAGCAAAAAACAAAAGTTTTCGGAAACTAGAACTAGGAAGACAGGGAAATTTGATTTTAAGAAGTGTTCGATGCTGTGGCCTTTGTTTGGTTAGCTGCAGTTCCCTCCCTGAGTCAGAGTCCATGCTCCTCTCCTCACCTGAGCTCTCCTCCAGTCCCCTGTGCCCAGCTGCTCACCAAGGGCACAGCCGGCTGACCTACAGCCTTGTGGGAGCAGCCTGGCTTCCTTTCTGTTAACTTAGATGTGAATTGTGCACCGCAGAGCACAAATGTTTTCCCAGCTCCCACGGGACCTTCCCGCAGTAGCTTCAATGAGAACAAACATAGAGATTTTCTGGGGAAGAGCCTGTGACCCACTTTCACCCTGGTCTGGGTGGAGGAAGGGAAGGAAAGGAAGGCCGGGAGGGGCAGCCTCTGGGAGAGAAGCCCCCTGGATGTCGACAGGAAAGGGTAGCAGCAGGTGCAGAGAAAGAGGAGCCAGGGAGGTGTCAGCACACAGCATGTTGGACGGGGCGGGCTCAGGCTACAGTATACACTGGGGCTAAAAGCATTGCTCATGCAGCTCCCCCAGCCAGTACTCCCCCTGCACCATGTGGTGGCCAGAGCTGAGGAGTCAGGCCTGGCACCTGCAGAGCAGGCCCTCGGCCCCTGACAGTCTTCAGGAATGTCACCTCTTTTGTCACATTTCGACTGGAAGAGCAGGCATACAGCAGCAGCATCTCCTAGTTTGGGACCTAAGATGAGGTGCAGGTATTGTATGGGGAAGGCGCACACCTGAGTTTCACCCTCATGCACTTCCGGTTATGTTCTTGTTTGTTTCCGGGTCGGGGGCCTATGTCCAGAGGTGCCCAGGGCTCCCTCCTGACTCTGCGCTCAGGGACCTGTGTGTGTGACTGCGGCATTGGCCACATACAAGATGAGCAAACATCCCTCCTGCTCTGCTGCCTCTTTGCCTCCTAGGATTTTGTGTTCTTGAGTTGATATTTTCAGCAGCTCTCCAGCCCTGTGGGGTCCCTGTCACTCTGTGAACCCCAGCAGGAACAGAGGCTGTCCTTTGAAGTTATCAACCCATGTCCCCCAGTCCAGCTCCTAGCAGATGGACCGCAGAGGCCTGCCGTGAGGCCCTCTTCAGCGGCATTTGTCTCTGAGGGCTGTAGGTCCAGGGCCGGGGGCTGAGCTGCTCACCTCAGGAGTCTCCTCCCAGGATGTAGGGGCTGCTCCGGCCAGGCTGTGTGCCCCAGGGCTAGCGTGAGCTGAGTTCTAACCAAGGCCCTGGAATGGAGAGTATTGGGTGCTGGTGTTGGCTGTGCTGTGTTCTGGACTGCACCCTGTGATAATGGACACGGCAAGCTTTTGCTTTCCTGCAGCCTGTTCTTTGGTGGAAATTTCATGCACTGCGACAGCAGAGCAGGATTCTTGATCCTGCCACCCCTGGGGCTCAGGGAACATGTGGCATCTCTGGCTACGTGCGTGGGACCACTGCTCTCAGTGGCAGCAGGCGCTCAGCTGAGCCACGGTTGATGTTGTGTCTGATACTCTCAGTCCCTTGAGGGTCCAGTAACCCTGGAGCAGCAGCCACTTTAGACTCTCCTGGTTAGCGGTGTTACTGACTCAAGGCCCTACTGCCCCTTGGCTTGTGTCTCGGGGACTCAGTTCCACCCTCTTTCCTCACTACCAGCATGTTGCTGTATTTCTACACCATGCTTTGCATGTTGTCCTTTCAGCTCCCTGCCTTCGCAGGGGTGCTGGAGTTGCCCTGACCTGGCTTTCCTCCCAGGGGCTCCCTAAGCACACAGCTGGCCGTCCGTCCTCTAGACTGGGTGCTGGTGTGGCTCCCAGAGGGCTTCTCTCCATGCGGGCGGGCTGCTCTCACCGGCGTCTCTCCTGCTGTCTTGAAGAACCTGGCACTCTAAGTGAGGGTAGATAGTCAGTGCTCAACAAAATGCATCCTAAATGATAGGTAAAACCAAGCCAATGTCAGTGAAGTTGTGATTTCTTTACCAAGAAGCGACGTACAAGTGTGGACCATACGTACAGGTTTGTCTGTCCCCGCAGCTGGGTGGGTTGAATGTGCTTTGAGTGGGCTTCCATTTGGTTCATTCATCCAGCAGACACCGATTTATTATTATTATTTTTTTTTTTGATGATTGAATCATTGCGAATGACACAGTTACGAAGTTACTTGTGATTGAGTTTCAGACGTACAGTGTTCCAGCAGCCACCCCTTGTACCCATGTCCCGGGTTTCGCTGCCTTCTCCCAGCCTGCCTTGTGACTGGCCCTTTGCCCTTTTTCCCCTGTGGGTGCAGTGGTTCACAGCACTGGCCTGGGGAGGGGAGGACACATCTCAGCGCTATCCGTGGTCATGGTGACAGTTGCCTCCACCAATCTCACCTTCCTTTGCCAGGGCTTCCCGTCTCCCCATGTTTCTCACTGTTTCTGTCGCCTTCAGCACAAGGACAGAAAAAATGCCAGCCCCGAGGGCGGGCAGCTAGGCCTGCTCTGGGGATGTGTCAGGGGCGGTGAGGAGAGCCTGCACAGGGCCATGCTTCTCTGCTGAGCACTGCCCCTTGATGAGGCTGTTCTGTCTGTAGCCGGGCGGGCGGCGCTTCCAGGGTGGTGTGGACAGGTAGAACATTGGCAGTGGCTTCTCTGGAGAGAGAAGTTTGCTCTGTGTTTGAAACCTTAGTGCTGAAATTGGCTCTGCCCTCACACCTAATTGGGCAGGGAGTTACTTTTCAGTTTTATCTTTGATTTTTATTTTGTTTTGTTTTTCATTTGTTTTGGTTTTGGGGTAGGGGCTGGAGCGATAGCACAGATAGGACATTTGCCTTGCACACGGCCGGCCCGGCCCGGCCGACCTGAGTTCAATTCCTCCTCCCCTCTCGGAGAGCCTGGCAAGCTACAGAGAGTATCTCACCCACACGGCAAAGCCTGGCAAGCTACCCGTGACGTTTTGGATATGCCAAACACAGTAACAACAAGTCTCATAATAAAGACGTTACTGGGCCCGCTTGAGCAAATTGATGAACAATGGGAGGACAGTGCTACAGTGGTTTTGGGGTCTTAGCCTGGCTCTACTCAGGGCTCACTCCTCGCCATGTGTTCAGGGGACAATTGTAGTGGCAGGGATCAAACCGGGGCCAGCTGTTTGCAAGGCAAGTGTCTTACCTACCATACTATCTCTCCGCCCTGTGTCTTTGATATTTATAAATAAGTAAAGTAAAGTAAGTAAAGGCCCTCCTGTTGATCATCGATTTGCTCGAGCGGGCCCAGTAACGTCCCTATTGGAGACTTTGTTGTTACTGTGTCTGGCATATCGAATACGTCACGGGGAGCTTGCCAGGCTCTGCCGTGCGGGCGAGATACTCTCGGTAGCTTGCCGGGCTCTCTGAGAGGGGCAGAGGAATCAAACTCGGGTTGGCCATGTTGGCTGCGTGCAAGGCAAACGCCCTACCGCTGTGCTATCGCTCCAGCAACTATTTGATTGTTATAAATAAAACTTTTAAATGACTATAGTTAAAAACAACTTTTACTATTTAGTTTTTATGGATTAAAAAATTTATAACTTGATTGCTTTTGTGATCAGTTTTAATCAATAAATATAATCAAATAAACTTATTGTGTACCAGTGGTAGGGCATTTGCCTTGCACGCAGCCAACATGGCCGACCCGAGTTCGATTCCTCCACCCCTCTCGGAGAGCCCGGCAAGCTACCGAGAGTATCTCACCCACATGGCAGAGCCTGGCAAGCTCCCCGTGACATATTCGATATGCCAGACACAGTAACAACAAAGTCTCCAATAGAGACATTACTGGGCCCACTCGAGCAAATCGATGAACAATGGGAGGGCCTTTACTTTACTTTTACTTTTAAATTATAGATAGTTGATAGGTAGATGGTTGTGTGGATGGATAGGTAGCTTGATAGATGACTGAGTAGGCACATACTCCTGCCCACATGTCTACATACATATCTGCATATTCAATACAAACACATACATATACAACATAAATATACACACATACACAGAGATACATATATATAGATACATACATGCACATGTATATACACATATATATGTGCACACAGATACACTCCTATACGTGTCCAAACCTATAGGCTCTAGAAGGTTCCCAAAGGGAAAGTCTTATTTCTCTTAGGCCAAAGGTTTGCATTCAGTGCCGGCTGATCTCTCTGGGACATGTGTTTAGGAGAGCTCATTATGACTGGCAGAGCTCCCAAGGAAAGCATCTAGGAAAGAAGCTTGAGCAACTCTGGTTTGTTGTTAGGATCCCATCTCGATGCTACTCCAGTTCCTTATCTGGTTTTTTGCACCAGTTCCATTCTACTTCTGGTTCTATGTCTGATGTAGGAGAAAGAGGGGGACATTTTTGCCTTTGATGTCTGAGTCACTTCTTTGCAGCCCCTTCTTTTTCTCTGGGAACTTGAACCATCAAGTCCTAATGCCAAGGTGGCTCTGAACCCCGGCTCCTACCCCCTTCTACTACCAGTGGACTTCCTCTTCTGCTGTGGGCCCCTGGGAGAGTCGGAGGCTGTGGGAGAAGCTGTAGGATGTGCCTCGTGCCACTCCCTTCCTGCGACTGATAACTTGGTGACATGGAATTTTTCTGTTATTCTTATCAGTCCTCCAACATTTTCTAGGAGGAAGCCACATGTCTAGTTCTTAAAGTTTACTTTGTTTTGTTTGTTTTTGTTTGGGAACCACACCCGGACCAGACTTATGGACCACTCCTCAGTGCTGTGAGACCATGGGGAGTGGGGATCAGGCTAGGCTCAGCCACATGCGAGGCAAGGGCCTTAACACCTGTGCTCTCCTCTCTGTGCCCTAAGAGCTAAGTTTTCTGTTTGTTTGGTTTTGATTTTGTTAAAGGGGGCAGGTTGTAACCCTCAGAACTGACAGAGTTGTTGTACCATAGACCGAACCTGAGTTTTATCAGGGAAAGTCCATAAGCTCTGCAGCCTGGGCCTCAGAACAAATCAGTTGTGCATGGGGCTGCTTCTCCGTCTGGTGTGATGGGATAGGGTGCTCTTTGCACCTCCAGGAACGTCTTCCCGGCAGGACCGTTTTGCATGAGCTGGAGATGAGGAGCGTTGCAGGGACGTCACACAGCCTAGAGGGAGCTCAGGAGATGACTTGGGACGAAGTGTTTCCCTCATTGGTTGTCATAGTCACCTGACAAGGGACACTCTGCTCAAAGCTGCAGACAAGACTGACCTTTAGGTGTCCTGGGATCTATAAAAGTGCGACAGCTGCAGTTCAGTGTTGGTAGGACTGGGCCCTGCTGGACAGCGGGAGACTCAAAAGAGTTGACAGCTTTCCTCACCTAAGGGCCGCAGCCCTGGCTCGTGTCACCAAGGTCTCTCTGCTCTTGTTTCCTTTTCCAGAACGACGAGGCTGTCCTGAGAGTCTCGGTCACACTGTGGGGATGTCAGAGAGCCCCGTGGGACCAAACCCCGTCACGCTTCGGGCCGACCTGCCGCCAGTGCCCTCCTTCCAGCGGACCTTTGCATCGTCCTGCACCATTGCCAGCAGCGGCCCTGGCCAGTGCAGGGACAGGTAGGAGTGGGCTCCTGAGAGCTGGGGGAGGGGTGGCAGGGCGAGTCCTGTTTCAAGACTGCCCTGCGAATGCAAAGGAACATCTTCAAACATTACTGGAGCGATAGTGCAGTGGGCAGGGCATGTGCCTTCTATGTGGCTGACCCGAGTTCTGTCCCTAACACCTCATGTGGTCCCCGAAGCCCGTCCTTGAGCACAGAGCCAGGAGTAAGCCCAGAGTACCGCCAGGTGTGGCCCCAAATCAACAACGCATAAAGTTCCTGACAGTGCTCCCTCACTGTTCACAGGCTCCCACATTCCTGGGCACTTAATTGGGTGACAGTGAAGTCTTGGGTTGGCGAGCCGAGGACAGAGCGTCCATGGGAGTGATGCTGAGCTGACATTAAGAAAGGTGCTAGGAAGTCATGGGGATTTGTTTCCTGAGTCACAGTGGCCAGGTGCAGAAGGGGCCCTGCCCAAGGCTGCAGATCGGGAATGAGTCGCAGGGCAGGGAACCAAGGCAGGGAACACAGTGTTTGGCCAAGCCTAGGACCCTGTCAGAGTCACATGAAGCATCTTCCTTGGTTTCAGGCCCATAGATGCACACACATACAGACACATACACACACCCGCATACACACACACACACATGCACACACATACACACACACACATACACATATACACACATGTGCGCACACACACATGCAAACACATACATGCACACATACATACACACACACACATACACATACACATTCCTAGCACACAGGGCTGTGGTGAGGTACACTGGGGCACAGTTAGGAGAAGTGTGGTCCTGGAGAGTGGAAGGACAGAAGGACCTTTGCCAGGTGAAGAGCAAGGAGGAAGAGAATGGCAGATGGGAGGCTGCAAGAACCGAGTCCTGTGCAGGGGAGCCGGGCTCTGGGCTCCATCATCACAGGAATCACAGCACAACACTGCTGATGCTGAGTATTTCCCTGGGCTGGACCTTGTCTTACAGTTGATTTGTCTCTTGCACAGCTCTTCCTCAGCTGAACACCCATGGGTGGAGAACACTCCCTCAGCCACACTCAACCTGCTGGGAACCAGCCGGCCTGCAGGAGGACTCCTTGGTGCTAGCGAGTTCACCAACCCTGGCAAGGATGGTCCCGGACAACCCCACTTCCCACCTGCAGAGCTCCCGGCCTCTTTCCACAGTCAGGAGCTGCCCGTGGTGGAGCTTCCGGAAGTGCTGGGCACACAGAGTGGCCAGACCTCCCTGTCCTTTGGCACTGCCCCCCTGGGAAGTGCTCTCCCCTCCCGGGAGGACCCAGCAGCTCTGATGGCCAAGTCTCACGAAGGGTCCCAGCCTCCCAGACCCTCGAGGCCCGTCGTGCCGGCCACTGACAGTGGCTTCCTATCCCACGACTTTCTCATGCTGGTGCCTGGACACAGTGGCCAGCACAGTTCCGTTGTACAGGGCCAGGGGCTGACTCTGCCTGGGCAGCCTCCTCTCCCCGAGAAGAAGCGGGCCTCGGAGGGAGAACGTTCCCTCGGCTCCATCTCTCCCTCCTCTAGCGGTTTCTCCAGTCCCCACAGTGGCAGCACCATGAGCATCCCTTTCCCAAACATTCTTCCGGACTTTTCCAAGACTGCAGAGGCAGCAGCACCTTCTCCAGGTAGGTGGTGGGCATGAGCCACAGTGTTCATTTGTGCAGAAGGGTCCGTGGTACTTACTCAGTGGCCCTGGTGAGAGTCTCACTGTGTGCTGGGCTGAGGTCTGCAAGGAAACCCTGAGCCAGCAAGGGGTAGATTTTCACCTTGTGAGTCCAAAGCAAAATACAGGCCTAGAGCTTCGTGCCAGTGTATCTCAGTTTCTGCATGCAATTTATGTCAGATTCATTCCAAAAACAGAAAATGCAGATATCTGCAAGAGGTTTATTTTCTTTGCAGTCAGAATCATTGATATTTGAAGGTAACTTAAAAAAGGTAAATTCACTCAAATATTAGTGGGCTGGAGCGATAGCACAACGGTAGGGCATTTGCCTTGCGTGTAGCCAGCCCGGCTGCTCCAGGTTTGATTCCTCCACCCCTCTCGGAGAGCCCGGCAAGCTACCGAGAGTATCTCGCCCGCACGGCAAAGCCTTGCAAGCTCCCCGTGACGTATTCGATATGCCAAACGCAGTAACAACAAGTCTCAAAAATTGAGATGTTACTGGGCCCGCTCGAGCAAAATCGATGAACCACGGGAGGACAGTGGACAGTGGATTAATTATGAAAGATCTCAGATGTACAGACAAGAAACTGATTCCTGTTCTATAGTTCCATGCTTCCAGTGTTTGCTTCTGTCTGTCTGCATATTACCGAGGCATATTACCGAGGCAGAACCCCCGAGTACATTCTGCTCTCCTGCTGCTGTGCTCTGGTCTGTCACTGCCTCGAGCCAGCAATGCTGTGCTTCTCGTCACGGTCCTCTCATGTGGGGTGGGTCTCGGAAACTTTTGCTCCTCAGGAGCTGTGAGTCTGCAAGCCAGACACAATGCGCAGTTAAAGTTTTTAAATTCTTTCTTGCAGATAATTCAGGTGACAAGCATCTGTCTGTGAATTTTGTCCAAGATACATCCAAATTCTGGTACAAAGCAGATATCTCCCGAGAACAAGGTAAGGGAATGGGAATATCAGAGCCTCCTCACTGCCACAGAAGGCTTAGGACAAGATTTCTGCCTTGTGACTGTCTCTGGGGGAGAGGCTGGGTTTTTTAAAGGTTAGCGGCAGCTGTGTCCTGGCAAGTACTAGGTTCCAGCTGTGGTTGGTGATCAGTAAGGGGTGGGAGCCATGAGGTTGCTGACATGTAGTGTGAGATTTCTGGAGGTGTTCGATAGCCAAGGTCTGCTGCATTACAAGCCAGATGGCAGATCGTGATGAGGAAACGACCCCAGTCTCCATCCAGCTCAAGGTACCAGAACCAAGGGTTGGGAGAAGGGACGACGTGCTCAAGCGAGGCCGGCAGGACTTCTGAATGTTCCTGGGGTCCAGCTATTTTCCTGTAGCAAAATCCATTGGATCTTTGTGAGAAACTGAGGGCTCCCCCCAGCCCCCCAGGACAGACCTCGGCAGAGATGGACGCAAAAGTGCAGGCCATTCTCTGAAGCAGCCCTCTGGGTCTCGTAAAGGAAGTGGGCAGGCAGCTGGCCAGTACCCAGCATGCCTGGGTGCTGATCTGAGAAAGGAATGAAGCAAGAACTAGCCATGGTCAGCATGCAGCTGGCTTCTATGATGCCTTGTTAGCTCAACTTTGGAAAAAAGTCATCTAGTGCTGTCCCTTCTCAGAAGTGCAGTTCACTGGCAGGAAAACACTGTCCAACTTTCTCACTGAAATGCATTGTTGATAGTAAAAATGGCAAGAATGTGTACTTCTTCCCAGGAGCTCAATGAGCTTATTGTCTTCTTATAGAGGGTGGGGAAGGAGCCCTTGGTGCAGACTGCGGCTCTGAATCTGCCTTTGTAGCTGTGGTGCTCCCATGCGGAGGGCCTCCGGGCTGCCACTTGCTACTTTCCCGCCCTTCCTGCCTTCACAAGAATCCCAGTGACTGTGGCCATTAACACAGGCCCCTCGACAGCTCACCCAGCTGCACAGGCTCTGAGTAAGAAGCTCCTGGGTGACCCCCTGATTCTGCTGCTGTGGCTTGGAGATGAGGGGACTGGACAAGCTCTGGAGGACGGAGCTGAGCTGCCTCTGGCTTCTGACATAGGCTGACTGTTGGGGATGCAGGTGACAGAGCTGGTGTCAGGCCGAGGGCTGAGTGTGGCAGGTGCACATGCCACCGGTGGGCTACATAGCAGTAGGAACTTCGATTGTCCTTTGCCTAGTCTCAGCCACACGTTTGAAACCATTTCTTGGGGAAGCCCCATGTCAGATGAACTAAGATGTACATCACTGTTGGTTTTTCGGTTGGGATCTACAAGCACATCTGCCATCGTCTGGATATTTCATGCCGCAACAGCTGCTGCCCAGGGCGCACAGCTTCCTATGTGAGAATGTGCCCATGGGTTTGGTTTTGTTCCTCATTTCTGGGAAAAGCTATAGTGCCATTTCAGGGATGGACAAAAAGGAATGTCATCCATAGAACCTTCGTTAGAGCATAATTGCTCCTGCGTCACGGTGGCAAGATTACTTTGAGATTTTGTTTCTGGGATTGACATAAAATACCTCAGGAGGTAAAAGAGGTCACAAAGTCAAATCAAAATGAAACCAGCTTGTCCCAGCTGCAGTCTCCAAGGGTTTGCTTCCCTTGCTGCCCCAGAAGGCACCTGTTTGAGCGAGTGAGAGGGACGAGATAGAACTATCCCAGTGGTCTTATCCCAGAGCCTGGAGATCAGGGATGGAACTGGACTTGTGAAGACTGTGGGCTTCACTGCTGGGGCAGAGGCCCTGCCATTACCCTCTGTCTGTCTGTCTGTCTGTCTGTCTGTCTGTCTGTCTCTCTTTCTGCCCCCCGTCTCCCCCTTATCTACCTCCTTAACTGAAAGGTGGCATTTTCATGACTGTAAACTTGTGTTTTTTTGTAGTTGAAATCCCTACCTTTTCTTTTTTTTAATCTATAAATGGTAAAAGTCTCTAGACTTTTGAGATCTGTTTCTGCTTCTAGAGAAAATTCTGGTCTGTTGAAAGTATCTAGCTTGGACTTTTACCCTGACCCCCTTATTTCATGTTATGGACTATTTATTGTCTAAAGCCAGTAGGATTGGCACCTTCACTTCTGTCCAGTGGGGGCTGGTGACAAATAGTGAGACATACAAATACACAGGGACACACACACACACACACACACACACACACACACCACAGACTGTCCAAATTTTAGGAACACCTGGGCAGCCCTGAGTGAGCCCACAGACTGCCCATTTATTCAGTACAATATTGTTCCCCCCCCGGATCCCAGCACAAGGTATTAAGTTGAGAGACATTATGGACAGTTTTTGAGCAAACCCAGACTCAGTGGGTCCATTCAGAGCAGAGCCAGAGTGCCGATCAGCCCGCACATTAAAGTATTAAAGTCGCAAATGCTTGGGACTTGTTGCCCTTGTTTACAGTTCTTTTCTGAGTGCATTTTTTTCTCCTTGTTTTTGTATTCCAAGACTTAAGCTGCATTGCCCAGGTATTTTCTGACCCTGGGGATGCAGTTAGGGGCTGATTTTCTACAGTCTCCCAAGGTCTGATGTAGAGATACATAACTCACAGTGTGACCTATGGGCGCAAGGAAACATGTAGCACTGTAGCACTGTCATCCCGTTGTTCATCGATTTGCTCAAGCGGGCACCAGTAACGTCTCCATTGTGAGACTTGTTGTTATTGTTTTTGGCATATTAAATACGCCACGGGTAGCTTGCCAGGCTCAGCTATGTGGGCAGGATACTCTCGGTAGCTTGCCTAGCTCTCTATCTAGAAGGGATGGAGGAATCGAACCTGGGTCGGCTGTGTGCAAGGCAAACGCCCTACAAAAGGAAATTATATTTTAGGGGATTCTTTTAAAGATTTTTGTTTCATTTTTGTTTGGGGCTACACCAGTCTGTGATCTGGTGTTACTCCTGGCTCTGAGCTCAGGGATCACTCCTGGCAGTGCTTGGCGGACCATGTGGGGTGCCAGAGATGGAATCCAGGTTGACTGTGTGGAAGGTGAGCATCATAACCGCTGTCCTATACCTCGGTCCTTACCTAGATGGGGCCATTGTGTCCAGCTCAGCTCAGCCATCAGCTCTTGACTGACACATTACAGAGGTTCCCAGACTGACAGGAGAGGTTGCCAGCCACTAGAAAGAACAGCTGCATCTTTGTCATCCTGTGGCAAATCTTGGAATTTGTATTCAGTAACTCTAGGGGATGGGAGGTGTTTTTTTGATGAAATGTGTTTGGTGATTTCTTTCATTTTCTTCTGTTGAAGGGACGTAATCTAAAACCTCTTAAGAAAATGCCTAAAATGCCATGGGAGGACATGACCCCCGCCCCCCCCCCCCCCCACCAGGCCACAACAGGGGCAGCAGAGAAGCTAGTGTGGTCTGGCTCCTGGACCTTCGTGTCATTGTTTGTGTTCCAGAGGGCTCCATGGTGAAGGAATAGCTGGCTAAAGAGACTAGTGTCTCAGATCTGAAGAAGGGCCTTCATGCACTTCCCCTTCCATACCCAGACCCCTCCTTCGGGACCCCACCCCCCCCACTCCAACCCCTCTTCTGCCTCATTGCACATGTAGAAGGATTCTACTCAACCAGACTGCTCACCCAGCTGTACTGGACCCTGGCTGGCTCCTTCTTACCATTTGCATAAAGAGAAAGGGCGTCTCATGACATTTTCCTCAGTAGGGTCTTGCATCTTGCAAATACTCAACATACCCTTCCTCCCCTTCTTTCAGCCATTGCCATGCTGAGGGACAAGGAACCTGGCTCATTCATCGTCAGGGACAGCCACTCCTTCCGAGGTGCCTACGGCCTGGCCATGAAGGTGGCCACTCCACCCCCGTCAGTCCTGCAGCTGAACAAGAAAGGTAGGCATTGGTGTTGATCTGCTGGTCTATTGGGCTAACCTCTGCCGAGTGCCAGTGTGCTCTCAGATGATTTAGCACTATACTATCTTTACTCATTTTCTTCTTAGTATTTTTTTAGGCATACTTCACTAAGGACTGCCCTGGTTCAAGAAAGAATGTTAATTATTTGGAATTTTTATTTTATTGATTGAATTAACCCATGTACTAATAGTAATCAGGTTTCCTCTAAGGCCTTTGACCGCAGCCTGCTTTACTTCCCACTGGTATCTACCCCTCATCGGTCCCCCCTCACCCCATGTTTTCTTAGTGTCTCTCCAGTGATGCAAATAGAGAGCATTCATATTTTCTTGTAGACATACTATACTTTGTACACTTCTTGCATCTCCACTCAGCACTTCAGTGGGTTAAAAGTGATCCTGGAGATTAGGGCTGAGGCTTGAGTTGAATCACACATGTGAGAGCCTGGGTTCAGTCCTGGCACGAGGGTGCACCCTCCAGACCACTGGTGTCACCTCCACAATAATATGTATGGTATCAGAAAGGCAAGTGAATCACCAGATGATTGCTTGTCAAGGGAGAGGAGAGTGTTTTCCCCTCCTTTGTGGTAACACTGCAGAATATCCACCAAATTATATTTAGATATAGACCAGTTACCTACTTACTGATTCTTAACACTTTTTATAACGCAACATAGCTACACACAGCCCATTTGCTCTGCCGACATGAACAGCTCAGTATGGCTAGGAAGCAGACATGTGTTGGCCGCCACCCCTTTTCAGAAAATCCCTGCTTGCTTTTTCTTTTGGTATCGGAACCCACCTCCACTGTTTATTTTATCCAAAAGATCCCAGAGTTACCTAATTGGGAATAAAAAAGAAAAATCAGTAGTTCATGCTAACACCACCAGTTTCAATGTGATATCTCCATGTCTTGTCACAGTGACAAACTTGTCCCCAACAACACCACTGTGCTACTCATTTCCTGTCCCAGTATACACAAAATGTGCTCATTTCCATTGAGGACAAGAGGCCTACTCAGTGAATTTCAGGCTTTATTCAGCATCATATGGGTGTTTTATTATAGATTTGGGGGAGAGATTGGGTTATACCTCACAGTGCTCTGTGCTCAGGAGTGAGCCCTAGTGGTAATTGGGAATCTTATACATGACAGGATCAAACCAAGGTCAGCCCTAGGCAAGACAAGGCCATTCCCTTCTTAGGTGTCTCTGGCCTCATTCTCTGTTTAAAATGGTACGTTGTTCTTTGTCTCTTAATCTCGTAATTGCCAAGTTCCTGCCCTGTGGTCTGAATAAACTGACTTCTGTGTATCCACTCTTGGTGGTAGGTTAATCTCACCTTTTCTGCCCTTCTTTACCACTGACACAAAAGGGGAAAGATTCTTTATAATGACAGGAAAGGTGGAAGGTTTTTCACACTCTTGGTCCCCGATCCCTACAGGATGATGTTGGACCTGAGCCTGAGGTCACTGTTCTCCTCAGAAGGCCGTTGGGTTCACAGGAGTAGGGGACCCAATGAACAGGTTCCCAAATCATTTTGGTTAGGGAGCTAATTGACCTCCCTCCCACTGCCTTCACTCATGTTTCTCGCCCAGCTCCTGAGAGGGTTTATCTAAGTCTTGGATGAGCTTCTCCAAAGTTTCTTGGAGAAAATCCCCCTGGACTTAGACCTTGGAGAATGAGGTTTGTTGTTAAAGTAGGCACTGGCAGGTTTTTTTCAGGAATAGAAAAGGTCATTTTGTCATAGTAGTGTTATTTTCTAAATGGATGGGGTGAGTGGTGAGGTTGGGAAGGAACCCGGGGCTCAGACCCCAGATCTGTAGATTTTGCATGCTAAACAGGAGAAGATTTTGTGTAGGTCAGATAGAACTGGTAAGCTCTCAGAAGCTGGCTTAGCCTGTCGACTTCCCCCATGGGAAGCTCCACCAACACCTGACAGAGTAAGGGCTTCAGTGGCTGAAATGTGACTCACTCTTACTGTGAAGGATCTAAGGCATTTTCCCGAGCATTTGATCTGCTTGGGAACAATCTGAATGACAAGGAAAATCTCTGGCTGGGGGGTATCTATCAGTAGATGGGTGGGGGGGAGCGCCTCTCTGGCTCCTTAGCTTCAGTTCACTTTAAAAAAACAGCAGATTTTTTGGGTTTGTTTGTTTTCTTTTTGCTTGAGGGGCCAGAGTGATGGTACAGCAGTTAGGACCTTTGCTTTGCATGCGTTCACCCTAGGTTCAGTGCCATGTGTCCCATGTAGTCCCCGGAGCCCACCAGGAAAGGGACACCTGAGCACAGGAGTAAGCCCTGAATACCGCCAGGTCAGGCCTCCCTTTCTCTTTTTTCCTTTTTCTTTTTTTCCCCATGCATCATCTTTTTGAAGATATGGAAGATGGTGGCTGAAGGTTCTTCTTAACACCAGTCGGGCATCCACCACTCAGCCTGGCTGTCTCGCAGTATTAAGATAAAGGTCACTAAACAGGCTTTTAGAATCGGAGGTTTCAGGAAGTGCCAGAGACCAAGTCTGCCTTATTTTGTTGTCCCTGGATTTCGCATTCAGATTTAACAGTGCAAGGACAGATTTGAGCGGGATATGACAGGAGAGAAGCGAGTGGATAAGCCACCACCTTCCTCTGAACCCAGGAAACAGCACAGGTACAGAGCTCAGCATTTTCTCACCAGGGACCAGCCTCTCGGCCCCCCGACTCCCTGCCATCACTGGGGTCCAGTCCCTGTTTCCTGGCCCATGATAGCAGAGGGGCTACTTACCTCCCTCATCCCAATGACAGAGAGCTCTTTTCCCCATTTTTATCTTTTTTCAGCCTCTTACGGAATCTGGTCATTTCCTGTTAGGGCAAGAGTTCTGTTCTTGAGAAATAGAGCTATTTTGTGTTACTGTTGTTTATACTTGTCTTTGGGAGCCTACTTTGGGTAGTGTAAACCAAATCCACTCGAGTGAGTCCTAGGTCAGGAGATTTCCAACTCAGGAATGCTGAGGGTCCAGGCAGACAGAGGAAGGGTCTGTCTGACGTGTTACCTGCACCATCACCTGCTCTCCTCTGTCTGTGTCTGCCACTTCCCTCTGGGCACTGCACTGCCTGGCCTCTCTGGGCTCTGAGCACTGTGGACAGGCACACAGTGCGTGGCGTCAGCTGCATGGTGGCTACAGACCGCTGGGCTTGCTCTGGCAGGGGCTCCTGGGTATCACAGTCTGAGCCTTCTAGACTCCACTCTTGAAGGGGGTGGAACTGAGAACCGCATTCCTCTTGGCTGCCAGCTCCTTCCCTTTGCTAAAAGTCTCCTGGGAGCATGCGTGAGAATGTGTTGGGTGGTGCCCAGTGGCTGCCCTGAAGCTCAGCTGCTGTTCCTTAACAGTGCTCTGCCCAGAGCTGCTTCACATCAGCCGTTCCGGTTTCTCATTCTTCACTCTCGTTTTCTTCTCCATACTTTTATTATTAAAAATAAAAGTAATTTTTTCTTTCTTAAATCTCTTACCACAGGTGGAGATTTGGCCAATGAACTTGTTCGGCACTTTTTGATTGAGTGCACCCCAAAGGGTGTGCGGTTGAAAGGGTGTTCCAATGAGCCATATTTCGGTGAGTCGCAAGTTTGCACAGATCTTCTTTGCATGCAAGTGTGGACTATTTATACTCTCCCTGGGGAGAGCTGTTCCCCTCCTGTTGCTTCACTCCTGGCATTTACTTATATTTCCCAAATCTTAAATTTCTCTAATCTGGATTATCAGTGACCTAAAATAAAATTAACTGGTTCAGAATTTGTTCTGGAAAGCTAAAACACACCAAAAGTACCCTACTGGAAGTGAAAATTCAGTTTGTGAAAATCCTGCCATCCTGAACCTCCTCTCCCCTCCCATTCCCCCTGAAAATGGGGTCTTCCTGACCTTGCTTGCTTAGCTGGAAATCTACTTGAGCTGCCCAGGTGAGACAGGTACTAATGTCAGTGAGATAGGGCTGATACATTTCAGTACCATAAACCATGGAAACACTTTACTGAGCCTATGTGGTAAAAGTTGCAACTGTCTTGCTCTCAACTTCCCTAGTTTCAAATTATGCAAAAGGTCATTATGAATTAAGACATGAGGGTTTTTACCCTCCATGTCATTGAGACTAAAGATATCTTCAAAGAGGACACTCCACTGGCCAACCAAGTGGGAAGCAGACATAAACAGATGGGACTGCCTCAAACTGAGAAGCTTCTGTACCTCAAGAAGACACAGTGAACGGAATTCAAAGACAATTAACAGAATGGGAAAGGACATTCACCCAATACACAGTTGATAAAAGGTTGATATCAAGGATTTACAAGGCACTGGTTGAACTCTACAAAAAGAAAACATTGAACCCCATCAGAAAATGGGGCGATAAAATGAACAGAAACTTTCTCAAAGAAGAAATTCGAATGGCCAAAAGGCACATGAAAAATGCTCTTAATCACTAATCATCAGGGAGATGCAGATCAAAACAACAGTAAGATATCACCTCACATCATGGAGACTGGCCCACATCCAGAAGAACAAAAGCAACCAGTGTTGCCGCGGATGTGGGGAAAGGGACTCTTCTTCACTGCAGGTGGGAATGCCGACTGATTCAGCTGTTTTGGAAAATAATATGAACGATTCTCGAAAGATTAGAAATTGAGCTCCCAGAGAGAAAAACCTAATAAACCGAATCAGAAATGAAAAGGAGGACATTACAACAGAAACTACAGAAAGTCAAAGGACCCTCAGGGAGTACTTTGAGATGCTTTATGCCACGAAACACAAAAACCTCGAGGAAATAGATAAATTCCTAGATTCCTATAGACTCCCAAGGCTGAACCAAAGAAGACCTGAAATACCTGAACAGATCTATGACCATAAAGGAAATTGAAACAGTAATAAAAAGTCTCCCCATGCACAAAAGTCCTGGCCCAGATGGATTCACTGGTGAATTCTTCCAAATCTTTAAAGGGGACTTACTCCCAATCCCTTTAAGCTTTTCCACAATATTGAAATATCAAAACACTTCTGAACGGTTTCTACCAAGCAAATATCACCCTGATACCAAAAGCAGACAGAGATACCACAAAGAAAGAGAATTACAGGCCGATATCCCTGATGAACACAGTTGCAAAGATCCTCAACAAACTATTAGCAAATAGAATCCAACGACTCATCAAAAAGATCATACACCATGACCAAGTAGGATTCATCCCAGGGATGCAAGGATGGTTTAACATTCAGAAATTAATCAACATAATCCATCATATCAACAAAAGAAAAGATAAAAAGCATATGATCATATCAATTGATGCAGAGAAAGCATTTGACAAGTTCCAGCACCCGTTTATGATAAAAACCCTCACCAAAATGGGTATAGAAGGGACTTTCCTCAATATAGTTAAAGCCATCTAACACAAACCTATGATAAGCATCATCCTCAATGGGGAAAAACTAAGAGGCTTCCCTCTAAATCAGGGATGAGACAAGGATGCCTACTTTCTCCACTGCTGTTCAATATAGTACTGGAAGTACTTGCCATAGCGGTTAGGCAAGAAAAAGATATTAAGGGCATTCAGGTGGGAAGAGAAGGAAATCAAGCTCTCACTATTCACAGATGATATGATACTATATTTAGAGAACCTTATAACCTCTACCAATAAACTCCTAGAAACAATAGACTTATATAGTAAAGTTGCAGGCTGTAAAATCAATTCCCAAATGTCCACGGTCTTCCTATATGCAAAAAGTGAGAGAGAAGAAAGTGACATGAAAAAAAAAATCCTGTTCACAATTGTACCCCAGAAAATCAAGTACCTAGGAATCAGCTTAACTAAGGAAGTAAAGGACCTGTACAAAGAAAACTACAAAACGCTACTTCAGGAACTAAAAGAGGACACGAGAAAATGGAAAGATATCCCCTGCTCATGGATCAAGAGAATTAGCATTGTCAAAATGGCAATTCTTTCCAAAGCATTGTACAAATTCAATGCGATCCCTAAAAGGATACCCATGATATTCTTCAAAGAAATGGAGCAAACACTTCTGAAATTCATCTGGAACAATAAGCCCCCACGAATAGCTAAAGCAATTCTTGGGAAAAAGAAAATGGGAGGGATCAACCCCCCTAACTTCAAACTCTACTACAAAGCAGTAATAATTAAAACAGCATGGGACTGAAACAAAGGCAGAGCTGCTGACCAGTGGAACAGGGTTGAATATACTGACATCTCCCCTCAAACATATGATCATCAAATCTTTGATAAAGGAGCAAGAAATGTGAAGTGGAGTAAGGAAAACCTCTTTAACAAATTGTGCTGGCAAAACTGGGCGGCTGCATGCAAAAAAAGTGGGCTCAGATCTCTGCTTAACACCATGTACAAAAGATCAAAATAGATTAAAGACCTCAACATCAGACCGGAATCCATAAGGTACATTGAAGAAAAAGTTGGCAAAACCCTCCATGACATTGAGGCTAATGGTATCTTCAAAGATGTCACGCCACTGGCTGAGCAAGTGAAAACAGAGATAGACAAATGGGACTGTCTTAAACTAAGAAGCTTCTGCACCTCAAAAGAAACAATGTCCAAAATACAAAGACAGTCTACAGAATGGGAAAGGATATTCGCTGAATAAAAAGGGGGGAGGGGAATTAAATAAATAAAATTTTAAAAAGAGAAATTGCACTCCCATTTGACCCAGAAATACCACTTCTGGGAATATATCCCAGAGAGGCAAAAAAGTATCATCGAAATGATATCTGCACTTGTATATTCATTGCAGCACTGTTTACAATAGCCAGAATCTGGAAAAAATCTGAGTGCCAAGAACAGATGACTGTCTAAAAAGACTCTGGTATATCTACACAAAGGAATACTGTGCACTTAAGTTTTTTGTAATCTCCTTTATCTACTCTTAAGTTACTTTGTTGAGCTTGTGCTTCATTGAAAATTTACTCAAATTTCCACAACAGTGAAGCATGTTAATTGCTCAAAATATGTGTGTCACACTCTGTGGCCTTCCTTTGGCAGGTAGATTAGCTAAGCCATACAGCATTTGGAGCCTTGTTAACACTTGTTTGTTGTTTCTCACTTTGCAGGTAGCCTGACAGCTTTGGTCTGTCAGCATTCCATTACAGCCTTGGCTTTGCCCTGCAAACTGCTCATTCCAGACAGAGGTATGTAGTCACCTCGCCAGTGCATCAGTCTCATTGGAATCGGGCAGCTCCACAGGTCAACTGAGAAATTCTTGATTCCAAGTTCTTTCTATTGTGTGCTCTAGGTAAAGCATAAAGGATGCTAGTCCTTATCCCCAGGTCAAGGAAAGGAAACCTGGGGTGGGGGGGGGGCGGGGGGAACAGTCATATTACTTACATTATGGACTTTGCTGAATGGTTTCCATGGAGTAGAATTTCTGTAGCTCAAAAATAAGGGCCCAGGGGCTGGAGTGATAGCACAGTGGGTAGGGCTTTTGCCTTGCATGCGGCCGACCCGGGTTCAATTCCCAGCATCCCATATGGTTCCCCGAGCACCGCCAGGAGTAATTCCTGAGCCCATGAGCCAGGAGTAACCCCTGGCCATTGCTGGGTGTGATCCAAAAAAAAGCAAAAATAAATAAATAAGTTGTTTTAAAAAAAAATAAGGGCCCATAGAGCTAAAGTTGAAGTTAAAGTCTTACATGCAAATGTGGCCACAGCCATGGTTTGAATCCTGGCACCACATACGCCCCCACCACCTCCAGGTATGCCCCTGAGCAAACGGCCACGTGGGCTCCTAACTACAGTGCTTGGAGTAGCTGCTGAGCACTGCTAAGTATGACAAAAAGCCAACAGAGCAGAATTCTAAACTACGAGCACTTCAGAATCAGTTCCATTTCATTGTTAAGGTTCTACCAGATATGCAGTGTTTGCATTGTTGAGTTTAGATGTTGGATGAACTGTTCTCTTCATGTTGGTTTGACAGTACCCATTATTGAAACCATGCTACAGCAGACAGTGATGTCTCTGAATGTCCCAGCTTCTCTAGACAGCCTCAGTTTCACTTGATTAGATTGTAGTACCAAAAGATGATTAATTAAAATAACAGAGAAATGTTATTTGCAATTTGATTTTTATTTATTTATTTAATTTCCTTTTCTGGGTCACATCCAGCAATGCTCAGAGGTCACTCCTGGCTTTGCACTCAGGAATTATTCCTGGCAGTGCTCAGGGAACCATATGGGATGCTGGGGATCAAACCCAGGTTTGCCGCGTGCAAGGCAAACACCCCACCTGTTGTGCTATGGTTCCGGCCCCATACAATTTGACTTTTAATATAAATTAATATTGATCAGAGAGATACCGTGCTGGATGGTGTCATCCTACTTTTGCCCAGACTGGGTGCCAGTTTCTCTGGTTCATCTGTGGTTGGCCTGGAGGAAAAGTCCCAGCCCTGCAGACCTGTCAGCCCTGTCTGAGTACCCCGTCACTGGTGTCTCTCATGGCCCTGAAGATTCCTTCTCCGAGCTAGACTCATTTCCGCGTTTTCTTGCTCTTTTCTGCAGACCCTTTAGAGGAGATCGCGGAAAGCTCACCTCAAACAGCAGCCAACTCGGCAGCTGAGCTGCTGAAGCAGGGAGCAGGTAAGTCCTCAGCTTCATTCTCTCTTCCTGCTGGTCCCAGGGCAGAGGTGCGGCCTCTCATCTCAAGTCTTGGGGTTTCTTTTCCAAGTTGGGTATTTGAAGGCGGCTCCTTTTTATAGAAAGCTCAGCAGGGCTGTGTGGGGCACCAAGTGTCAGGCAGAGACAGAACCCAGACTTCACAGCCTGTAAATAGCCCGTTGATTCACACAAGACCAATTCAGTTAAAGCAGTGTCAACTCCTGTATTGTCTGGGGGAAATAAGACAGGATGTGGGCAATTGTCTCTCCAGCTATAAAGGTGTATGAGAGAGATGATTGATTCACAGATTCACTGGATTCACAGATTCACTGGATTCACAGATTCACTGGAACACAGTTTTGACCAGCAACTCAGCATGACGTGGGTACCAGAGAACAGGTCTCTATGGCATTTTGAAATAATTTTAATGGAGTGTATTTTTCAGAATAGTGTAAGTTAACACCAGAATTGAGAGAAAGGTGTGCAGAAGTTTCCAAGGCACCTTCTGTCTCTATATATGTACAACTTCTTCCATTATACTAAGATAATCTTACATCATGTAGTACAGTTTCTGACTCACCATTAAAAATATGCTTTAATTTTGTAAAAAACTGCCAAACTGTCTTCCAAAATGACTGTACAATTTTTCATTCCTACCAATAGCAATAGTTCCTCTTACTCCAAATCCTCACCAGCATTTTATGTTGTCTGTTCTAGATTTTTGTCTTTCTAGTAGGTCTGTAGAATTGTCTCACTGCTAATTTGCAGTTTCTTGTTAATCAGGTGCTTTTCATCTGCTTATTTGTTGTTTCTATGTCTTTGTAAGACATCTGTTTAAGTCTTTAGTCTCTTTTCAAATAAGATTGTGGGGCGCTAGCACAGCGGGTAAGGCGTTTGCCTTGCACGCAACTGACCTGCGTTCAATTCCTCCGTCTCTCTCAGAGAACCCGGTAAGCTACCGAGAGTATCTCACCCACACAGCAAAGCCTGGCAAGCTCCCCTTGACGTATCTGATATGCCATAAACAGTAACAACAAGTCTCACAATTTGTTGTGAGACGTTACTGATACCCGCTCGAGCAGATCGATGAAAAACAGGAGGACGGTGCTACAGTTTTGTTATTAACTTTTGCAAGTTCATTGTACATTTTATATGCACTGTAGCACCATCTTCCCATTGTTCATCGATTTGCTCGAGCGGGCCCAGTAACGTCTCCATCGTGAGACTTGTTGTTACTGTGTTTGGCATATCGAATATGTCTCTGGGAACTTGCCAACCTTTGCTGTGAGGGCGAGATACTCTCGGGAGTTTGCCAGGCTCTCCGAGAGGGGTGAAGGAATCGAACCCGGCTCAGCTGGGCCAGCTGCGTGCAAGGCAAATGCCCTACTGCTGTGCTGTCACTGTCCTGTCACTGTCTTCTCATTGTTCATCGATTTGCTCAAGTGGGCCCAGTAACGTCTCCATTGGAGACTTTGTTGTTACTGTGTTTGGAATATTGAACGTAATAACTCATGAACAACTTTATAAAACCACGATCACGGTCCTCCCGTTGTTCATTGATTTGCTCGAGCGGGCCCAGTAACATTGTGAGACTTGTTACTGTGTTTGGCATACTGAATACGTACGTTACTGGTAGCTTGCCAGGCTCTGCCATGCAGGTGAGATACTCTCGGTAACTTGCCGGGCTCTCCGAGAGGGGCAGAGGAATCGAACTCAGTTCAGCCATGTTGGCTGTGTGCAAGGCAAACGCCCTACCCACTGTGCTATTGCTCCAGCCCACTGCTGTGCTTAAAAAAAAAAAAAAGTATACACATTAATGTTGTGATTGATCAGTCAGTCAGAGGCGCAGAGAAAAGTCAGGCCAGAGGAATGAATGATGAAGTACAGAGGATATGAGTCCTTAGATTAATTTTTTTGTCTGCTTATACTTTAGCTACCGAGAGTATTCGATATGCCAAACACAGTAACAACAGAGTCTTCAATGGAGATGTTACTGGGCCCGCTCAAGCAAATCGACGATCAACGGGAGGGCCTTTACCTTTACCTTTGGGCTGGAGCGATAGCACAGCGGGTAGGGCGTTCGCCTTACAAGCGGCCAACATGGCCGACCCGAGTTCGATTCCTCCGCCCCTCTCGGAGAGCCCGGCAAGCTACCGAGAGTATTCGATATGCCAGACACAGTAACAACAAAGTCTCCAATGGAGACGTTACTGGGCCCGCTCGAGCAAATCGACGATCAACGGGAGGGCTTTACCTTTACCTTTACCATACTTTAGATCACATGTTGACAAATGTATTAATGACATCACCACCACCAAAGTGTCCCAGACCCTTCACCAAAACGCGTTACTTCCTTTCACTTCATCATTCTCCTCTGGCTGTGGCTTCCTAGCTTGATATTCTCAATCCTGCCACATAGGGCAAGGGTTTTATATCATTTGATATTGTCACTTCCATTGTTTGGTCTCACTTTACACTACAGACGAGTGAGATTATTCACGATTGTCCTCCCTCTGACTAACTTCACGTACCATGCCGTTCAGTTTCATTAAGTCGCAGTGAACTGCCTGATCTCATCTTTTCTTGTGACTGCATAGTACTTACTGTGTAAATATACCGCAACTTCTTTATTCATTTCATTCTTCATTCTTCATCCAAACATCTGTTGTTGGACATTTGGAGTGTTTCCATGTCCTGGTTATTGTACTTAACATGGCAGTAAACTTAGATGTGAACATATTCTTTGAATGAATGCTTGTGTGCATGTGTGTGTGTGTGTGTGTGTGTGTGTGTGTGTAGGAAGATGCCAAGAAATGGAATCACTGGGTCACAGGGCAAAATCTCTGTATGGTTTTCCGTAGAGGCTGAACCATACAAAATTTCCACCAACAGTGGATGGAGGTTCCTTTTTCCTCCACATCCCTGCCAACATTGTTTTTATTTACTCTTTTCGATGTGTGGCGATCTCACTGGTATGATGATACCTCATTGATGTTGTCATTTGCATTTCTCTAATAATTAAGTGGCAGTAAACACTTTCTCTGGTGTCTGCTGATCATCCACGTGGCCTTGTGTGGAAATGTTTGTTCATTTCCTCTCCCCGTTTTTTGTGAGTTTTTTTGTTGCTGAACTTTGTGAGCACTTTCATGGATCTTGGATATTAGCCCCTTATCTGAAGTTTGGTGTACAGATTTTTCCTCCTGGTCAGTAGTATCTGAGAAAGTGGTGATTCTAAGAATTCATCCACTTCTGTTTCTTAGGTCTACTGGCTTACACCTGCTTGTTGCAGTAACCTTAACATCTTGTGTATTTCTGAGGTGTCTCTTGGCACCTTTCGTCTCTGTCTCTGATCCAATTTATGTTTCTCTCTCTTTTCTTTTCCTTCCAAGTACTAACCAGGCCCGACCCTGCTTAGCTTCTGAGATCAGACGAGATCGGGCGCGTTCAGGGAGGGCGTTTGCCTTGCACGCAGTCAACATTGCCGACCTGAGTTTGATTCCTCCGCCCCTCTCAGAGAGCCTGGCAAGCTACCGAGAGTATCTCGCCCGCATGTCAGAGCCTGGCAAGCTCCCCGTGACGTATTCGATATGCCAAACACAGTAACAACAAAATCTCCAATGGAGACGTTACTGGGCCCGCTCGAGCAAATCGATGATCAACGGAGGGTCTTTATACTTACTTACTTCTTTTCCTTGTGAATCGAGCTCAGATTTTGTCAGTCTTATTTACTTTTTTTTTTTAAAGCTCCTGGTTTCATTTGCCATTTGTATGTTTTCTTTTTTTCTTTCTTTTTTTAAATTTTTTTTTATTAGTGAAACACCATGAGGTACAGTTATAGACTTACAAATTTTTGTGCTTGGGTTTCAGTTATACAACGATCAGGTACCCATCCCTCCACCAGCGCCCATCCTCCACCACCACGGGTCCCAGCATCCCTCCCACCCCCCCATCCCTCCCATCCCACCTTGCCTCTGTGGCAGGGCATTCCCCCTTGTTCTCTCCCTCTTCTTTTGGGTCCTGTGTTTTGCAAGAGAGGCTTTGAGTGGCAATCCTGTTTGGTCTATAGTCTACTTTCAGCATGCTACTCCCACCCTGGGAGAATCCTCACAACCCCCTTTATTTGGTGCTCTCTTCTCTATCTGAGCTTCCTTTTCACCTAGCACATGTGGCTGGCCTCCAAGTCATGCAGCAAAATTCCTGGTACTAATCTCAGCCACTCCTGGGTGTTAGTCTCCCATTTTGTTGCTTTATGTTCCCCAGATGAATGCAATCTTTCTGTGTCTGTCCCGCTCTTTCTGACTCATTTCGCTTAACATGATACTTTCCATGTAGTACCACTTGTATGTAAATTTCATGACTTCATCTTTTCTAACAGCTACATAGTACTCCATTGTGTAAATGTACCAAAGTTTCTTTAACCAGTCATCTGTTCTTGGGCACTCAGGTTTTTTCCAGATTTGGGCTATTGTAAAGAGTGCTGCAATGAACAAACAATTGCAGATGTCACTTGTATGTTTTCTTGATTTCTGTGTGATTGATCAGATTGACTTATTTCCTTCCTGCTACTTAATTGGGGATTGACTTGCTCTTTTTTCAGTTTCTCAAACTGTGAGATTCGTTTATTGATTAGAGGTTTTCAGTGTTTCCTGAGATAAGCCTATTTTGCTGTGAACTTCCCCATGAATACTGCCTTTGCTTCTCCCATAAGTCTGACACTTTGTGTCTTCCTTCTAGTTTAGGAATCTTTTTTTCCGGTTTTACTTTGATGTCCCCTTTCACCCAGTGGTAGTTTAACAGTATGTTGTTAAGTTTCCAAATGTTGGATATTTCCCCTATTTTTTTTTTGTGATTAATTTTTATTTTCATGGCATTGTGTTCTGAAAAGATACTTGATATGATTTCTAGTTTAATGACCTTATGGATCCTTGAATTATGTGTCACCAAGTGGCTTATTCTGAGAATGTTCCATGTACACTGAAGAAGAATGTGTATTCAGCTGTTTGGATTTGTCTATTAATCCAAGTTCTTCACATTCCTCACTTAGAGCTATTGTTTTCTTTCTAGTGATCTAGTTTATTTGTTTAAAATCTCCCAGTGATTCTACATTGCTTTCTACATAGTATATCCTCAGTTCTATTAGCTGTTGCTTTATAAATTTTCGGGTCTTCATTTGGTGCATTTATATTGATCAGAATTAAGCCCTTGATTGGTTAATCCCTGAACCACACTATGTAATGTCCAGCCCTATCTTAACTTTCTTAACTTGGATGTCTAATACAAATGTGACTGTCTTTACTAATTTCCATCCACCATTTGTTCGTATGATTGTTTTCTGTCCTTTCACTCTAAGACTGTTAATTGTGAGAATTCAATTTTATCTTTTGTTAACATTTTGACGTGTAATTTTGTTTTTTGATCCATCTAGTTACTTTATGCCTTAAATAGGGGGATTCGGCCCATTCATTTGGAGAGAGATTATTGACATGGGTCATTTGCTGCTATTTTTCTAAGAGTATTGAAGTCACTTTTGCCATTCAACATTTTTTTTAAAGGAGGTCTTTCTTTGCAGAACTGGTTGGCATGCAATAAATGCCTTCATCTGTTGTTTTCTAAGAATGTTTTAGCTCTGCCTCTAATTTGAGTACTTGCAGAATAGAGGACTGTTGGTTCTTTTCATTCAATACTTGAACATATTGTTTTATTCACTTCTTGCTTGTAGAGTTTCTTTTGAAACATCTGATGTGAATTTTATGTCATTTCCCTTGTTCTGCTTTTCTCCTGCTATTTTAAAAGACCAACTCTCTATTGTGTCTTGCCATTTGTATTACAATATGTGTTGATGTTACTCTGTCAGAGTTTTTTTTTTTTTGAGGGGTGGGGGCACTATACTTGGGGGAGAGTTTGGCAGTGCTTGGGGCTTACTCCTGGCTCTGTGCTAAAAATGTATGCCACATGGTTCTGAAGAACCATATGCAGTTCTGGGGATCGGACCTGAGTCAGCTGTGTGCCAGGCAAGTCCCTTGCAGCCTGGACCCTCTCTACAGTCTCTTTTTTACATACTCTGGTCCTCCAGGATCAGTATAAAGTTTCTTCTCAAACTGGATGGTTTCCACCAGCCACGGTACCATTCTACTCTCCTCTCTCCTTCTGAAGGTCCTGCGATTTGGAAGTTACCCTCTTGTTATTATCCACTAGGTATCTTAAATTTCTTCATTGAAAAGAAAATAAACTCTTTTCTGTTATCTTTATTGAAGCGTGTGTCTTATCTTGAGGTCACTTGCTCAATATTGGGCTTCATTCTGTTCCTAAGACCTGCTACTATATTCTTTAAATCCTTCATTTCTATTTAAATAAATCTCTTTTTAATTTTTTTCCCATCAATCTTTCTCCAAGATTATTGAATCTCTTTTCCAATTATTTGTACATTTCAGTAAGAATTGAGAGGACTGCTGCTTTGACTGAGGTTAGCACTGTTGAAGGTTCCAATGAGCTCAGTGACTTTCTTAGATTTCTGTTGATTTAGCTGGACTCCTTCATTCTATTCTTTCCTTTTCTTTCTCTCATTTTCTTTCTTTCCTTCCTTCTTTCTTTCTTTTTCTCTCTTTCCTTCTTTCTTTCTTTCTTTCTTTTTTTCTTTCTTTCTCCTTTCCTTCTTTCTCGCTCTTTCTCTCTCACTCTCTTTCTCTCACTCTTTCTCTCTCTTTCTCTCTTTCTCTTTCTTTCCTTCTTCCTCCCTCCCTCCCTCTCTCTCTCTTTCTTTCTTTCTTTCTTTCTTTCTTTCTTTCTTTCTTTCTTTCTTTCCCTATTCCTGGTGCTTCTTCTGTGCTAAGGATGGAATTCTAATTTCTAGGTGGTCTGAACAGCAGTTCATTCTCCTGTGCACAATATGAGCGAGTGCTCATGACTGTACTGGTGAGGATTTCTGGGCAGAAATGGCAGGACTGGGAATGGGGGTGTGTGGCCAGGCCACCAGAAGTTAGGACAGTTTGTGAGGAGGGTAGCTTGGGCTGGGGGCAGGGACAGGTTCTTCAGGTGAGTAGTTGGAAGCCAGGAGGTGGCTCTCACCTGTGCTTGGAAGGCCGGAGGCCACAGGAAGCCTGGGCAGACATGATTCCTAGGGGAAGCTGGGGGCTGGCGCCCCAGCCAGGAGGTAGCTTTCACCTGCAGGATGGCCTGGAGGCCTTCATCAGGTCTTTCCTTTGCCAGTATCTTCTCTTAGTCATGGCTTATCTTCACATTCTCTTGGTTGTTCTCACAATGCAGAAGTTTTTTATTTTAATAAAACCCAGTTTATCAATTCTTTTACTTTCCATGGCTCAGGTCTTTTGTAGTAGATCTTAAAAGTTTCCATGAACGTCACCTAGGTTTTTCTCCAAGAATTTTATAATTTTTCATCTAGCATTCAGGTCTGTGATCCATTTTGGGTTCATTTGCGGGTTGGGGGGTGAGCCACACTCAGTGCTCAGGACTCACTCTTGTTCTGTGCTCAGGGATCACTCCTGGCAGACTCGGGGAGCATCTGGCACCCGGAGCATCTCCAAGTTGTGGTGCTAAGGGTCCTGGCACTGGGTTCCTGGGTGCTAGCACTGGCACACTGGCCTCCTTGGCCGAGTGTCACCGAGAGTCTGCCTGTCTGCCATCCCTGCACCCTTCACAAGTGTCCATTTCCCTCCACCTTGAGCCCATTGTCTCCAGTTCCCCCCTCCTTCACCCACCTCCCCACTTGTCTCTGCAAACCAGTTCTTAGGTTCTGCTGCTTTGGGCCTTTTGTTATTTCCCTACTATCTTCCTTATACCCCACATAGGATAGAGCATCCTGTGTGCCTCCCCACTTCAGCCCACTGGACTCAGCACGATGCCTTCTAGTCCCATCTATGCCGTGGCGAATTGCATGACTTCATTTTTTATCACTGAATACTAGTCCGCGGTGTGTATGTGCCAGTTCTTTTTATCTAGTCATCTGTCCCAAAACTCCAATTGGAAAACAAATTTGCACTTCCATGTTCATTAAAGCACTTTTTATGGCTACCAAAATCTGGACACCACCCAGTGCCCACCGATATGCTTTGGCTAAAAAAATCAAGTTTACTCAGATTTCAAATAGGGCTTTCAAAAAATGCAGATAGAATTTTCTTTTCTTTCTTTTCCCCACTTTCCAAGCCGTGCTCAGTGGCCTTAGGAGACACTCCCCGTGATGTGTGACCAACTGGACAGAATGACCCAGCAGTATGTTGGGGTCTCCAAGGCCAAGTCAGCACTATGGCAGCCAGGACTCCTGGGAATTTGCCCAGGGACTTGCACCTGAGCTTCTTGCCTGGCCCTAAAATTATGCTCAGAATTTTTAAAGCACATAATTTATGGTTTTTAAAATTGCAGATCATACAGAGTAGCACTGTAGCATCGTCCTACCGTTGTTCATCGATTTTGCTCGAGCGGGCCCAGTAACGTCTCCGTTGTGAGACTTGTTGTTACTGTGTTTGGCATATAGAATACATTACTTCAGAAGAATAATGAAAGGAAAACATAAGTACTTTCCAAACGCTTGTGCCAGCGCATTGGAGCTCGTCAGCGTTGAGTTCTGCACGACCCCACCAAGGCAAGACATGTGACTTTTGCTGACCTGCTGCTGCCAGAGGCACAGGACCCACACCGGGTGCCTCCTGGTCTCACTGCCCTGCGCCCCAGTTCTAGGCAGCCCATGCAGAGCTCACACACCTCTCTTTGGTTCAGTATCATCTCGTGACAAGGAGCATGCAATGTTTCCCCCGAGCTTCACTGTTACTTATCATGACCCCAGTAAAAGCTGAATTAGCAATGTAGCACTGTCCTCCCGCTGTTCATCAATTTGCTTGAGCGGACACCAGTAACGTCTCCATTGTGAGACTTGTTACTGTGTTTGGCATATTGAATACGCCACTGGGAGCTTGCCAGGCTCTGCCGTGCCGGCGGGATACTCTCGGTAGCTTGCCGGGCTCTCTGAGAGGGGCGGGGGACTCGAACCCGGGTCGGCCGTGTACAAGCCCTACCAGCTGTGCTATCGCTCCAGCCAAAAGTTGAATTAATTGAACAAGTTAACTGATGAAAGTAAAGAACCATACAGACTTTACTTATAGACAACAAACTTTTCCTCTATCATTTTTAGTTCACTTTTCAGGATTTTTTTTGTGTGTGGCAGGGGGCGGGGGGAGAGGGGGAGAGGGGTCACACCCAGAAGTGCTCATGACTTACTCCTGGCTTGGCACTCAAGGATCACTTCTGGCAGACTCGGGGGAACAAACCTGGGTCAGTTGCATGCAAGGCAAGTGTCCTACATCCTCAGTTGTTCTGCTCCCCCATTCACTTTTATTTTTTAATTAATTTATTCACTTTTTTATTCGATATGCCAAAAACAGTAACAAGAAGTCTCACAATGGAGACGTTACTGGGCCCACTCCAGCAAATTGATGAACAACGGGAGGTCAGTGACAGTGACTTTTTTATTCATTGTTGTTGTGTTTGCTGTGGTACCACATCCAGTGGTGCTTGAGGCTGACAGAGTGCAGTAGACTGGCACATGGTGGCTGAGATCTGGGGCTTTACAAATGAAAGACAGGGGTCACACTCACTTTATCATCTCTTAAAATACTCTATAAAGCTTGTTTCTGTTTTGAAGTCACACCCAGCAGTGCTAAGGACTTTTTCTTGGCTCCAGATTCACTCCTGGCAGTGCCCAGGGGAACCTACTTGGTGCTGGTATGGAACCTGTTCGGCCATATGGAAGGGCAGTGCCTACCTCTTTACCATGGTTCCAACTCCCCATGGCTACAACTCTACAGAACTTAATAACTCTGAGTGTTTTGTTTTATTTTAAAGAGTGATCCCTCCTAGAGGTGGCCTCAGTACTAGAAGTGTTTCTAATCAATCATCTGAGTCAGGCTTGCTCAAGAAGGATTACAGTACAACTGCCTTGCACTTAAGTCTTTGAGGCCTGGAGCGATTTTGTAAAAGTTTCGTTGGGTTTTTAGGCCATACCTGGTTTTTAAGCCATACTCAGGGCTTTCTCTGGCTCTGCCCTCAGGGATCATTCCTGAAGGGCTCAAGAGATGACACACAGTGCCGGGTACTGAACGAGGTCGGAGAAGTGCAGGACAAGCTCCCTACCACTGTACTGTCACTTTGGTCCCTGAAATCTCTATTTTCTTTTTTTTTTTTTTCGGTGTCTTGATTTTATTTAAATGACTCTCTGGAAGTGTTGCTTGAGATTTAGATTTTCTACAACACCTCGGAGGCTTACGTTTTTCTGCACTACTTGGACCAAGACAAGGCAAAGAATAAAGTCAGGATGTTGAGGTGATGCAGTCAGAAGGACTACGACCCGTGGACGACCCAGGGCCACCTCCCTCCCTGCCTCACAGTTATTTCCACCAAGCCAGAACAGTCATTGTTAGGGGCAGTCCAGCTTTCGTCTCCGCTAGCCTGAAGGAAATTGAGTGGGTTATTTTCCTAAATTATATTTCATTTGTTTTCTTAATTCACTTAGAACCATAGACTCCTAGACTTGCAGTGTAACCCAGAGAATCTGTCTCTCCTAATTTTCTCATTGGAATGTTGAGGAAGCCAAGATTCAGGAATCTGCAGTTAAATGTCCTGAACTGCCAGCGTGAACAGTCAGTTTTCTGCAGTTTAATCCCTTTTTGGGGCTGGATCGATAGCACATAGCACAGCGGGTAGGGCGTTTGCCTTGCATGTGGCTGACCCGTGTTCGATTCCTCCATCCCTCTTGGAGATCCCGGCAAGCTACCGAGAGTATCCCGCCCGCATGGCAGAGCCTGGCAAGCTCCCCATGACGTATTCAATATGCCAAAAACAGTAACAACAAGTCTCACAATGGAGACGTTACTAGTGCCCACTCTAGCAAATCGATGAACAATAGGAGGACAGTGCTACAGTGCTAATCCCTTTTCATTTGATATCAGAACCATTATGAGTTGTTCCAAATTCAAAAGGAATTTCTTTTTCTATTTCCAGCCCCAGTTTTTCTTTGTTTCTCGTGAAGTGGAGCAATACAATATATATCCAGCAGAGATACTTTTTCCAGATTTCTGATTGATTGCCCATAAATGGAAGGATTATGTTTTTGAGCTGGCACATTAGAAATTATTTATTTATTTATTTTTGGTTCTTGGGCCACACCTAGCGGTGCTAAGGGGACCATCTGGGATGCTGTGAATCTAACCTGGGTTGACTGCAAGCAAGGTAAATGCCTTAGCTGCTATACTATTGTTTCAGCTACCAGAAACTATGTTTTTATTGTTTTTAGACAAACAATTTTAATAACATAGCTTCAGAATGTAATGACAAGTTGGAAAGTACTTTTTGACAAGTACTTTTTTTTGTCTACTTGCTAACAAGTAGATTCAAGTGACAATAATTTATAACCCTTTTAGAAAGTATATTTTTAAAAGAATGTGTATACTTTACAAAGAGGAAAATGGAAGATATGGAAAACAAAGAGGGAGATGAGTTTATAGAATTATTACCCTTAACAATTGTTACTTATAACAACTACAGATATGTTATCCTTTTCTCAGCTAACTAAGGTTACCCCCTAGAGTCTGAAATCCCAATACAAATCTCATATTTCTGACTGGCTTGAGTCAGTTCCTCGTGCCCAGCCATGAAGCTTGTTTCAGATTCTCTGGGCTACAGTTAATACTTAGAGGTTTGCCTTTCTACTTGTTCCCTGCATCCCTTTCCTTAGATTCTTAATTGCTGTCATAGAAAAAATTTCAAGTACTCTGCTTGAGTAATGACAAGACCAGGGAGACATGGTTACCAATGATCAGAATTCTTCTTCTCCTTAGCAAAAGGCCATCATTTGTGACACATCCGATGCAAGTGTCTGGATCATGGCAGCCCTTGGTTCCAAATGCTCAAGTCATGGCAATTTTCTGGGATTTTGTTGTAGTTTGATCATTGTTATTCTTTTTCTAACTGCAATATTAGTATCTTATTAAGGCCATTCTGTGCTCAAACTCCAAAGATTTTCAGACACCTTTCCAACTCCTATACATAAATGCATTTGCTCTTTACTTTATAGTTCTAATAATAGTGGAGATACAGCTTGTATTTAGTATCCCTGTTAACCTATAGCATCCCCTATGTTGCTCTGCAATTTCCAATTATTATTGTTTGCAGTTGTATGCTATTCCATTTAACCATTCTTGTCTTTGATTTTTCCAACTGGTATGTGACTCAAACAGCTAAAACACAAGTTATTTCTTGTGAATCTTCTGATAAACATTGCACAATATCATCTAGAATGGAAGCTGTGGTTGACCTTTGCTTTTCGGGAAAGCAACTTTTCTTTAGAACTCTGAAATATCAGATATTTGACAATTGCCGTTGCAAGGACTTTTGCCAACTTGCTCTCTTTCCCAAGATGACACAAGTAAAGTTTAGATAGGAGGGGAAGTTCAGACATAGAAGCTCCCCCGTACCACCTTACCCCCGTGCATAGTCAAGATGGTCAGAGGAGGCTGTATTGTGCAGCTCACAGGAACAGGGGCACGAAAAACCATATTGGTGACTCAGGTCTGGCTTTGCAGAAAGGGAGAACATTTCTGTTCTTCCTGCCTCTCAGCATCTGCAGGAGTGACAGTGGCTTTCTGAAAACTGGATTTCTCACCAAGGCTGTTGTGAGCAGTTGCTCTCTGTGGCTGAATAAAATCTTCTAGAATCTGATTTCGGAGGAATGTTTTGAAGATTTGATAAAATAATCTATGTAAATGCTAAGCTAAATTCTGCCAAAGTGTAAGTGCTGTTAATAAATAGTGTTAATAAATAGTGTCAGGCTATGTGTGGAGAAATGAGAACAATTGTGTTTGAGATGGACTTAAAATTTCTCTTCATAGCCAGTGCCCTTCTAATTTTCCTGGAAGCAAATAGTAAGTTCTTTTTCATGAAAGTAAAATTGTTGTCTACATTTATAGACTATTATTCCTTAGATTAATCTCCCTTTTTTATCAATGAGTTTGTGGAGTCTTAATTTCGGAGGAAGTGGGGTACCCGTCTCAGACAATCTTATCTTGTGAGTGAGTAGTGGCAGTGTTTGTTCTTACAATCACCTAGAAACTTGTTCTCAGGTCTTGTGCGTATCTGCTGCCTTTCCTTAGCCATTGTTCTTTCTTGTTGGGCCTCTCTTAGGATTTTAGGATTTCAAAGCAGTTTCCTTGCCGCTATCTGAAGTCGTTCTGCTTCAGATGTTCTTCATCTACTGCACTTCAAAGTGTCTCCATCTGAAGGACGTGCCTTGACTCAGTCCTCGTACTCACACTTAGATGGAGAACTTTGTGTTTCTGCTGGGTTCACGCGGACCCCAATTCTGGTTCTTGCTCCCTATGATAGCTGTTCACTGAGGCAGAGGTTTAAAATCCTCAGTGGTTCTCCAACTTCCATAACTAGCCCTGTCCAGTAGGAAGAATGGTGGCTGCACTGAGAGGTGGCCAGGCAGCACCCGAGAGTGCCCAATACCAGCACAGTTCCTGTTGGTCCATATGCTTGGTTATGTGCCCATCTCATGACAGCTGAGGCTCCTCCTGGGTCTCTTAAGATGAAGCTGCCCTCCTTCCTGTTCAGGCAAAGGGAATGAGCACTAGAGGTCACAGCTTTGGCGCTTAAATTTAGGGCACAGCTCATGGTGCGAGGAGCTTAGTCTCTTCTGTTCAGGGAAAATTAGAGACTTTAAACATGGAGTAAAGATTGCCAGAACTCAGGGCTGGGCCAGCTGCTGTGTCCTGCAAGGTCCATGCTTGAATTGACCATAAAGCCTTACCTCCTGCAGTGAGTGAAGTACAGCCTGCAGACCATCTCACGGGTACAGTGACCTCACACGTGCCCTGGAGCTGTGACCATCCAGGCTCTGGGCCAGTGTCTGATTACTGAACCTCATGCACACTCAGCTGTTCCCTCCCAGAGGTGGTTCTGCAGACCAGCCCTGTACTCGCTCAGTAGCCGGGGGCAGTGACGGAGGGGCAGGCCTCCCCCGCAGGCTTGTTTCTGAGCCGCAGCCAAATATTTCCTCCTCTGAGTGATGTTTCCCGAGATATTTACCTCCTAAGAACTCAGCACAGGGCAGTGAGCAGACCTCGAGACTGCATACCTTCCCCTGGCCATTTCCTTAACTGTATTTGTGGTTGGATGCTTGTCTCTCCAAAATCCACACGAAGTGTCCCTGGAGCCCGGTATGATGCAGTGGGGGAACATTGTCCGGGGACCAGTGGGAGGCAAGGAGGGTTCTTCTTGGCTCCACTAATATATTTCTTCTCTGCATTGGCCGTGAGGCAAGTCTGTCTCCAGTTTTCATGCAATATTCAAGTGTCGATGAGTACCAGCGCCAAGAGCCAACTTCAGCTACTGCCCCCAGGTCTTAACAAGCTGCTTTCCTTACTGTTTTATAGCCTGCAATGTATGGTACCTGAATTCCGTGGAGATGGAGTCCCTCACAGGCCACCAGGCTGTCCAGAAGGCCCTGAGTATCACCCTGGTCCAGGAGCCACCACCCTTGTCCACCATCGTGCACTTCAAGGTGTCAGCCCAGGGCATCACCCTCACGGACAACCAGAGGAAGTGAGTGCTGGCCCACACAGCAGCTGACCATATCTTGGATGGGTCGTGATTCACCAGGCTAATGTGATCAGCAGCCAGCATCTGTCTACACTTCACCCGGGTGTCACATGTATTTTAGCAACCATGTGAAAAATACTAATATTTCATCCAAAAGCTTCTACTGTAGGGATCAGTGAAATGAGTAAAAATACATACTTAGAGCTTTGACCATTATACAAATAAACACACACTGGCATCATGTGCAAAAGCAAAAATATTCTAAGTTTTCAGCGTGAAATTAAGCCCGACATCCATATGATCCCCAGTCCCTGGCAAAAGTAAGCCGTGAGAAACACCAGGTGTAGCCCCCAAACCACAAAACATACAAATGCTCAGACACCGCATGGTGATAGAATGCACCTGTCTTTGCTTGACTGTGACTGTTTCTGACTTGTAGGGAGTGCATTTTCAGATAGACCCTGTTGAAAGATGTGGGCCTATTCATCATCCGTGCTGTGTACCATAGCGCATTGCCTCCCTCAGAGTTGTCAGAGTTGGCTCCTGCTGAGGGGGTGCTCCACTAGGAAGGTTTGCCCAGCAGGAAGCAGGCAAAGGCCGGTGTGTTTTCTTCCCACCTGTAGTGTCTTTGACCTCAGGATCAAAGGCATTTTTCTAAGCAGTTACTGTATTTGTAAGACTCCCTGTTGTGATTGATAAGGGAGCCAGGCCCTTGAACATAAGAACATTGGCAAGAGCTTCCAGGACACTCAGCCAATCCCAGGTTCCTGCCAGTGGGGCTGAGCTGTTGACTGACTTTCCATCCATACCTGCACAGAAGGTGGCTGAGAGGGAGGTTCACTCTCAGCTGATGCATTTGGGGAAGTTGCAGGAGAGCTTGGGTTTTTGCCTCCTGTAGGTGGGTATGGGCCAGTCCTTTCCCCTGTGATGCTTGTTTTCCTCATCTTTCATCTGGACTGAAGTACTGGTCTTGGCGTTTAGTCAAAATTGGTACATACTAGTGGTCTCCAGAGCATCTGTGGACCTTGTCAGTCCTTACACCCTTACACCCTGTGTTTCCATCTCTCATAGAAGCTGACTTTGAGTGGGAGGGAGACTTAGGCCAACCTCAGATGTCTCTTCACTCTGCACATACTTCTGCATGCACCCTCCCAGGTAGGCCTCTCACACCCAAGTCCTGGCCACAGACGCATTCTTTCTCATCCCCATAGGCTGTTCTTCCGGAGACACTATCCCGTGAGCAGTGTGATCTTCTGTGCGTTGGATCCACAGGACAGGAAGTAAGAAATCTTCTTTTACTAAACAGCTATGTTCTTCCTCTTGCTCTGTAAGCTGATAAAATTAACATAATCTTCTTTTTTCTTTAATTCTCAAGGTGGATCACAGATGGTCCTTGCTCAAAGTAAGTTGGCAGGATGTGTTCATGTGCACTGCTAGCTTGAGGCCTCAGTCCAGAGTAGTTTTCTGTTCCAGGTTTCCCAAGAAGACTCCTCATAAGGGAACGACTATATCATTTTGGCAGTGGGTTTTGGTTTTGCTTAAAAAAAAAAAAAATCAGTGTCTGTGTGCCAGAACACCTTTATGGGGATTCTGTCTTCTCGTGTATAGCATCTGATCTCTGTGGCAAGCCTGAGGCACAGTGCACGGCTATTGTGGGAGGCCCACAGCAGCTTGTCCTGACGTTAGGAGGAGAAGGAGGCACATCCTGTGTGTGTGTTTGTGTGTGTGTGTGTGTGTGTGTGTGTGTTGGGGGGGGGGCGGTTAGAGTTCCAGCACTTACAGAAGCAGTCACTGTGGGGTTTCTCCCATCTCGGTCTGGAGTTAGCCTGGTGCAGGCCCGAGGTGGTGTGGGCTCAGAGCATTCCAGACATGCCTCGTGTCCACCTCCTGTCTTCCTCCACTGAACTCATGGTTTCTGTTGATGACCATATGTGTGGACACACATGCACCCTCCCCTCCCACCACGTGCCTCATCTGTCCCAAGGTCTGGTCGAGTGCTCAGAGGGGGCTCCCCGCTGCCATGTTTTTGATCTCAGCAGAGTGAAATGCATCACCCCATCAGGGTAATCCCTTCTGTGCTGTGCAAGCTACGAGGCTGAAGCAAAAAAATCCATTTTTTTTCTAGAAGGTTTGCTAGGGATTTGGAAATAGATAATGGTGCTATTATATAGAGTTTAGAACTCTTGAAAGCTTATTCAGACAATGGCTTCGATTCCTTCTGAGAAAAATAGATGTATTCTTAAGTCATTTAACTACCTGTGGTTTGTGACTCAGGTTTTCTATCTCCAGGGAGGAGGGTAAGCCCTGGGTATCTTTCTGGCACCAGGGGTCGGTGGGAATGTTTCTTAATGGCCTGGAGCATCCCTCCCAGGCCTAGATACCCACCCAGGGGGTAACAGCCCCTCTGGGCTCTGGGCTTCCTTCTGACCTAGCTGTGCAGCCAGCCAGAGCAGTGAAACTCTTGTGACCACCCTGATGTGTCAGGGAACCCTGGAGAGATGCCAGGACCCAGGCACAGAAGGGGCTCTGGCACCCGATGATAAGCATCTGCCAGCTTCAGCAGGCATGCGGAGGGGGTGTTGGCTCTATTCTCAGACAGGGTCATTCTGGGCCACGCCCCTCTCCCTCTGCCTCCCACTTGCGGAGGCAGAAATAGCTGCTGCAGGGACTGGATAAGGCCCCGGAGGAAGTGGCAGGAGAGTGCAGCATCTCCAGGGCATGCTTCATGTGGCAGGCACAGTCTGACCTCAGCTCTCTTCTTGCAGAGTCTTTGGATTTGTGGCACGGAAGCAGGGCAGTACCACAGACAACGTGTGTCACCTGTTTGCGGAACACGACCCTGAGCAGCCCGCCAGTGCCATTGTCAACTTTGTGTCAAAGGTCATGATCGGCTCCCCGAAGAAGATCTGAGCCCCTGCCAGCCTGGAGACCCCAGAGATGCTGGGACAGCAGACTCTGACCCTGAAACTCTGGGCCCAGCAGATGAAAGAGCTTCACCTTTACAAAGAGAACAGACAAGACACCCGCTCCCGGCACTTCCTGGGTGAAAGGAGCTGGGCACCAGGCTTCTAACTGGAAGAGTTAAAGGACCATGCGAGGAAACGCTGAGTTCACGCTGCTGAGAAGGCTCTGAGCCCCCCACAGGGAGCGAGGAACCACCATTGCCGTGGTTTCTGCCCAGCCAACATTCCAGGGGAGTCTGCCCTTCACTTCAGAAGGGACTGCATGTTTTCAGGGGTTGGGGCAGCTGAGTCAGGCCTTTGTGGAGCACAAAGTCCTGGGGGAAGGGAAGGGGCTGTGAACACCAGGGGCACTTGTGTCCGGAGCCCCTGGCGAGGCAGCTCCTCTCACTGCTCTCACCGACTGGGTGGTGTCTCGACAGGGGAGAAAGAAGTGTAGGCCAGGCCAGAAGGGAAGTGCCTTTTCCATCTAACTTATACTTCATTGTGCCACACTATTTATGTGGATAAACATCCACATCCCCATCACTATCCTGTTCTCATGTCCTGTTCTATACCTGCCAGTCCACCAGGATTCTGGGAGAAGCTTCTGGTCCTGGGGGCTGGGGGACTGGGCATGAGAATGTGCCCGAGTCCTTGCCAACTGCTGCCTCTGCAGTGCTTGGGCCTTCACCAGTTTAAGGTGGTTCGGCCCCAGTCAACCCACCTGGTGCCTGACTTACCTATGGGTATTTGCCAAGTTCAGATGACTTCCCTTCTAGTGAGGAAGGTTCTAGAGGGGTAGGAAGGAGTTGAATTTAAACCCAGTATGTCTCTGCATTTCTGTTACTATTCATCTTGGGGCCACCAGAGGTTCCTGAGAAGACCCCAGACCTTTGTAAGACCTTATCCTGTTCTTCTGCCCCCACTGGCTCCAATTGCACAGCTGCCTCTGGCATCTTTAGAGGGAGGGAAAGACTAACAATCCCTTTGGGCCGTTTTTGAGTGTCACTTTTCTGCTCTTGTTGAATCAGGCTTACACTGATATGAACACTCAGTGCCCATGACATTCCTCAAGCAAGGGCCCTGCAAGGTGGCTCTGGATATAAAATCAGTTTATCTGGCCCAAGTGTGTCCCAGCACTTGGTTCATCATGCTCTGCCCATTTTTATTCTCTACAGCAAGAACTAGTTCTTTGATTACCCAGGAATCACCAGCAATTGTCCATTCTGGGCTTTGGAACTGTGTCTGGTGACTTCTCAGTTTCACAGTGGGGCAGAGATAAGCTTAGCTGATCTCAGTGGGTGTATTGTGTATATAAATGTGCAGAAAAGCAGACAGATGGGTCCACTATTCAGCTCTTACTAATGTACTGAACACAAGTGCCTCATTCCTGTGCCAAATGTTTGCCTTAGTCATTGTGGACCTTCTCCCCAGCATCTGCTTACGTGTCATCGAAGAGACTGTCCCCGAGGTCCTGATGTCCTGGCGCATAGCAGAAGGCTCCGAGCCCCCCACTGTGAGCGAGGAACCTTCATTGCTGTGGGCTCTGCCCAGCCTATCTTGTCACTGACTGCCAGGATCCGGCCAAAGGGAGTGTAGGTTTGTACTGTTGATTAGAGGTGCCTCATCCTGAGATGGCTCGTACCCAAGTTTGGTCCAGACCAAAGGCCAGGTCCTTGCCCTTCTAAGGAAGAATGCACACGCTTTGAAATCAAAGCAGAAGAGGAGTATGAGGTGGAGAATCACAAGCCAAAACCCCATACCGGCATCCTGGAACCCCAGCCCACCGAAGTTCTTGTGTGGACCCTCAGGATGCCACTGCCACTTGCTTTGACACTGAAGGCCGGCTCTTGACACACTCAGATGTCAAGGACATCAGGCAGCTTGTCCAAGCAAATGGCTCTCCCTGAGGAATGAAAGGAAGCCAGTTCAGTTCCTGATGTCCAGTAGTGGACTAATCACGAAGTGTTACATATGCACCCAGGACAATCCATGGACCTCTTTTCACTCTAGGGAGGCTGCGCTCTGGTGCCTGTGCCAGCCCAGTTTATTGTAAGGAGCTTTCTCAGGCATCTGACCTTGGGGTGCCAGTGGGAATAGGGGTACTATCCTGGGAGCTCGTGAGGGCTGAGTCCCAGTGTCATAGCCAGGGTCCAGGCCACCTGCTCTTTAACTATACCACATAGTTCCAGTGTTAACTTAGAACCAAGTTAAGTCTGAATCACATTTAGTGTCTCCACGTGACCTCTCACCATTGAAGACCTTCCCAAGTCTCCTGAGCTGCCTTATATTAGTGGGTATTTGTACTCTTCTATCGTGAAAAACATATCCAGTATGTAAATGAATGTTCTATAAATTCTTTGTATAGCCATTTTCTTTCTCTAAATATCATCTTTATTCAGAATATAATAAAATCACAAACTTGGTAAGCTTCTGTGGCAGTCCTTACTACGCTAGATGAAAGTGCTTCTGTGTGTGTGTGATGCCTGAGTATGCATCTCTGTATGTGTCCCTTGTTTACATATGCATGTATACCTGCCCCTTGAATATATTCTGTGCATGCTTATACCTGTGGGTATGTATGTGCAAGTGTGTTTATTTCCTTGGAAGGTCAGAGGGGGTCAGTTATGTGTCAGTGGATTCTGTTACCATTCACACATCTTTTGCACTTAGGAATATTTTAAAACATTTCTTCTCGGACCTTTAAAAATGTTGCTTTGTGGGGCTGGAGCGATAGCACAGCAGGTAGGTCGTTTGCCTTGCACACAGCCAACATGGCCGACACAGGTTCGATTTCCAGCACCCCATATGGTCCCCTGAGCATCGCTAGGAGCAATTCCTGTGTGTATGAGCCAGGAGTAACCCCTGAGCATCGCTGGGTGTGACCCAAAAAGCCAAAAAAAAATGTTACTTTGTCTTGTTGTTTTATTTTGTTTTGTGGGGGGGGGGGGGGCGGGTGGAGCCACATAGCAGAGCTCAAGACTTACACCTGACCCTGTGCTCAGGGAGGATTCTTGGTAATGCTCAGGGGCCATATGTTGTTTGCCCCCTGATGGAAATGGGATCATTTATCGAATCAAAATGGGTGTGAAGTCAGCGCCTTATCCCCTGTACTAGCCTATATGTCTCTGGCCTATACTAAATTTTTAAGTAATCTCTGGGATTACTCCTAGCTCTGCACTCAGGAATTACTCCTGGCGGTGCTCAGGGGACCATGTGGGATGCTGGGAATCAAACCCGGGTCAGCCGCATGCAAGGCAAACACCCTACCCGCTGTGTTATCGCTCCAGCCCTGCATTTTCTACTTTTTAAATTAATTTGGTTTTAGAGTCACAGTGAGGGGTTCACAGAGCTCACTCTTGGCTCTTCACTCAGTGGTCACTCCTGACGGTCTCGGGGGACCCTGTGGGGTTCCGGGCACCGAAGGAGTTACTGAAATTCATGGGTGCTCTCTAAGCGGTGGGGTGGGCATCACTGCTGAAGGATGGGAATGTTACTTGGGCCCCTGGGACTCTCAGCGACACTGGGCAGGGACAGGGAGAGACCTGGGGAGGGGAAGGCATGTAGCAAGAGCAGGGCTTGCTGTGTCCCCCTAAAAGGTCACTGCTATTCTTAGTGGGTGACCGGACATGTTTCTGCTGAACTCAGCACAAGCTGCCCATGCCCCCAAGCAGTGGCGGCCACCCAGTCCCCACCCCACAGGCCTGTGGGCTCTAGACAGCCTGGGACATCAGCTTGAGGGGGTTTGGGGAATCTGGCCACAGTGCTGGGGATATTTTTGCCTAGGCTGTATCGGAGGGCCAGGACTGCTGAAGGATGGCAGGAGGAAGCAGTACTTCCTCACTGGGTCTCAGTACTCAGCTCTCAGTACCAAACCCTCAGTACTGAGTTCTCAGTACCAAGCTCTCAGTACTGAGCTCTAAGCACTGCAGTGGGGTGCGTGGTCAGCTTGGCCAAGTGGCCCCTTAGCTGTGGGCCTATTGGTGGGAGAATGAAGCAGAAGCTGCTGGCGGGAGGGGCCAAGGGGCGCAGGGAGCTGGCCCTACTCCCTCACAGGCTGCCGCTGTGTCCCACACCCCGGCGCCTCCATGGGGCAGCGGCCCCTTGGGACGTTTTGCGGCAGCTTGCTGGGTGCACCACCTTCCGCCGTGGTGGCTGCTGAGACCAGTGTTGGCAAAGGGGTCCAGCGGGGGTGGGGGGCTGCCTGTGGTGCAGCTGGCCCACTCCTGACTGCCAGGAAAAGCCCATTCTTAGCAGCCCCAGACTCCAACTTCGTAAAATGAAGGGGAGGGAGTGGGGGGAGTATCTTAAAAAAAAAAAAAAGCCTGACCACAGTGAAAGGTTTCTGAACAAGAGCCGACCAAAAATCAATTCAAAGTTCATCAGTCACGGATCGGAGGTGTTCATGGTAGTTCTCCCTCAGACTGCATCCCAGGGCAGAGGTCACTGTGGAAAAGTTTAGGAAACCCTGGTGTAGACCACTGCTGGGATCCTGACTGGCATGTCATTGGATGTTCTAATTTCTAAGGAAGAGCTGGCATATTTATTATCATAGTTTTCCCAGTCAGGGAGGAGAGCCTGTGTTTTATCTGGACTACTTTGATTTCTCCGCCCCTCTCGGAGAACCAGCAAGCTACCTAGAGTATCTCGCCCGTACGGCAAAGCCTGGCAGGCTACCTGTGATGTATTCGATATGCCAAACACAGTAACAACAAGTCTCACGATGGAGACGTTACTGGGCCCACTCAAGAAAATCAATGAACAACGGGAGGACAGTGCAGTGCTAAGTAATCTCACTCATGTGTGGGACGTAAAGATGCAAATCTGCAGATTTGACACATTGATGTGAAACTGAAATACATGTTTCTGCCATCTGGGGGTTTCAGTAATAACAGTCCACTTTGTTGGATGCTGCCGCACTAAAGTGTAATATGGAATGTTGGCAATGATAACATTTCTGTTGCTACTTTTGTTCCAGATTATTGACTTGTGTGAGTTAGCTTATTATATACTTGCAGTATTTTATTTTATTATATTTAAAATATAATCTGGTTGCGAGGAAGATGAACTCTTAGAATCATAAATATGACTTCCATGGAGGAAGAATGTTTCAAATCCGATTTAGGAGATGATCATGATGAAGAACAGCAGCAAGTAAGAAGAGGTATAGTGGTACTTGAGTATTGTGGAGTCACTTTTTTTTTTATTGATGATCACTTTTGCACTGTACAAACTATTCTTGATAAAATTATGTACTAAAATGATTGAAGAAACAAACAAATACATTGTTTAATGCAAAAGTATTTCTGCAGAAGACACTAGCAGTTCTGGAAGCCTACGTCGAGGGGAGAAATGGACACTTCCCTTGGCATATTGCTTACTTATGAACATAACACTTGGCATAATGCTTATGGGGATAACCGGAAATTAGGTTCACTGGTCCAAATAGGAAATACTTCATTCATTAAAAATACCATAAAGTGGAGCTGCAGCGATAGCACAGCGGGTAGGACATTTGCCTTGAACACGGTCAACCCGGGTTTGATTCCCAGCATCCCATATGGTCCCCTGAGCACCGCCAGGGGTAATTCCTGAGTGCAGAGCCAGGAGTAACCACTGTGCATCACCGGGTGTAACCCAAAAAGCAAAAATAAAATAAAATAACGTAAAGTGTGGTTGATGTCTATTCCTGAGTACATTTTTTCCTACAATACTACAGCTAGAACTGAACATTGGCTAAAAAATATTTGAAGCATCATAGAAGGAATTGTTAAACTGTTGATTCCTTTCAAAATGCCACTGAAACTGGCAAAAGCATTATAATAGTTTCATGAAAGCATGGTTCCATGGAGAGGTGTCAGGTTTTGCCAATATATTCTAACAAGAATTGAATACAATTATATAAAATATATGATTGTATACATTGTATAAAATGCATTTGCCTAGAGGTTGCACATCCTGTCTTGATATTTCTGCTGAACAAAATCCAGACGTCATGCAGATAACACGTGCATGATGACACGTGAAACTGAAGGATCGCTTTTTATTTGAGGGCTGCATAGTATTTGCAGATACCTATGAGTGTTTCTTCTGCTGAAAAGCTTTTGCAGAATAAAATGTGTCTTTTGTGGTACAGTGAAAGGTAATGAATCTTTAAGGCAAAGGAAAGTGGATGAAACATTGGCAATGAAAACATTTCTGTTGGCAACATAAGTTTGAAAATTGCAGCAGGGCTAGCTAGATATTTAATTTAATTTAATTTATTTGTTTTTGCTTTTGGGGTAATACCCGGCGATGCACGGGAGTAACTCCTGGCTCATGCACTCAGGAATTACTCCTGGCGGTACTCAGGGGACCATATGGGATTCTGGGAATTGATCCCGGATCAGCTGTGTGTAAGGCAAACGCTCTACCCGCTATACTACTGCTCCAGCCCCTGGGCTAGATATTTTAAATGGACTGACCAAAGGTCCATTTAATATGTAAAACTACTTCAAAGAATCATATGTTATTGAAGGAAAATGATGAGAAGCTGAAACCTGATGCTGTTTTTTTGTTAAATATTTTTTTAAAGTGTTGACAAATGGCATTATACTGTATGAAAATTCAAGTGGTACAGAACTTATATAGAATTATTATATGGAACTTCACTCACAAATGTGTGGCTTATACGTTACTGGGCCCGCTCGAGCAAATATGGGGTAATTAATGTTTTTAAAGTTATATAAAGAACTATTGATTGGCTTCTGATCAATGATCACCATATTGGAAAAATGACTAGTGAACAAATACCTGAAACAAAGTAATCTTTTTTTTAATGTTTTTCCCCTTTATTTAAACACCATGATTTACAAAGTTGATCATGATGCATTTGTTACAGACCTTCAAGTTCCAATCCCACCACCACTATGACCTTCCTTCCACCGTTGTCCTCATGTTCCCAGCCAACTTCCCTGCCCTCCCCCCACCGCAATATGCCCTTGAAGCAGGCACAAAATAAATTATTTTCATGGAATTCGGGATGGCCTACCTCCACCTCTCTCTCTGCTCTACCTGGAGCCTGGCAATAGAAGCCTGGAAGTCATGCCCATGAACTGGCTCTGGTGCATATAATCTCATTAACAGACCCTAATACAGAGACACAAATCAAGCTCGAAAGAGATCAACAAGCTGCAGAGGGGCCCTGCACCAGGCTCAGTCTCATATCCAGGGCACCCTGGAGGGGGACGGTTCAGCTCAACACCTGCCCAAACAGGGCTCTAGTAGTCAAAAACTTCACACTCCAATCACCACCATGCTCATGCCGGACTCCACAGGCTCAGGATGAGCCTCATCTAGGAATGAATCTGTTGAAAAACTCAGGTATGCGAGTTTTGTGACCGAAATCTCCAGGCTCTCACAGAGGCAGGGATGGGCAACCTCCCCCCACCTCCTTGTTCTTCTGGAAGCCTGGTGGTCATGCCCACAAATGCCTCTGGCGCCATATAAGCCCATTAACCACCATGAGCATTAATTCATTGATTCACTGATTCATTCGAATGTCTAACAACCCAAATCAGACAATTACACTTGAATAGGTGTGGTTCACTGCCGGCAGTTTCTATCTTGTCTATGCACCAACATCCAATTATGATGAAGAAATTGAGAGTTCTACATGGAGCTGGAGAAATTCTATAAAGACCACACTTTCTACAAGATCATTGTTGGTGATTTTAATGCCAAGATAGGACTGAGAAGATCAGTTGAAGAACTCCACATTGGGATCCATGGCCTAGAATGGAACGAACAGTGAGAGACAGTGAGAGGCTGTCTGAGTTCATCATGTCGAACAAGACCATCCATGCTAACACAGTTCCAGAAGGCTGAATCTAAACGTTTGGACATGGGAGTCTCCCAGTGGACAGTTCCACAATGAAATTGACCACATCATATTCAATCGACAGTTTTACCTGACTGATGTTGCTCTTGTCCCAAAATTCCAAAGGAATCAGACCACCCTCTCCTTCGTGCAAATTTCTACTTCACAGAGCAGGGAGAAAGGGCTGCAAAGTTTAAGAAGAGAACTCCCAGAATGACCACCAACTTGGAGTTCTTTAGCACTATTGCAGCAACATGGGAAGGTGCTGTCGTTGACGACATTGACAAAGAATACAGTTAACTGGTTCAGCACCTCCAGGATTGTGTGAGGAATGCCGAGGGAGAGAAAACCACAAAAAGATACCTGTCTTCAAAAAACCCTCAAGCTTATTCACCAACGTGGCTGGGCGCGAGCCTCAGGCAACCACAAGCTAACGTCCGAGCTCACAAATCAGTGCAGAGAAGCGATAAAGGAAGACCTTAAAGAGAGAAGAGCAGCAGTGCTGGCCGATGCGGCAGAAGCTGGGAAAAGTATTTGCAACACCCACATGTCCTTTGCCAACTACAAGAACAAGATGACTACCCTCTGATGTCCTGATGGATCTATCACATCTTCCAGAAGAGCAATGAAGAAGATTATCCATGACTTGGATCTCACTGATGACATTGTTCTAATAACACCAACCATTAGCCAAGCAGCACAAATGTTGGCCGACTTCGACCGTAAGTGTGGAAAGGCCAGACTGCAGTTGAATCTTATTACCAAGAATGAGGAACAAACTCGTTCCTGAAGTTCCATTCACTCTCAATGGAACGAACATTTCCTAATGCAGCAGATATGTGTACCTAGGTTGAGAACTCATGATGAATGACCTGGCACCTGAATTGCGCAGGAGGAAGATTGCGGCGTGGAACACCTTCAAGAGTGTCAAAGAAATAGCTAAGAGGATGAAGAACCTTCGGCTCTGGGCACATCTTTTCGACTCCACCATTCTTCCTGCTTTAACATACACCTCAGTGACCTGGGTCCTATGAAAACAGGATGATAATGCTATTCGGGTCTCCCAAAGAAGAATTGAAAGAGCTAATGCTTTCGAGTATCATGCTTCACTCAAGTGAGAGAAGGAATCCAGAGTTTCGACCTCCACTAATGATTGAGAATCAGGGATGCTGTCTCATTTGCCAAGACGTTGAAAATCAGATGGTTTGGACACATAATGTGATTTGGAGATGACTCCTGGACTAGAGCCATTACCAACTGGATTCCACAGGAAATCAAAAGATTGTGTGGCCGCCCACCTACAAGATGGTCAGACTTCTTTGTCAAGACCCTGAACGAACAGTTTGAGGCCCTTCGTGTTCCTGGAGCGAGCAGATGCCATTGGGCTACACTAGCACGTACCAGGGACAAATGGAGACGTTACTGGCGCCCACTCGAACAAATCGATCAGTAATGGGATGTCAAGTGATCAAGTGATCAAGTGAACCAGCCATGATCCAGAGATTCCTAAATAAATCTCAAGATCAACAAGCTGCCGAGATGCTTCCAGGCCCCAAAGTCACCATTCAGTTAAAGATTTAACTCCAGCTTTATCACCCCAATAAAAATTGTAGAATTCCTGGTGCACTTGGCCGCGACACTACACCACTGATATACCAAGAATAGCACACCACATTGGACAAGATGTAAAGTAGAAAGTAACCAATCTTGAGTAAGAAAATATCAACTCACAGGGCTTAACCCAGTTGTTAAACTTGTTAGCAATCTCTTATATAAGTGCTTGATGGCTCCAGGGTGAGCTATCATATAGAATAATATACATTCTTATACAAAAATATATATACTCTCATGTACAAACAATATATACATTGTATGACAATCTTCACACTTTAAAATCATTTTTAGTGAATTTTTCATAACAAGCAATATCAGTAAATTAGGGCCTGATATTGGGGCAGGCTTGAGTGGTCGTTGGGAAAATGGAAATAATGGTGGTGGGAAGGTGTAATGTTGGTGGGATTGGTGTTGGAATATTGAACGTAATAACTCATGAACAACTTTATAAAACCACGATCACGGTCCTCCCATTGTTCATTGATTTGCTCGAGCGGGCCCAGTAACATTGTGAGACTTGTTACTGTGTTTGGCATACTGAATACGTCACGGATAGCTTGCCAGGCTCTGTCGTGCAGGCGAGATACTCTCGGTAGCTTGCCGTGCTCTCTGAGAGGGGCGGAGGAATCGAACTCAGGTCAGCCATGTTGGCTGCATGCAAGGCAAAGGCCCTACTGCTGTGCTATCGCTCCAGCCCAACTTTATAAAATAAAATGAAATTTAAAAATTTATTTTATATTGCTTGTTGCAGCACTTATCAAAAAATAATTCAGTGAAAGAAAATTTGTGGAAATCATTATATCTAATCGTGGGACATTAAGTCCTAGTTTGAAAGTTTACTAAGCTGTTGTTGCTAGTTGAGTCTTTTTTGTTAATTTTTTTGTTTTGTTTTGTTTTTTGGGTCACACCTGGCAATGTACAGGGGTTACTCCTGGCTCATGCACTCAGGAATTACTCCTGGTGGTGCTCGGGGGACCATATGGGATGCTGGGAATCGAACACGGGTCTGCCGTGTGCAAGGCAAACGCCCTACCCACTGTGCTATAACTCCAGCCCTTGTGTTAATGTTTTTTGTGTACTGAACTTAATTGTCCTCTATTTTACTTTCCCATTTAATTTAATTTGGCAGTGCAGAAACTTCTTCTTTAGATGTAGTCCTGTTTATCTTTGTTTCAGTTTGCTTGTCTAATGGTACTGAATCATTGAAGATCCCTCTAGCTTCTGTTCATAAAGTGTTCTGTGTGTGTTTCTTAATGTTACTTGTGGGTTCAGGTCGGATCTTGATGTCCCTAATCCACTTTGCTTTGAATTTGTGCATGGTGTTTATAAGGACTCTGAATTCATTTTTTGCTTATGACACACCAGTTTTCTCTGTACATAGACTTTAATACAGAGAAAAATACTAAAGACGTTATACAACCATGAGAAGGTCAATCCACAGAAAAGACTGAATAATCCTAAATGAGTGCTATGTCATACAATAAGGCCTTGGGATTTTCTTAGGATTTTCCTTTTCTTGAGGAAAAACTGGTATTGCTGAAAGGAGAAATGAACAGATAAACAAATGAACAAATAGACTGCTGTGTAGTGACAGCAGTGTTCTATCTCTCCCTGCTGCCTGCCAGCGTTCGGTAGCCTCACGCCGCTTCCGTCACCCCAGGAAGGTGGATGGCGATGGGCAGGCGAAGGAAGGAAATGAGGGCCAGGCTGGTTGGTGTCAGTTGCAATTTATTCCAATTTCCTCTCCATTCTCCTCTGATTCTCCTCCTGCTTCTTCCTCCCCATGCTACTTCATACTCTTCTTGATCCTCCTTCATTCTCCTTCTGCCTCCCTCATTCTCTTCCTGGCTCTTGAATCTGGATCCCCCAGCCCACTCTTACAGTCTAGTTAAATCCCAAAACCATGAGGGGTTGGGGCTTACACATAGGTATGGTCACAATCAATAGGGGTAAAGTTCTTTCCCTCAGGGGATGCTTCTAGGACAGATACTATCTCAGCAGGACTACCACCCTAGAGCTGAATCCTGTGGGTGTGTTTCTCCTCTCCTTGTCCAACAACATATAAGCATTCATAATATTAATCATTTTGTATAGACACAGTAAAAGATACATTAAGCTTATAGAATTGCTCTCCTAGGGCCATCTCAATTTTAGACTACATTGCTGAGTCCAGATAGTCCTTCCTATCCCTAGCAGGGTCCTTATCTCATCATTACTTTTGGATCATGACGGCATTTGTTCATGATCAAACTCTTATAGAGAATCGTGGCACTTTGGCCTGGCCCATTTCAATGCCAGGGTAGCTCACAGCTTGCCCTGGGTCCATTCAATCCCTCGTCGGGACCCTGCTTTTGGGGTACTAGGAACTAAGGGCAACTGAGGCTTAAGTCAAGAAAGCAGATGTCCGGGAATGAATAATATTCAAAGCCAATTAAATCCTGAATTACAAAAACATAATACTAACTGTTACTGTGTTTGGCATATAGAATACATCACGGGTAGCTTGCCAGGCTTTGCCGTGAGGGCGAACCAAGTCTCACAATAAATGGAGATGTTACTGGGCCTGCTCAAGCAAATCGATGAACGGGAGGACAGTGCTACAAATATTAACTGTCTTCCTGTATCTATACAAAAGGACATTGTTTTAAAGTAAACTATTCAAAAGATATAAAAAGAAGAGAAAGGCAGAATTAGCTTACAATACAAGTTTAATGCCCTAGAAGGATCTGACCTTACAAATTAACAGAGTCTGATTAGGAGGAAAAGCTGATTAACTGGTTCGGGAAGAGAGCATAGAGAAGTGCTTACAGATAAACAAAGGAATGGGAGTGACTCGGGAGCACTGTGATGGGTGTAACCTGATAAACCTAAGCTCCTTGTGGCAAGGGAGAAGGGACAAATCAATTGATACAGACTGCCACTGCCTACTTTGCCAGTTTGTTGTTGGTAAAGCTCTTTCTCAGCCCCTCCCTCTGGCTCCCTCACCAGGCCCTTGGGAGGCTGTGGAGCTGGGCCTTTGCATGACCAGCATCCCCAATGCAGAATATTCTACCAAACACCCATCTTCTACACCTCTGTGTCTTACCTCTCCCAGTCACTCTCCATCATCCCATTCTAACAGAGGCTATTCTCAATCCAGACCGTCTCCCATTTTCTAGGGAACTTCGACCAGGAAACCATCTAAGGATGTTATTATTTAAACTATTGAATCCTTCTGAGGTATTGTCATTTCTGAGAACTTTACAACAATCTCTTAGTTGAATACTAAAAGACAGAGCTCAGAAAGCTGAAGAGCAGCAGATGAGAACCCCTGCCCCACCATACCCCCAAATTCTCAGTGCTATTCTGGGCCTCTTGGGCACTCTACAGCCCCAAAGGCTCTGTACTACTCACTGGGCACGCTGGAGCTCTTCACCCTCCCCCAGGGAGCCCCAGTGATGGTCCCATTGTGCCCATCAGTGCCCAGAGCTTCCCCAACGCCAAAGTGCTCTCTATGGGTGCCCATGTTCATCCAGTGCTCCAGGTGCTCCCTCAGAGCTCCGAGGGTCCCTCCATGCCCACTGCTTCCTAGGGCTCTCGAGGGCTCCTAAGGACACCCCAGAAAAGACTTTCCAGTGCTACTGCTTAAGCTTCTCCCTCTCTGTTCACTTTTCTTCCCTTGTGGTTTCTGGGACAACCTAAGCCAGGAGGTGTAAGGGTGTAAGGCATAAGGTGATGTGTGTGTTTCTTCATACGTATACATAGACTTGGGGAAGAAGATGGAACAAAGTCGAAGGCTGCTGCTCTCCTGTGTGTCCCTTTTGCTCATTCATCAGGGTGGGAGCGAGGCTGAAAGAATGCACGTTGGAAGACACCTCTGTGTGCTGGGCAGGAGTCCTCCTCCTCCTCCTCCTCCTCCTCCTTCTCCATATAGAAAATGCACGTCTTCAACATCTAGTTAGATTAACTCTAGCAAAAGTCACGTAACAAATGACCCAAATTATAGAATACTTTCAATCAAATTATAGAGCACTTTCATCATCTTAAAACATTATTTCTAGTTTTATTTAAGCCAATTTCCTTTCCAACCTCAACGGAAACCAATGACCTGAGTTTTCATACCCTAGAGTAGTTTTGTTGGTTCTTTATAAAATTCAATAAAAATTTTACTTTTTAGTGTGCAATAAACACTCCCTTAATAAAATGTTTTTAGATTTTTAGATTAATCACTATTATACAATGGATTGAAGCAGAAGTTGCTGGAAATTAGTGCATCCTCCTTCGAATGAATTGTGTGTGTGTGTGTGTGTGTGTGTGTGTGTGTGTGTGTGTGTGTGTGAAGGGGGGGGGCTTTCTGGTCACCCCCTTCCCATCAGTGGCAGAGGTGAGCCAGGGGCTGTGGGGGGTCTTGAGCCTCAGGACCTCCTGGTTCCTCAACTGCCAGCAGAGTGAAAGGGGGTGTGGGGGTGTGGGGGGAGAGTAGCTGCAGTGTGGCTGCAATTTCCCACGGGTTCCCAGACTCCTTCGTGCTCCCGGCTCCCTCCTGTGTGGTGCTCCCAGACCCCCCTGCCTAGTCCTCCCAGTTACCCCCTGCGCAGTCCTCCCGGATCCCGCTGCCCGGTCCTCCCGGCTTCCCCCTGCCCGATCCTCCTGGCTGCCCTCTGCCCGGTCCTCCCGGTCCCTGCTGCCCGGTCCTCGCGGCAGCACCTGCTGCTTGGCAGCCTGACCCCATTAGTGGCCTCGGCTCCGTGCGCCCCCAGAAATACGTGGTGGACCCTCCAGGAGGCGTTGCGAACGCGGGGGCGCTCGGAGGGACCTTCAGGAGCCCGCGCGTTCCCGGCAGGTGAGCGCCGCTCTCGGGTCCGGCCCGGCGCGGCCGGCAGAGGGCGCGCGTCCCCCGTCGGCCCAAGACTGACGGGCGTGGGTGTGTGTGGGGGGTGTGTATGTGTGAGGGGGGGCGGCGCGGCTGCTGCGCCTTTCCAGGCCTGTCCCCAGCCTGTGGCCAGATGAGGTCTCGGCCCCCCGCAGAGGAGCTGCGACTGCAACCCCGGGGCACAGGGGCGCAGGGCACGGCGGGCACAGGGACGCAAGGCATAGGGACACAGGGCATAGGGACACAGGGTACAGGGACACAGGAACACAGGGACACAGAGACATAGAGCATAGGGCATAGGGACACAGGGCATAGGGGTGGAGGGGCACAGGGACACAGGGCATAGGGACACAGGGCACAGGGGCAAAGGGCATAGGGACACAGGGGTACAGGGGCACAGGGACACAGGGCATAGGGACGCAGGGGCACAGGAGCACAGAGGCACAGAGGCATAGGGACACAGGGCATAGGGACACAGGGTACAGGGACACAGGAGCACAGGGACACAGGGACATAGAGCATAGGGCATAGGGACACAGGGCATAGGGGTGGAGGGGCACAGGGACACAGGGCATAGGGACATAGGGCACAGGGGCAAAGGGCATAGGGACACAGGGGTCCAGGGGCACAGGGACACAGGGCATAGGGACACAGGGCACAGGGGCAAAGGGCATAGGGACACAGGGGTCCAGGGGCACAGGGACACAGGGCATAAGGACACAGGGCACAGGGGCAAAGGGCATAGGGACACAGGGCATAGGGACACAGGGTACAGGGACACAGGAGCACAGGGACACAGAGACATAGAGCATAGGGCATAGGGACACAGGGCATAGGGGTGGAGGGGCACAGGGGCACAGGGCATAGGGACACAGGGCACAGGGGCAAAGGGCATAGGGACACAGGGGTACAGGGGCACAGGGACACAGGGCATAGGGACGCAGGGGCGCAGGAGCACAGAGGCACAGAGGCTCAGGGACAGAGGGCATAGGGATACAGGGACACAGGGGCACAGGGGCGCAGGGCCACGGCCGGCCACACGGAGCCAGCCGCAGGCACATCCACCTACCCTGGCGCATTCACCCGTACCTGCACAGCTGACCCGCTGCCCTGACCCGGGCTTGGTCCCCGACTCTGGAAAGGGGGACACAGCGCCCTGAGACCCACTGGCTTTGGAACACAGGACACTGGTCAGTAGCATTGGATGTTTTCTTGCAGACTTGCGGGACCCCTCAGAGGGCTGACCCAGGGGTCCGAGGAAGCCGTGGTCCAGCGTCTCCTCCCAACAACAGCCTCTGAGAATTCTCCGCGCGCTGGCGTTTCCCGCAGAGCCTGCATTCTGCACTCAGTGAACCTCCCTGGCCCAGCGCACCAGCTGCACGCAGCCCCTCCGCGACTGCATGCACTCTCACGCCTGCATTGTGGAAACTGACTCGAGCAGTGTGACCAAAACACAGATCTTTTCACCTAAACGTTTGTTTTGAGGTTGATATTCTGTGGTTTATGATGCATGTATTAATAATTAATAATGTATTAATAATGGACTGGAGCCATAGCACAGCGGTAGGGCGTTTGCCTTGCATGTGGCCAGCCCAGCCAACCCGGGTTCAATTCCTCTGCCCCTCTGGGAGAGCCCCACAAGCTACAGAGAGTATTATGCCCGCAGGGCAAAGCCTGGCAAGCTACCTGTGACGTATTCGATATGCCAAAACACAGTAACAACAAGTCTCACAATGGAGACACTGGTGCCCACTCGAGAAAATCTATGAACAATGGGAGAACAGTGCTACAGTATTAATAATCAATAATGCATGAATAATGCACTAATAATAACACATAATTCCAACACCACCCCCATCACCAATGTACCCCCTCCCTCTTCCAAGACTTTCCTGCCCGAACTCAGTTCTGTGGATCAGTATTCTCCTTACGCTGCCTCTGGACCTTCATGCTGCCTTGCTAGGAAACGCAGGTTTTATTAATGTCAGTGATTCTTTAGAACACAGCTGGGTGAGATGGCAGATTGGTTTTTCCATGTGGTTGCTTGGAATGTGTCAGGGTGAGCCTGGGATCACCAAGTTCCTGGTGAAGGATCTCTAGAAATGGGATGGAGGAAGCTGTTACTTACCTTTTTGTTGTCATGGTCACGTGGTCTTGTTTTTTGGTTTGGTGGGGCACACCCGGCATAGCTCAAAGAACCATATGCAGTGCCAGAAATCCTGGGTCCTCTCTGCCAAAGCAAGTGCCATAATCCCTATCCTATCTCGCCAGATGCACATTTTTCTCACCACTGTAACCAAACTGTGTCCTTCCTCTGTTTAAGATTAGTGCCCACTTAGGTTTTGATTATTGTTTCCTGGATATTCCAACACTTGCCTGCTCTGGGTAAGCATGCCAAGGGCTTGCCCAACTCTGGAGCAGCAAACTCTGGCCTGGTGATAGATGCTGAGAGTCAGAATAAGCATCAGTTTCTCAGCACCAACCAGGTGCAGTGCTGGGGCCCAGAACCCTTTGGTATGGTCACAATGTCTCCCTACAGTTATGAATCCATGAAGCACACAGAGTAGTAAGACACCCCAGCACAGTAGCCAGGCCTCGTGATGTGGCCAGCTCACTGGAAGTATGTCCACGGTGAGTCCCGGTCACTGGGATTACTTGGAGGGGCTTGAAGGAGGAGAGGGGCCCTGGGCTAGTGAAAGAGAGCAAGTGCCAAACCTTGGAGATGTTATGCTGGGTGAAAAGCCAAGGTCACTGGGCTTGGTGGCCCACCTCACAATTGACCACCTCTGGAGCAGATACCCATTTCCTTGACCGCGTCCTTCTGGGCAGACATCCCCAGAGCCCTTCAACTCTTGATTCCTACAAAATTCCTATAAGCCCTTTAACCATTTGCATTCCATAAAATTCTCAGAAGTCCTTTAAGCGTTTGATTCTCCCGAGCTTCTCTAGGGTGGGCCCGAGATCACTGCTAAGAAGATCTAAGGAAAAGAGAACAAAGAAGCTGGTCCTGAAGCTGACTGTCCATGGAAGGAATGAAATTAAATTAATTAATCAGTTATTTATACTATGGTTAATAGTGGAGTTTCAGGCATACAGTATTCCAACACCGCACCTACCACAGAAGTGTCAGCACCGCACCTTGGAACCGGATGTGTGGGCCTCTCAAGGCTGTTATCTCTGGCTCCTTGCTACCCATCACCATACATCACACAGGAGAGAGACAGCACTCTGTCCTTTTCCTGGCTAACTTTACCCAGCTTGGTACCCCCTAGTTCCATCCATGTGGAAATGAATGCATGGTTTCATTTTTTTGGTACTGTGGAATTTTGTTGTGTTTCTAATACCTCTTTTTCTTACCCACTCATTTGTTCTTGAGCAGTTGGGTTGTTTCAAAATCTTGGCTCTGTGAATAGTGCTGTAATGAATATAGTAGTGAAAATATCTATCTGAATGGATTTGCCGGGGCTGTTGTGATAGAAACCAAGAAGTGGAATATCTGGGTCAAATGGGGGCTCAGTTCTCAGTCATTTGAGAAGTTTCCATACTGTTTTCCATGGAGACTGTACCGAATGAGGAGACATTCGCCCAGTAGCAGAGAATTCCTTTTCCTCCATATCCCTGCCAACTCTAGTCACTCCTACTCCTTCTGCTGTGCCAGTGCCCGGTGGGAGATGCTGTCTCACTGTTACGGGATGCACGAGATTAGGTTGACCAGGCACAGGGTGAGTTCTCGCCTCTCTCTCCCCGCTACTTATCTCTGTTGCGGTACAAAAGTTTCTTCGTTTGAGATCCTTTTGCTTATTTATGCTTCTAAATTTCTTGGCCAATGGCACTGAATCATTGAAGATGCCTGTAGACTCAGTATCACGAAGCTCTGCCTATGTTTTCCTAATTGTGATTTATAGATTTGGGTCTAATATTGAGGTCTTTAATCCATTTGTTTGTACTGTGTGAGATATGAAGTCAGATTCATTTAGTATTTTTTGCCTGTTTCCTCAGCACAATTTGTTGAAGAGGTTTTTGTTTTTCCTTACTCCACTTACTTCATACATCTAGATCCTTTGTCAAAGAGCGGTTATTCATGTACCTGAGTGTGTAATCACCTCTTTCAGAGCCGCGTAAACTCCTTTTAGCTTGGGTGATGCTGTTAGTGATCACACATTAACGGATGTTCGCGGGCTCTCTTTTTTTATTTTTCCTTAAATTTTTATTAAGTGAAACACCATGAGGTACAGTTGTAGACTTACAAATTTTTGTGCTTGGGTTTCAGTTATACAATGATCGAATACCCATCCCTCCACCAGTGCCCATTCTCCACCACCACCAGTCCCAGTATCCCTCCCACCCCCCTTCCCCCCATCCCACCCTACCTCTGTGGCAGGGCATTCCCTTTTGTTATCTCTCTCCTTTTGAGTGCTGTGGTTTGCAAAAGAGACATTGAATGGCAATCTTGTTCGGACTATAGTCGACTCTCATCACACATTTCCCATCCTGAGAGGAACCTCCCAACACCCTTTATTTGGTGCTCCCTTCTCTATCTGAGCTGCCTTTTCCCCTAGCATGTGTGGCTGTCCTCAAAGCCATGGAGTAATCCTCCTGGTACTGATCTCAGCTATTCTTGGGTGTTAGTCTCCTGTTTTGTTACTTTATGTTCCCCAGTTTCTGTCCAAAAGGATCATTTCCAACTATTATTAACACCCAGTTTCTGTCCAAAAGGATCATTTCCAACTATTATTGTCCTGTTGGTCCCTTCTCTATCCTAACTGCCTTTTGCCTTGTACACACTTTTGTGGCAAACTTGCAACCATTGACCAGACCTCTTGGCCCCTATTTACCCTGACCTTGATATATATATAATATATATAAACTATATTATGAGACTAATATATTCATATACAAATATATATATTATATCCTACAAATGAATGCAGTCATTCTATATCTATCCCTCTCCTTCTGACTCACTCTTTCACTCAGCATGATACTCTCCATGTCTATACATTTTTAAGCAAGTTTTATAACTTCATTCTTCCTAATGGCTGCGTAGTATTCCATTGTGTAGATGTACCATAGATTCTTTATCCAGTCATCTATTCTTGGGTACTCAGGATTGTTTTTAGATTCTGGCTCTTGTGAATGGTGCTGTAATGAACACCAAAGTGTAGATGAAGTTCCTGCTGTGTGTTTTTTGGTATTCAGGGTATATTCCCAATAACACATGAAAAAGATCATACATCATGACCAGTAGGATTCATTTTGGGGATGCAAGCAAGTCGGTCAACATAATACATCATCAGTAAAAGAAAAATGAAAGCCATATGATCATATCAATAGATGCATAGAAGGTATTTAACAAGATCCAGCACCCATTCATGATAAAACCTCTCAACAAAATGGAAGTTGAAGGAACTCTCCTCACTATAGCCAAAATCATCTACCACAAACCCATAACAAGCATTATTCTCACCAAGAAATTCTCTAACGATGCCCTACAATAAATTCAATTCAATTCCAATTACATTTACCCAGAGATTATCAGAACCCTGGGCTTGGCCCTGAAAACACTGCCTTTCATGTCATATACAGCTGCAAGTCTGGCTGGTGCTGGTGTTCTTGACCACCTCACTTTCAGAATCCTCCATGATCCTTCCTCAGAGAAATATTCTTCCTTATCAGCTTATGGGTTTTTTGTAAAGGGATACATTTCAGGAGCAGCCAAATGAAGATGTATAGGACAAGGCATGTGAGCAGGGTTTGGAGCTTCTGTGCACTCTGAAGATTAGTGTTCTCCACAAATTTCCACACGCTCACCCACCAGGAAGCTCTCTCAACCCACCCTCCGGGATTTTATAGAGGATCCATACATAGGTGAGATTGATTGTCATTGGTGATTGATCTAAACCTCAGCTCCTCATCTCTCCCTGTGGTTAGGAGTTATGGGGCTGAAAGTTTTGATCCTCAAATCATAAGGTTGGTTCTCCTGACAACAGGGCTTCCAAAGTTCCAAAGCCACCTCATTACCATAATTAAAAATACTGTTGCTCTCCTTACTTTGAGAATTCCAAAAGTCTTAGGCCTCTGTGCCAGGAACAGTAAATTGGATTGCCACACAACTCCAGGGCTATGGATAAAGGACATTCCTGACGCTGGAGTAGCTCAGGGCAGATTGCCCATAAATATCTCCAGGACTCGTCAGTGCTTTCATTTCCATTTTAGAACAATATTTTTCTCTCTTTTATCTATGAGTCACATATCTCCAGGTGAACCAAATTATGTTCAATATGGCTTCTTGGGTCTATGGTACTTGATAACTTTCCAAAATAAAATGTCCAGCGATCCATACAATAGTATGAATTTTATATTTCTTCACCCTAGAACTTTTATTACAGACAATTCTTGCTTTATGTCTTCTATTCCTCAGAGAACAGATACTTCCTTTTATTTTTTACTCTTTGAAGAAAATTTTGGGCACACACAGCTGTGCTTAGGGCATATTCCTGACTCTATGCTCAGGGATCACTCCTGAAAGTGCTAAAGAAATCATATAAGATATCAGGGGTCAAATCCAGTTTGGCAGTTTGCAAAACAAGTGCTCTTCCCACTGTACTATCACACCGACCACAGCAGATATGTCTGAAAAGCACAAATCTGTGGTATTTTCCTGAACCAGTGCATATTTTAAGATGGTACACATTTTTGTCATGTGAGAAAACAGAGTTGGACAATGTGAGGGAAAATGTTTGAGCAATTTCAAATACTTACTTTTATGACCTGTTTTTGGCAAGTGTTGACTGGTGATGTATCCAACAGTGAAGCTGTCTTTGAAGGTTGTTTCTTCCTAGGAAGATGTCAACCTACCAAGACAAGAGGCCTTCAAGGACAGTGCAAACCTCTGTCTTTATATGTGACTGCCAGGAGTTTTCCAAGTTGGTATGTCCTGTGTGGGGCAAGGACTTCTAGGCATCAGAGATCACTATTGACAGGCGAGGGCTCTGTGTTCCTTAGTGCACTCAAGAAAAGTCACCACTTGGCAAAAGTCACCCCCTTCTCATACTCTGTCCCTTGGGACAATCTTAGCTCTGTCATAGTGATGGCTCCATTCCTCGTAGTTCCACTCCATGATGGTTCTGAACCCTGAGACTGTAATCAAGTGGACCCCTCTTTTTTGGCTATTGTTGGGGGTAAGAGGAGAGAGGAGAGAAGCCCCATGACAGCTAGGCAAATGTTGTGAACTGGATAAGAGCATATAACTTTCATCCATGTTCATGAAAAATCACAGGATGACTGACAGAGTGACAAGACTAGGAAATATCCTGCTTCCGAGAAGCAGAGGTTAGAATATGCATGCACCAGCAAGGTGGTTAATTAGAAACTCCCACATAACCTTCTCGGTGTCACTGTCAGAAGACCCAGGCCTGTTTGGTCTGAGAAAATGGCAAGTAGAAACAGGGAGAAAGAAAAAGAGGTTCTTCCAACTCAAGTAATTCTCTTTTTTTTCACGGTCTTACTAAGGGTCAGCCTTTACTACCATTCCTTTCGTGGCTGTCTTGTTCTGGCTTCACTTTTCTACTTACCTTATCTCCTCCACTCAGGCCTGCCACTGAGGGCTCCTTGACCACAGCAGTGAGAAGTTCTGTGCATATCCTCTCTTTGTTGAGCTTCCTGAGAATTGCATTACATTGGATGCTTCTGAATGATCTGAAGGGGACAACCAGTTTCTGTAGTTCTTCTGTGAATCAGGCAAGGTCCTACTTGACTTGGTCTGGGATGCACCAGAACTGAGCCTAGAAGGAGCTCAAAGAGGAATCTGAGAATAACGGAGACAGGACTTGAGCACAAAAGAAAACTGAAGATCCCAGACTCTAGTCTCCACAGCGAAGTGTCCATTAGGGTCCGTCAGATCACACCTGGTGCTTTACAGTTATTTATCTATATATATATATATATAGGTATATGTAAGTACTAAGAAGCTCAGATCCAGGGCTGGAGCGATAGCACAACGGGTAGTGCGTTTGCCTTGCACGCAGCCAACATGGCCAACACAGGTTTGATTCCTAGCATTCCATATGGTCCCCCGAGCACCGCCAGGAGCAATTCCTGAGTGCATGAGCCAGGAGTAACCCTTGAGCATCTCCAGGTGTGACCCAAAAAGCAAAAAAAAAAAAGGAGCTCAGATCCAATATTTGTCCTCAAATTTTATTTTGAATGCATTCTCAGGCTTAAATTTCTATGCAACCCTCTAGCGTTGACTGCAACCTCCAATACCATCCAGATTACTTTGGGATACTCCCAGTATTTACCCTGTAGATCTTGATGACATGTTGTATCTGAATGGGCCACACAAACATTCATGGGACTTTGGGAACAAAATCAAATAAGAATCTGTTGAAATGCCTTTTACTTTTTTCCCTTTGACTACAACAAAGAATATTTTCTTAAGTTAGTCATATGTTCTAAGAAATAAGAGAGAGAAATGTCTGCTGGGATACAAAGGTTTCTTTGTTTTATGTTGAATTCCCCTTCTTTAGAAAACTCACTTTTCCCACTGAAATTATATTTTTCAGTCCTAAATCTAAAAACTACTAGAGGATAAAAAGAAGCACTAGGCCACTCTTATTATGGAGGAAGAAAATGCGAAAAAGCATTTAAAACTTGTACACAATGATGCAATGCAGTCAGTTTAATCAAGGTACTAGGGAATTGCAAGTACCAAGATGAATTTCAGTCCAGACCCTGTGTGTGGCCATATTCAGAATTTCTAGACTGATTAAAAACAGGGAGTAGGAATTCCCCATCTCTCAACAGTCATCTCTCTGAGATAAGTCATTTTTAAGTTATCCTTTTTTAATACTCATTACAATTCCTGGCACATGGAGGACAGCAAATGAATGTTGGGATAAAAACATGTGTATGAAATAGAACCCACACCACACCTTAGTACTTGCTACTCCAAATATCTATATTATGTCTATTTGTCCATTGGTTTCTTATCTGTCTGGTGAGTTCTGCCAGTTCTTATCTTGTTGCCTCTGAAGAAATTTAACTTCTCAGTGAAGAGTTGCTTTGCTCCTATGGACTGTCCTGAACTTGCGTGCTGTTTTCCAAATCGGACCCTTGCAGATATGTGGATCGAAGAACAAAATGTTGAATATTTTGTCCTGCTGTGAATTACACTTACCTTTAAACTGCACCTGTTGTATGATGTCATGCCATTCTGGCTACTGACTCCTCATCAGCCTTTCCCTCCTTGGATATGATAGTCATGCCTTTATGATTACTGATTCTCCATCATCCTTTCCCTCCTTTGAACTCATACCTGTTCTTCAGCAGCCCTGAGAGAAGACTTTGAGACAATTGCAAAAAGCCTTTGGAAATAAACTTTTTATTAAATATGAGAAGGATCTTACTTCCCCTTATGGTATGGTGAGAAAGAAAGTTATAGTTGCCACTACTGTATCCCCTTCTCCATCTCTAGAGAGGAATGCTTAGAGAGATAGCGTTATAATAATTATTTTATTTTGTTTTTATTATTTTCACTGACTCACTGGAAACCACAAAGTTACCAGGTTATTCATGAAGCACACAATGTTCCAACACCAGTCCCTTCAGCAGTTTCTACTTCCCATCACCAACGTTCCCAGTTACTTATAGCCCTCCCCCCCAAGCCTGCCTTTATGGCAGGAACTTTATTCCTCATTTATTTTAAATGGTGGTCTCTCCAATCATGAGGAGGAATCACTATGAAAAAGAGTGGGTTATCAATCATAAAATCATGGGCTGGGAGCTTAAGCGACAATTTATTTTCTCATAGTTGTGAAGATATCCAACATTAAGGTGCTTCAAGGTTGATAGCTCCTGACAGCCCTCTCTGTGGCTTGTTTGCTGACCTCTCTTGCTGTCTTCATGGACCCTTGTCTCTATGTGTGTCTTTTCTTACATATAAGGGCACCAGTTTTATTGGATAAGTGCCCACTTTCATGACTTCCTTTAAAGATGTTCTTACCAAACACAGCAACATCAACAATTTACCTGATGGATTTTGGGGGAAGTAATTCATCTAGGTCATTAATCAAGTTTCCTCTACAAAGTGGGGCAGTGTTCTAGTTGAACCCAGGAGAGGCGACCGAAGGGAAGACAATTTACTCCTAGTAGAAGAGAGGGAGAATGATTTCAACAGAGGAACCATGAGTGTTGAAACAAAAGGATGACCTACAGTGCAGGACAGCAACTGAGATGAGTGAAACTAGGGTGATAGGAAGACTGGAATTCCACCTGTGGGGTATGGGACTCCCTGAAATATTCTAAGTGGAGTCAAAACACCATCAGAATGTTGATTGAAAACAACCAATGGCTGCAAAGAAGCCTCTCAGGTGCCTCAGACAGAGCATTTTCCTGCCCAGTTCTGGGGACAGCACAGCACAGGGAGGAAAGCCTGACAGGACACTGGCTCCCAGCAATGTGCTCGATGGGGGCATTGATTTCCTAGTAGCTTGTCAAAGACGTTGCAAAACACAGGGTGCTTGTGGGAATCCTGGCTTCTGCTATCTTCCCATTTTTGTAAACAAAGGAACTGCCAAGATGGAAACTCTCTCTCCATGTCCTTCCTTCAAAGGAAGATAATGTAGACTATCCATCATTTTTATTTCAGCATGGTGAACAGTCACAGAAGGCTAACACTCCTTTCACCATTGGATCATGCACTTTTGTCCCCATCAACAATTGGGTCTGGCATCCAGTAATGTTTATTTCAACTTTGTGATTAAAGAAGAATGTTAAGTGTGCAACTCAACTCAATTCCAAATGTTGGAAAGATCTAGGACAAAGTAACCCCTTGAGAAAGTCTTCAGGAAAAAATCCCACACATTTACAAATAACAAACTTGGAAATAACAGATCATCTTCGTAGGGACACAAGCATTTTTCAGAGACAATTATTTTTAACGAGGATCCTCTGAAAATCAACAAAAAGAGGTCAATTGTAATAACAATTTCAGAATAACCATTAGAAACCAACCAAAGAAAAAACATCTGGAGATGACAAATATGATGATGTGTCAACCTGTATAAGGATCATTTCATCAGTTACTGATGAATAAATTTTAAAAAATGCAACTCCTACAGCTCTCCTTGTGGAGTTGTTTGTGACAAAATATAAAATTTTAGTAGTGTTTGTTGCCTGTCTGATATTTCCACTCTCCTCTAACTGCAACAACCTTTCTAATACAGCTGATAAGGAAGCAGAGAGTCAGGCACTGAATTCTGTCTCCCACTTGTTTGTTACTCGATCATGGTACTCTGTCTCAGCGTCTGGGTCTGAGTTAGGAAGCCCAAATGAGAAGAAAAGCCATAAGGAAATAGTATTTGTTCTGTTTCAGCTGTTTTCACATTGCACCTACTCTACTTAGAACTTCCCTGGTCTTGGGGAGATACTGCATCTGCCTAATACAGTCTTAGGAAGGAAAGAACAAGGTTGGTCCACTACCCCAAAACCTTTCCTTTTCCTGGGAAGGTAGTAATGAGGCAGATGTCCAAGGATTCACTTAGCCCTCCAGTTGCAGGATCTAGCATTAAGTCACTTCGGGCCAAAGGCTGATTATCTGGAGAGAAACCAAACATACTATTTCCTATCTTGAGCTTCATCTCCTAAGTCTAGCATCAATGGATCTGGAACCCATGTTGGAATCTTTCTCTTGCTGTCTAAGAGGTGCTTATATAGTCTGGTGCTCTACATGCAAGTTCACATTGGGTATTTTTGTTCAGTTCAGTGAACTGGACTTCTTAAACTTTTCCCACTCATGGGGAGGGGAGTAATGATGGGCCAGAGTTTCAGTGGTGGTGGGGGGTGATAACTTCATATATCCAATACCATGACTTCAACACTATTGCAACCATGTTACCAAAATCACAATAAAAATAAATAAAATGCATTTCAATCCCTCATGTTCAGATATGGGACCCTATGTGAAGTGGTAAAAAGCTAGGTTGTAAAGCATGTTACATGTTATAAAAATTTTAGATAGATATATTTTTAACTGACTTTATTTATTTGTGTATTTATTTATTTTGGGGTCACACCCAGCGATGCTCAGGGGTTATTCTTCGCTCTGCACTCAGAAATCACTCCTGGCAGTGCTCGGGAGATCATATAGGATGCTGGGAATTGAACCCGGGTTGGACACGTGCAAAGCAAACATCCAACCCGCTGTGCTATCGCTCCAGCCAATAGGTAGTTATTTTTTGACCATTATATTTTAGAAGTGTTAAGAAACTCCTTTACTTATATTAAATTATAAATAACTTTGAATTAGAAAGGTAAGTAGGTATTCTAGAAAATGGATTATGGAAAATGAGTCCTGGGACCTTTAAGGGATTTGCTTGTCAAGTTAACAAAGGACATAAAGTGTGAGGAAATGGTGAACTTTCTGGTAAGGAGGAAAGGTGGAGAGGACTTGTGAAAGTAGACAGAGAAAGTTCAAATACCTGGCTGTGGTTTGGAGAGAGGCTGTGACCTGGAGGCTTGTCTGACTTTCAACACGATTTTGTTTGTGGTATTTCAAGTGCAGGCTTCCAGGCATCGCTCTGTCCTTGAAGCCATGTCTCATACAGCAGTCACATGCTCTTGACTGATACTGAGCCACAGGGAGAAGGCAGGAAACAACACACGAGCAGTCTAAAGGTTCTTGGAGCCCCAAGGTTTTGGAGGAGCAAGGAGTGAATGGGGCTTCCCACTGCATGTGAAGTATTGGGTGTGATCCATTTGCATTGTAGTACCCAAGGATTGTTGCTCTACCGAGTGGTGGAATTTGGAGAAATTCAGTGAATTGGTGTCTTGGCGTTATAAATGAGAACATGGTCACTTTATTTTCTGTGTGAATGATTCAGATATTGGAAGGATCAGACTCCATGCTTTCCAGCAGATGTTTTGGAAAGGCAAAGAAACACATGGTTTATCTCCAACCTGCTCCAACTGTAGTGCTGAGACCCGGCAACCTGCATTTCCTGCGCTCTCCTACAACCCCCCCCCCCCCCACCCCACACACACACCTGTAGCGCTGCCCTCTACTGCATCTGTCCTTGTCAGGGCCACTTCATGCAGAAAATTTGGGTTCAAACTCTAGACTTACTCTGAATCCGCAACCCAAGCTATGACAAACTCTGAATCCTACAACACACACAGACAGCTCGTGTGCACATCCATATGTACAGGCATATTTCTCTTCCTTCTTGTATATATTTTTTGCCCTGTGCATTTAAAAGTATTGGCCTTAGGGCCCCAGAGAGACAAAATACTAGTGATGGATTGTTGCAGAGTGGTACTGGCCTTTTCTGACTCTGATTCTTTACCGCAGCTGAGCAGCAGTCAGCTTCCTGGGGACAGTCTTACCTGAAGATCAATCTCGTGCAGCCTTTGCCACTCTCTCTGGCCTCCAGTCTCCAATCCCACCCCGACATTCCTGTTTTATTTATAACATAAAGCTCAGGGCTAACTTGGTTAAGTGCTGAGCTCTCACTAACTGTCTGGCAGTTTTGGTCATTAGTTTCTCATGAGCAAATTCATTGTGGTTTTCTGACTCTCTACTTCTTCTGGGGAAGGCATCACATTTAGGGTTCTGATTGTCTGAATCCTGGAGTGGCACACAGGAGGGTTTATAGGTGCTATTTCTGGGTTTGAATTCTTTCTTATAACCAATCTTCTGAAAACAATGTCAAGTGTGTTCAGAAATATTGTTAGTTACTTATGAGAAGCAGGACAAACAACCAAGTTTGTCCTGCTTCTCATAAGTAAAATATTCCTGGGCCTGTAGCAATAGTACAGTAGGTAGGGCATTTGCCTTGCATGCAGCTGACCTAGGTTCAATACCTGGCATCCCGTATGGTCCCCCAAACACCACCAAGAGTAATTCCTGAGTAATCTCTGAGTATTGCTGGGTGTGACCAAAAAGCAAAGAAAAAAAAAAGGAAAATGTTTCTGTTTGGTATGATTGGTAGATTATTGCTTCTGGGATCATATCTACCATTAATTTATATAAAAATTCTAATATTTTCACACGAATGCTATGTTCATTGCTACACTGTTCACAATAGCCAAAAATCTGGAAAAAACCCAAGTTCCCGAGAACAGATGACGGTTAAAGAAACTTTGGTACATCTACACAATGGAGTACTATGCAGCTGTTAGAAAAGATGAAGTCATGAAATTTACATACAAGTGGTACTACATGGAAAGTATCATGCTAAGTGAAATGAGTCAGAAAGAGAGGCACAGACATAGAAAGATTGCATTCATCCGGGGAATATAGTCACTGTCACTGTCCTCCCATTGTTCATCGATTTTGCTCGAGCAGGTTCAGTAACGTCTCCATTGTGACAATTGTTACTGTGTTTGGCATATCGAATACGTTACGGGTAGCTTGCCAGGCTTTGCCATGCAGGCGAGATACTCTTGGTAGCTTGCCGGGCTGTCTGAGAGGGGCGGAGGAATCGAACTCAGGTTGGCCATGTTGGCCGCTTGCAAGGTAAACGCCCTACCCACTATGCTATAGGAGACTGACACCCAAGAATAGTTGAAATAAGTTCCGGGGGGTTCACTGCATGCTTGGAGGCCAGCCGCATATGCTAGGGGAAAGGGCAGCTCAGATAGAAAAGGGAGCACTAAACAAAGGGTGTTGCGAGGATCCTCCCAGGATGGGAGATGCATGCTGAAAGTAGACTATAGACCGAACATGATTGCCACTCAATGCCTCTCTTGCAAACCACAACATTCAAAAGGAGAGAGATAACAAAAGGAAATGCCCTGCCACAGAGGCAAGGTGGGATGGGGGGAAGGGGGGATGGGAGGGATACTGGGATCATTGGTGGTGGAGAATGGGCGCTGGTGGAGTCATGGGTACTCGATCATTGTATAACTGAAACCCAAGCACAAAAATTTGTAAGTCTACAACTGTATCTCGTGGTGTTTCACTAATAAAAAATAGCACAGCGGTAGGGCGTTTGCCTTGCACGCAGCCAACATGGCCGACCTGAGTTCGATTCCTCCGCCCCTCCCGGAGAGCCGGGCAAGCTACCGAGAGTATCTCGCCCGCATGGCAGAGCCTGGCAAGCTCCCCATGACGTATTCGATATGCCAGACACAGTAACAACAAAGTCTCCAATGGAGATGTTACTGGGCCTGCTCGAGCTCGAATAAAAAATAAATAAATAAAAATAAAGAATAAAAATTCTAATATATTCAGATTCAAAAAGTAACCTATTAAAATTCTGTCTTAATAAGGAGATTGGTACATATATATTATTATATGTTGATACTTTTATAATATATTGGCTGCGTGCAAGGCAAATGCCCTACTGCTGTGCTATCGCTCCAGCCCAAAATTTGCTGGAGTGGGCCCAGTAACATCTCCATTATGAGACTTCTTGTTACTGTGTTTTGGCATATCGAATACGTCACGGGTAGCTTGTCAGGCTTTGCCGTGCGGGCGAGATACTCTCAGTAGCTTGCTGGGCTCTCTGAGAGGGCTAGAGGAATCGAACCTGGGTCAGCCAGGTTGGCCGCGTGCAAGGCAAGCACCCGACCGCTGTGCTATCACTCCAGCCCTCTCCTTGGTAGCACAGCGGTCGGGCATTTGCCTTGCACGCAGCCAACCTGGCCGACCGGAGTTTGATTTCTCCGCCCCTCTCAGAGAGCCGGGCAAGCTACCGAGAGTATCTCGCCCGCACGGCAGAGCCTGGCAAGCTCCCCGTGACGTATTCGATATGCCAGACACAGTAACAACAAAGTCTCCAATGGAGATGTTACTGGGCCCGCTCGAGCAAATCGATGACCAACGGCAGGGCCTTTACCTTTACCTTACCTTACTTTTATAATGTCAGTTAACTTCTGCTGTCCAGAGCCTTTAGCATTTTAAATTCTAGATGTTTCCGTGTATATTTGGATAAGGTTATCAATTGTTAGAGAAGAACCAGCTGGGATTCTTATAGAGCCTCGTACAATGTTGTTCCATGAACTCTTCCCCATTAAATATACTGTTTCAACAATAAATACACTGTTTCCAACAGTAAATATGCTGTTTCAAATTTTATTGATTTCTGGTCTTTATCCTCTTTTTTGTACTAAATTTGAACTTATTTTACTTATACTTTTATAGATTTCTAAGGTATAATTATAGATTGCTGATTTGCAAACCTCCTTCTTTACTAATATATTTAAACTTTAAAATTCCCTTTAAGTAGTGCTGTAGTAACAGAATGTTTATATTATACTTTTTTTTTAATTTGAAATGATTTTCAATTTTCTTAGATCTGTTTGATGCAGGTGCTGTTTAGAAGCGTACCATTTAAAGCCTAAGTATTCTGAGATATTTTTATATATTTCTTTTTGTTTTTAATTTCTGGGTTAAATTCCATAATTTGAATATTTTACATTTGTAAATGTTTTATTCTGGTTAAATACATTATATTATTATTAAATGTTATTTTATAATCGACCTATAAACTAAACATTTTTATATTAAAAATTTAATAATATTAATTAAAGGCCTGTCCCACTTTGGAGCAATGGTAATATTCCCCATGCTTTGCAATATGTATTCTACTTTATAAAGTAAACCATCCTGTACATGTCTATTAAGTTATTTATTAGTGTTTTTCAAATATTTAATATTCATGTTTATTTTGTCTCCTTTTTTCTAATAACAGATTGTATTGCCAAAATGTTTAGTAAAACCATGGATTTGTACAGTTCTTTTTGTAGTTTTATCTATTCTCACTCCTGTATTTGGTGCTTGTTATTAGTTGAATTTGTAATTAGGGTTATTGCGCGTTGGAAATTTATCTTTTACTATGTTGTGTGCCTATTCATCCTCACCATTTTACGTGTTCTAAAATATACCTAATATTAACACAGTCTCTCTTTCATTTTTAATGAAACATTTAATTTTAATCTACTTTTTTATGCCTTTGATCTTCTGAAAATTGATCTTTGATGTCTATTTAAGATGGAAGTAATATTGAATTATGGCATTATGTAAGTTTCAATTATACATCATTTAAAAAACATTTGTATATTCTATATTAATTTTTCCAGAGACATTCCAATTTCAACTCTCCCCACTGCAGTGGGTCTCCTTTGCCCAGTTACTCACCAACACCCCCTCTCACCACCAACACTGCCCAGCCCCGGTGACCTCTGTTGTTCACCAACTGGTTTAGGAGTTTATTGATCTAGAAATTGATTATTGTTCTATTTTGTTTATCTGTTTCCTTCCTCTCTGTATCACATATAAGTTAAATCATAGTGTTTGTCTGACTTATTTTGTAAATGTTAACCCTCTAGGCCCATCTACATTATTGCAAATAGCAAGTTTTTAATTCTTTTAGCTGAGTAGTATACAATTGTCTATTGATAGGCACTTAGTTTTTTTCTCACTACATAACTAACATTATTGTTAATAAAATCTGACTGATATTATTGTGATTAATATAATTAGCCAGTATTATAATATAATCAAGCTAATATTCAATATTATAGTAGTTCAATAGTTACAATAACTATAACAAGATAGCTATAGTAACTATCTTATTTTTAATACAAATAATGCTACAATAAACATGGATGTACATCTGTCCCTTAGAATTAGGTTTTGAAGTTTTTAGATAAATACCCAGAAGTGGTATTAATTCCCTATTAATCATAGAGAATTGATTTTTTGGATATTTTCACACTGCTCTGCATTTTGATGGTACCAATTTACATTTTTAGAAGAAATGTACAAAAAATCCTCTTTGAGAAAGTTTCTGTTCATTTTGTTGCCCCATTTTTTGATGGGGTTGGATGTTTTCTTCTTGTGAAGTTCAACCAGTACTTTATATATCCTTGATATCAACCCCTTGTCAGATGTGTATTGGGCGAATATCCTTTCCCATTCTGTAGACTGTCTTTGTATTTTGGTCACTGTTCCTTTTGAGGTGCAGAAGCTTCTTAGTTTAAGATAGTCCCATTTGTCAATCTCTGTTTTCACTTGCTCGGCCAGTGGCATGACATCTTTGAAGGTATCGTTAGCTTCAATGTCATGGAGGGTTTTGCCAACTTTGTCTTCAATGTACCTTATGGATTAAAGTCTGATGTTGAGGTCTTTAAGAAATTCGAATGGCAAAAAGGCACATGAGAAAATGCCCTACATCATTAATCATCAGGGAGAGGCAGATCAAAACCACAATGAGATATCATCTCACACCACAGAGATTGGCCTACATCCAAAAGAACAAAAGCAACAGGTGTTGGCATGGATGTGGCGAGAAAGAGACCCTCCTTCACTGCTGGTGGGAATGCCGACTGGTTCAGCCCTTTTGGAAAAAAGCATGGACGATTCTCCAAAAATTAGAAATTGAGCCCCATTTGACCCAGCAATATCACTCCTGGGAATATATCCCAGAGATGCAAAAGAGTATAGTCGAAGTGACATCTGCACTTGTTTGTACATTGTAGCACTCTTTACAATAGCCAGAATCTGGAAAAAACCTGAGTGCCTGAGAACAGATGACTGGTTAAAGAAACTTTGGTACATCTACACAATGGAGTACTATGCAGCTGTTAGAAAAGATGAAGTATGAAATTTACATACACGTGGTACTACATGGAAAGTATCATGCTAAGCGAAATGAGTCAGAAAGAGAGGGATAGACATAGAAAGATTGCATTCACCTGGGGAACATAAAGTAACAGAATAGGAGACTAACACCCAAGAAGAGCCGAGATAAGTACCAGGAGGTTTACTCCATGGCTTGGAGGCCAGCCACACATGCTAAAGGAAAAGGCAGCTCAGATAGAGAAGAGAGCACCAAATAAAGGGTGTTTAGAGGATCTCCCAGGATGGGAGAAGCATGCTGAAAGTAGACTATAGACCAAATATGATTGCCACTCAATGCCTATTTTGCAAACCACAACACCCAAAAGTAGAGAGAGAAGAAAAGGGAATGCCCTGCCACAGAGGCAGGGTGGGATCGAAGGGTTGGGGTGTGGGAGGGATACTGGGATTGATGGGGTTGGAGAATGGGCACTGGTGGAGGGATGGGTATTTGATCATTGTATAATTGAAACCCAAGCACAAAAATTTGTAAGTCTACAATTGTACCTCATGGTGTTTCACTAAAAAAAATTTTTAAAAATAATCCTCTACACCTCCTCTTCAACATCTGTTGTTTCTTGCCCTTTGACGAACAGTTATCATCTCAGGTGATATCTCATTTTGTACTTCTCTAGTAATAAGGGATTGTGACTATCTCTTTATGTCCCTCCTGGCAGTCTGTGTTGTGTGTCTCTGGACAGTTTCTATGCAGCACTATGCTTACTTTTTAATTGGGATGTTTGGATTTTGTTGGTGACTTTAATGAATTCTCTGTATGATACGATATTAACCACTTTATAACTTGGGTATGCAATATATTTTCTAATTTAATAGTTTGTTTTTTAGTTTTGAAGAAAATTTCTTCTGTTGTGCAGAAGCGTTTTTGTTTGGTATAGTTTATTTTTGCTTTTATTTTTCTCGTTATTGAATTTGAATCCCCAAATACATCTCCAAAGATCAACTACATTCTCATCTATGATTTTATGATTTAAACTCTAAATCATAAATTTCTTAATCTGTTTTGAATAAATCTGTGTGTATGGTGCTAGATAATAGTCCAATTTTATTCTTTATTTGTGATTGGCCAATTTTTTTCTAAACATTTTATTGAAGATATTTATCTTTCTACTCTACATGTCATAAGTAAGCTGTTTGTGTAGTTTTATTTCTGGACTCTAAATTCTATTACATTGGTCTGTGTGTCTGTTTTTATTCCAAGATCCGTTAGAATGCTTTTATATTCTACTATAATTTTAACTGAAGTAACATGCTATCTCCACTTTTTTCTTCTCAGGATTTATTTTTGTTTTTGCCATTAAACATATTTGATATATTTGAGAACAATAAATTTTAAGACAATGTTGAATTGAAAAAGCAGGTATCCTATTCTTTATCTTGTTTGTTTTTTTTGGACCACACCTGGCAGTTGTCAGGCCTTCATCCTGGCTCTGTGCACAGGGATCATTCCTGGCAGGGTTTGAGGGATAATAATGATGCCACGGATCAAACTCAGGTCAGCCATGAGCAAGGCAAGTGCACATGGTAGTATCACTCTAGCATCTTCTTTTTCTCATTATATCCTATTTTTCTGACATAATACTATTTTGATTTGACAATTTTATTTTATTAAGATTTAAAAATTTTAATTAAAAAATCATGATTTGCAAAATTATTGAGAGTTGAGTTTTATGCATGCAATGTTTCAACAACAACCGCACCACCAGTGCCAACTTTCCTCCACCAGTGTTTGTCTTTATTCTGGCTTACTTCACTCAACAATATGTCTTCCAGTTCCAACCAGGTTGCAACAAATCACATGGTTTCATTGTTACTTGCAGCTACATAGTGCTCCATTTTGTATATACCAAATCTTCATCATACATTCATCTGTTGTTGGTCATCTAGGTTGATTTTGTACCTTAACTATTATACTATATGTAGCAAAGAAATTTTTTTCTTATTTATAGATCAAGCAACTTTTCCCTTAGATTTTTTTTAAAAGTAAAGATTCTTCAACAAGTTAAGTAATATTCCTTTATTTATCTTGAAATTTAAAAACTCTATTTAGGTACTGTGATTTATAATAATTAATAGTGTATTTCAGAACTGTTGTGAATCCTGCCAGCCTGGTTCTACAGCCCTTTTTACAGCCCTGATCAGCTTGGCTGTCACAAAGAAAGAGAAAAACAATTCAGGCATGGACTGTCCAAGCTTTAATGCCACCTAGGCAGCCAATTAGCGGTCTTTCAGGCAGGTCATTTATTCAGTCCACTGTCACTGCACTGCCTTGTTCCCAACATGTGAAGCATTGTTTAAGTTGAAAGAGACAATTAGGACAGTTAGTGAGCACATAAACATTCAATAGGCAAATGAAGAGCAGAGGAGGGTATTTCACACAGATAATCAGGAAGGAGCCTTAAAGGATGAAGTCATGATAATTTCTATTCCATTATTGCCCACTGTTGCCCTTTACATTTGAAAGACCCTAAACTTTTATTCTATGCTTTCCAGGGCACATGTTTACAGCTTTATGCTTTGTCTACTCTATTATTTTCTGCTATTCAGTTCTTTCCTGGGTGTACATTGCTACACACTTGCAACTCATTAGAGTCATTTAAAAGTTTTAGAAATTTAATTACAGTGAATTAAAAAGTTATTAATAATTGAGTTAATATAATGTTCCAACACCAATCTCTTCACTAGTGTCCACTTCCCTCCACCAATGTCCCCAGTTTCCTTCCTACCTCCTAGCCTGCCTTTATGGCAAGCACTTTAAATTTTTTTTTTTACTTTGAGACACTGTGGTTTACCAGAATGTTACTGATAGGTAGAACTAAATATCACTTTACCTCCTTTAAGCACCTAGTCCTGGTCCAAAGAGAACACTTCCCTCTATCACTGTCATAGTGGTCTCTGCCCTGGCCTATCTTTTCTCCTCATTTCATACAACATGAAACTTTCCACATCTATCCATGTAGCAGAAAATTGCATGATTTTATTTTTTTTCTTTACAGTCAGGTAGTATTTCATCACATATGTGTACCATAGCTTCTTTATCCAGTCATCTGTTCTTGGGCTCTGGGTTATTTTAAGATTTGAGTGCTTGCGAATAGAGCTGCAATGAACTCTGGAGTACAGATGGCTTTTCTGCATTGTCTTCTGGGCTCTCAGAGTATATTCCCAGAAGTGGAGAAGCTGTGCTGTATAGAAACCCAATTCCTAGTTCTTTGAGGAATGTTCATGTTTTCTTCCAAAATGGCTGGAACAGTCAACCACCAGCAGTGAATGAGTGTATATTCAGTAAATAAACTTGTGCACTCTCTCCCCACATGCATTCGGTGGCCATGACCTGCTTCCCCACCCCAGCCTGCAGCCTCCACCAACAGAAGCATGAAGCAGGGAACAGGGCCCCCAGACAGTTGGTTATCAGTCACCCTTTATTCTCATCTTGATGTTTACTCCATTCTCCATGTGCATGTTCCAGTCTCACACAGTTCCCCATTGCAGGCTCACACTGCCCCTCATTCCTGTTTCCTCCTGTCCCTCATGCTACTCTCCTGGCCTAGTCTTGCAGCCTTAGTCTAGAGCCCAACCACCTAGCTTGGGGGTAGCAACTACACCTAGGTCAGATAGCACAGTCAACATATAAAAGCCCTTCCTTCTGGGGAAAACTATTCTGAGACAAAGAACTCCTGCTAGGAGATCCACTCAAGGGCAGAATTTCATCTAAGGACATACTTCCCCTTTCCTTAGTCCATAAACAATCATTTAGACTTACTTCTTAATAATCTTTCTAGTCACTTTGTATGGACATAGTAAGAGATATATTAATCTTATAGGGTAGCTCTCCTGGGGACATCTCTCTATAGATCCAAGACCACAGTGCTCAGGGCAGATAAGTTCTTCCTAACCCTGGCAAGGTCCTTGTCCAATCACTTTTCTTTGGGTCATGACAGAATTCTTCCACAAACATGCTCTTTAACTTAATATAATTTTTATGGCACTTGGCCTATCCTATTTCAATGCCAGGGTAGCTTACAGTTTGCCCTGGGTCCATTCAGTCCCTTCACTGTGACCCTACTTTTGGGGTGCTAGGAACTAAGGGAAACTGAGGCTTAAGTTGAATAAGTGTGACAGAGGTTTAGGAGTAAATATTATTCAGAGTCAATTAACTCCCAAGTTACAGAAGCATAGAATTAACTGTCTGCCTGTGTCTATACAAAAAGGACATTGATCTAAAGTAAGCTATGCAAAGGACATAAGAGAAACAGAAAAACAACATCTCACTTACAAATACAAAATTCAGATTCCTTACAAGGATCTGAACTTACAAGTCACAGGTTCTGCTTAGGGAAAATGAGTGATTAACAGATAAGCAGAGCACAGGGAGGTTGAAGATGAATAATGAGAAAATAGGAGGGCTTCTGGAGCATTGTGATGGGTGTAACCCAATAAATCTAATCTCCTTGTGGCAGAGTAGAAAGAACAAACCAATATTATCTTACAAATGAGGCCCTTTTCCCCCTGTATCCATGCCAAAGCAGTTGGTTGTTTTTCTTTTTGATGAGTGCCACTCTCTCTGGTGTGAAGTTATATATCATTTCTTAGATTTGCATTTCCCTGATAAGTGATATAGTATACTTAGTTTTTCATACACCTTATGGCCATTTTCACTTCTACTTTAAGACCTAAACTGTTTTACTCAGGTGGATATCCCAACCTTATTTTTTGTTATTGTTGCTGTTAGGAAGACCATTTCACACCCAGGTCAGTTTTACTGCTATACCATGTATATTGCCAGAGCATGAGCATCCCTCCACAATTGTTCCTGGCTGGCTCCCAACCCCCTACATATTTCTCAATAGCAAACTCAGTTCTGTAAGCTATCATCCAAGGTCTGTTAGCATTAGTCACTTGCTATTCCATTACTAAATTTTCTTTATACTCCACTGCATATATATATATATATGAGAGATAGTTCTGTTTATATATATATAAGCTATATATAAGCTAGCATCCACTATATATATATATATATATATGAGAGAGAGATAATTCTGTCCTCTCCTCTGACTCAGTGGCACCCATGCATCAATAAATTCATGATTTTATATTTTTTTATACTGTAGAATTCCTTTGTGTATGTATGCCACAATTTCTTTATCCAATTATCTCTTCTTGAACAATTGGGCTGTTTTTAAATCTTGGCTACTGTGAATTGTGCTGCAGTGAACATAGGTAAAGGTAAGGTAAAGGCCCTCCCGTTGATCTTCGATTTGCTCGAGCGGGCCCAGTAACGTCTCCATTGGAGACTTTGTTGTTACTGTGTCTGGCATATCGAATACTCTCGGTAGCTTGCCGGGCTCTCCGAGAGGGGCGGAGGAATCGAACTCGGGTCGGCCATGTTGGCCGCTTGTAAGGCGAACGCCCTACCGCTGTGCTATCGCTCCAGCCTTGTAAATATATCTTTGAATGGTTGTTGTTGTTGTTGGGGTAGTAGCCAAGAAGTGGAATTTCTGAATCATATGGAAACTTAATTCTTAGTTAATTAAGAAGTCTCCATATAGTTTTCCACAGCGACTAAGAGCAAAGTCAGGCTCCTTCCCTTGACATCCTGCTGGTACTCAGAGTTTCTACTTTTTGTGATGTGCAAGACTCATGGTGAAAGGCTACAGTCATTTAACTTCCCTTTTCCTGATATGTGATGAAGCACTCTTTTTATATAACAATTGACCATCTTTATTTCTTCCTTGAAATAATTTTGAATGGTTTTTTTTGTTGCTATTTTTAAGTTTTGTGAGCACAATATAACTCTTAGATACTAGCCCTTTGTCAGATATATGATGACTGAATATTTCTTCCCAGTCAATAGAACTTCTGGGACTGGAGAGATAATACAGTGGGAAGGTGCTTCCATTTTGTTGTTGCTGCAATATTTTGGGTCACATACTTGTTGCTATGATATGGCTGCAGAGTGTTGGGGGTAACACACTTGTGATGCTAAAGATTAATACAGCACTGCTAGGGTCAAATGAGGTGTTGCCGTGTTGCTGTGAATTGAATTTGCAGCCTCATACACGCAAAACAGGTGTTCACATTTCCAGGCTATGTGTGTATGCATGTTTTGTGTGTGTGTGTGTGTGTGTGTGTGTGTGTGTGTGTGTATTTATTCTCAGTTCTCGTCTGTCTCTCTTTGTCAAATGATATGGCATATGTTTCCTGTTTTAATGAAACCTGGAAATTCTTGAAGGCTTTCTTACTTTTCCCCTAAATCTCTTTCATTTTAGTCATTTCATCTTTATTTTGTCGATTCATTTTTTTCCCTGTGATATCAAGCCTCTTGCTATTTCTCTCATGGGCATTTTCATTTTATTTATTGTGTTTTCCATATTCAGCTTCTTTGTGTGGAACTATCTTTATAGCTTCAATCTCTTTGGTACAGAGCTCCTTTTAAAAATTTCATTAATGTTTCATTCTCTGTTAGAGTTGAGATATTTTGTTAATGCTCTTTAAAAAGTAGTGGTTCTGGGAGCTGGAGTGATAGTACAGTGGGCTGGATCTTACCTTACACCCTGGGCTTGACCCTCAGCACTCCACACGATTGACTCAAGCACTGCCAGAAGTGATCTCTGAGCAGAGTCAAGACAATGTCCTGAGAACAGCTGGGTTTGGTCCAAAAACCAAACCAAAACAAAACTAATTTGTGTTCAGTGAATTAAGAAATGATTTTGCCTGCCTTTTATTGCTCCCAAAGCAATGCACTAGGGTTGATCTCCTCTGTGGTTTCCAGGACCCCTAGAAAACAAAGGTAGACATTTTCAGTGGGGTTAATATGAAATGCCCCACTTGAGATAATTAGTTGCTAAACATTTTGGTTTCTTCTGATATCAAATGAAAATAATGTTTTTACTTTATCATCCTATGATGAGTGTCAAACTGTGTAAGAAGTATAAAGCACCTAGCTCTATTTTCTTGTCACATGACTTGGACTAATAAATATATTTAGTTTTCTTCTTTAAGACATTAAAACACCTTACTTTACTTCTAATGAATAGACTCACTTAAAAATGGGATTATTTTAGGCTGTTTTCTCATGGAGATAAACATCCATGAAAGAAAGGTATGAGGGAAAGTCATTCCTATTCCCTTCTATATAATAGAAATGACACAAGTGTCTGTCTGATCATGAGAAAATGTTGCATGTAGGATAGTTCTAGTTAACTCAATATAATTTGAACTTTGAATATATTAAACTTGATCAGGAATTTGTTCAGATTTCTCTTTCTCAGGAGTTGGCACTTGTTTAATCTAGAGGAAAATACACAAATATAGTCTCAAAAAAGTCATCACATTAGATCACAATAATTATTAAATTGTGGAAAAATTATGCTTCAACATTAATAATAAATAAAAATAAAGGCCCTCCCGTTGATCATCGATTTGCTCGAGCGGGCCCAGTAACGTCTCCATTGGAGACTTTGTTGTTACTGTGTCTGGCATATCGAATACTCTTGGTAGCTTGCCGGGCTCTCCGAGAGGGGCGGAGGAATCGAACTCGGGTCGGCCATGTTGGCCACTTGTAAGGCGAACGCCCTGAATCATCAGCCTTTCAGTTTAAGTCTCGGTTGCTCATACAATGATCAAACACCTGTCCCTTCACCAGTGCACATTTTCCACCACCAAGAACCTCAGTATACTCCCCCTCCTACCCCTCCACCTGCCTGTGTGTCAGATTTCCACTTTACTCTCTCTCTACATTGATCAAATTCAATATTACAACAAAAGACCCAACATTATTATTTGGAATTTTCCCCAACATTCAGACCTGCCAAAAAGACATCATTAGCTAATTTGTATTCTATTGCTGATTATGAAGAGCATATGATGTCGTGTGGCCGTTATTGAGGCCATGTGATTTTGGATTTCTGATATTTTTGTAATAAATCTAGAGGGATTACTGCCCAAAGCCCCTGGGTTCTGAGATTGGTTTGTGTGCCTCTGGGATCATGGTTGTTCAAGAGCCAGAGGAGGCGTTTGTGGGTGGCAACCCGGGGTCTTATCAGGGTGGGGAGCAGGGCTGGTTCCACCCCCCCATCCCACAAGGCCCCGTGTACCTCGTCAAAGCAGTCTCATACCTGGCTGTCCATTAGACTCTAAAAGATGGAGGCCACCATGCCACCTCTGTAAGGGGGGACAGGTGGAGGGACAAGCACTCTTCCCCTCCCCGGGTGGCTTAGCACCACAGTTTAATGCACAGTCCAGATGCATTTCGGTTGGGCATTATATTTTGCTCAAAATTCCCACCACCATTCAAGCCTGCCTTCCAGGCACAGAAGCTAGATCATTTACTTACCATTGCACACTTTGCATATCAGGAAAGGTCGCATGGCAGCATAAGGAGCCATGCGGTTTGGAAGAATAGTCCTGGTTGGTGCCCACATACTGGAGCCATGCTTGTAGAAGCTCATGGTTGCCAGGATTCCATTTGGAGAAGGCAGGGAGAAAGCATCTAATCCATCTGGGACCTCCTGGTGATATCGGTTGGGGATGGGACCCTGAGAATTCTCCTGGTGTTGTGGAGCCTGCCGGCCAGGTTTCTTCTCTGTTGTGTCTGCTTCAACATTCTTTTTTTTTTTTTTGCTTTCTGGGTCACACCTGGCGATGCTCAGGGGTTACTCCTGGCTCATGCACTCAGGAATCACTCCTTGTGGTGCTCGGGGGACCATATGGGATGCTGGGAATTGAACCTGTATTGGCCATGTTGGCTGCGTGCAAGGCAAACGCCCTACCCGCTGTGCTATCACTCCAGCCCCTGCTTCAACATTCTTGATTATCTTTTTATCTCTGTGAGTTTAGACTCATGTATAAGCATATAAGTAGAGAAGGAAGGTTAAGTGCCAATACTTATATTTTCCTGATGCTTAGGGCCCTCACTAGTATTAATAAAATTAGATTTTAAAAATCATATTGGGTACAACGAGGACTTGATCACTTGATCACTTGACATCCCGTTACTCATCGACTTGCTTGAGTGGGTGCCAGTAATGTCTCCATTCGTCCCTGTCACGTACTAGTGTAGCCCAAATCTTAAAATAACCCAGAGCCCAAGAACAGATGACTGGATAAAGAAGCTATGGTACACATATGTGATGAAATACTACCTGACTGTAAAGGAAAAAAATGAAATCATGCAATTTTCTGCTACATGGATAGATGTGGAAAGTTTCATGTTGTATGAAATGAGGAGAAAAGATAGGCCAGGGCAGAGACCACTATGACAGTGATAGAGGGAAGTGGTCCCTTTGGACCAGGACTAGGTGCTTAAAGGAGGTAAAGTGATATTTAGTTCTACCTATCAGTAACATTCTGGTAAACCACAGTGTCTCAAAGTAAAAAAAAAAATTTAAAGTGCTTTCCATAAAGGCAGGCTAGGAGGTAGGAAGGAAACTGGGGACATTGGTGGAGGGAAGTGGACACTAGTAAAGAGATTGGTGTTGGAACATTATATTAAATCAATTATTAATAACTTTTTAATTCACTGTAATTAATTTCTAAAAATTTTAAATGACTCTAATGAGTTGCAAGTGTGTAGCAATGTACACCCAGGAAAGAACTGAATAGCAGAAAATAATAGAATAGACAATGCATAAAGCTGTAAACATGTGCCCTGGAAAGCATAGAATAAAAGTTTAGGGTCTTTCAAATGTAAAGGGCAACAGTGGGCAATAATGGAATAGAAATTATCATGACTTCATCCTTTAAGGCTCCTTCCTGATTATCTGTGTGAAATACCCTCCTCTGCTCTTCATTTGCCTATTGAATGTTTATGTGCTCACTAACTGTCCTAATTGTCTCTTTCAACTTAAACAATGCTTCACATGTTGGGAACAAGGCAGTGCAGTGACAGTGGACTGAATAAATGACCTGCCTGAAAGACCGCTAATTGGCTGCCTAGGTGGCATTAAAGCTTGGACAGTCCATGCCTGAGTTGTTTTTCTCTTTCTTTGTGACAGCCAAGCTGATCAGGGCTGTAAAAAGGGCTGTAGAACCAGGCTGGCAGGATTCACAACAGTTCTGAAATACACTATTAATTATTATAAATCACAGTACCTAAATAGAGTTTTTAAATTTCAAGATAAATAAAGGAATATTACTTAACTTGTTGAAGAATCTTTACTTTAAAAAAATCTAAGGGAAAAGTTGCTTGATCTATAAATAAGAAAAAAATTTCTTTGCTACATATAGTATAATAGTTAAGGTACAAAATCAACCTAGATGACCAACAACAGATGAATGTATGATGAAGATTTGGTATATATACACAATGGAGCACTATGTAGCTGCAAGTAACAATGAAACCATGTGATTTGTTGCAACCTGGTTGGAACTGTAAGACATATTGTTGAGTGAAGTAAGCCAGAATAAAGACAAACACTGGTGGAGGAAAGTATTCCATTGCATTTATATCAGTTTGTTTATCAAGTCATCTGTAGTTGGCAATCTGGAAAGTTTGTTTCCAGATTTTGACTATTGTGACTAATGCTACAATAAGCATCGAAATACAAATAGTTTTTTAAAATAGTTTTTTGGCTTCTTGAGGAAAGACACCAAGAAGTGAAATTGCTGTGTTGTATGGAAACTTAATTCTCAGGTTCTTGAGGGTGTCCATATTGTTTTCCAAAGAGGTTGAACCAGGGTCCACTTCCACCAACAGCAGATGAGGGTTTCTTTTTCCCCATGTTTGCAGCAACACTGGCTGTTTTGTGCTTTTGAGTGCCAGTTTCACTGATGTGAAGTGACATCTCATTGTTTTGATTTGCATTTCCCTGATGAAAAATATGCAGAGCACTTTTTCATATATTTATTGCCTAGCCATATGGAAAAAATACTTTCTTCTTCAAGAATGAAAACACTTCTTAAAGAAGAGTTTATTCACCTAGAAACGTTTTTTATAAAGTCACCAATTTAAAAAAGAGGCAAAATCCTTTGTTTGACTATGAAAATTCCTGCAAATATAGACACTGCCCAACCTGTATATTTCAGTTGCATTTTGAAACCTAGTAAAATAGGTCACCTACTAAAAACTTTACTTAACAGGGAGCTGAAGCCAAAAGGATATTGTAAAATTTGCATTGGTCAGTATTTGCCTTGCTCATAAATTCCAGCTGCAACATAGCCAACCCAGGAGGGCCCAGGTCTCAGGGTCATCCTCAGGAGGTGGAGTCACTGCTCTGATGGAAGGCCCTGCACCCCACCCACACCTGACTTTAACCAGCGTATAAATGACCCCACTGAGACCCCATGCTGCTGAGTTGTCCAGCTCCACAGCTTCTCCAGCATCTCCAAACTTCACAGTACTGACAGCAGAGTAGCAGCTCATCAACTTAGATGGGAACGTTGTGTGGTAGCCCACTAAGCTCAAATAAGTGAAAACAATAACACCAAAGGTTCAGTTAGCACCTAATCTCTCACTAAATACTAAGACAATGACTTTGGTAACGCCATCATGAAATACTTGTTGTTACATGCAGTATAATGTAAACTATTCTGTACCTGCTAAGGGAGAAGACTGGAGTAAGGGACAGGAAACTGGTGCAGGAAATTGGTGTGGGAACACTGAATACCCAAAACAACTATATTATGAACCACTTTATAAGTCATGGTGTTTAAATAAAATTTTAGGCATTAAAAAAATGAATTTGCCTTTCAGTTTATCTACTGGACACTTGATTTTTATTGGGCAGCTCCATGTATGAAAGAATCCCTCAGAAGAACTCAAGCCTGGGAAGGACCTAGAATTTGTCTCTACTTCTGCTTATTGCAACTGATGTGACCTTGAGTAAATTCACATTTGAGTTTCATAATCAGACTCAAGTATTTGATAATAAAATGCATTTGCTTTAATACAAGATGTTTGACCCGCCTGCATGGGGTCCTGGCTTTTACGCCCAAGGTCTGCCTCTGGGCGCCTTCTCAGTGCACCAACGGCCCTGGTCGAGACTCCCAAATGAATCTCAAAATGGATTATCTCCCTACCATTTACAATTTTCGAATTCCAGAATCGCGTGGCTGCGACCTCTCATGCTATTCACAATAAGCAATAGAAAATAAATTATCTAGCATCTGCCCCTGTCAGGCAGGCTTGAATGGTTGAATGGAAGTGGGAAAATTCGAGCAGGCTATAATGCCCAAAATTAGAGAGAGCGTATGGGGGAAATTGTCTGCCATTGAGGCTGTGGGGGGGGGGCTGAGGTGAGGGGTGGGGGGGAATACTGGGGACATTAGTGGTGGAAATGTGCACTGGTGGAAGGATGAGTGTTCGATCATTGTATGACTGAAACTCAAACATGAAAGCTTTGTAGCTGTATCTCATGCTGATTCAATTAAAAAAATAGATGTTTAAATATGACATTTTCAGTAAAAGAAAAGAGAAAATATCATTTATAATTAATATTAAAATTATAATTTCCAAAATTTAAACTTAATTTTTAATGATTGCTAGAATATTATTATATGTGTAAAACTCAACTAGCAAAAACTTTATAAATCATGGTTATTTAATAAAATGACATTTAAAAATGCTTTTAGTTTACCTCTTAGTAATGTTGAATGTCAGTTCATTGACTGTGTCTTAATAAATTAGAGAGATAACCATTAAAATATCATGATAATTATTCACAAATCAATTAATGTGATATATTATACCAATCAAAGCAAAGATAAAAATAATATGATCCTACCAATAGTTCAGAAAAAGCTTTTGAGAAGGTTCAAAATTCATTCATGATAAAAAAAAAAACACTCTCAACAAAATATGGATAGAAGAACTTACTTCAACATGATAAAGGCCACATACAAAAATCCACAATCCAAGACAAAAAACAAAAGGATTCTCTGTGAGATCAGATGCAGGCAAGGATGTCCACATAATATTTAATGTACTTACTACAAACAATTAGGAGATAATGGAAGTAATGGGTTTAAATTGGAAAGGGGAATGCTAAACTATTTTTATTTGCAGATGATATGAGATATTAAAAATACCACCAAAAAACCTTTTTGTAAGTACAATAAATCAATACAGTGAGATATCAGGCTACAAAATCAAGTCAATAAATAAAAATGTGTTGCAGTCAACAAGCTAGACAAGAAAGAAAAAAAATTCAATTTAAGATTGTCTTCACCAAATCAAGTACCTAGGAAACAACCTAATTAGAGGTGTAAAATTTTATATGTAAAACAATGTTAATGCTCTGTGCTCTAAAATACAATTAAAAATAGAACTTAGAAGAGGATCCTAGGAAATGGTTTCATTTTGTGTATTCAGGGATTTAAATGTTAAAATGATCATATTTCCAAACTGTTATACAATTTTAATGTAATCCAATGGCATTATTTAGGGTGTAGAAAAAAGACATGACTAAAATCTGTATGTAACCACAAAACAATCTAAATAGCAAAGCAATTCAGAGCAAAATCCAAATGGAGGCATCATCTCCCCGGATTTTAAGCTAGAAGGTTTCATATTAGGTGAATTAATGAAAGAAAGAAGGACACATGTGGGATAATCTCTCTCATAAATAAAACAAGTGAATGGATACAACATAATATAAACAAAACCTTGACATTTGACAATAGGCCTGAGATTACCAAATGGGGAAGGATGGATGTCAGAATAGGGAAGGAAATGGGGATTAGGGACAGTGGCAGAGGGTCTGTCTCTTTGGAGTAGTGGATGTGTCATGATTTTGTACACCATGTTAATAGCATATTAACATGATTATAACCATGTTTCCTCAATAGCAAAAAATATGCTAAAGGAGAAAACATGTGATACTAGTAGTAACTTATATTGAGCTTCTTCCAGGGATAGCTACAAGTTGTAAATTCTAAAATATTGTTATCTAAAGTACTGAAAAATAAAGTGCCACTTTCTGGGATCGTAGCTTAGGGGTAGAGCATATGTTTTGCTCAAACATGCAGCTACTGAGATTCCAAAAGAATAAACGTATTGTTCTTTTTGGGTAGGACAAGGGGGTTGTGTTTAGGCTACACCAGCTGTGCATAGGGCTGTGTCTGGTTCCATTCTCAGGGACAACTCCTGGTCAGCTCAGGGGACCAAAAGGGTGTTGGAGATTGGACCCAGATAAGCCACGTGCAAGGCAAATGCCCTACCTGCTGTGCTATTGCTTCAACCTCACAAATTACAGTCTCAGAGTAGAGATCATGTTTTTCATTAAAATATCTGAGGGCCAGGGAGATAGTACAGGGAGTAAGAAACTTGCCTTGCAGGCAGCTAACCCAGTTTCATCCTCAGCACCATAATCTTCTAAAACTGCCAGCAGTGATCCCCAAACACAGTGCCAAAAATAAGAGAACTGCTGGGTGTGACCCACTAGCCCAGATATTTGGAACATTTTTATGTAGATTGAATATTTATTGAGGTTTTATATAGATTGAATATTTACTATTTCACCACTGATATAATTTCCATTTCTTATCGATAGCACAGCGGTAGGGCGTTCGCCTTACAAGCGGCCAACATGGCCGACCCGAGTTCGATTCCTCCGCCCCTCTCAGAGAGCCCGGCAAGCTACTGAGAGTATTCGATATGCCAAACACAGTAACAACAAAGTCTCCAATGGAGACGTTACTGGACCCGCTTGAGCAAATCGACGATCAACGGGAGGGCCTTTACCTTACCTTACCTTTTTTCTAGTCATATAATTTTAATAAAATGCAAGAGACTGTTGGGACAGGAGCAATAGTACAGTGGGGAGGGCACTGGAATTGTGCACGGCCCACCCAGCTTCATTTCCCAGCATCCCATATGGGCCCCTGAGCACTGCCAGATATATTTCTTGGGTGCAAAGCTAGGAGTCAGCCCTGAGAATTGTTAGGTGTGGACCATAAATGAAAAAGAAAAGCAAGTAAATTGTCTCACAAACAGCTCAAGGGTAGAGGGCATTGACTATGGAGGTGGGAGTGAAGAAATGTGAATTCTGATCTTCAGAAGATTTGAAGGGTATTTGCTGTCCATTACCAAAGATGAGAGACAGAGAGACAGAAAGACAGGTGTGTAAGAGAGGAGGAACCTTCATCTTTAGTAGGTGAGAGAACAAGGAGCAATCAAGGAGTGCCACCATGTGCAGCACTGGTGGACAATTATGTCAATAACAGACTTCAACAAAATATTTCTGTATATATACATTTATATTTCTGCTTTAGAAAGCCACTCATAAGGGCTAGAGAAATGGTATAGCAGTCAGGGCATTTGCCTTGCACATGACCGACCTGGGTTCAATAAGTGGCCCCCCATAATGATTCCCCAAGTACAGAGTGCAGAGCCAGAAGTAAGCCTGAACACAGGTAGTTGTGGCATAAAAATAAAAACAAACCTACGTATAGAATAGTGATTTAACTGCAAGTTAATATCAATTTTTTTGTGCTTGGAATATGAAATTGAATGAGATGGAATTAAGATTCTCAAGGGATTCAGGCTACAGGAACATGTGCATCCACTTTAATGGAAGATGATCCTGGTAACCTAGATTTCCCATGTCTCTGATTTACTACTGAAACCCTGTAACCAAAAGAACCTCACTACTCCATAAATACTGACTAAACAAACAAGTAGGATAAAGTCACTGTCACTGTCCTCCCATTGTTTATCAATTTGCTCGAGTGGGCCCAGTAACATCTCCACTGTGAGACTTGTTGTTACTGTGTTTGGCATATCGAATACGACTCGGGTAGCTTGCCAGGCTTTGCCATGCAAGCAAGATACTCTCAGTAGCTTGCCAGTCTCTCTGAGAGGGGTGGAGGAATCGAACTCGGGTCGGCCGTGTTGGCCATGTATAAGGCAAACGCCCTAACTCACTTATACAAAATATGAGAGCTCATAGAAAAGGCTGAGGAATCTTCACAAATATAAATTTTCTTAATTCCATGAAATTGAACGAAGAAAGGAATTTGCAAAGAATCACATGCAGAAAAAAATAGAATATTTGTTTTGTTTTGTTTTGTTTTGGGGCCAGACCCAGTGGTTTTCTCCTGGTTCTGCACTCAGGGGATCACTCCTGGTGGGCTTAGGGGAACATATGGGGTATTGGGATCAAATCCAGGTTGGGTGCAGGCAAGACAAGTTCTCTATCTGCTGTACTATTGCTTCAGCTCCGCAGTAGTCAGAAATTTTTATCCATCAATTTAGCTCTTTACGATTTTTCCACTTCACCCTGCCAGTTCATATCTAATTCCCATTTCTTTATTTCTTTTTAAGAAAATTGTTTTAGCCACTGTGGTTTATAATAGATTTTATGCATAAAATGTTCTAGCATCCCCTCACACCCCCCCCCCCCCAAAAAAAAGTGTCTGCTTCCCTCACCATTGTCCCAGTGTCCCTCCTACCCTTTTCTCCACAGTCAGCTTCGGGCTGAATAGTTTCTGAATCTATTTCCACATTTTGAATACCGTGAATACTGTTGTTCCTCTAACATAAAGTCCCAAGAATGGGAGAGGACCTCAGGTAGATAGCTTAAGTATTGGAATGCAAAGAGTTTACAAAAATGTACCAGGAAAGAATAATATAGCAGAAAAGATTAGAATAGATAACAAACATCTGGTGAATACAATAATACACTAGGCAAGCATAGAATAAAACTATATAGGATCTTTTAGATGTAGGTACTATGTGGGGGGAAAAAGAATAGGAAACTGTCAGGACTTGGTATTTTAATGGTGTCTTAAAATAGCTGTGTAATATACCACAGTCTCTGGTCTTCATGCTGTCTCCTTATGTGTTTGTCTCATTCTCTACAACCAAGCCCTGCTAGACAGAGGTTGAAAGTCTCAATTCAATTGGCTTAGAAACTTCTGCAATGACTTTTTAGAGTAGAGTTTTTTTCTGAAAGAACCTGAACTTTCCTTTGATTGGGAATAGGTCTTCTTCGAAGGTTTGGAAGAATTCACTAGTAAATCCATCTGTGCCTTGGCTTTTGCTTTTCAGGAGATTTAATTACCATTTCTATTTACTTTACAGTAATTGATCTTCTCGAGAGCTCTGTTTGCTCTTGATGCAGTCTTAGAAGATTATAGGAGTCTAAACATCAATCCATTTTTTCTAGATGCTCTAATTTCATAGCATAAAGATTTTTGAAGTAATGTTTGCTAATCATTTGGATTTCTGTGGTATCTGTTCTGAGATTTTTCCTTTCATTTCTGATTTGGTTTCTAGAGTTTTCTCTCTCTTAGCGACTCTTGCTAATGGTTTGTTAATCTTGTTTATTTTTTCAAAGAACCAGCTCTTGGTTTTGTTTATCTTTTTAGAACATATTTTAGTTTCCATTTAACTAATTTATGCTCTAAGTTTTATTATTTCAATCCTGCTGCTATCTTTGGCTTCCTTCTGTTGGTTCTTTCCTAACTACTTAATAAGTGCTATCAGGTTATTCTTTGGACCTTTTCCTGCTCCCTAACAAACCTTTACATTGCTATGAACTTTTCTCTTAAGACCACTTTTGCTGTGTCCCATGTGTCAGGTAGCTCATATCTTCATTCTCATTTGTTTCCAGGAATCCTTTTATTTTCTCTCTAACTTACTCTTTGATCGTCCAGTCGGTGAGTAGTGAGTTGTATAATTTTCAAGTTTTCAAGTTTCTTCCTCATTTTTGTTTGTGATTAACTTCCGTTTTCAATACATCATGGTCCTGAGAGGATAGTTGATACAACTTTTTTCTTCTTGGTTTTATGGAGGTATATTTTGTAACCCATAATGTGGCCTATCTTGGAGTATGTTCATGAGCATTGAAGAAAAATATGTATTTGATTTTTGGAGACTGTAGTGCCATATATATAATTTTTTAAAAGTGACAGTCTTTGTCCCTTATAACTTGCTTTAACTGGAAGTCTGCATTGTTTAATATTAAGTATAGCTACCCAGTACTTTAAAGGAAATTTTTTCCATTCTAGGCTGTTTTGCAACCTTTTATTTGAAACTTGTTTGCCCTAACTGTTCACACATCTCTCTCATGGAAAGCAAAAAGAAAATTGGGTTCAGTTTTCTGCTCTATTCTGCCACAGATGTCTCTTGATTGAGATATTTAAGCTATTATTACTGAGTGAGATTATTGACATAACGGACAATTTGCCATTAACCTATGCCACTTATCATTTTTTTGAAGTTTGTCTTGTCTTAAATTAAACCCTTTCAATATTTCTTACAAAACTTGTTTCAAGGCTATGAAGTTTCTGAGTTGTTGCCTATCCATGACATCCTTTCAAACTTAATGATAGTCTAGCTGAATAGCATGTTCTCAGTGAGGTGTTCATATCATTGAGGTTAGTTTTTGTTTTTCACAATAGCCCACCATTTTATTCTGGCCCTTAGAGTCTCACTTGAAAAATCTTCAGTGAATCCTAAGGATGTTCTTTCTTTGTATGTAATTCTCTTCTTTGATACTTCTGCTTTCATTATTCTATCTTTTTCTTTGATTTTAATCTTTCCGATTAAGAAGTGCTTTGGAGTATTTTTATTTGGGTCTTTTGAATGGGTCCCTTTGGGCCTCTTGAATCTGGGTGGATGCATTCTTCAACTCTGGGAACTCCTCAGCTATGATTTCTTTTGACTACTGACTCTTCATTTAAATTGCCTTCTTCTTTCTTAGTGACCCAATAATTCTTATATTCTTCTTGAACTGGTTCCATGGTTCTCTTGTGTTCACTTGTTTTCTAGAGGTTCCAATATTCCTGTATTGGAACTCAATGGTTTTATCTGCAGGTACTATTAACTCTATTGACAAGGCCTTCATTGAGGTTTTTTTTTCCACCTATGAAATTCTTATGTCACTCCTGATTATACTTTTGTCATGTCTTACTTCATGCTTTCTTGTACCTGTGCTATTGTTTCTTTGGGCTCCTTAAACATCCTCAACATGTTATCTCTATTATTCTTATCTGAGAGTTTCTAGGGTTGGTTAGTGCTGTTTGAGTCTGAAGGCTACAGTGTTCACTCAGTAAGCTTGGAGGAGATCTACATTTCTCCCCTATTTCACCTGTTGTGGTCTCAAGGTAAGTCTTTCTAATTCATCACCTTCCACACCCAAGGAGAACTCTGAGAGATTCATATTGGTGTTGCTCTCATCTTTCCCTCCTGGTGATATTTTGAATTACTAGTTGTTTGGAGTTTTATATTACTGCTCCAGGAAGACTTTCTATGTCATTGGCCTTGTCTCCTCAGGCTGTGTTTTATGATTCTGTTACTTTTTAATTTTATAAAGTAGTTTACAATATTTGGTTACATTTAATATTCAAAGACCAATCCCACCACCATTACACTGTCCCACTACCATATTTCAGATGTTTCCATCCTGAACCCCAATACCTGTCCCAAAGCATAACCAAAATAATATATTTTGTATTGTTTGTTATGAAAAACTGCTGAAAATGCTACAAAAAAAGTTTCCTTAGAGGAAAGAGTGTGAAGATTGTTGTATTTCACCCAGGGACCATTAAGCCCTTCTGTAAGAGATCACTAACATGTTGTTAAAGGTATGCTTAGATAGATAGATAGATAGATAGATAGATAGATAGATTGATTGATAGATAGATAGATATACATATCTATCTACCTATATGTATTTGTAAAAAATATTTCCCTCTAAAATTGGTTGGGCTGGAGTGATAGCAAAATGGTAGGGCTTTTGCCTTGCACGCAGCCAACATGGCCGACCCGAGTTCGATTCCTCCGCCCCTCTCGGAGAGCCCGGCAAGCTGCCGAGAGCATCTTGCCCGCATGGCAGAGCCTGGCAAGCTCCCCGTGACATATTCGATATGCCAAAAACACAGTAACAACAAAGTCTCCAATGGAGATGTTACTGTGCCCGCTCGAGCAAATTGATGAACAACGGGAGGACAGTGACAGTGACAGTGAAAATTGGTTGCCTCCTACTTTGAAGCCCATCAAATGTGGTTGTGTTACTCCTGGAGTACGGTAGGATGTGTGGTACGAAGTGTTGCGCAGCCATGAATGCAGGTGCGTGATCCAAGAATAGGTTCACTTGTGGGTGACAGTGGCCGAGAGCATGGTGGTGGTTGAGTTCTGTAGGTTTTCGACTGCCAGGGCTGGGCCCCTTAGGGTGGGTGGGGGGTCTCACCTGACCCCTCTGGGGCACCCTGAATTAAACAGCTTGGCACAAGGTCCAGCGGCATGGTTATGGCAAGTGTCATGTTATGCTCCCTTCCAGGAAAGAAGGACATGTGCCTCTGGATTGTGGCCAATGACAAGGTTATCTCAATTCTGTGATTTCTTTTTGCCATCGCTATCTTTGTATGTTTTTGTGTGAGTGGGTAATTGGATCTAGGATTAAATTAATATTAGTATAATGTGTTTAGGGGTACCCAAGTCACTCTGGAATCTGTGAATTTATTGCTATTGTGAGAAATGAAGGAGCAAAATATTGTGTATGTTAATGCAGCCATAGGACTCTGGGAAACCTGAAAGACAATATTGGTGTTTTGGGGGCAAGAGGGAGGCCTCCATAGGAAGGTTTCTTTTGAGGTCTCTCTGATGCTCTAGTGAGGGGGCACCAGAATGAGCAGGGCCTCTCTACTATTTCTTTCTTAATATTCTATTGTAAAATTTTCATTTGAAATTCTTGTAAATGATTAACACCCATTTCCTTTGTGTCAGCGGAAATTATTTTTTTATTATATTTTGCATTTCATTTAAAATATGTAAAGTTGTTTAAAAATTGTATGTTGTTTATTTTTTCCACTGTTCTTTAATTTTCTTCTTCTTTTTTGCTTAGCAAGACTTTGTCTTCCATAAAAGTACAGAATTCTATAGCAAATTCAAAACTAAAGTTGAAAATCTCTTGGAAATTATTCTTACTGGATGATTTGGTGTAAGAACCAATGTTTGGGGAATGTAGTATGATAGATAGGGTGCTTGCCAAGCACACAATCAACCCAGGTTCTATCATCAGTACCCCACATGGCCCCCTGAGCCCATCAGGAGTGCAGATACAGGAGTATCTGATACAGATACAGTATCTGACACAGATACAGATATAGTATCTGATACAGATACCTGAATACAGAGACAGGAGTAAGCACTTAGCACCACTAGATGTGTCCTTCCAAAACAAAACAAATAAAAATAACTTATTTTTACCTATTTTTCTATTGCTTATTCTATCACAGCATATATATCCACCAACCCCATTTCGATTCCTCCGCCCCTCTCGGAGAGCCCGGCAAGCTACTGAGAGTATCTTGCCCGCACGGCAAATCCTGACAAGCTACCCGTGATGTATTCGATATGCCAAACACTGTAAGAAGTGTCAAAATGGAGATGTTACTGGGTCCACTTGAGCAAATTGATGAACAACAGGAGGACAGAGACAGTGATATATCTTAAAATCCTTACACAACTAAGGTAGATTCTTCCACTGTTTTATTTTATCCAAATACACTAAAACAAGAGAATAATCTGAATCATTGACAAATCTGCAGAGTCTGAAACAATGAAGTATGTTGAATGGTTGTGCTAATTTGTGTGTGAAAATTTGGCCTTTTCATCAGCAATATATCACAAAGGAGGATTAAAAAACAGAACTGTGATTCTAAGATTTGAAAAAAAAAATATTACCATGCATGAGACCTACAGGAATCCCCTCCCTTACTTCAGATCTATACACGTTTATTTGTTGATTAATGCGAGTTCCCTTCCTATCCATGAACAAAATTCACAGAAGAAGGTCAATGTTGGGGAATGTGGGTTTCAACTCAGCCCAAGTTAAGGCTGGCTTAAGAAACCGAGAATTAGAGAAGGAATGTTTTTCCACAGAACAACTAGTGCTGCCACACACCACACCAAAATATTACTAAATAGTAAACAGGGCCAACTCTAATTAGGCTCATTTTGCAGAACCCTCAGCACTGTTTTGTGAGCTGCAGAGTGATGCAGCTTCCAGCAATCATGGCATGACCACGATGTCTGCTACAAATATTATTCCTGGAATCAGGACTAAGGTTCCTAGAAATCAGTGGTTTGAGGCAGGATTTCTTCTTGCTGCAAATAACCATGATGTGTTACAGCTGACTGTGGCAAAGTTGGTCTAAGTATGTCAGGGTGGAGAGGCAGAGCTGCGGGCGAGAGACACACAGAACAGACTCAGTGTGATTTATATGCACGAGATCCTGTGTACCAGGGCATGAGATGGGGCATGAGATCCTGTGTACCAGGGTGGTTTGACCAGAATGTAAGCCCCGGAGTAAAGTCTGGATCTGCAAACCAGGGCTAAGTTGACAGTTATGCTTTGTAACTGGGTCAAAAGTGGTGCAAGGCGTGCTGGGACACTGCAGATCTTTGAGGATCCAGTAAAGAAGTGGAAAGAAATAAGGAAATGAAACTTGGTTAAAAAAAAAAAAGCCCAGGGGAGAAGCAAGCCCAGGGGCTTGGAGAGACACAATAGTCTCTGTCTTTTTCTTGTAAATTTTATTTTATTGCAGATAGAATGTCGGACATGAGACCTATCCTTTTAAATGTTTGAAGGCATGCTGCAATATTGTACACTGCAGTGTTGTAAAGCAGAATCCTTGTCTGTAGCTATTCTTCTTGACTGAAACTTTATGCCAAGTAATTATCAACTCCTTGTTTTCTCATCCTTCCAACTCCTAAAAACTGCCTTTTTCATTTTTGAAGTTGAAAGTTCAGATTACTTACATAAATATACTCATGCATTTGCCTTTATGTCACTTTTCTCCCCTACTAAATAATGTTCTCTAGTTTTATCCATATCACTGCAATAGGAAGAAATGGCTGAATGATATGACAGTAAATGCATAGACCATGTAATTTTTGGTCTGTACATGGGTCCAAACCTGGTAGTGCTTGGAAGTTTATTCCTGGCTCTATGCCTAGGAGTTGCTCCCAGCAATAATGTTTTTACCCCCAAATTATGTTATTTTAAAATTGGTGATTGAATGGTGAGAATTTTTGTGGTGTGAAGATTCTTTATTTGCATCTTAACTCTTTGAAATCACAAGGCACAGATTATTATGAACACATTGTAGCTGGGGAAATGTAGGTGGCAGAGAGGAAGGTGAGCTCTTCATCCTTCCCAGGTATCCATTGCCAGAGCTGAAAGTCTACCTGAGCTGCGTGGTGGTACCAGTTTCAGGTAAAGGCCAACTTATCTGCATTAAGCAATCAGTTGGGTTCCGGGGAGAGCTCAAGGCTGTCTGTCCACCTTTCTCCCTACCAATACTTATATGATGCTTGATCTTAGTAAGCAGTAACTTGTCAATTTCTTGGTCACAGATCTCTTGCAGTTATGGGACGAGGGATGCTTTTTAATGCAAAGAATCTGTGCTGGACATTGTACTTGCATTTTAACCCCCTTCTCTTTCAAACCACAAGGCAGGATTATTATGAACACACTATCAATAGGAAAACCAAGACATGGATAGATTAACTACATAGTTGGCACAACATAATGGGAGACAAGAGCTTTACCTTACCCACAATGCATCTGTGGCCAAAGATGGCAGTAATTTTATCTATACTATGCACCAGTTGGGTTCTGGGGAGACCAGACCTCAAGACTCAACATGTGCATCTAGCAAGCAATAATTTGTCACTTTGTTTTTCACAGATGCCTCAGTGAATGCAGATATTTTTTAAGGGTAAAATAATTGATAATGATTCATGATCAATTCCCCCTTAGGAGGAATCCTGACATGAGAGGTAATCATATGGTCACTTTTACAGTTCTGGAAAAACACTAATCTGAGTTGCTGTTGCATTGATGCCCTGGGTCCAGATCATAAGAACTGGCCTTGATGTCTCTACTCCTTCCCCTTTCTTCTGGCCATTTGACACCCTCAAGTGGCTTGGGGCCACATTTATTCCTGGTTAGGACAAGTGTTAAAGGATATTCATATCACGGAGTTTCAAGAGAATCACAGAGGGTGAGGTAATATAGGACAAAAATGGAAACAGAAAACAAGTTTATAGAAGACAATGATAGAGGTGATCGGGACTGGAGATAAGATCAGGTCGAATTGACTAAGGAAAGGGAGTCAGAGAGGGAGGCATCCCAGGAAGCAGGGGCCTGCCAGTAAGGTATTCTGGCGCAAGGTGGTGCTCCATGTTCTTTTGAAGCTGCAATTAAATTCAGTTGGCAGAATATGAGTACCAGAACAGTTTTGTTTGAAAGTTACGAACTGTTCAAAGAAGAAATCCGAATGGCAAAAAGGCACATGAGAAAATGCTCTACATCACTATTCATTAGGGAGATGCAGATCAAAACAACAATGAGATATCATCTCACACCACAGAGACTGGCCCACATCCAAAAGAACAAAAGCAACTGGTGTTGGCACGGATGTGGAGAGAAAGGAACCCTCCTTCACTGCCGGTGGGAATGCCGACTGATTTAGCCCTTTTGAAAAACAGTATGGATGATTCTCCAAAAATTAGAAATTGAGCTCCCATTGCTCCCAGCAATACCACTCCTAGGAATATATCCTGGAGAGGCAAAAAAGTACAGTCGAAATGACATCTGCATTTCTATGTTCATTGCTGCACGATTCACAATAGCCAAAATCTCTAACACTTATTTTCTTGTAACTTTAATTTGTAGTGTGGGTTTCAGAAAAAAAATCCTATTTTTCTCATGTTTTGCAATTAAATTATGTGCTTGAGAGAATAACCTTTAGTTAATATTCACTTGGAAGAAAAAGTATTTTAAAATAGAATTTATGTTGATTTATTAACCACACTTAAAAAAAATAAAAAAGATCTTGCCACGTGGTGTGGATTAAACAATTTTGGTTTTTCACAGAGACGTCAACTCCTATACCCCAGCCATCTCTTTAAATCAACCCACAGGACCACAAACTCACCTCTGCTTAAAGCTTTGTGGTGAGTGAGCCCACTCATTCCTCCTGCTGAGGTGTCTATTGTTGGCTCCAGCTCTTCTAGAGCTGTACATGTAGCTGCTAAGGACTCCCACCCATCGTGCTCAGCTACCTTGGCTATCTTTCACTTGGCTTTAGTTTCCTTGCTCTCCCAAATTTTGGGAGGGGGGCTGGATCAATAGCACAGCGGGTAGGGCGTTTGCCTTGCACGCAGCCGACCTAGGTTCGATTCCCAGCATCCCATATGGTCCCCCGAGCACCGCCAGGAGTAATTCCTGAGTGCATGAACCAGGAGTAACCCCTGTCCATTGCCGGGTGTGACCCAAAGAGCAAAAAAAAAAAAATTGGGGAGGATATCCAGTTCCCCCAAATTCTAACCCTTTTAAGTTACTTCACCCCCAAAATGAGTGTATTTGAAAACTCTATTTTAGATCCTGTACAGACTCTAGATCAGTACGGGAAATTGATACAATCAACACTACTAGAATCCCAAATGACTGAAGTTTGCATCCATGACTAGGGCCAGAAGTTTTGCTTATCTAGATCTCATCTCCTTCACTTTAAGGTAATGTTTTCCAAAATAGATTATACCTTATTTGGTGTGTGTGCATGTGGGGGGGGGGGGGACGAGGGGGAGATAGGGAGTGAGGTCCATGTGTTAATCTCAGAGGCAAATGGGAGAGAGATGTTTTCTCTTTGACCCTTCAAGAAGGTTTATTTCTAGGGAGTACTGGATGATTTTGTTTGTTTGATTTTGTTTGTTTGCTGGGCTCAGGGCTTACTCCTGGCTCTCTGCTCAACGATAACTTCAGAAAGTGCTTAGGGATCATATGCAGTGCCAGGGATTTAACTGAGGTTGGCAGAAAGCAAGACAAATAGCTTAGTGTAACATCTCTCTTTTTTTTTTTAATAAAAAAGCACAATTATCACTAGTTTTATTCTCTTTGGATTTCCAATGATTCAAGAAACCCAGTGTTCACACACTTCTGAGTATGGGGTTTCCCTCATGACTTTGTAATCAATGCCATGATGCCACGGAAGACTTTGCTTAGATGCCACATAACTGCACTCAGAGCAGCCCCTCTTCACAGGCTGGATGAGAGAAAACCCCAATGCACATATTGTCACGACTTCCACAGTCTGCCTTCTCAGTGTGGTTATTACACGCGGCCTCTGGACAGGTTCCAGAGCAGAAAGACTTTCTCCCGTCAGGCTGGCTCCAGCTCCAGACCAGGACAGCTGTCCCCACTCAAGAACACAGCTGAAGACACACTCCACTTGCTGGTTCCAACTTTGGGTTTTTTTTAAATTTGTTTGTTTTTGTTTCCTAAGTTTAGAGTGTATATTTATTAGTTTTAAAAATACTTAAACTCTTACAACTCTCTGCCATGATTTATATATTCCATGGTTCTTGATTTATGCTGGTTTTAATTATTTTCCTTTTGTATTTATATTCTTTTTTCCACCCAATTTTATAATAGATATGCTTTTCTGGATTTATTGCCCCCTTTTTTCATACTATTTATGGCAAGTAGTTGTTTCTTGTTCTTTAGCCTTTTTCATAATTATATTTATTTGGTTATTTTTCATCTTGTGGGTATTTTCTCTTTCCTCTGCTCCTAAATTCCTTGGTCTTTCAAGATAGGTTTCTAAGCCAATTTTTTAAAATCTCACTAGCTCTAGTTATAATTCCTTCCTTTTGTGGAGATGTTTATGCAACTGGTTCTTTTACTTTATTATTCTATTTACCATTTATTTTTGTGTTTTCACTTTTTCTTCTAATTTTAAAACATTTTTGCTGCAGGGATTCTTTTCTACAACTTTAGCACAGCGGTAGGGCGTTCGCCTTACAAGCGGCCAACATGGCCGACCCGAGTTCGATTCCTCCGCCCCTCTCGGAGAGCCTGGCAAGCTACCGATATGCCAGACACAGTAACAACAAAGTCTCCAATGGAAACGTTACTGGGCCCGCTCCAGCAAATCGACGATCAACGGGAGGGCCTCGAGCAAACCTATTGGACTGGAGCGATAGCACAGCGGTAGGGCGTTTGCCTTGCACGCAGCCAACATGGTCGACCCGAGTTTGATTCCTCTGCCCCTCTCGGAGAGCCTGGCAAGCTACCTAGAGTATTCGATCGATATGCCAGACACAGTAACAACAAAGTCTGCAATGGAGACGTTACTGGGCCCGCTCGAGCAAATCGATGATCAACGGGAGGGCCTTTACTTTACTTTACTTCATTGTTTTATTCACAGTTTTTTCACAACTCATTTATTTGTCTATACATATTTCTTTCATGTGAATAGCTAGGACATGAATTTGACCGTACACTCAGCAGAGAAAGAACAGAGGCACCATGTGCTAACGTAAGCCATATTTTTTAATTTATTCAACGTAAATTCTTCCTGTAATTTATGTATTGCATCTTCTAGAATGACAGCTATATAGTATCAGAGACAAATAAAATTTTAACTCCTGAATGTGTTGTAGGTTGTTCAATACTCCCTTCTCCACTCCTTGCACCTTAAGGCTTACTTTTCCAGTTCCCTGCAGGCAGGTTGTGTCTTTTGACAGCTTCTAATTGGATTTGAGTAGAATCACTTGCTATCAGTTCTGGCTTGTGGCAACTGAGGGGGTCCTGTTTTGAGGTGACAGACTTATCCTTTCAACACTGCTGGGATCTCAGAGTCCATGCTTGAAAGATGGCTGCTTATATCTGCAATACACTTTTATATACATAATAAGTGATTTTTTTCTCCCAAAGAGGAATTGAAAGAGCTATGCTTGGAATATCACATTTCACTCAAGTGAGAGAAAGAATCCGGAGTTCCGACCTCCATCGACGATCAAGAATCAGGGGCGCTGTCTCGTTTGCCAAGGCATCAAAAATTAGATGGGCTGGTCACATAATGAGATTTAGAGACGACCGCTGGACTAGAGCTGTTACCGACTGGATTCCAAGGGATGTCAAAAGACTGCGTGGTCGCCCACCTACCAGATGGTCAGACTTCTTCATCAAGACCATGAATGATCAGTTTGAGGCTCTTCGTGTTCCTAGAACGAACAGACGCCATTGGGCTACACTAGCACGCGACAGGGACAAATGGAGACGTTACTGGCGCCTGCTCGAGCAAATCAACGATTAATGGGAAGTCAAGTGATCAAGTGATCAATAAGTGATTTTTTTCTTATTAAGTCATAGAGATTTGTTACTTGGTTGTTATCGAGCATAACCCAGCCTGCCCTGATGATTAGTGTTTACCAAAATGTGTGTGTATGTGTTTGCATCACTGCTAATCTTTCCTTTACTTAATGAATACTTTTAGCATGATATTTGAGCAATCTGCATCTATTCTCGGCATGTTTTTCCTTTTTAATTCCCACCATCGATGTTTCCCACTGAGCTACATTTTTTTCTTGAGTTTCATATTCTACTGTTTTGTCACTGAATATCATCTACCTAGACGTTTTATTTTTATTACTCTACATCTGTCTCATGCTGTTTTTTTGTGCTGGAATTCTTTATCACATATTAGAATCCCTACTGAACTTCCTGAAAGAACTCCACCTGTCAACAATCATCATTCTCTCTTGAATTGAATCTCCATAAATCTCAGGGATTATTTTTTCACTCTCCAAGTGGCACCCCAAGATATTGATATTATATTTTGTAATTGATCACACTCCATCATTGTTAGTTGATGGTCTACCTTTTCCACTTATGTGGTTCTGCAAATAAAAAGAATTCAAAGAAGTGTGGCATTGTGTTTGATCCATGAAGCACTTTGTTATTGTTAGTTTTACAGGTTTTCCTTTCTTTCTTTGTAGATGTGATAGTGATTATTATCATTTTTATAGATTCTTATTTTCCAATACTTTGAGACAAAGCTGTGAGTTAATTGAAATAGTATTAATTTTTTTTAGTTGTGATAAATTTTACAAGTTCATTTCTGTGAACTTCAGTATTTTAATCCACAAAATTGGGGAAGTATGACAAATAAAAGTGTTGTTGTATGTTGCATTGTTCCTAATACATGGTCCTAGAACTTATGTATTTATTAAATGGTTGTTATGGTTAATATCTCTGAAATATTAAATAATGTTTTCCTACTAAGCAGTGTTATTTTTTTGGTGTGGTAGGGATATGAGTTGCATTGTATAGATTTTAAACTTGGAAGTAAACCTGTGCTATTTTATTTTTATTATCATTTTTATTTTAAACAATTACATTTTAAAATTTACTTCCCCCCATTTTTATGGTTGTGCTATGATTTACAATACTGTTTATGATTGTAATGCGTATATATTTTTTCAACACCACACCCACCACTAGAATTCCTGCTTCCCTCCACTCATGTCCCAAGAACCCTTTCCACTCCAACTTCTCCAATGTGTTCAGTTCTTCTGCAAATTAACTTCTTACTTTCCTGCTTTAGGGCACTTGTTTCTCCCTTACTGTGTCTCTTTATATGAGACAGATCATTCTGTATCTGTCCCTCTTCATTTTACTTCACTCAGCCAAGACACCTTCTAAGAGTTCCATTCATGGGACTAGATGAAAATATAGAAGCTCAGTTCTCAGTTTTTTTTTTTTTAAATTTCTCAGTTTTAAAGAAATGTCCTTATTGCTTTAAAAAGAGGGAGAAAAAGAGTCGACATTCCCATCAACAGTGGACAAAAGTCCCTTTTGCCTCATTTGGGTCAGCACTGGATACTTTTGTTCTTTTGGTGTGTGCTGTTATCACTGTGTGAGATGATACCTCACTGTGGTTTTGATTTGCAGTTCCTTAAAGATAAATGATAGAAGCATCTTTTCTGCATACCTATTGGCTGTTTGTATGTCTTCTCTATGGAGTTTCTGCTTCTCTTTTTCTCCCCAATTTTTTGATGGAGTTAGTTTTGGTTGGTAAATTTTACAAGTGCTTTATATACCTTGTTTATCAGTTCTTTGTTGGATGAGTGTCAGACACATAATTTTTCCCAGAAAAAGTCATCTTTTTATTCTAGTCACCATTTCCTTTGTGGTGCAGAAACTTCTTTTTATGCCTGGGGAGGATGTGCATCCATGGATGCACAGGATTTACTCCTGGCTCTGTGTTTGAGGGTCATTCTGGGCAGTTCTCAGGGAGCCTTATATAATCTCCTTAAATAAATCAAAACTCAGGTCAGCCACATGCAAGACAAGCTCCTTATCTGCTGTGCAATAGCTGCAGCCTCATCTTCTTAATTTGATGTAATGTAATGTAATGTAATGTAGTGTAGTGTAATGTAATGTATTTATTTTGTGTCTGCTTAATTATGCCATTGAGTCAGCGAGTATACTACAGTTCCATGGAGTTCACCTGTTTCTCTCAATAAAATTTATAAATTGAGATCTGATAGTGAGATCCTTAATATGTTTGACTTTGTGTATGGTGTGAGATAGAGGTTTTTCCGTTTTCCCTACAACATTTGTTGAAATCTTTCCTTGCTAAATTTCAAACTCTTTCTTTCTTTCTTTCTTTCTTTCTTTCTTTCTTTCTTTCTTTCTTTCTTTCTTTCTTTCTTTCTTTCTTTCCCTTCCTTCCCTCCCTTCCTCCCTTCCTCCCTCCCTCCCTCCTTCCCTCCCTCCCTCCCTCCCTTCCCTCCCTCCCTCCCTCCCTCCCTCCCTCCCTCCCTCCCTCCCTCCCTCCTTTCTTTCTTTCTTTCTTTCTTTCTTTCTTTCTTTCTTTCTTTCTTTCTTTCTTTCTTTCTTTCTGTCACCTGACCATATACCTGATGGTTTGTCTCTGGGATCCCAATTCTAATCTGTTGTTTAAAGTGTTTGTCCTCATTTCAGCACCACACTGTCTTCATTAGTTACTTAAAGGACCTGGATCATAGTACAAGGGGTAGGACGTTTGCCTTGCATGAGGCCAAACTGGGTTCAATCCCTGGTATCCTGTATTGTCCCTCAAGCACTGCCAGGAGTAATTCCTGAGTGCAGAGCCAAGAGTAACCCTGAGCATAGCTGGGTGTAGCCCCGAAAGCAAAACTAGATAAATAAATAAATAAATAAATGTATTTCCTCTCTTCACCTCTTCTGTTTTTAAAAAAATTACTTAATTACTGTAGTTTATAGTACAGTTAACATTAGGTTAAAAAAAAACTACCTTATTTTTTCTTAAGATTGTGTTTTTATTTGGAGAGTTCTATTATTCCATATAAATTTTAACATTATTTGGTCTATGTCTCTAAAATTGTCATATTTTAATCTCCCATTCGCATATCTCCACGTCCCCACCCCACCCCCCTACACACACCTGGTTTCCACACGGAGGATGGTCCTTGATGATGACAACTTGAACAATTGGCAATTGTTCTCTATTTAGAACAATTTAACAAATCAGAGTTCAAATACAGAGATGGAAGTCATTCCCTAGATCTCTATTTTTGCCTCCATGTTATTATGCCCTTTTGTCTCTTGAAGGTCTATGTTATGTCATGTTCTGGGATTGGAACTTGAGTTGTGACATCTGGAAGTTGGAAAGTGGGTCACATGTTAAATCAATGACACACATTGAGTGCTAGGAAATAGGTGTGCTTTAGAAATAATGTGAACAGCTAAAGTATAATACTTATGAGTTGTGATCTACAATTCCAACTAGAATTTCCTGGGCTGCTTCCTTCCTCTTGTTGGATATCCATCCAGTAGCTTTCTTGAATAGAAAGCAAGCAACCAACCTGAATTTGATCTCTTGTACCTAATATGGTTCTCTGAGCCTATCAGGAGTGATTCCTGAGCACAGAACCAGGAGTAAGTCCTGAACACAAATTACTTCTGTACAAAATAAAAAATAAGAATAGAAATGTAATGCTATTTCTATTAAAGCCTCCAGAAAAATCTTTAAATTTTTTAAAATTTTATGAAGGAAGATAGTCTTAATTGAAACTTATTTAGAAGGATGTGATGGGAGAGAAAGGGAGAAGTACATATTTGAGAGAGAACACAGACTTCTCTAGAATGGAAATAAGCAAGCAAAGAAGCAGAGACAAGCAAGTGAGATAGGTGTTGAAGGGAGAACACGGGCTTGAAGATGAAGTCAATCTCTACAGTCTGATAAAGCTTATTTCAGTTATCTTATTAGCACAGTCTTTGCTTGGCTACCTGCTTGTGAAATACTTAAAGATGATGAACATTTAACGGCCTGTATTCTATTAGGTCTCCAAAAGGCCACAGTTCCTGGGAAGATAGGTGATTGGCTCTCCACAGTGAGCATGGTGTCACATTTCACTGTCTTCTAGCATTTGCACTTGGCTAAGACTAGCTTTGAATCCAGTGTTCTCTGGCATGTGGACAAGCAGTGGACAGGGAATCATATTCTATCATTAAAATTCCTATAAGGGCTAATGAGGTGTTAACAAAATTCTACTCTGGAAGTCTCTCCATATGTGATGTGCACTCTAGATGTATACTAGTAAATATAACGATAAAATTGTTTATAGTATCCTCTTATTGACAATGTCTATAATATTTTTTAAAATAATAACTTCAAAATATAGTGAAATAAGAAACAATAAATATATGATTGATAATTACGGCAAATTCTTTATAAAATTAAGTGCATAGAATTCTTTCTAAAAGTGACTCCATTCTGGAGTGTAGTGTACCTCTATGTGCTCTTTGGGCATACTGAAGTCCTGGGGTCCTCTTGGCTTTGATCTCCCTCATTCAGAAATAGATTGTTCTTATTTACCCTATACACACCCCTTACGAGGCAATAACTGTATGCTAAGTGAATTAATAATTAATCAATAAGTCAATGGGCACCTTGACAGTGGATAAAGGTTACTCTAGTTTTAACCTATCTCTGTGACAGCCAGATATTAAAGTGTGTTTGTCTTTGTGATTGTCATTTAATCTTTGGGCATCATACCACTCATCTCTAAAAGAAGGATGATAAATATGCTCTCATGAAGTTGAGAATATCCCAAGTAAAGCATGTGAAATTCCTAACCTAAGGCTTAGGTGAAATCTGTAATACAACATGACAAGGTCCCATGATGGAAAAAGAGAATAGTAAACCTCTCAGACATCAGAAGAGCACAAATTGGAATAAGGGAATAGGAAGTTAGATTTTGTCACCCTTTGGTGTTTTAGCTTATGGAAGGTTTCAGATCAGAAGGTTGAAAAATTTTGGTGGTGTTAGGCACTTTTATAGGTACATTTTAAAAGGTTTCCCATTTCTTTTGTTTGCAGAAAGAGTGGCGGATGAATCTCAATGCAGTGCCCGACTTGGAAAGTTTTCTGATCAGTATGTGACTGGGTTGGTTCCTGAGATCTCATTCCCATCACTCATCAGTGGATGGTCATAACACGAAGATCTTCAGAGCATGAGGAAATAGCACACTCTCTCTCTTCATCCTAGTGAAACACCTTCATTCTGCAGTGTTAATCAATGATAATCTAAGTCCTACAGTTGAAATAAGCAGGATTGAATAGAGCCCTACATATAATCAGCAAAAGGATAGATGGTTGTTAATTCTGAAGCTTAGAATGGGATCCTAAGTGTTGGGAGGTAAGCCACTGACCTGGAACTGAAACTGTTAGGCATAGTGAGATAGCTATTGGTTCCTCTTTGTTCCAGATGTCTCCTGAATGATGACCAGCAAAGATAATACTGCCATGGGTGTGAGACTTGATCTCTCTCTATGTACATCAAGCTGTTTTCTCCCCTGAGAAATGTCCTGGTAGTATGCCCTGCCTCACTGTGCCACCTTATGCCTAGAGCTTAGCTTTTTTATTTTCCTCAGTAGGGGCAGTCAAAACTATTATTAGGGTGTCAGATGGAGTTTGACTTACTTGAATACCAGTGTGCAAATAAGAAAGCATGACTGTTCCCAGAGAAAGTATAAGCAGAAATCAAAGAGTATGCTGGATGTCACACTCACAGAAACTACTCTTATTTGGAAATCAGCCCCGAGGACAGGCCTGGGCAGGCCTCAGAGCAGTGTTATCAATCCACATAAGAGCCAACTGGCCTACGCTGCTGGAGTCTTTAGCATTACGATCCAGAGAGCATAACTGGAGAATCTTTATGGGGAACAATCATGTCTAGTTTCTGTCCACTGAGGCTCTGGATGTATTTCTTCCTTTTCCTGCACTGCTTTAGTAGAGGGAGTTTGGGCAGATGATCTGGGTGCCACTAACTTGTACCTGTTAGGGTGAAGGTAATCTCATCTTTCTCAGGGCCCTTATGGTAATGTGATGATCTATTTATAAATAGCCTAATTTGATTGTGAATGATTTGAGGGCATATTCGTAAATTTATACCTCAGAAGAGATTCTGTTGCAAGGACAAGTCAATGGAGGGTAGGGAATAGTGGCAAGATCTATTTCAACCCAGATGAATTACTGATTTTGCTTAAATAATCTCTGCCCAACATCTCCCCATGCCCCCCAACCCCCCCAAAAAACCCAAACTCTAAAGAAATTAGGTGACCGTGAGGGTACAGAAAAGAGGTCTTTGATGCATTCTGTGCAAAGGTGTCAGTATTCACTTAAATTCTTGGACCCTGAGAAGATTACAGTCATCATAGCAATAATCTTAATAATAACCCTAGCTGAAATTTAGTCAGGATTGCCATTTTGTCAATGTTACAGTGCATGAAGATCATCCACTGAGCCCAAATTGAAATACTACATGACAGTGCACCAAATTACCAAAAAGCTTTGTGTGAGATTTAATCATGCTTACCAAATTTAAAAGCAGTAGTACTAAACTGATAAATTAGCAGCCAAGTTTAATGCAACATAACAAAATTTATCCTTAAACATAGAGTGAAGTCCTTGTGTGCTTTGTATGAATGCAAGCTACAACATAAAAGGTATAATTAGACATAAATTCTAAAGTTCATAAGATACCCTCATGGGCAAAAAAATAGACGAGTCCTAAGAGAAGTGACTTCTCTCCATTTGGGTGATGGACTGTTTGCTCTGGAAACACTGACAGGTGAGGGTGGGGGCCAGTCTAAGGAGAGGAATCCTCAATGAAGTCTGAGACACTGTAACCCACTAGAGAAAGGAGTGGTGGAGGAGCAGAAGGTCTGGATTTAAAAACATATTCCAGACAATGATTAAAACAGAATTACTGAGCTGGCAGAGAGATAGGGGAATATGGGCAGATCCTTTCCCGGTGGAGGGAAAGTGGCGAGACACATACTTCACCCATAGTGTCTGTCCTTCCAAATAATCATTTCCACTTATGTCACACACCAGAATTAAAATTTTATTTTGTCAAAAAATAAGTTTTTACAGATTTTAATTTTGTTTTAATATGATCTTTTTGTCCTGTATACCTTTCTAGCTTTCTAGCTCCTACGCAGTGGGTTGGGCATTTGCCTTGCATATGGCGACCTGGGTTCGATCCCCAGCATCCCATAATGTACCACTTAGAGTAATTCCTGAGTGAAGAGCTATTGATGTGTGTACCTTAAAAGTAAAAAAAAAATTAAATTATGCATTTATGTCTCTTTTTGTCTGTCATCTCTTCTTCCCCTTCCCTCTTTGTGTCTCTCACTCCCATGACCAGTCCCTCCCTCACTGGGTATTTTTATTAGTCATGAATTATATCACAGTTGTTGACTTAAGTGGGGGTGAGGTGGCATAGGTCAGGGATGGGAGCATTACGACAATAATAGAGAGAAGTGATCACTCTGGACTAGGACTAGGTGCTGAAAGGAGGTAAAGTGATATGCATGGTACCATCTCAGTGACAGTAATGTAAACCACAGTGCCTAGAATGGGGGAGGAAAGGGAAAAAAGGAAAAGGTCCCTACCATAGAGGCAGGTGGGGAGCAGGAGAGAAACTGGAGACATTGGTGGAATAAGGAGGACACTGGTGCTGAAACACTGTAAACCTGAAATGCAATAACTTTGTAATTCACGGTAATTCAATAACAAAATTAAAAAGAGCAGAAGGACCTCTCTTGCTCCTAGAAGAGAAAGACTGAGAGATTTGTAGTTCCTGGACTGTATATCAAGAGATACAAACACAAGCACTGTCCTCCTGTTGTTCATCGATTTGCTCAAGCGGTCCCAGTAATGTCTCCATTTTGAGACTTGTTGTTACTGTGTTTGGCATATTGAATACCTCACGGGTAGCTTGCCAGGCTTTTATGTCAAGAGATATTTTTATTTTGGTTTAATTTTTCTACATGTTCTGCCAATTTTTTAATGAGATTTTTATTGATGTTCTCTGGAGCCTCCCCAAGAGATGAACACTCAGCTTCTCAGGGGAAAGCTGTGTAAGAAGTCTGCCTGACCATAAGTTGGTGCATGTCAACAGTAGTTTTACAGAGTGGAGGCTTTACTGAGAACAGAGAAGCAGGCGATGGGGAAAGAGGGGTGCTGAGGCAGGGTGTTCATTTACGGTGTAATTATTGGTCTGAAGATAGGTCTCATGCCCTAGGATTATGATTGTTTTCACTTTAAAAATATATTAAGAATGTAGAATTGTTCAAGCAACATGCCTTAGTGTAAGCTATCTACAAGTTCCAGTTTGAAGAAGGATTTTACATGCAGAACTAAAGTAAAATTTTGCATGTGGGCCTCTGAAAGCAGAATGACTGAGCAGCCAGCAGTACCTCATCCCTCACACGACTTCTGCACTGAAGGAGCAGGTGGGAAGGGTGAGGTCTTAGCTTCTTGTCTGGGACTCCATCTGCTGGGAATGTTGGCATGGACCTGAATGCCAATGAAGGTGGGGTTTTAGGGGCACAGTCTTCACAATCACCACAGGTGTCTCTGCCAGGACCTGTCTGATTTGGGTCCCATCTAGAATGTGTCAGGGCTGAACTGATGTTGGTCTGCTTACTCTTTCTTTAGATTTCATTATTGATTATGACATGAATAGTTGTACTGGACAACTTCTGATAAGTTTCTCTGTCCCTGCCATAAACTCTCAGAAAATCTATGAATCTGATAAGATGAAATGAATAGAAACTTTGACAAAGAAGAAATCCGAATGGCTAAAAGACACATGAGAAAATGTTCCACATCATTAATCATCAGGGAGATGCAGATCAAAACCACAATGAGGTATCACCTCACACCACAGAGACTGGCCCATATCCACAACAACAAAAGCAACCGGTGCTGGCACAGATGTGGTGAGAAAGGGACACTCCTTCACTGTTGGTGGGAATGCTGACTGGTTCAGCCCTTCTGGAAAACAGTATGGATGATTCTCAAAAAACTAGAAATTGAGCTCCCATTTGACCCAGCAATACCACTACTGGGAATATATCCCAGAGAGGCAAAAAAGTATAGCCGAAGTGACATCTGCAATTGTCTGTTTATTGCAGCACTCTTTACAATAGCCAGAATCTGGAAAAAACCTGAGTGCCTGAGAACAGATGACTGGTTGAAGAAACTCTGGCACATTTACACAATGGAGTACTATGTAGCTGTTAGAAAAGACGAAGTCATGAAGTTTACATACAAGTGGTACTACATGGAAAGTATCATGTTAAGCGAAATGACTCAGAAAGAAAGGGATAGACATAGAAAGATTGCATTCATCTGGGGAACATAAAGTAACAAAATAGGAAACTAACACCCAAGTATGGCAGAGATTAGTACCAGGAATTTTACTCAATGACCCGGAGGACAACCACACATGTTAGGGGAAAAGGGAGCTCAGAAAGAGAAGGGAACACCAGGTGAAGGGTGTTGGGAGGATCCGCCCATGATGGGAGAGCATGCTGAGGGTAGACTGTTGACCAAGAATGGTTGCCACTCAATGCCTCTTTTGCCGACCATGGCACCCAAAAGGAGAGAGAGGGAAATGCCCTGCCACAGAGGCAGGGTGGGATAGGGACTGGGGGCGGAGAGGATGCTGGGATCCGAGGTGGTGGAGGGATGGGTGTTTTATCATTGTATAATCGAAACCCAAGCACAAAAATGTGTAAGTCCACAACTGTACCTCATGGTGCCTTACTATTAAAAAATAAATAAATATAAAAAAAAATAAAAAATAAAAAAAGGTTATAAAAAATTTAAAAAAAAAGTATTTCTTCAAGTAATAAACATAATAGGTGCCTCTCAAGAAGTACAGACTCAGGGCTTGGGGAATAGTACAAGGTTTGGACATAGGCCTTGGATGTGCCAGGCGTGGACTAGATCCCTGGCACTATGTGGCCTTCTGATTACTGCCAGATGTAGCAGTAATCATAGCAGTAAGTATCCCTGGAGTCTCCTAAGCATAGGAAAGTGCTTGAGACTCCGAGCACCTGCAAGATGGTCCTGGTGGTCCTTAGCACCATATCCATGGACCCTAGCAAAGGATCCTGTGGTCTGGTTGGCAGAGTATTTCCATGGAGTGGCCACTGAACATCCTTTGGGAGGCTCCTCCATTCCAAGAAAAGTAGATTGATATTCTATGTGGAATCTGACATCTGGGTCTGAGACATACCATACAGATGCCAATTCCTGGCCTCCTCTGGGAAGGGTTTCAGAGGAAGAAAGCCAGGGGACAGGTTACACTCAACAGCACCCAAGTTCTTCAAGTTCAGAAATGGAGTGTCCCATTCATTAAAAATGCTAGAGACTGTGCAAGTGAATCAGGGCAACATAGACACCCTAAGAAAGGGACACAAAAATGTCCCGAAGGGATTCCCTTTGGCCAGGCCATTCCCCCTAGAAAAGAGACCTGCCAAAGTCCACTTACTGCATCTGGACACATACCAATGTCCTGCCTCTGGTGTCCACTACTGTTGGGCTCTAGGGTCTGTGTGCTGACTGTGCAGTTGCTCTCCATGATGACAAAGAACAGAGAGGTGGAGAAAGGAGGCAGTGTGAGGCTCTGTATATGCTGTGTGAAGTTCAGCAGACACTGGAATGGAAGGATCGTTAAAATGATTACCCTCTTTAATCTTCTTACTTATACCTGAAAACTCTATCCGCTTCTCCAAATGATATGGTTCCATTCATAAGTCTGGGTTTTTGGAACTTTTGGATCTCCCAGTTTAAAAGCACAAGGGTTTGGTCTCCTGAACTGGGGAGAACTCTGTGCATACCGGCCCCCAGGCAGCCAGACTTAACTGCTTAGAAGAGCAAAGGGGGTGGTCATACCTTTTGCATACCGGCCCCCAGGCAGCCAGACTTCCCAGGTTAGAAGAGCAAAGGGCGTGGTCTCCGAAGAAAAAATCGCTAAGCAGCGCCAGTTAATTCCCCCCATTATATTTATACCATTAGAGCCACAAATTCTTCTTTGGAACCCACTAGGGCAACTGCATCACCCAGATTAGGCCAATAGTTTCATAGCCCCTACTCCAGTCTACATTCCTTCCAAAATGCAAAAGCAACTTTGAGCAGAAGAATCCACACTGCAAAGGTCACAATGGTAAAGCAACACCGAACCTCACCAGGCTTTGTGAGTGACACAACCAGTAATAAAGAACTATATAATCTCTCTGATAAGGAATTTAGAATAGAACTGTTACAGATGCACAAAGAGCTCAAAGAAACAATGGGATGCACTGCCTATAAAATACAGAAGAATATGAGAGCAGATACTGGAAGATGCAAATGAAAATGCAAGCAGAAATGACAAATATGTAAAAACTGGGGGTGGGGGGAGGAGGACGAAATGAAAAACTCACCAGAAGGCCTTAGAAGAGAGCAGCTGAGGACCAAATAAGTGAGCTCCAAGTTGAGGTGGAGAAAATCTCCAGATTACAGCAGAAGACGGAAAAGATCCTCAAAATAAACCAACAGATGGCAAGAGAAAGTTGGATCGAAGCCATGAGGAACAACATAAGAATCATTGGAGTACCAAGGGTCAGGAAGAAAACCTTGATGAAGAAGCAACGTCAGAGCTATCATTGCTGAGAAGTTTCCAGAGCTGAAGAGTGCGTGCACCCAAATCCAGGATGCGCAAAGGGTACCAGCTAATAGAAATCTAAATAAAAATACCCCAAGACACATCTTAATCAGAATGACAAAAGCATAGATAGAGCTATAATACTGAAAGCAGCATGATCAAAGAAGAAAATTTCTTATAAAGGAGCATCCCTAATATTCACAGCAGATTTATAAGATGAAACCTTCTGGACTCAAAGACAGTGGTGGGATAGAGTAAGCAAACTCAGTGGAATGAACATCTACCAAGAATACATTACTCAGCAAGACTCTCATTCATATTTGAAGGAACAATACACAATTTTACTGATAAATAACAGCTTGGGAACATCATAGACTCAAAACCATTGTTAAAAGAACTAAGTGGGCTACTTTAAGACAAGATAAGACCCACAGGTACACCAAACTCCTACATAAAGATGGCACAAATCCTCATCACAATAACCTCTTGGAATGTCAGTGGATTAAATGCACCAATCCAGAGACACAGAGTGGCAGGATGGATTAGAAAACTGAGCCCAACATTCTACTGTCTGCAAGAAACACATCTGAACAGTCAAAGCAAACAACAAGTTCAAAGTCAAAGGCTGGAAAACAATTCTCAAGCAAACAACCCCCTTAAAAAATGGGGTGGCTAAACTTGTATAGGACCACATAGACTTCATGCTGAAGAAAGTTATAAGAGAGAGTGAAGGTCATTTCTTAATGATCAAGGGATTGGTACATCAGAAAGAACTCACATCCCTAAAAGTATATGCACCTAGTGAAGGATCAGCAAAATATTTAAAGCAACTGGCAATAGATTTGAGAAAATACATTGGTAACAACACAATAGTAGTTGGATATTTCAATTCTGCTTTGTCACCCTCCCAGACTAAAGCTCAAGCTCAGCAAGGACATTCTTTACTTGAAGGAAGAAATGGAAGAGAAGGAATATATATATATATATATATATATATATATATATATATATATATAACTTTTCTTCCCCCCAAAATGGAATACACATTCTTCTCCAGTACACATGGGACAGTCTCCAAAATAGACCACTTGGTGGGTCACAAAACATATCTCATTAAAATCAAGAAGATAGAAATTGTATCAACTATGTTTTCTGACCATGATGCACTGAAAATGGAAGTTAAACACACATGAAAACAGATAATCAAGTCAAACACCTGGAAATTAAATAGCTCACTACTGAATAACTGGTGGGTTAGAGAGGAAATCAAAGAGGAAATTGAAAGATTCCTGGAAACATATGAGAATGCAGACACGAGCTATAAGAACTTGTGGGACACAGCAAATGCATTGTTAAAAGGAAAGTTTACAGCTCTGCAAGCCTTCATCAGGAAGGTAGAAAGGGCCCACATCAATAACTTTACCCCACAGCTTAAGATCTTAAAAAATGACCAACAAAAGAAGCTCAAATCATGAAGAAGGAAGAAAATAATAAAACTTAGAATGAAATGAAATCATCTGGAATCCCAAAAAACAGTCCAAAAGATCAACAAACCAGGAGTTGGTTCTTTGAGAAAATAAACAAGATCAATAAACCATTAGCTAAAGAGGCAGAGAAACCTAATAAACCAAATCAGAAATACGAATATCATAACAGAAACTACATAAATTCATAGAATCATCAGATTGTAAAACTTGTAAATCTTTATAGCATTAAACAAGAGAGCCTTGGAGAAATGGTAAATTCTTAAATTCTGATAACCTCCAAGGCTGAATATTTGAATACAGGAAATACAAGAAAATTTGAATACCTGAACAGACCTGTCACCATCAAGGAAATTGAAATGGTAATCAAAAGTCTCCCCCCAAACGAAAGGTCCAGCCCAGATGGATTCACTAGTGAATTCTTTCAAACTTTCAAAGAATACCTACTGCTTTTGAATCTTTTCCATGAAATTAAAGAAACATTAACACTCCTGAACAGTTTCTATGAGGCAAATATCACCTGATACCCAAAGCGTCAGAGACACCACAAAAAAAGAAAATTACAGACCGATATCCCTAATGAACAAAGAGGCAAATATCCTCTGCAAAATACTAGCAAATAGAATTCAACAACTCATCAGAAAAGATCACACACCATGACAAAGTAAAATTCATCCTGGGGATGAAAGGATGAATTAACATATGTAAGTCAATGAACATCACACATCATATAAACAAAAGAAAAGATAAAAACCATATGACCATATCTGTAGATGCAGAGAAAGCATTTGAGAAGGTCTAGCTCCATTCATGATAAAAACTCTCAAGAAAATTAGAGTTGAAGGGATTTTTCTCAATATAGTCAAAGTCATCTACCACTTGCCCACAGCAAGCATTATGCTCAGTGGGGAAAAACTAAAGTCTTCCCTCTAAGAATAGGCACAAGACAAGGTGCCCACTCTCACCACTTCTATTGAATATTGTATTGAAATATTTGCCATAGCAATTAGGCAAGAAAAAAGACATCAAAGGCATCCAGTTAGGAAAGGAAGAAGTCAAACTCACTATTTGCAGACGACATGATGCTATTTTTAAAGAATCCTAAAGACTCCACAAAAAAGCTTCTAGAAACAATAGAATTGTAGAGTGGCAACTTATAAAATCAATACCCAGAAGTCCATAACTTTTCTATGTACAAATAATGAAAGAGAAGAGAGAGATACAATTCCATTCACAATCATGCCTTAGAAAACTAAATACCCCCAACTCAGTTTAACTAAAGAGGTGAAGGAACTATACAAAGAAAACTATAAAACACTACTATAAGAAATATAAGAAGACACGGAAATATGGAAAAACATCCTCTGATCAAGGATTGGGAGGATTAACATTGTCAAAATGGCAATGCTCCCCAAAGTGTTATGCAGATTCAATGATATTTTTCAAAGAAATAGATCAAACACTCCTGTAATTCATATGGAACAAAAACCCCCACTAATAGCTAAAGCAAATCTTGGGGAAAAAGAAGATGGGACATATCACTGTCCCCAAACACAAACTGTACTATAAAGTGTTAGTAATTAAAAAGGCCTGGTATTGGAATAAAGACAGACCTGCAGAACAATGGAACAGAGTCCAACTCCAGAAAATGACCCTCAAGTACATTATCACTTAATTTTTGATAAAGGATCAAGAAATCGAAGTGGAGCAAGAAAATTCTCTTTAACAAGTGGTGCTGGGAAAACTGGGCAGCTACTGTAAACAAACAAACAAACAAATAAAAATGAACTCAGACCTCTTTCTCATGCCAGGCACAAAGGTCAGATCAAAATGGATTGAAGATCTCAGTATCAGACCTCAATCCATGAAGTTCATGGTTGAAAATGTGAGAAGAACTCTTCATGAGTTTAGCTGTGAAGCTAAAGACATCTGCAAGATGAAACACCACTGGGGCTAGAGCGATAGTACAGCGGGTAGGGTATTTGCCTTGCACGTGGCCGACCCGGGTTTGATTCCCAGCATCCCATATGGTCTCCTGAGCACCGCAAGGGGTAATTCCTGAGTGCAGAGCCAGGAGTAACCCCTGAATTTCCGGGTGTGACCCTAAAAAAATAATGAAACACTACTGACCAAGCACATGGAAGTAAAGATAAACAAATGGGACAACTGTAAACTCAAAAGCTTCTGCACCTCAAAGGAAACAGATACAAAGATACAAAGACATCCCACATACTGGGAAATAATACTTACCCAATACCCATCTGATAAGGGGCTAATATCCATGATATATAAGGCACTGGTAGAACTTTACAAGAAAAAACCTCTAATGCCATCATAAAATAGGGAGAAGTGAATAGAAACGTCTGCAGTTCTTTGAAGAAGTTTCTATTCACTTCTCCCTGTTTATCTTTACCTCCATTTGCTTGGTCATTGGTGTTTTATATTAACTTGCAAAAGCATGTTACATATAAAAATAATTTTTAAGTTGATCAAATAAATGGATGTAAAAATCAAGTCCATAAAATACATAGAAAAAAAGTAGGTGTCACATTTTATAGTATTAATGTTGGAGAATCTGAGTCTATAGCGATAATATGAATAAAACACTTTCCTTACATGTGGCCAACCTAGGGTCAATCCCTGGCATCCCATATGGTTCTTTGAGCCCCACAAAGAATAATTCCTGAGTGCCAAGTCAGGAGTAATCTCAAGAATCTCTGGTTGTGGCTCCAAAATAAAAACAAACAAACTAACAAACAGAAAATTAGAGATATCTTTGGGAACTTGACCTAATCGCAAAAGAAATGAAAGTAAAATAAGCAAAAAAATAATAATAGTTTCTTTCATTGAAACTAGTTCTACCAGTGCCTTATCAGTTAAGATATATATATGTATATATTTTTGCTTTTGGGGGGTCACACCCAGCGATGCACAGGGGTTACTCCTGGCTCTGCACTCAGGAATTACTCCTGGCGGTGCTCAGGGGACCATATGGGATGCTGGAATTCGAACCCGGGTTGGCCGCGTGCAAGGCAAATGCCATACCTGCTGTGCTGTCCTCCAGCCCCAAGTTAAGAGATATTTTAATAAATGGCAGGGAATATGTGCATCATTACAAATCAGACAGAAGATAATACAAAAATGCACAAGAATTCATAAAACTGAAACAAAAAATCAAATAGTAATAAAAATGTTGGCAGAGTATTAAAATATACATTCCTCCAAGAAGACAGAGATAGAAAACAAATACTCAAAACATGTCCATGACAGCTTAGTATTAGGGAAATTCAAATCAAAACACTATGAGATATCATCTTACACCTGTGAGAATGGCTATTATCCAAAATATAAGAGGAAATAACTATTGGAGAAGATATAAATAGAAATGACTCCTTTCATATTGTGGCTTTAAATGTAAATTGGTGCAAATAAAATGAAATTTGGAGATTACTAAAGGGCAGAGGAGAAGAGGAGGAGAAGAAGATGGAGGAGAAAGAGAGAAGGAGGAGAAGAAGGAGGAGAAGAAGATGAAAAAGGACAAAGGAGGATCAGGAGGAAGAGGAAGAAGAAAGAGAAGAAGGAAAAGAAGGAAAAGGAGAAAAAGCAGAGAAAGGTGGAGATCTATCTGATTCAGTTATCCTATGTCTAAGTATTTACTCAAAAATATGCAAAATAATTAGAAGATATATATGTATATATGTATATATATGTATATATGTATATATATGTATATGTATATATATATATATCTTCACTGTCCTCCCGCTGTTCATCGATTTGCTTGAGCAGGCACCAGTAACGTTTCCATTGTGAGACTTGTTGTTACTGTTTTAGGCATATCGAATACACCATAGGTAGCTTGCCAGGCTCTGCCGTGCAGGCGGGATACTCTCAGTAGTTTGCCAGGCTCTCTGAGAGGGATGGAGGAATCAAACCCGGGTCAGCCGCATACAAGGCAAACGCCCTACCTGCTGTGCTATCGCTCCAGCCCATATATATATATATATATATATATATATATATATATATATATATACACACACACACACACACACACACACACACACACACACGGGCTGGAGCGATAGCACAGCGGTAGGACATTTGCTTTGCACGCAGCCAACATGGCCAACCCGAGTTCGATTTCTCTGCCCCTCTCGGAGAGCCCGGAAAGCTACCGAGAGTATCTCGCCCGCACGGCAGAGCCTGGCAAGCTCCCTGTGACGTATTCGATATGCCAAACACAGTAACAACAAGTCTCATGATGGAGATATTACTGGGCCTGCTTGAGCAAATCGACGAACAATGGGAGGATCGTAATATATCTTTATCTATGTCTATATCTATATCTATATCATCTATATCTATATCTAATCTATATCTAGATATATATTCCCAACTCATTGCAACCAAAACCTGGTAAAAAGGGTCAGAGAGATGGCATGAGGGGAAATGAGCTGGCCTTGCATGCAGTGGATCCCAGTTTGACCCTCAACATAGCATATAGACCCCAGTTCAACCATGAGTTAGCATAGAGACAGGAATAAGTTGTGTATGGCACAAAAACCAACAAAGCAAAGCAAAGCAAAATCTGAGTGTGGAAAAGAGCTAAGATCCCACTGACAGACAGTGGGGTTATAAAGTTTGATACATATGTGATAAAAATATAAGTCATTAACATAGAGACAAACTCCTGACATTTGTTATAACATAAATATACCTTGAGGTTATTACTTTTAGTGATATAAACCCCGTGGAGAAAAGGAACTAAAAATTTTATTTGTAATGAAAAAACAAAAGTCAGAGATAATGCAGGGGTGAAGTTGATCCCTGGCACCACATGTTTTCTTTATCATCACTGGGTGCAGCCTTGGAGACTGCCATCAGGTTTGGCCCAAATAATTCCCAGGTCTCCTGAGAACTGTTTGAGAGGGACAGAGAGAAAGGAGGGATGAGTGATCAGTAGAGGCGAAGAAAGAGAGAAGAAAGGAACTTACTAAATTAAAAAAATTACGAGTTTAAAATCAAGTTATTGGTTGCCAGAAATATGAATAGATTGAGAAAAGCAATTGTATAAAACATGAAATTAGACTTTAATGGTAAATTCAATATAGTACATATGTTATTGGAAAAATAATATACTCATTGTAATAGTAGTGGCAGCTGGGATCACCTGCAGATCCCCATGTGAGCCTGACACAGCTAGACATCTACTTACTCCTGTTTCCTCAAGTTTCTCTGTCAAAGGTGGTAGGCCCATTGTTGAGAGCGAGAGACCACAGTTGAGCACGAGAGCAGAAAACTGTGGTCATGGGGCCACACTCAGAGGAATGAGTGTTTTTTATCTAGGGGGAGAAACAAAACGAGTGCACTTTGCTCATTACCATGCACCCACTAAAAATATTGCCAGATCCTTGTAAACCTTGCTTATTCCTTTGTACAGAAAAAAAACAGGGTATAAAAGGTTAACACTGGTTATTATCATTTTTTTTATGTGTGTCAGTCTCCGTGGCATGAGATGATATCTCATTGTTATTTTGATTTGCATCTCCCTGATGATTAGTGATGTGGAATTTTTTTTATGTACCTTTTGGCCATTTGTATTTATTCTTTTGAGGAAGTTTCTGTTAAATTTATTATCCCCAATTTTAGATGATGTTATATATATTTTTCTTGTAAGCATCACAAAGATCAATAACCAGTGCTGGAATGGATGTGAGGAGAAAAGGACTCTCATTCAATGCTGTTGAAATGCTGACTGATGCTGCCTTTTGGAAAACAATATGGAAATTTCTCAAAAAAACCTAGAAATTGAGCTTTTCTACAACCCAACAATACCACTCCAGGGTATACACCCCAGGGAACCAAAATTGCAGAAAAGACATCTGCACATTTATGTTCATTTCAGCACTATTCACAATAGACAGAATTTGGAAATAATCTGAGTGCCCAAGAAAAAAATTACTGGGATAAAGAAACTATGGTACATCTACACAATGGAATACTACACAGTTCCAGGAAAAATAAAGTCATAAAATTTGCTTATAAATGAGTGGACATGGAGAAGTATTGTGCTGAGTGAAATGAGTCAAAAGGAGAGGGACAGACAGAATGATTGCACTTATTCTCTATAAAAATATGAGAATAATACTCAAAGATAATAGAAATGAGGGCAGAAGAGTGGTCCATGGTTGGAAGCTTGCCACAAGTGTGTGTGTGTGTGTGTGTGTGTGTGTGTGTGTGTGTGTGTGTGTGGTGGGTGGTGGGTGGAGTGCAATTAGGACAGGGGAAGGGACCACCTTGACAATGATAGTTTGAAATGATCGTTCTGCACAAGAATTGAGTGAGTGCTAAAAGGGGGTAAAGTGAAATGTATGATAGCTTCTCAGTAGTGGTATTGAAAACCACAGTGCTTAAAAGAAAAAAAAGGAAGAGGGAGATAGAGATAGATGGATGGATGGATGGATGGATGGATGGATGGATGGATAGATAGGTAGAGATAGAGAGGTCTGCTATAGAGGCAGACTGCTGGAGTGGGTGCAAGAGGGAAACTGGGACATTGGTGCACAGAAATGTACACTGGTGAAGGGATGGGTGTTGGAACATCGCATTATTCAAACCAAATCAAGTACAACTTTGAAGCTGTGTATCTCATGGTAATACAAGTAAAAAACTCCAAAACCCCTCTACAGTTCTGTTGCTCAGAGCCCAGTTAAAGGAGACTATTGCTCTCCCCTGGGTCGGCCCATTTGTATTATTAGAACATTTTTGCTGCTACAAGTTCTTGTGAGTGTCCTTTGGTCTTTCAGTCAAATAGGGCCACTTTCCAACTCATACAAATATTGATTTAACATGATGCATACCTATACCCTACATCATTTTATAAACCAATATTACTTATAGCTGGTGAAAGCTAGTCATGTTTTATTCAACAAATATTTGTGACTAACATTCTAAATGATGGATAAAATCTCTTGTGTTCTGGGTTTACATTCTTACATTTCTGTGTGGGGAAAGTCAGTAAATATACATGAATAAACACATCAGCAAATAAGAGCATTTAAGATAGTGGATGGTTCAGCATGGAAAGTAAATCCAGGTGAGATGATCGGAGTAGGCAGGCACTGACTCTATGAGAACACAATAAGCAATGAACAGGTGTGTGGAAGGGCTTGCTGGGTGGAGCGAAACCACTTGAGAGATTCCAAAGTAATAGGCTCAGTGTCTTAGGCACACAGATACCAGAGTGGATAGCATGATGGAATGTTTTCCAGACCCTGGTTTGTTTCCAGAAGGGTATCATATTTTTGTAACAAGGTCTCTGAACTCTCCACTTTCAACCACAAACATGGAAGAATCTGGAGAAGTGAATGAATTTTACCCTGTTCCTACACTCTTCTCCCCTGCTCTACTGTGTCCTATCAGTGGATCCCAAGCAGCACCCCAAAGCTGTGGTTTAACATTTGGGTCACGGCTTGTGTTAGACACAAGAAAGGGGCCTTTTATGATTCAGTGGAAAGAATATTAAGACCAAAATCTGTTCATCCTTGAGCATGCAGGCATGATCTCATTAAGTGTGTATCAGGGCCAGGCCTGGATGTAGGATTTTTAAAGATGTTGAAATAGCTCCCCTCTCCCACCCCTGGTTTGATTTCTCCCAATTTTTGTTTGAGGAAATTGTCGCCATTAGTCTTGATGCTCCCACCTCCCCTTAAGTGAAAGGAAGGGCTAAGGATTAAAAGCCACAGGCTTCAGGAGATACATAGATAGAAGTGTGGCATGAAGAACATAGATGTAGTGATTCCATGATATTCTACGTCAAAAGCACTTGAGAAGATGAAGAAACTCATGTGCCAATATTTGGAAACTAAAATAAGGTTCATCAGAGTGCCTCATAAAATTTATAGAAACGTGATGTGAGGGAAGCTGAGTTAGGAGGCAGATGGGTGCTGAGCCTTCCTAGGGCAAGTAGCCTCTTCAGGCAACAGGAAAGAGTTCCAGCAGGAAGTCAGAAAGTGCTCAGATGAACAGTCAGGTCAAACATGCTCGGTATTTGGTGAGAAGCACATTCATTCAGCATCGAGGGCTTTGACAGAAGAGCTTTGACAGATGACCATCACTCCTTCAGCTTGATCCTCCTGTTTTAACCCGCGAAACAGGCCCTTGCACTACAAGCTGTGAATCCAAGAGAGAAGATTTATTGCCAACACAGTCTCTAGAGTTGGTTCTTTCTTTAGTTGGAAGGAATGTCAGCTTGCCACTGGGGATAAACTCTGTGTCCAAGCCAGGATGTGGAGGTAAAGAAGCTTTGCAACCCCCCTTTTCTGCTCTCTGCAACACAGGATCTGCAGAAAGTCTGCAGGCTCAGACTTGTCTAGCTTTCTGACAATTGCCACCAAGAAAGTTCAGGAAGGAGCATACTTTACTAATTGTGTTAACATCGAGTGGGCCCAATAAGGTCTCCATTTTTTTTGAGACTTGTTACTGTGTTTGTTATATTGAATATGACACGGGTAGCTTGCCAGGCTCTGCCGTGCGGGTGAGATACTCTCGGTAGCTTGCGGGGCTCTCCGAGAGGGGCAGAGGAATCGAACCTGGCTTGGCCAGGCTGGCTGTGCTCAAGGCAAACGCACTACCGCTGTACTATCGCTCCAGTCCATGTGAGCATAGTAAAGTAAAGTAAAGGCCCTCCCGTTGATCATCGATTTGCTCGAGCGGGCCCAGTAACATCTCCATTGGAGACTTTGTTGTTACTGTGTCTGGCATATCGAATACTCTCGGTAGCTTGCCGGGCTCTCCGAGAGGGGCGGAGGAATCGAACTCGGGTCGGCCATGTTGGCTGCGTGCAAGGCAGACGCCCTACCCGCTGTGCTATCGCTCCAGCCCTATGTGAGCATAGAGACTTTATTTTTCCTGAGGAGTACTTATTTTTCTTAAAGTTTTTTTTTCCGTGAATCTCTTAAGAAGTCTATATAAATTGAGGGTACATTCTAAAGCCAAACCCTCACTACTTTGTTTTGTTTTAGGGCCACACTGGCAGTGCTCAGGTCCTGCTCCTTACTCTGAGCTCAGGGATCACGCCCGGTGAGCTCAGGGGACCATGTGGGGTTCTGGAGATAGAATCTGGATTAGCTGCATGCAATGGGCAAGGCAAACAACCTACTCTGGCCTGCTTCTCCCTGTTATTTGCGAAGTGGGCATTGGTAATTCAGTGGGCACATGCATAATCTCCTATCCTTTGTCCACTGGTCCAATTTATAGGATCTAATTGTGCGTGCTCCTGTGGGCTCCACTCTGTGTTTCTGCCATCACAGGTGAGGAGCTCCTTAGAGACATACGTCACAGAGTGCAATATCCTTTCAGTGTGAGGTCACGGGGAGCTTTGGACGTCTTCTTCCCAAAGCCTGGGGACCTTCAGGCCTCTCCATGTCTCCGGTGGAAGTGGGCTGTGGGTGAGGGATAGTGAAGGAGAGATCAGCCCCAGGGTTCAGTCTCTGTTGTGGAAGTACAGAGAGGACGAGTGCAGAGAGAGAAGGAACGGGGTAAGTACTGGTCCTTTATCCAGGGACTGAGAACGTATACTGCTATGAGTGAAATCAGGGACCTGAGGACATGAGTGAATCTTTTTTTTTAAATTTTTTAAACATTTTCTTTTATTTATGTATTTACTTAAAAATATTTTTTATTAAAACACCTTGATCTACAAAGTTGTTCATAATATAGTTGTTTCAGGCATTTAGTGTTCCAACACTGAACTTGTGCGACCTTCTCTCCACCAAAATCCCCAGTTTCTTTCCTAACCCCAACTTGCCCCCTTAGGCACATAGCAAATTTACCTTATACTGCTTCACTATACCACTGTATCACTGTCATCCTGTTGATCGTCGATTTACTTGAGCGGGCGCCAGTAACATCTCTATTCCTCCCAGCCCTGAGATTTTAATAGGCTCTTCTTACTCGTCTTTTCCCAATAATTAGAGGCTCTTTCAGGGTCAGGGGAATGAAACTATTGTTGTTACTGTATTTGGCATATTGAATACGCCACGGGGAGCTTGCCAGGCTCTGCCTGTGCAGGTGGAATACTCTCGGTAGCTAGTTGGGCTCTCCGAGAGGCATATATTTATATATTTATCTCTAAGATTTGTTTGAACCCCACCAGGCATGGCAGAGTAACCATGGAAAATGAATAGGAAGTGTCTTATAATGTGTCGTGCAGCCGCTTTGTGGAAAGAGGCCTCGAGCATGGCGATGGTTGGGTAGTGAAGATCGGCTGCCAGGGCTGGTCCCTTGGGGTGAGGAGGGCTCTAACCTGCCCCACAGCCTGGCGCGGAGTCCCATGGCATGGTTCTGAGGGTCTCCTTTTATACTCCAGACTGGGAGGAGCATCCGTGAGTTGTGGAGGGTGGCTGATGAGAAGATTATCTGGTGCAGCAGGGTGTAGTTATGGGTGTGAACCCTGAGTCACCAGAGACTGGAGGAAGTGGGCAGAGAACCTCTGATCAGGTCCATTAAGTCCAGAGTCCAAGGTCACAAGGTTTTGTATTATCTGGGTTCCGTTGGACTTCATTCATGCATGAGGCTTGGCCTTGAGCATTGGGAAAGTGGCCTGGAGTGTGGCGATGGTTAGGCAGTGGAGGTCAGCTGCTGGAGCTGGGTCCCTTGGGGTGGGGAGGGCTCTCATCCGCCCCACAGGCTGGTGCAAAGTCCTTTATACTTCTTATTTCAACAAAACTTAAAGTCATGACAATAAAATGATTAGAAAACAGATCAGTCAGAGTCAATTTGTGATTGCTAAACATGATTTTAACTTATGCAAATAAAAATTAAAACCATTTAATACAATATTAATATAATATATATTTCATTTAATTAAAAATCATTTAATACAATATAATACAATATTAATATAATAAAATTCCTATTCTCATTTACATAAGTAATTTTTCAACAATGTAATCTAAAATATATTGCTTTAATTTTTATTTTGTACTTAGATCTCATCGTAATCATGTCTTACCTGTCACTAACAAAGCTTTAAACATATCTTTGTGCTCATCATCTGGGGGATCAGTTGGCTCAAGGTCTGAGCAGTGGCCATGGCACCGTCCTGACTTCCCTTCTCTCCCAGGTCACCTGGGTATCACCTGGGCCCTAACTACAAGTTTTCACTTTTTCTTGCCCTGAACTTTCTCTTGTAAGGAGCTGAATTGCTCCCTGAATTCTCTACAAAGGGACTGTTTGGTGAGGGGTTTGACAACTTCATCTGGCCGCACATGTCATGAGGGCCTGAACTATGCGATGTCACCTTGGGATGACTTGGCTTCATTTTGGGGGGGGGGGGGGGGTTACAGTTGGCAATATTTAAGGGTTACTCCTGGCTCTACACTCAGGAATTACTCCCCTGGCGGTGCTCAGAGGACCAGATGGGATACTGGGGATTGAGCCCGGGTCAGCTGCATGCAAGGAAAACGCCCTGCCCGCTGTGCTTTTGCTCCAGCCTAGACTTCTCGGCTTCAAAGGCACTAGATTGTCACTGTACCTCACTAACTGCATAAACTCATCTGTGGTAGTTTTCTATTGGTTTCTTTGAACTCAAAGCACAAGGAAAACGAAACTCTCAGAGCCCGGGCTGCCAGCAGATGGCGGGCTTTGACCAGAAATCCTGAGAACAGCTGCCCAGGAAGCTGCAAAAGAAATTTTCTTCAATATTTTCAAGAAAACCCACATGAAGAAATGATATATATAATTCTACAAGGATGATTTGCCGAATGAAGAGTAAATGCTTTCTCTCACCAAACTGAATGTGGATTTTACTCTGGTGTCTGAGATGATGTTATATTTGCCCTATCATGTCACATTTTTCACATTTTCCTTGTTGCATTAAAGTCTGAGAAACATTGCAGTTTCACTCAAAGAAAATCATTGCAGTGAAATTTTTATTTAAGGTATATAAGACATGGTTTATCATTTGCACCCTTATTTTTATTTTATCTTCTTGCTTACTTAAAAAAATAAAGCAAAAGGATGTTGTCTTTGGTTCTATGACAACTTTGATAGGGCTCCAGGTGGGCAATATGTTGGATTACTGGAATTTTCAGAGAAAAATTGAGACATCTAGTACTAATATGCTGTGAGCCTGTTCTCAACTGCTAGGGAAACTTGGTAAGGGTAAGATTGCAGAAGGAAGAGGGTAAGAGGGTTGGGATTAGAGTCGGAGTGGACACAAGTAGTTGTCCACTGGTTCACATTGCTGGAAAGAGAAAAAGAGAGAATGGGTATTTATTTATTTTTTCTTTCTTTTTTAAAATTTTGCTTTTTGGCTCACACCCGGCGATGCACAGGGTTTCTCCTGGCTTTGCACTCAGGAATCACTCCTGGCAGTGTTCAGAGGACCATATGTGATCCTGGGAATTGAACCCAGGCCGGCTGCATGCAAACACCCTACCAGCTGTGCTATTGCTCCAGCCCCTGGGTATTTATTTCTTGACCCATAAGACTTATCTATGGATCTTAGGTTTTCTTACTCACACCCTTCCTTCCGCCCCCCCTTATTCCTCATGCCTCTCCTGCCCCCTCTGTTCTCCCTCTCTCCTCATTCATGTTTTATATTTCATTCTTTTCCGTGGCTATGAGTCATATGGATTGAACCGGTAGAGTTTGTAACTGTTTCAACAGGAAAAGATTATTTCTATGGTGTGGAGCAGACTGCTCGGCTCACACCATCCACCCCACCCCCCCCCAAGCCAAAACACACACATTTGGAGTTTATTCTTTCTTGGGCTTTGCCAGCCAAGGGGTTATCCTTTTAGAAGAGTTAGTGTGTGTGTGTGACTTCCTCTTCACATGACTGTTTAAAGGAGATGAAAAAGTCTGCTTCTCTCATGAGAGTTTTCTCTTAGCTTTCAGACTAAGAGATAGTCTGAGACTAGACTGAAGCCTGACTGCAAGCTCTACTTCTACTTTAAAAAAATCAAAGAGAGAGAGATACTATGTTGGATACTAACCATTCATGCTAATTCTAATCTTCCAATTTAACATTCAAAATGGGCAAGTACTATCTTTTATCAGCATTTATTGATCACTGATTTATAACTTCATGAATTTCTCAAACAGAACTTGAGAACCATACTTAGAGTTCACCACCTTCAACTGGTGGGTGTTGGACCATCTCTCTAGCCCATACTGAAAACATGCAGAGTTACCTTCTTGCTTTTCATTTCTTAAGAAGCAGAACAACTAATAGCTGGATTGCCACACCAGTCCCTTATAGTATATTCTTCATCTTTTATGATTATTTATTTTCACGTTCAATTACTGAAATGCACTGTCCTTGGAACTCTATCACATATATTGTGCTTTATCTTGTGTGTTGACCTGATTTCTATTCTGGATAAAATCCTTCACAGCAGGAATGATTCTAATCTGAATCTTACTGGCATAGAGACTTGACAGTGAACATCTCTCTCTTTTTTTTATGTTTTTAAATTTTATTGAATCACCATGAGATAGTTATAAGCTTTCACATTTGGGTTACAATCACACAATGATAAAACACCCATCTCTCCACCAGTGCACATTCCCCACCACCAATATCCCCGGTATACTTCCCCCCCCCTTTCCCACCGGCCCCTGCCTCCATGGCAGACAATTTTCCCCATACTCTCTCTCTACTTTTGAGCATTTTTCTGCTATATAGCTACTGAGAGGCCATCATGTTTGGTCCTTTATCTACTTTCTGCACACATCTCCATTTTCTATCAATTCCTCCAGCTATCATTTTCTTAGTGATCCCTTCTTTATTCCAATTGCCTTCTCCCCTTTGCTCATGAGGTATGCTTCCAGCTATGGAGCAATCTACCTGTCCTGTGTATCTAGTATCCTTAGGTGTTAGCCTCATGTTATGTTGTTTTATACTCCACAAATGACTGCAGACCTTCTATGTCTGTCCCTCTCTTTCTGACTCATTTCACTTAGCATGATACTCTCCATGTCTACCCATTTATAAGCAAAATTCATGACTTCATCTTTCCTGACAGCTGCATAGTACTTCATTGTGTAGATGTGCCAACGTTTCTTTAAACAGTCATCTGTTCTAGGGCACTTGGGTTGTTTCCAAATTTTGGCTATTGTGAACAGTGCTGCAATGAACATATAGGTACAGATGTCATTTCTACTGTGCTTTTTTGCATCCTCAGGATATATTCCCAGAAGTGGTATTGCGGGGTCATCGCTGTCACTGTCCTCCCGTTATTCATCGATTTGCTCAAGTGGGCACAGTAATGTCTCCATTGTGACAATTGTTACTGCGTTTGGCATATCGAATACATCAGGGGTAGCTTGCCAGGCTTTGCTGTGAGGGCGAGATACTCTCGGTAGCTTGCTGGGCTCTCTTGGAAGCTCAATTTCTAGTTTTTGAAGGAGTGTTCATATTGTTTTCCAGAAAGGCTGGATTAGTGGGCATTCTCACCAACAGTGAAAAAGTGTCCCTTTTTCCCCACATTCAGGCCAGCACTGGTTGCTTTTGTTCTTTTGAATGTGTGCCAGTGTCTGTGCTATGAGATGATATCTCACTGTTGTTTTGATTTTCATCTCCCGAATGGCTAGCGATGCGGAACATTTTTTCATGTGCCTTTTGGCTATTTGTATTTCTTTTTTGAGGAAACTTCTGTTCAATTCTTCCCCCCATTTTCTGATGGGGTTGGAGGTTTTTTTTTCTTGTACAGTTATACTAGTGTCTTGTATATCCTGGATATTAATCCCTTATAAGCTGGGTATTGGGTAAATATTCTTTCCCATTCTGTGGGCTTTTTCTGTGTTTTGGTCACTGTTTTCTTTGAAGTGCAGAAGCTTCTTAGTTTGATGTAGTCCCATTTGTTTATGTTTGCTTCCACTTGCATGGTCAGTGTTGCTTCATCCTTAAAGATGCTTTTAGCTCCAATGTCGTGAAGAGTTCTGCTTACATTTTTCCTCTATGTACCTTATAAATTCGTGTCTGATATTGAGGTCTTCAATCCACTTTGATCTGACTTTTGTGCCTGGCATTAGACAGAGGTCATAGCTAATTTTTTTTTGCTGACACTGCACATCTTTAAGCTGGGAGGGGAGCAACAGGAATCCAAAAGTGAGATTTCTATTCAACCTGGGCTCTCTCTGAGGAAGGTCAACCAAGAGTCTGTCCCAACTACTCAAACAGTCACCCTTCCTCAAGTGTGATTCCTATTAATAGTGAGTCTAAATTGGACAAGTACATCTGGTGTGCCCCCCAACAAAACTCAACAAAGAATGATTAGATGGGGACAAAAGGACAGAAAAGGAAGCTTCCCCTACCTTGTAAGAGTAGCGCACCTGGATTTCCATAAAGCCTGTATTTTTAACACTAGAAGAAAGTTGAGATGCAGGTCTATGCTACATCTTTATGAAGCCCTGAGCAACATACTTTAATCTTTTTTAAAAGCTGAAGCACTGTTAATTATAAAGTTATTAATGATTGAGTTCAGGCCTATAATGTTCAACACCAATATCTTCACGTCCCTTCACCAGAGCACCCAGTTTTCCTCCCATTCCCCAGCCTGCCTCTATGGCAGGGTCTTTACCACCCCTCCTCCTCCTGTCCCAGTGGCAAGCTTCCTACTAAGGACCAGTTCTCCTGATCTTCATTGCTATTGCCTTTGGACATTTGATATTCTCCTATGAATTTCTTTATATTCCACGTGTAAGAGAGAGATCATTCTGTATCTGTTCCTCTTCCTCTGACTAACTTTCTCAACTGCATCCTCTCCAGATCCATCCACATACAGAAAGTTGCATGACCTTGTCTTTATTTATGACCAAGTAGTATTCTACAAGTCTCACAATGGAGACGTTAATGGTGCCCACTTGAGCAAATTAATGAACAACGGGAGGACAGTGCTACAGTGCTACAGTATTCTATTGTATTTATGTACCATAGTTTCCTTATCCTGTTATCTGTTCTCGAACACTTGGGATGTTTCTAGATTTTGGTTATTTGAATAGTGTTGTAATAAACATAGGAGTGCAAATATATTTTCTCTATTGTATTTTTGTGCTCTTGGAATATATTTCCAAGAGTGAAATTGCTGGGTCAAATGGAAGCTCAATTCCTAGTTTTTTGAGGAATGACTATAATGTCTTACAAAATGGCTGGACTAGTTGACATTCCTATCAGTAGTGAATTAGGGTCCCTTTCATCCCACGTCCTTGCCAACACTTGTTGCTGTTCTTTCTGATGTGTGCCAGTCTCTGTGGTGTGAGATATCTCATTGTTGTTTGGATTTGTACTTCATTGATGCTTAGTGATATAGAGCATTTTCTTTGTGCCTTTTGTCCATTTGTATTTCTTCTTTGAGGAAGTTTCTACTCATCTCTTCTCACCATTTTTATTGGGACTGTATATACTTCACTTGTAGATTTCTACCTGTGCTTTATATATCCTGGATGTTAACATTTTACCAGATAAGTGGTGGACAAATAATTTTTCCCAGGTTGTCTTTCTATTCTAATTATAGTTTACTTTGAGGTGCAGAAGTGTCTTAATTTATCTTTCTTTCCACTTGCTTGGTGATATTTCATCCTTAAAGATGCTTCTAATTTCAATGTCGTGGAGAATTCTGTCTATACTTTTCTCAGTGCATCTTATGAATTCAGGTATGATATTGATGCCTTTAATCTATTTTGATTTGACCTTTGTTCTTGGCATTAGAAAGTATGAGTTCAATTTTTTTTTGTTTGTGTGTGTGTGTGTGGCTGACCAGTTTTCCCAATATTATTGTTGAAGAGGCTTTTATTGCTCCAATTGATCTCTTTTGTAATTTTAGTGAAAATTAGCTGACCATATACCTAAGGTCTATCTCTGGATTTTCAATTCTATTCTATTGATTGAAAATCTGTCCTAATTCCAGTACTATGTTGTTTTAATTGCTACCACTTTAAAGTACAGTTTGAGGTTGGGGAAAGTGGTGTCTCCAGTCTTCTTTTTCCCAAGGATTGCTTTGGATATTTAAGAGGAGGATAGGAGGTATCTTTATGAATTCAGAGGTATTTGATTTATTTCTTTGAAAAATGTCATGTATATCCTTATGCAGACTGCATTAAATCCACATAATGCTTTGGCCATTTGGAGGATATTAATCATCCCAATCAATAAGCCGGGATGTGTTTCCATTTCCTCATGTTTCTTTTATTTCCTTTAGTAGTGTGTAATTTTCTTTGTATCGGTCTTTCACGTCTTTAGCTAAGCTGATTCCTCGTTATTTGATTTGCTGAGGCACAGTTGTGAATGGGATTGGTTTTTCAAATCTCTATTATATTATTTTTATATAGTAAAACCATGTGCTTTTGCATGTTAATTTTGCAGCATGCCATTTTATTATACAAATCTATTGGATCTTGGAGCTTTTTTGTAGAGTACTTAGGGTCTTTTAGATGTAATATCATGCCACATGCAAATAGATCTTAACTTTTTTCTTTTCTATATAGATGCCTTTGATATGTTTTTCTTGCCCAATCCTAAGCAACATTCTTATCAAGTTTCTACACCATGTGTAGTTCTTTATTTCAGAAACTGTAAATATTCAGTGTAGCCTAGGAGACTGGACTGTAAAAGCCATTCTCCTGGGGAAACTCCAGCTTTACACAGTAAAATGGGACTTTATATTTTATAAAGACATGCATGAATTTCAGTAGCTCCTCTGAGTCTGAAAAAGAGAACCCACATCAATACTTTGTGGAACCTCCATTCTTGAGATTTTGTAGCTCAGAATCATGATTATGACTTAGAGGCTTTTGAGAGGAAACACAGTAAACAAGGGGCTAAAAATTAGAGAGCCCAGAAATAAAGAACAGGGGTTAGATTGAGGCTGGCTCTGTTCTGGTCCACCAAGAATAGCCCCCGAGTCCCAAGAGGTGTGTCCCAATCCCCCATCCCCCAAATAATAAAATAAAACAAAATAAAACTATAATTGATTGGAACTCAGGGGTGTCCTGAACGTGGTTTTAGGATAAGTCTAAAGTGAATCATCTCCACTGTATGTTTCTATGTGTAAAGTTAAAAGGAGTCTCAAGCATACTAGCTCAAATGCAAAATCGTAGACAAATGAATGAAAATATATTTGGTTATGGTTCCAGTTAAGATGAAGTCATTCATACAGGTTCTACCAAATGTGACTGGAGTTACAAAAGAAGAAAGAAGTTAGAAACCACCCAGGGAAAAGACAGTCTCTAACAGCCAAGGAGAGAGGTTTGAAATAAAGCCTCAGTGTGTGAGAAACCACGGTCCTGCCTGATTCCAGACTCTTGTTTCCAAAACGGAGTCACTAAGTGTCTACTTTATAAATTGCCTGGTCTGTAGTCCTTTATTTTTCTTTTTAAAATTTGTTTTAAATTATTTTTAAAAAAGTTATTTAATTTCCAAGCATTGGGGTGAACCCACCCCAGGGTGCCCTGCCCTTTACAGAGAAAAGAGAACTTTCCATGGGGCCCTGTTGCTTCTCAGGATCAATTACATCGGATGCTTGTGTGTTTCCTGTCTCCACAACTTCTTTCGGGGGATGTTAACCCAGTTTCCTGTGCTTCAGCTGAGAGCAAGCAAGGCTACCAACAGTCCTTTGGAACGGTGCTTGCCCATCTCTCAGAACTGAATGACTATTCAAGTGCTGTTCACACTGGACCCTTCTTCACTTTTGCCATTGAAAGTTTTTTTTTGAATGTTCACTATTACCCTAAGATGTGCACTTATGGTAGCTTCCCCTGGCCAGGCCCTCGGCTTCCAGGTGCACCTGTGGCCCTTCTTTGGGTAGTATCCACAGGATTTCGGGGCCTTCTCTTGAATTTATTGTAAATGGAATCATACAATATGTGCCGTCTGTGATTTTTTTCATTTGCCATGTTTTCAAGTAGTGTTCATATTGCGGCATATAACAAAACTTTCTTTTTATTGTCAAGTCATGTTAAATTGACCTTATTGATTTTTGTTTTGGTTTAGTATTTTTAAAAAACTTTACTGGCACCAGGATTCACATCCAGTGCTTCATGCAGATGAGGCATGCAATTTATCAATAGGTCTTATTATTCTTTTTTTTTATTATTTTAATCCTTTAATGCACTAAAATATTTTCTTTTTTTTTGAGTAAAACAGATTTTATTTGGAGGTTTTAAGAAGCAGACGAGGGAGGGGGAGAGAGAGAGAGAGAGAGAGAGAGAGAGAGAGATTAATGTTCTCAAGAGAATGTGGGTTTTTTCAAGGGCAACGAGAGTCTCTACACACTAGATATGGAAGCACAAAGGTACACATTTCAAGAAGGGGAGATGCGGGCATCACATGTGCCTGGTCATGTGGGCACAAGCAGCACATGGGCTTGGACAGCATATACACCTAGTTGTTTTCTTTCATTGTCTCTTATAAATAATGGTATGAACATTAATATCTGAGTTTTATATGGATATGTATTTTAATATTTTGATCTATATTCCAAGAAAAATAAATAATGGTTCATCTGAAACACAGTCTTTAACATGTGTGGGAACCAGGCAGTTGCTGGGGAAGCCTGACATACTCAGAGAATAATACAGATGATCGGCTTTGTTACTGCTGGTAGCCAGTGACTTAGGATATGGGAAGCGGACATCTCTGGGTGTCAGCATCACTTCAATCTTGCCTTTGCTTTGGAATTTCCAGGACAGGGCTCCAGAAGCTTCTGCTTATCCACAACAACCCCTTTCCTCCCCCACACCACCTGTTTGATAGCACATGTAGACACGTTCCTTCAGCCTCTATTTTGATCACTTAATCTTTACTAATAAACTTTGTTATATGACTATGAGTCTATGGCCCATATGGATAGTTTTTTTCTGGTGTGTGCAAATCTTTGAGCATTCATTGCTCTGGGTTTGAGGAATTGTCTTCAGATTCCTGGGTTCTCAGTAGCTACATGCCAGCTTGTTTTCTAATCTTGTCTTCAAAACATTTTGAATTTAACTGCTGCATATGGTGTGAGTTAGGGGTCAAGATTCTTATTTCACTTTATTTTTAATATTTTTTATTCTGTTTTTGGGCCACACCCAGCTGGGTTCCAGCTTATTCTTATGCTCAAGAGTCACTTCTGGTGGGAAATATATCTAGAAGTAAAATTGCTGGATCATATTTTATTGCTATCAGGATAATGTTGGACTCAAAATATCTTTAGGAGAATTCTCTTTGACTATTTAAAAAGTTGAGGGTAGGTAATTAGTTTTTTAAAAAAACTTGAGAAGGATAAGTAGACTTGAAGTTTCTGTTAGAATTCATGAATTTGATACTGGGATTTGGGGGGGAGGGGAGAATCTTGATTAATGTTCAACTTCCTTGCTCATGTCTGACTTGTTCAAGTTTTGCTTTTTTTGGATTCCATCTTAGGAAATATTATAAGAATTTTTCCATTTCTCCTAGGTTCAATTTTGTGGGATAAAGTTGTTTGAAGCAATATGTTATGATCCTTTGTATTCCTATGGTCTCTTTTATCTTTTCCTTCATGTGTTTAGTAAGGGTCTGTTCAGCATCTCCTGGTCACTGACTCTACAAGGAGTGACCCCTTAGCACCTAGCCAGAAGATGTCTCTGAGCACCATTAGTGTCATACCCAATACACACACATGCTAAATATATGTATTTAAACTTTACATTAATAAAATAGATAGGGATTTCCTTTTGGAAGAATCAAATTTTTGTTTAATTTATCCTTTGTATTATCTTTCTGGATGTGTATTTTATTTTCTTTCTATGTCTTATTATTTCATTACCTGCAATGATTTTGCATTTAATTTTTTAATTTTTTTATTGTTCCTTTATATATGAGTGTAGGTTATTTATTTGAGCCTTTTCTTGTTTTCTGATGTAAATCTGAGGATCTGGATGGATCAGGAAACAAAATCCAACTGTTTGTGGACAATTGTTCTTATCCGTTTTTTAGAACATGATTAGGTTTCAGTTATACAACGTTACAATCCTCATCCCTTCACCAGTGTACATTTCCCACCACCAGTGCCCCCAATTTCCCTCCTATCACCACCCCCTCCCTCAGCCTGCCTCAATGAAAGGTAATTTTCTTCTGTATCTCTCTCCCCCCTCTTTCTCTTTCTTTCTCTTTCTCTTTCTCTTTTTCTCTTCCTCTTTCTCTTTCTCTTTCTCTCTTTTTCATGGCCTTGAAATTCACATATTTGTGTATTTTGTGTCCTATTAATTTCATGGCATATTGGAGATTTTGATGTTACAATAATCTATACAGCAAAACAGCAATTACTATTTCAGAGTCGCATCAAGCCACATGGCGAAATAGCAGATAATTTTTTATAGGTTCACTAAAGTATATTTTATTCCTGATACTTTTTTCTTAACCGCTTTAGACATTGGACTAACAAGCTAACTCATTTTAGTCTCAGCAAAGTATTTTAACTGAATTACACAGAACACAAAGTAGGTATTTAGCAAAGAATCATAGTAAGGGAACAACAAAGACCAAATGAATCAGAACTGGAGAGATGAACTACAGAACTGAGCTTACTTTAGCAGGACAGAGGGGATTAGAGGTGTCCTTGGGACTTTGGTGAAGACAAACCAGCTTTGCTGGAGGGTATGGAGTTGGATTGATTCTAAGGATAAAACTATCATTAGCAGAATTAAAAAGCACAGTACCCTGATAAAAATGGCAGGGAGAAGTGCCAAGTAATATGGAATTGTTGCTGTCAGAGATATAGGGAGGCCCTAGTAATATATGCTGAAAAAAGTGTTTTTCTGAAACCTATACCAGAACAATCCGGCAGCCGAAGACCTCCAGAACCAGCCATCACCATGCTGAGACCACTCTCCGCACACATGAAGGTACCGGCAGAGGAACAAAGGCACGCGGATCCTGGGGCTGAGATCTCCAAGCCTACTTGGATCGGGCCTGAGCATCCTCCACCCAGATCCTCCAAATTCCAGTAGGCGGGGGTCACACCCACCAACTGGCCCCCTGGCGCCGTGTAATCCCATGAACGGCCAAGACTCAGAGACTATAAAACCCAGCTCCCGGAAGTGTGCGGCCAACATCTTATCATCTCATTCCTACTTTGGACAAACTGGCAAGCTACCGAATGTAACCTGCCCACACAGCAGAGTCTGGCAAACTCCCCGTGGCATACCCAATATGCCAAATACCAGTAACAATGAAGGGTCTCATTCTCCTAACTCTGAAAGAGCCTTGAATATGGCACTTTTTTAAAAAATTTATTTATTGAATCACTGTGGGAAAGGTTACAAAGCTTTCAGGTTTAGGTCTCAGTCATGCAAATATCAAACACATTTCCCTTTACCAATACTTATTTTTTACCATGAAGAACCCCAATAAAACCCCATCCCCCACCCCTCCCAGTCCTTGTGAGGCAGATGAATTCTAGTTAACACTCTATCTGCTTTGATTAGATTCATTGTTTCAATAAAAGATTCAGATTTAGAGTTTACCCCCCCCCCCCCCCCCAATCAGACATGCTGAAAAAGCATTGTGAAGTGATTTGCTTTCTACAGCTGGGTTCAAGAATTAAATGTTGGTTTTGGATTTATGCTATTTTACTTATTGACCCTGGAAGTATTTCTACTGAAAGTCAGATAGTTAAGAAATTGGTTTCTGTGCTCTGGAGTTGTGGCCGTGCCAGAGAGCCGCTTGTGGGGGGCAACTGGTGGCCTCGGTAGGGCGTGAAGGCGGACCGAAACACCTCCCTTCCCATGAGGTTTTAGTCGCCCCCACACCCCCGGCTCATACCTGCTGTCCACAAGGCTCCCATGTGGCCGCCATCTTTCTTTCCAGAGGGAGGAGGGCGGGAGGGAGCAACACCCTTTCCCCTCCGGGAAGACATGATGGCCTGGATTAACGCATAGTCCTTTCACTTTTCTGCTCCAAGCTGCTGGGTTCTGCATTAAGTCCTTGTGCTTCTGGGGCTGTGGCCATGCTGGAGAGCCGCTCGTGGGGGGCAACTGGTGACCTCGGTAGGGCGTGAAGGACGGACCAGAACGCCCCCCTTCCCATGAGGTTTTAGTCGCCCCCACACCCCCGGCTCATACCTGCTGTCCACAAAATATGGCACTTTTTAAAAAAATCTCAGGGCTAGGATGAAGGAGACGTTACTGGGGCCTCCTCGAGGCAATCGACGAATAACAGGATGGTTGTGATTGTGATTGATTGTGATACCAGAACAAAGGCATGAAGGCCTTGTAACAAAGACCCATTTAATGAACTGGGAAAACCAGTGAGATGCAGAATCCCAGGCCCAGAGCACTGAAGCTCACAGAGAGGAGAGGATTGGATGCCTGGGACAAGAGGCCCCAGCACTGCAGGGCACAAGCTGGGGCAGCATCTCAGGAATGGACCAGAGCCCAATAATTTCCCTAGGAGAAGCCCTATTAATCATACCTGTGTATAGAATTTGGCACAAGAAAAGGATCTACACTTGACCTTCCTCCAAAAGTCACTCTTAGCTTTTCATTCTGGTGAAGATGTGATCTCTCTTGAGTACATATCTCTGTCTCTCTCTGCCTCTGTGTCTGTCTTTGTCTGTCTCCTTCTCTCTCCCTCCATTGACTTCCCATGTAAACTTACTTCACTATTCCTCTTCTGGAATTACTTTCCTGTGAGGGAAGATGTCAGACATGAAAACCCTGGATAAGATTTAGGACAGACTTTCCTGCACAGAGCATTATATTTCTTCATTATAACCCAAGTTTCATAGCACTCTGAGAAATTGGGCAACAGGAATCATTTTCCACATCAGACAGAGTGGAATTAAGTGAGCTTTGATGAACACTTTGTGAAGGCTGGTGAGGTGTAATATCTGTAGCATGAATGTGCTATCACAGACTTACATCAGTCGCAGGTTTCCACTTATTTTTCCCTGAGTCAGAGAGGTTAGTAGTAGAGTCTGTCGCCTTTCTCATCCCTATTTCAAATAATAAACCACCTGAGGAGTCATACTCCTCCTTCACTATGGTATCACACCTCACTTGCAACAGGGTCAACCTCCTTGTCCTCTGAAAAGAAAAAGAAAACAACCTCACAAGTTCAAAGAGAAAGATAGATGAAGAAGCACAGAAAGACAATTTTGGTGTTATTAACATGGGAAATGAGATGTGTGTCCTTAACAAGAAAGGTGTAGAATAAGAAAATTGCAAATTATGTAAGTCTGGGTGACCCAGAGAAGAACTCAGGAAGTACTAAAACTGACACTGGTCCAAGGATATTTAAGTTAAATTGAATATTATAAAACAGCAAACTTGGAGGCTGAAGCAATAGTACAGTGGGTCAGACACTTGCCCTGCACATGGTTGACCCCAGTTTGATCTCTGACATACCATGTGGTCCCTTGAGCCCTGCTAAAAGTAATCCTTCAGCCAGGATTAAGCCCTGAGCATCATTGTGTATAATCTCCAAACAGAAAGAAATAAAATAGCAGATTTCCAGACAAGGGTTTGCCTGACTATATTGCAGCCCTGATCCCAGTACCAGTGTCAACTTCCTTCACCAATGTCACCAGGTTCCCTCCCATACCCAACCCTACCCACCCCTGTATCCAGCCTGCCCTCTTGATAGGCACTATTCTAAATTTGGTTGTTAGCATTTTCAGTTTCTTGATTTCAGTGTTGTTGACTCTGTGGTTTGAATACTTGGTTCTATCGTTCCTCTTTTTTTTGGGGGGGGGGTCACACCCAATAATGCACAGGGGTTTCTCCTGGCTCTGCACTCAGGAATTACTCCTGGCGGTGCTCGGGGGCCCATATGGGATGCTGGGAACCGAACCTGGGTCGACCACATGCAAGGTAAACGCCCTACCTGCTGTGGTATTGCTCCAGTCCCAGGTTCTATCATTCCTTAACAACACTTTTGTACTTAATCCCCTGGCCTGGCCCCTGCTACTTTTCATCTTCTCACCTCTCCTTCCTCAACTCTTTCTTTCTTTCTGCTCTCTGTACTCTGGGACCAGGGTTGATCTGGAAATAGATTCTTTAAAATATCAAATTCCCCTATCCAGTTAGTTTAAATGCCACATAAAAGTGATATCATCCTGTGTTGATCCTTCTTGTTCTGGTTACTTTATTTAGCATGATATCTCCCAGTTCCATCTATGGTGCTTTGAATTGCATGATTTCATCATTCCTTACAGCTGTGTAGTATCCCACTATGTATACACCACATCTTCAAGATTCACTATCCATACTTGGATGTGTAGGTTTATTCCAAATCTTAGCTATTGTACTGAATGCTGCAATGAATAATGAAATGCATTGTTCTTTTGAATGAATCTTTTTCTGTCCTGGGAATAGGCACCAAAAGTGTAATTGCTGGGTCATATGAGAGCCCAATTATGAGGGTTTTTTTCTTTTTGGGTTACACCCGGTGATGCACAGGGGTTACTCCTGGCTCTGCACCCAGGAATTACCCCTGGCGGTGCTCAGGGGACCATATGGGATTCTGGGAATCAAACCTGGTTCGCCTGTGTGCAAGGCAAATGCCCTACCCCATGTGCTATTGCTCCAGCCCCACCAATTCTGAGTTTACTAAATATCTTCCATACCGTTTTCCATAGGAACTGGGGCAGAAAACATTCCCACAAGCAGATAATGAGGGTTCCTTTCCCCCCCTCACATCCCTGCCAACAGAGATTGTTCCCAGTATTTTGGACATGTACTATTCTCACTAGTGTAAGATGATATCTCATTATCATCTTGATTTGAATTTTTCTAATAATAAGTGATTTTTTTTCATATGCCAGTTGACCATCTGTTAGTCTTTCTCAGAGAACTCTCTGTAAATTTCATCAACCCATTTTTTCAATTGGGATTTTAGATTTTTTTTTTTTGCTGCTCTTGATCTTTGTGAGTACTTTATAGATACTGGATATTGACTCTTTATCTAATGTGTTGAGTGAGAATATTTTCTCCTACTCAGCTGTCATTTAATTTTAGCCCATGTCTCTTTTGCCATGCAGAAACCTTTTAGTTTGATGTTGTCCCATTGGTTTAACTTAGATTGTGTAGCATTTGCCAATGGCGTTGTTACATTGAAGACTCCCTTGAGGTATAGTATTGGAGTATTCTGTTGATGATTTCCTCAATTTACCAAATATATTCAGGTTTGATTTCAAGGTCTTCAATGCACTTTGAGTTGATTTTTGTGTAAGGTGTGAGATAAGCATCCAACTGTAATTTCTTGAATGTGATTATCCAATTCTCCCAACACCATTTGTCGATAAGGCTGTCTTTATTCTATTTCATGCCCTCATTTCCTTTTAAAAAATTATCTGACCATATATATTGTCAATAGCCTACCAATACTCTGGATAGTAAGATGCCTCTCAGTTTCTTGTTTTTCAGAATGGTTTTGGTTATGTGGGGTCTTTCATGATTCCACAAAAACTTTATAAACTAAGTCATTAAAGAATGCTGCCTGAATCTGGATAGGCATTTTATTGAATCTATGTAATAGTTTAGGTAAGATGGTCATTTTGACAATACCAATTCTTCCAATTCACAGGCCTAAAATGTTTTTCTATTTCCTAAGGTCTTCAATTTCTTTCTTGAGTGTTTTAAACTTTTCATGGTATAGTTCTCTCACCTCTTTTGTTCAGTTGATTTATAGGTACTTGATGTTTTTTGACTCTATTTTATCTTTTTTTAAAATTTAATTTTTAAAAAATAAATCACCACGAGATACAGTTACAGACTTACAAACTTGCATGATTACGTTTTGATCATACAATGTTCAAGTACCCATTCTTCTACCATACCCATTCTCCACCAACAATATTTTTCAAAAAACTAGAAATTGGACACATTTTAAATGGGATAGAGTCTTTGATCTTTTTCTCCTCTGATTCATTATTTGTATATAGGAATGAAACCAATTTTTGTATATTGACTTTGTAGCTAGGCATTTTGCTGTATTGACTTATTTCTAGGAATTTTGTGTGGACAGTTTAGGGTCTTCAATGTACATTGTAATGTCATCTATAGATAGAGATCATTTGGCTTTCTATTTTCCAATTTGAGCCCTTTAATTTCCTTTACTTGCCCAATTGCTCTTGCAAAGACTTCTAATATGATATAGAGTAAGATTGTGTACAGTGGACATCCTTGTCTTGTGGCTAATCTTAGAGGGAATGCTTTCCATTTTTCTCCACTAAGAATAATACTGGCGATGAGATTTTTATATATAGCTTCTACTAACATGAGGAAGATTCCTTTTGCTACTATTTTGTTGAGTTTTTTTTTTATCACAAATGTGTGTTGGATCTTATTCAAAGCTTTTTCTGCATCAATTGATATGATCATGTTTTTTTATCTCTCCTTTTACTGATGTGGTGTACTGTGTTAATTGATTTGTATATATTAAACATTTCTTGCATCCTTGGGCTGAATCCCTTAATCATGAAGTATGAGTTTTTTAAAAATTTTTCTTTTTCTTTTTATATTTATTTATTAAATCACTGTGGGAAAAGTTACTAAGCTTTCAGGTTTAAGTCTTGGTCATACAATTGTCAAACACCTTTCCCTTCACTAGTACTCATTTTTCACCACCAAGAACCCCAGTATACCCAGTATACCCAGTATACCCAGTATACCCCCCTCCCACCCCTCCAAATGCCTGTGAGGCAGATGATTTCTACTTAACTCTTTTCTACATTGATTTCATTCATTATTTCGACAAAAGATGTACCGTTATTGTTTAGGACTACCCCCCCCCCCCCCAAATCAGAATTGCTAAAATGGCATTGTGAAATACTTTGTTTTCTATAGCTGGTTATGAGAATCATATAATGTCACGCGTCCACGATTTTGGATTTCTGCAAAGAGCCAGATAGTTATGAGATTGGTTTCTGTGTGTCTGGTGTTATGGCCGTGCTGGAGAGCCACTCGTGGGAAGCAACTCATGACCTCGGTAGGGTGTGAAGGACAAGCCGGTACTGCCCCCATTCCCATGAGGCTGCAGTTGCCCCGTCACCGCCGGTTCATACCTGGCTTTCCTATAAGCTCTGAGGTGGCGCCCACCTTGCTGTCAGGGGGGAAAAAGGCGGACGGGAGCAACACCCTTTCCGTCCTGGGGAGACATGGCACCGTATTTTAACGCATGGTCCATTCGCTTTTCTGCTGCAAGCTGCTGGGCTCTGGATTAAGTCCTTTTGCCTCTGGAGCCATGGCAGTGCCAGAGAGCCGCTTGTGGGGGGCAACTCATGACCTCGGTAGTGCGTGAAGGACGAAGTATAAGTTTTTGTTGTTGTTGTTTTGCTATTGGAATGAGTTTGCAAAGATTTTGTAGATAATTTTTGAATTAATGCTCATCAAGGAAATTGGTCTAAAATTTTCTTTTTTTGTAATATCTCTGTGATTTTGGGTCAGTGTAATAATGTTAGCTTCATAAAAGTTGTCAAGAAGGATACCTGTTTCTTCAATATTTTGGAAGAGCTTGAGGATTAAGCTTAAACTTAAAAGGCAGAAAGTTTTTTCTGAAGATTTGATAAGCTCACCCATAAATCCCTGTGGACCATGACTTTTATTCTCGGGGAGATTCTCAATTCTGTTTCAGTTTTCTTCCTTGTCATTAATCTGTTCAGGCTTTCTACTTCCTTCTCACTAAGACTTGGGAGATCACATTTTTCTACAAATCTGTCCATTTCTTCTAGATTCTCCAGACAAGTAGAACAGAATTATCTTGGATTTCTGGGGGCTTCGTTGTAATTTCTCCTCTTTCACTTGTGATCCAATTTATTTGAGTAATTTCTCTTTTATTCCTCATGAATCTAGCCAATGGTGGTTTGTCTATCTTGTTTATTCTTTCGAAGAACCAATGCCTAGTTTCATTGACTTCTTATATTGTTTTCTTGGTTTCTGTATTATTGATTTTTTCTCTGGATTTTATTATTTCTATTCTACTAGTCTTTGTATTCATTTGTTGTTGGTTCTCCAGATATTTAAGATCTACAGTTAGGTTGTTGATTTTTCTATTTTTCTTCTTTCCTATGTAGACTGATACTGCTATGAGTTTCCCCCTAAATATTTGTTTTTCTGTGTCCTGTAGATTTTGGTAACTTGTTTATTCATTATAATTAGCCTCTAGGGATCTTTTTATTTATTCCTTGATTTCCTCTCTGATCCAGCTGTTACATAACAGCATGTTGTTCAATCTCCAGTTGATATAGTTTCTTCCCATCTTCTTTTTATGTTAATTTCTATCTCTGTGGCATTGTAGTATCTTATAATGCTTGTCATGAATATTATGTTTGTAAATTTAAATTAGACTTATGTCATAAAATGTGATCTATTTCGAGATTGTTCCATGTGCACTAGAGAAGAATGTGTATTTGTCTTTTTGAAGATGGAAGGTCCTTTATAAATCCAGTAATCCCAGCTCTTCAAAGTCTTCATTTAGGGCTCTTGCTTCTTTACTGATATACTGTCCAGTGGATCTATTAATTGGTGTGGGGGGGTTGATTTCTCCCACTGCTTTTATGTTTCCATCCATGTGCTTCTCTTTGTTTGTGAGCAAAAACTTTATAAACTTTTCTGGCCTGACATTTGGTGCATATATGTTGACATATATAGAGATCTAGCACTTCTTGGTATATTGCTCCCTTGATCAAGAAGCTGTATCCATTTCTCTCTAATTACTTTTTAAAGATTGAATACAATTTGTTCTGATACAAGTATGACTGTCCCAGTTTTATTTTGCTTTCCATTGACTTGTTTACTTGTTTTTGTTTTCCATCCTTTTACTCTGAGCTTGTGTCTATCCTGTGTTTTCAGATGTGTTTCCTAAAAATTGCAAATGGGGGGATTTTGTTTTCTAATCCAATCCATCACTCCCTGTCTTTTGATGGGAGAATTGAGTCCATTGACATTCAGGAATATTATTCATATAAAGGGCTGTTTTACCATTGTACTGTGTAGACTTGTGACTTCTACAATTGGTCATTTGGTTTATATAAGTGATTTTTCGTTGTTTATTCAGGCTCAGTTTGGTAACCACAAATGTTGCCAGCTTTTGTTTGTCTGAAACTTTTTAAAAAATCTCTCTTTCCCATCTAAATTAGAGTTTTGCTAGGTAGTGGACTGTAGATTGAAAGTTCCTTGCATTCAGTAATTTGAATATGTCATTCCACTCTTTTTTTCACTTGTACCATTTCATATGGCACAGTATGTTGTGATTCTTATGTTATTTCCCTTATAATTAAGGTTTTTTCTTCTCTCTTGCTGCTTTAAGAAGTTTGTCTCTCTTTGTTTTTTTGCCAGTTTGATTATTATGTGTATTATATTTTTCTGTCTGGGTCTATTTTGCTTAGATCTTTTGGCCTATTAAATCCATGCAGCTGCCTCCCTATGGAGAGTGGGAAAAGTTCTCAGCTATTATTCCACTCGCCATTTTTTCTTCCCCTTTACTTTTTTCCTCACCTTTGGTATTCATATAACTTTAGAGATTATTTTTCATGTCTTTGTTCATTAAGTATCTAACATTTTCTTCCATTCTTTTGTTTCTCTTTCTCCTTCTTGATTTATTTATCAGTATTGACCTGTATTTTGTCTTCAAGTTTGCCTAAATAGTTTTCCACTTTGAGATTCTGTTACTATGACTTTCTAGTATATTCTTTAGCTCCTTCATTTCCATGTGTATGGTATTTATCATCTCCTGAAAAATTTCTTCTTTGGGTTGATTGGATTTCGAGTCTAGAGACTGCTTAATTTCACTTGCAAGTGCTTGCTGAATCTCTGCAGTGATTGCTGATTTTAGGTCCTAATAAAAGATGCTTAAACGTTTTGGTGGTCTTGGGAACTTGCCTGGTTTTCTGTCCCTGTCTGTGACTGCAGCTGAGTTCCTTAGTTTCCCCATTGTTCTTCAAGTTTTGTGGGAGTTAATGGTGAAGAACTTGATTCTCAATTACTTGAGAGTGGATATGTTAGTTTGCTAGTACCAGGTGACTACCAACACTATACCTGCTGTTCAAATTATTTTCTTTATGTGCAAAGTTGTTTGAATATGTTCTCCCCAAATTGTCAGCTTGAGTTACTTGTTTGACTTAAATGACATTTATATCAGTATGGAGTCCATAAAATAGGAATATCTTTACCCACCTACCCATACACACACACACACAAATATGTATATCACTTGATCACACACAGATTTGCTCAAGCGGGCACCAGTAATATCTCCATTCGTCCCTGTCACGTGTTAGTGTAGCCCAATGGCATCTGCTTGCTTCAGGAACACAAAGAGCCTTAAACCATTTATTCAAAGTCTTGACAAAAAAGTCTGACCATCTCTTAGTTGGGCGGCCATGCGATCTTTTGACATCTTGTGGAATCCAGTCAGTAATGACTCTAGTCCAGTGGTCGTCTCCAAATCGCATTATGTGTCCAGCCCATCTGAATTTTGATGCCTTGGCAAACGAGACAGCGTTCCTGATTCTCAGTTGTTGACGAAGGTCAGAACGCTGGATTCCTTCTCTCACTTGAATGAAGCATGGTGCTCCAAGCATAGCTCTTTTTATTCCTCTTTGGGAGACCCGAGTAGCATTCTCATCCTGTTTTCGTAGGGCCCAGGTCTCTGAGGCGTATGTTAATGCAGAAAGAATGGTGGAGTAAAGAGATGTGCTTGGAGCCGGAGGTTCTCTAGCCTCTTAGCTATTTCTTCGACACTCTTGAAGGTGTTCCATACCACTCTCTTCCTCCTGTGCAACTCAGGTGCCAGATTGTTCATCATGTTGAGTTCTCAACCTAGGTATACATAACTGCTGCATTCAGAGATGCTCGTTCCATTGAAAGCAAATGAAACATCAGGAATGAGACTGTTTCTCATGAACATTATCCACATGAGATTCAGCTGCACTTTGACCTTTCCACACTCATGGTTGAAGTTGGCCAGCATTGTGTTATTAGAATGATGTCATCAGCGAAGCAGAGGTGGTGTAATTGTCGACCGTCTATCTTCACTCCCATTTCTTCTCATTCCAATCATCGCATGAGGTTCTCAAGGGTGGCACTGAAGAATTTTGGTGAAGTGGTATCACCCTGCTGAACCCCTCTTTTTACGTTGATGGTCAGTTTCTTGTAGAATGGTGGGATCCTGGCAGTGAATCCGAAATACAACTCTCGGAGGATCCTGATGTATTGAGTTTGAACTGTTTCGCTAGGACTTCAATGACTGCTTCAGTCTCAACAGAATCAAAGGCCTTCTTTAAATCGATGAATGTTAGACAGAGCGGCATCTTGAACTCCTGAGAAATCTCAATGAGCTTTGTTACCATGTGGATATTGTCAATCATGCTGAATCCTTTGTGGAACCCCGCTTGCTTGCATGATTGTCCTTCATCTAGTGTTCTGCCAACCCTATTCAGATGACTTGAGTGAACAGCTTGGAGATGATGGACAACAGGCAGATCTGGTGATAGTTGCCAATATCATGGACTTCTTGTACAGTAGACCAGTCCTGCTGGTTTTTCATTGGGACGGAACCTTGAATTCAGACAGGTAGCTTGTGAAGAGCCGAGCCAGTGTATTGATGAGTACTGATGGCAGATTCTTCAGGTGTTTGAGTCTGACCTTGCCTGTGCTAGGTGCTGTTCTCTTCTTTACTGATGAAATGGCATGTCAGATTTCAGAAGGGAGAACATTGGGAACGACATATCCATCCTGGGGAATTTGGTATGTGGGCAGTTGAATGTGGCTATTGAAGAGATCCGAGTAGAAGTCATGGATAATCTTCTCCATTGACCTTCTGGAAGATGTGATAGATCCATCAGGAAGTCAGAGGGCAGTCATCTTGGTCTTGTAGTTGATGAAGGACAGGCAGGCATTGTGAATACTTTTCCTGGCTTCTGCCGATTCAGCCAGCACTGCTGCCCTACTCTCTTTGAGGTCTTCCTTTATCGATTCTCTGCACTGCTTTGCAAGTTCGACCTTAGCTTGTGGATGCTTGAGTCTTGCGCCAAGCCATGTTGGAGAATGAGCTCGAGAGTTTCAGAAGATAGACATCTTTTGTGGCTTTCTTTCTCTTGGTGTTCCTCACACAATCATGGAGGTGTTGAACCAGTCAATCATATTTTTTGTCAATGTTGTCAATGAGGGCATCTTCCCATGTTGCTGCAGTAGTACCAAAGAGTTCCCAGTTGGTGGTCGTTCTGGGAGTTCTCTTAAACTTTGCAGCCCTTTCTCCCTGCTCCGTGATGTAGAATTTTGCACGAAGGAGACGGTGATCCAATCCTGTTTGGAATTTTGGGCCAACAGCAACATTGGTCAGGCAAAGCCGTCAATTCAATATGATGTGGTCAATTTTCTTGTGGAACTGTACACTGCAAAACTCCCATGTCCAACGTTTAGATTCAGCCTTCTGGAACTGTGAATTATCATGGATGGTCTTGGTCGACATGATGAACTCAGACAGTCTCTCACCCTGTTTGTTCCATTCTAGTCCATGGATCCCAATGTGAAATTCTTTGGCCATTATTCTCGGTCCTATTTTGGCATTAAAATCACTGACAATGATCTTGTGGGAGGTGTGATCTTCTTTATAGAACTTCTCCAGCTCCATGTAGAACTTCTCAATTTCTTCTTCATCATAATTGGATGTTGTGCATAGACAAGGAAGATAGAAACTGCCAGCATCAGCCACATCCATTCAAGTGTAATCATTTGATTTGAGTTGTTAGACATTCGAATGAATCAATGCTCAGGGTCAAGTTCATGTTGACAAGGACACCGACACCACCAAGGCCTGTTTTGTCGCATATTCCGAGGAAAAGTTCTTCTCCAGTGTCAAAAATGATGTGATGTGATCGATGCCTTCTTGTCTCAGTCAGACCAATGATGTTGTACTTGATCTTCCGCTCTTGCATCATCAGGTCCTCGATGGATGCTCCCGATGCCAGCATATGTGCATTGAAAGTACAGTCTTCATTTTGGCAGCCTAGTTCTGCCCTGAGATTTATCAGTCTCTTCTTGCTCATCCTTCTTAACACTGCCATATTGGGGGCTCTTTCAGGGTCAGGAGAATGAGACCCATAGTATTTACTATTTTTGGCATATCAAATCCACCACAGATAGTTTGCCAGGCTCTGCCTTGAGGGCGGGATACTCTTGGTAGCTTGCAGGGCTCTCCAAGTTGGATAGAGGCTTTTTGAGCAGCCTCTAATCGCCCTTGCAGGTGTTCCCATGGTTCAAACCATGTTTGAACCCCATCAAATATGGTGCAGTAATAATGAAAAATGGTAGTATTAAGTGTCTTATGAAGTGTCATGTGCCACAAACTATATGTATACTATATACCTATAGTATATATATTGCTGTATTCTCAGTACATCATGTAACTAAAAATAATGGTATATTTATTACATGAAGAAAATTCATACTAGAATTTAAAATTAATTCAATATTTAAAAAGGAAAAATTGGGGGCTAGAGCAATAGCACAGTGTATAAGGCTTTTGCCTTGCATGTGGCCGACCCAGGTTCAATTCCCAGCATCCCATATGGTTCCCCGAACACTACCAGGAGTAATTCCTGAGTGCATGAGCCAGAAGTAACCCCTGTGCATTGCCGGGTGTGACCCCCCCAAAAAAAACAAAAAAGGAAAAAAACGGGAAAAACTGTAGTACAGTAATTTAAGATTAGAACACAATGAATTCAAGATCTATTTTTTCAACTTTATAAAATTAAGCAGTTGTATGTCATTTCAGATAGCAAATTCTCTTTTCAGATTAAAAAATAAAGATGCATAACCTGAAAATTTGTACTGTGTTCCTAGTTTTAATATATAGAATTAAAAAAAATTGGGGCTGGAGTGATAGCACAGTGGGTAGGGCGTTTGCCTTGCACGTGGCCAACCAGGGTTTGATTCCTAGCAACCCATATGGTCCCCTGAGCACCGCTAGGAGTAATTACTGAATGCAGAGCCAGGAGTAACCCCTGTGCATTGCCGGGTGTGACCCAAAAAGAAAAAAAAATTAAATGCTTCTGGAAAACAGAAAGTCTGGAGTCCTGGCTTTGAGAACCAGGTCTATTGCTGTAGAGTTGTATATCTTTGCATAAATTTATGCTTAAGAGCTTCAAAAGGTTCACTAGCTAAATATTAGAATGCGAGGAAAGGGAGGGTCCAGGGATCATCAAATATCCTGTTAATGTTGTGATTGTAAAACTCTTTTAGTATAAAATGAATATTTTACTCATTTTTCTCAGTTATAGACTTTATTGTAAAACTGTATTTCTATAAATTATTGCCATTTTAATTTCAAGATAGGTCACAATAGTCTTTTACACAGGAATAATAGTATTGTTATGTAGTTAATTAATGGTATCATATAATTTTACATATTTTACATATTTTACATATTTTAACTCCTTTACTTTTTTGTGTGTGTTTGGGAAGTGCAATAAAGGAAATGCAGACAATTTTTGGAGTGGTTAGAAAATAGTTTTTACTTGCTATACATAAAAGTAATGTTTTTAAAAGGTAAAATTAGGGAAGCTTTTGTTAGATAAAAATAGATATGTTCATATGTTCTACATTATAACAATTACTGTATAGTTCTACATTATCAATATCAATTGTTAAAGAGTTGCTACTCTGTAAATTAATATGGCAACAAAATGTCAGTTTTGTTATAACATATGTAGCACTGTTTTCCCTGTTGTTCATGGATTTGTTCACGCGGGCACCAGTAACATCTCCATCGTGAGACTTGTTGTTACTGTTTTTGGCATATCGGATATGCCATGGGTAGCTTGCCAGGCTCTGCTGTGCAGGCGGGATACTCTCGGTTGCTTGCCAGGCGCTCCAAGAAGGACCGAGGAATTGAACCCGGGTCGGCCACGTGCAAGGCAAATGCCCTACCTGCTGTGCTGTTGCTCCAGCCCATGTTATATTATGCATATACTATAACAATGTTATCATTTATTAAAAACTTATAAAGACATAAATCAAAAAATGATTACCAAGTCCTCAAATATCTTTTCAAAGTATTTCCCTTTCATAAATAGCGCCGTGTAATCCCATCAACGGCCAAGACCCAGAGACTATAAAAACCAGCTCCCGGAAGAGAACAGTGCAGTCTCCTGCCCCCGCGCCTGACTGTCCTCGCCGCCAGGGCCCCTTGGAGGGGAGCGGGTTGAGCTTTCCTCCCCGCCCCAACCAGGGCTCCGGCAGCCGAAGACCTCCAGGACCAGCCACCACCATGCTGAGACCACTCTCCACACACAGAAGGTACTGGCAGAGGGACAAAGCCACGCGGGTTCCGGGGCCGAGATCTCCAAGCCTACTCAGATTGGGGCCGAGCATCCTCCACCCAGATCCTCCAAATTCCAGTAGGCGGGGGTCACACCCACCAACTGGCCCCCTGGCACTGTGTAATCCCATCAGCGGCCAAGACTCTGAGACTATAAAAACCAGCTCCCGGAACTGCGCGGCCGCATTTGTGGCCATGCAACATCCTATTATGACATCTTATTATCTCATTCCTACTTTGAACAAACTGGCAGGCTACCGAATGTAGCCTGCCCACACGGCAGAGTCTAGCAAACTCCCCGTGGCGTATCCAATATGCCAAATACCAGTAACAATGATGGGTCTCATTCTCCTAAAAAAGGCTTGAATATAATCTCAGGGCTAGGATGAAGGAGACGTTACTGGGGCCTGCTCGAGGCAATCGACGATTAACAGGATGATTTGTGATTTGTTATTGTGTGAAATAGATGCAAAGAACAGCTTTGTGAGTAAGCATTGGAGTAAGTACATTTGTCATTTACTGTGTAGAAGTGGTAAATGATGTATCACAGTTTGTATTTAATATTGAGCCTCTAAATTCATGTTAATGAGCTGAAAGTTTTCTAGAGATAAATTACACAACCAAAAAGTAAAGTTCAGTCAGCTGATCCTGGTGTTTTTCAGTTTCCTCTCATCATTCTATAACCCTTTGGGGTAAACTTGCATTTCATACCAGAGTTATGGGTTTGGCAATTCAGAAGAATCTCGGAGTGTGCTACTTACACAGATCATTAATCATTCTCTGTGTTCCTGTTTACAAGGGAGGAGAGATTAATATGAATCTATTCTAAAAACAAAGTTAAAGCAAACATGTTTTGAGAGACTTTCATTAGTGACAACTGGAAGCCTATGATATAGACACAAATATTTATAGAATGGCTGTCACTGTTCTAGGACCAAGAACAGAAAGGAATAAAATCCGTGACCACATGCATAGGGCTTAAATGATAGAGAAATCACTGAAAACTAGAACAATAAATCACTATTTTGGAACTTGGCCTTAAATTATTCATGTTGATTAATAAGTTGCTTCATTTGTTGGCTCATGGAAGAATATTCCTAGGGTTAAAATGAGTATAGTGTGGGGACATTGAAGGCGAGGTAAAAGACTTGGCTTTCTGACCTGGATTGAACTCATATATGTCTGTAGGTTACATAACACTTATTAGTCCTGTGGTTCTGTTGGTTATGCCTGGTTCGACAGAGATATCCCGTATGATTGGTTTCTTAGAAGCTTGGTCCACACACTGCATTGTTTACTTATCTCACATGGCAGAAACAAACATAAGTTGATAGCAAAAATGACTTTCCAAATTGTTTGGTCTAAGACAGACTGAACTTCCCAATCCTTAAATATGGACAACTGAATGAGAGAAAAGGTGTTTGCAACTTTTAAACTGGTGTATTCAGATCTGCAGTCCATCTAGCATTTGAGCTCTTACAGCTTTCCTAGCTACATGAGCACAACAGGGGTCACAAGCTTAGCTAACACAAGAGTGAAGACAAAACCCAGCTCAGAGGAGCAGAGCTATCCAGCTGAGACCTAACTGCCCAGCTGACTATAGATGTGAGGGAAATCAAATATTTATAGTTATGTGGCCTTCGGGTAAGTTTGTCATTTATTGCACATCTCTGTTGTGCAATGATTAGTCATTACCCTGTGTGTCTTTAGGCAAGTTGTCCTGCTGTGTTGCCTTTCCTTTGCTGATCATGAGTGGTTCTGCCCTGCTGTCCCGGAGCAGGGTTCATGAGGGTGCAGATGCCTGTCTGTGGAAGACTGTGTTAAAATTATGTGGTACAATATTGCCATGCATCTGATTTATTCTTTGCTGCTTGAGTTTAGGGTGGGAGTGTTTGTGAGCAACAGTAGGCAAGCTCTCAGTTCATTTGCGTTAGAGACCTTAATAACTGCGGTCTTTGGTCAGTACTTACGTTCTTTGTGATGAGAGATGAGAGGTGAGAGTGAAGAGAAGAGGGAAGAAAAGGAGATGAGGAAGGAGGAGGAGAAAGATGGTACAAGGGGTATACAGAAACTGAAACATCACTTGCTTCTCTGATTTTACTGTTTCCTTCCTCTCACTAATACCTATCAATTGCCCCCCAAACTAAGTAACAAAGATATTACTTGATCACGGAAGCCCCAATACATCTGGACTGAAAAATCACACCAGAGAAATGCTTCCGAGGCCTGTGCAGCTGTGACTGGATGGGTTTGCTCCAAGAGCAGTGCAGCTCTACCCCTCATCTCTGCATAGATATGTAAGTTTATATACAACAAGCTCTTCCTCTGAATACTTTCTTTGTAATTTGAAACATTTTTCAGTGTCAGGGAAGAAACACTGAGTCTCACAACTGCAAGATGAGTGATCCTGACTTACCTTCAGTCCTAACTTATAGACTTACAAGTCTTATAGACTTATAAGACTTATAGACTTATAATAGTCTTATAATTCTCACAGCTTTCTAACATTTGATATGCAACTGTTTTCTGGCTTTCATCTATAGAGCTTTGCTTTTTCAGCTACACAGAATTCTCCAGTTTTGTATGTGTGTGTTTTTGTTTCTGGGGCCATACGCAGTGGTGCTGAGAGCTTATCCCTGACTCCGCACTCAGAGATCACTCCTGGCAAGTTTGGGTGACCATATGGAGTATCAGGGATTGAACTTGGATCACCTGTGTACAAGGCAAATTTCCTACCTGCTGTACTATCACTCTAGCTCCAAGAGAGAATTTTCTGTTATTTCTCACCCACCTAACTCGCCAGAGTTCCCAGGTTTTAACATCCATTAGGGTTGGTTTATAAGATAGGAAGCCAAGAGCTGGAAAAGGGTCACCTGCCTCCCTGCTTCAGCTCTGCTACTGCTACTGATGGCATTAGTCCTGAGTTAGATGTAACATGATGTTCTGACTCTGAACCCAGAATTAACAACTGCAGCTGGAAATGGATCAGGAAGGACTCAGAAAAGAGTTGAACATGGAGGAGTAGACATCCCAGAAGCCCCGGTCCCAGCTTCATTTTTGAATAAGGAATGTACATACTCCAAGGGCAAGAACTAATATCGTGTATAAATCAGGCTGATAGTACCTGTGCCAACCCCAAAGTCAGTGAAGGTCTCTGCCCAGGGGTTCAGTTGCCTTGTGTTTCTCTGTTTCAGCAGTTTATAGTGGTCTCTTGCTCTGTCAGTGCACTTGTGTCCTTGGCTAAATCTTCCCCACATTCCCATGAAGATGCTGCCTTTGGACCTGAGGACGCTCTCCCATCTGTAGTGTTGGGAAGGTAGATAGCAAATGTTTTATGTGAGCCAAGGAGAAACACATATGGGAAATAAAGTTCCCTATAGTACCCCAAGATTGTGATATTCACCCAAAGAATATTGTAGCAGTTTGGGACCTTTTAGATGATTGCTGATTGGCATGTGAAACGTTCCTGCCTCTGCTCTTCACATGACTATTGTATGTTGATGTACCTGCTAGTAGTCCTTAAGGTCTCCGTCAGCTCATCCTGTGGGAGTTCAAGTAAGGGAATGAGATTGTATTGAATAAATAACTGATGGCTGCCCAGGGGTCCCTAAAGCTTGGATAGTATGTGTGTGTTTGTCTCCTTAGAGGCCTGTTTGTCTCATTCTCTGTGACTGACACCCATTGGACTGAGGTCTTAGGTGCCAACCCAATTGTTACTATGCTACCCAACAGTGAGGTTACCTGGGAACCAGTCCTAATTAATTGTAATAAACATTCTGCAGTTTTGTGACACCCCACAAAGTCTTTCCATTATTCCAGTCAGGAAGAGCAAAGGGAGGTCAGTCTTGACTGACCACAGAAGAGCTTTAGCTCTTTTCACAATCATTAAAATACTTTAACATATTAAATTCATGACTATTCATGTCATGACAGTTTATAATGGCAATGATTGAAAATGATTAAAAATTACCAGAACCACAGATCTTCGGTATCTTGGGTGGAGAATGGGAGAGAGCAGGAAGAGGGGAGAGTCAACCATTAAAGGAGACAGAACAAAGACAAGGCTGCTGTTTGCCTTTGGACCCATACTTTCTGCATTTGCTAGAGAGTTGTTGCTGCTTTCTCTTTTCCTAGAGTAAAAACTACTTCATCACAGCTGAATGCTAGCTCCCTTTACTTGCCTCCTTTATATTTTTAGATAAATATTTGTTTCAATCATCTCACATTAACTATGAAATTCTTTTTGGGAACCATAGGACTTAGTGACAGGGGATTCCTTGACTTCCCTCATACTTTATCAGTAACACTTATAGAAAACGTCTCCCCCTTTTTTTCCTCAATGAATTTGGTCTTATTGCATCCCTATTCTGCCTATATCTTGCTTGTGTTCATGAAGTTACTGGGGCCTGCTTGAGGCAATCAATGAATAACAGGATGGTCATGATCGTGATCATGCTCATTCATGAAGTAGTAAATAGTGTCTGCCCCCCCCCAAATTTCAAAGACTACAAAAAAATCAAATAAATGTTCTAAAAAAGTAGTATTGACTACTAAAATTCCATAGAATATCAGAGTTATCTCATGAATGCTTCTTCCTAATAGAGAAGAAAAAGTCGTGGTTGCTTTTTGAATTCATTCTGAGGTTTCCTAATTCAGCTCCCACCTCTCCCCCCAGTGAATGAATTAATATGGAAAGAGGTCATTTGTAATGGATATGAATCCTCTATAACTTCCCCTCCTTAGAAAAGGGAAACAGAAACAGGCACTGTGAGAAAGAAGATGGTTTCTTTCACAGGATCTTTAGGCTCTATCATCATGATTTTCAAATAGAGATTGCAATATATAATGGAAAACAATAATAGCATAAAAAATTGGAGCACATGTCAGGGCCTTCTAGACTGAGTGTGAAGTGTGAACAGGAATTGTTTTCCTGTTTTCCACTCTATTCTCTGTTTTGGCTTATAGAGAATGAGGAGTTGAAAACTGTATTTTGAAATTGACTGTACAATTTAGAAATTTTGTGTTATCAGTAAAGTGATTAAAACACCATTTATTGTGTAATCTTATTTGCACATGACTTAGGACAACAGTCCATTGATTTCTGACATTGCAACTATCAAAGCTTTCTTGGTAGAAAGACACTTTTGTGAGACGTGTTTTCTTGGCATTGGACAGAGTCATCATTAACTGACATGCTGCATTTAATAACGCGATCTCAGCTCTAGTTTATATTAAAAGTTTAACTGAAGTCCTAAAACACCTCATCATTTGGGTGGGGAAACAGTCCTAGGAAATAAACAGTAGTGCCAGTTGGCTGGTTAATGTTGAGGCTTGCCAGACTAGTCCATACACACTTCCCTGGGGCCCTCCACACACCCACAATCTATGTCCCTGTTTAGACCTAAGCATGGATAAAGAAAGGTCAAGTATGAACAATGGTTCTTTGTACACAGTATTATTTTAGTGAAAACATTTTTATAATCCATCAGGAGTTCCAAATAACTAAAAAAGTATTTTGGGGGTAACAAAGGAACAGGCCAGTGTAAACCTGTGTAAACAAATCATAAATTTTCTAAAATCCCTTTTACTGGTGGATTGAAAATGCCATTGAGTAACAAGAGACTTCCAAATAGTGTAACACAATTTTAATAGTATAATTAACTTGGAATAGTTTTTTAAAGACAAATACATGGAAGAATGAGACTGTTTTCTCTAATTAAACTTGGCATATCATGTGACCTTTCCATTTATTCTTTTATATTCTGGCCTCTACATTTGCTATACTTTTCCTCCATCAGCTCTACTTATAATCAGAAATTTTTTAGTCTCCTGAGACCTAAGGAAACGGAGTCATGACTCTGTTGCCATAAGTCTGGAAGGCTCCTTTGAGGTAAAAGAAGACTTTCTGATTGTCCTATTTCTTTTCATTATCACCTTAAACTTCCCTGTATCATTTTATGACTCTGAGCACAGTTTCCTATATAAAATTCTCTTGAATTTGTTATCTGAAATTCTGTTTTTAAGTTTGATCAAATCTATCCTTCCCCTTTCATCTTCCTATAAATGACATTATATTTAGATTTCTAGCTATGCTTTCTTCCTGTTAAACATTGTATAGTATATGTAGATTATTGATTTAGACAGAAAGTTTGTGTCCCCATCAAATTCATGTATTGAAGCCTGCACCTAATTTGATGGTATTAGGAGGTGGGTCCTCTGGAAGGTGATTAGGTCATGAGGGTGAGTTCCTTATGCTGGAATTAGTGCCATTATGAAAGAGACCTTAGAGGACATCTTTGACCTTGTGAGGACATTGTAAGAAAATTGTGTTCATGAGGAAGTGAGATCTTTATAGACAGTTAACATACTAGTGAATTACATACTATATAGTTAATGTACTAACACAGTCATCTTAATCTTCTTTTAAAAAATTATTGTTGGTTAAATTTTTTTTTTTTTGGTTTTGGGGCTGCATCTGTCAGTGCTCGAATGCTCCTGGCTCTATGCTTGAGGAATACTGCTATGTTTGACGACGATATGAAGTGCTGGGGATTGAACATGGGTCAACCTTGTGCAAGGCAAGTGTATACCTGCTGTATTATCTCTCTGAACCCTCAGTCTTGACTTCAAGTTTCAATTTAATCCCAGACTGATAACACGTATCTCTTAACCAACCTCTCTTGAGAGCATCAGTTTGAAACTTTCATCTGTCTACATGGCATTTCCACCAAGATATCCAATAAAACCTTCAAATGGAATAATGCACCCTAGAGAACATATTAAATCTCAGATGGATAAAAACTACTGACCTATTTTACTTTTGACATGTCTTCAGTTTTATTTACTTCTCTGTGAATTATCATTGGTTTGTTTATTTTTCTTTTCATTTGGAGAACTCCTTTATTTCTTTATTAGAGACTTTTTCAGATAAGTCTTTCAAATGCCTTATCACATAACTTTCATGAACAAAACCTGATAACCTCTCTTCTTCTCAGTCACTTTGATGGTTCCCTATTGCTGTAATATGTGGTACAAACACAAACTAGGGTTTTTCAAAGGCTGTTCATGAATGCATCCAACTTACACTCCTCTGTAATTGCTGGGACATTTTGATCTTCCATCACATTATTCCATATTCTTCCTTTTTGTGGAAATTCTGCTTTCTTTTTATTTTCCTGCTCTTCTAATCAAGTTAAACCCTTCTTGAACTTAGTCAGGGCCTAAAATACTGGGACTCAGGTACCGTGGTGTGAGTTTAGTTCATATACTGATTTGGGGTATTCTTGTATTCCTGGAATTGTAAACTGTTCTCTTAAGTAATATACTTATGACACTTTCAATTGTTCTTGTGTGGGAAGAACATGGGACATCAGTGAATTATATGACAACTGAAGGGAATTTTTTGAAGGAGACATAGCCTTGAAAACTGCTGACATTCCTTAACATGACCACATGAATGGAACGTCTTTTATTTTGTTATACAGCATTGTTAAGCACAGTCATGGAAATTCTTGTGTCAATATAATTCTAAATAGAAATAATTAAAACCAGTTTTCCTTAATTCCCAAGGAATTTCCATGGTTGCACACAGGTTTAAAAATAACTCATAGAATCAGGCAAAGGAGAATAAAGGAAAATAAAGAAGAAATTGTTTTATGTGGCATAAAAACATGACAAAACACAGATGTCTAAGGACAGGTATATTAAACCTACTTAAAGCTAAGTTCAGAGAGATGTGTTCATAAAAAAGAGAAGGGAACTCGAATCCATGTTCTTAGGGCGAATTCCTAAAGAAATCGAAGTGCTATTTTACCACCCAAATAGACATATGTAGTGAATTTTTCTAGTTCTAATATGTTATGGGTAGTAGTAATTTAAATGAGGGCATATTTCTAACAATTGCTATAATAATATACTCTGCAGATTTGGGATTTATAAGTAATGAATAATTTGCCTTTACAATAAGGACGAATGTCACTTTTCTTTAATAGATTTTGGTTGACTATAAACAAAATCCATAAGTATTTGAGGATCAGTTAAGTCCTGCAGACAGGGTGAGTAGGAAGCTTGTTCTTTGAGCAAATGAACAAGATTAATAAACCACTAGTGAGACACTCAAACACAGAGAGAGAGAGAGAAGCATAATGAATTTTATCAGAAAATGCAAAGGGGACACTACAACAAACACCGCAGAAATCCGTAGGATCATCAGAGAATACTTTGAAAATATTTACAGCAGGTAACAAGAGAACCTTGAAGAAATGGATAAATTCCTGGATACTTTTAACCCCACAAGGCTGAACTAAGAAGATGTGGAATATCTGAACACACATATCATCATCCAGGACTTGAAATGGTAAACAAAAGTCTTCCTCAAAACAGAAGCCCCAGCCCAGATGGAATTACTAGTGAATCCTAAACCTTTAAAGAAAACCTACTACAGATACTTTTCAAGCTTTTCTGGAAATTTCTGAAGAAACAGAAATTTTCTGAAGAAATAGAAATACTCCCAAACAGTTTCTAGGAGGCAAATATAATCCTGATACCCAAATAAGACAGGTAAAGGTAAGGTAAAGGCCCTCCCGTTGATCGTCGATTTGCTTGAGCGGGTCCAGTAACGTCTCCATTGGAGACTTTGTTGTTACTGTGTTTGGCATATCAAATACTCTCGGTAGCTTGCCAGGCTCTCTGAGAGGGGCAGAGGAATCGAACTCGGATCGGCCATGTTGGCCACTTGTAAGGCGAACGCCCTACCGCTGTGCTATCGCTCCAGCCAAGACAGAGATACCACAAAATTAGAATTATAGGCTGATATTGCTGATAAACTCAGATGCAAAGATCCTCAATAAAATACTAGCAAATAGGGGGTATGGTGCTGCCAGCAGGTCAGTCTGTACCTGTGAGGCGAGTGCATCAGCAGCCTGATAGCGCCTTTAGACTTCCAGATACCTCAAAATTGCTGCCGTGCCTTTGGCCAGACCCCAAAAACTTGGGGCAAAGTTTACCAAGAAAGTAAACAGCCAAAAGTTAGGATGTGGGATACACACCCACAAACCACCTCTGGCTCAGCTATATAATTGGAGGCATGGCCCCTCTGGTTCCTGATTGAACTGCTTAATGGCCATGATCCCAGAGACTCAGAAACAAATCTCAAAACCCACTGGTTTTTGGCAGAAATACATCCGGTCCCTGCAGTAGGTTACCAGTGCTGGGCCAACCCAGGTGGGAATAGGTTTCACACCTTGGTCTGTTCCCCCTGCCGGCCCAGTGGCCGCCATCCTTCAGAGGCCACTGGATAGTCAGGTTTGGACCCCCAGTGACGAGACACGCAGGGCCTAATGGGATGGGGGTGAGCCGGTCTTGTCCTCCCCACCCCAATGAGACCCCAAGTCGTCGCCCACGAATGGCCTCTCTGGCTCCTGATCAATCTGCTTAACAGCCATGATCCCAGAGACTCAGAAATAAATCTCGAAACCCAGTGGCTTTTGGCAGAAATGTGTTCGTTACTGTCAGTTTGTTACTGTCTCTGGGCCACCCCAGGGAGGAAAGGGTGTTGTCACTCAGCCTGCAGCCTCTGGGAGGCTCGGTGGTCGTCATCCTCCAGAGGCCATTGGACGGTCAGGCTAGGGTCCGCAGTGATGAAACTTGTTGGGCCTCCTGGGATAGGGGGGAGCCGGGCCTGTCCTCCCCACCCCAACAAGACCCCATGTCATCACCCATGAATGGCCTCTCTGGATCCTGATCAAGCTACTTAATGGCCATGATCCCAGAGACTTAGAAACAAATCTCAAAACCCAGCTGCTTTTGGCAGAAATGTGTCCAGACCCTGCAGCAGGTTACTGTCGCCAGGCCACCCCATGTGGGAAAGGGTGTTGTCCCTCCGCCTGCTCCTCCTTGGCGGCTCAGTGGCCATCATCCTCAAGAGACCATTGGGCAGTCAGGTCTGGGCCCGCAGTGACAAAACTTGTTGGGCCTCACAGGATGGGGGTGGAGCTGGGCCTGTCCTCCCCAACCCAACGAGACCCCCAAGTCATTGCCCACGAATGTTCTCTCTGGCTCCTGATCAAGCTGCTCAATGGCCATGATCCCAGAGACTCAGGAGCAAATCTCGAAACCCAGTGGCTTTTGGCAGAAATCCCTCCACATTTAAGTGTTAAAATTTCGGAATTTCAAAATCACATGGCCCTACTGCAGCCACACGACATCATATGTTATTCATAAGAACACAAATTGTCTACTGTTGCCTTTTCAGTATATCTGAGTGTTGGGGTAAAATCTCAAATAATAATGGTGGGTCTGGTGTCGAAATATTGAATGTGATCAAAGTAGAGAGAGAGTAATGTGGAAATCATCTGCCCCAAAGGTGGGGGGAGGGTGTGGGATGGGGGTATACTGGGGTTTTTGGTGGTGGAGAAAGGGCACTGGTGAAGGTACAGGTGTTTCATTGTATGACCGAGACTTAGACCTGAAAGCTTTGTAACTGCTATTCAATAAATAAAATTATAAAAAATGAAAAAAAAGTAAGGTGGAGTTCATGCACAATTTAATCAGCTAATCAGTAGCTGAATAAATAGCGGTACTCCTACATAAAAAAATACTAGCAAATAGAATCCATGACTCATCAAAAATATCATGCACCACGACCAAGTGGGATTCACTCAGGGGATTCAAGGATGGTTTAACATTCAAAAATCAATTAACATAGTCCATCATATCAACAAAAGTAAAGATAAAGAGCATGTGATCATATCAGTAGATGCAGAGAAAGCATTTGACAAGATCCTACACCCATGTATGATGAAAACTCTCACCAAAATGGGTTTTGAAGCAGCTTTCCTCAAGATAGTCAAAGCCATCTACAACAAACCCATGGCAAGCATTATCCTTGATGGGGAAAAACTAAGGCCTTTTCTCTAAAATTAGGGGCAAGACAAGGATGCTCACTCTCACCACTTCTGTTTAATATAGTGCTGGAAGCACTTTCAATAGCGGTTAGGCAAGAAAAAGATATTAGGCGAATAAGATATTAAGCGAATAAGAAAGGAAGAAATCAAGCTCTCACTATTTGCAGATGATATGATACTATATCTAGAGAACCCTAAAGCCTTTACCAACAAACTCCTAGAAACAATAAACTTGTAAAGTAAGGTCACAGGCTATAAAATCAATACCCTAAGGTCCATGGATTTCCTATATGCAAATTAGAGAGAAGAAAGTGATATGAAAAATACAACCCCTTATACAAAATACTGGTTAAACTCCACAAGAAGAAAACATCCAACCCCATCCAAAAATGGGGCAATGAAATGAACAGAAACTTTCTCAAAGAAGAAATCCGAATGGCAAAAAAGCACATGAGAAAATGCTCTACATCATTAATCATCAGGGAGATGCAGATCAAAACCACAATGAGATACCATCTCACACCTCAGAGACTGGCCCACATTCAAAAGAACAAAAGCAACCGATGCTGGCGTGGATGTGGCGAGAAAGGGACACTCCTTCACTGTTGGTGGGAATGTCCACTGGTTCAGCCCTTCTGGAAAACAGTATGGACGATTCTCAAAAAATTAGAAATTGAGCTCCCATTTGACCCAGCAATACCACTCTTGGGAATATATCCCAGAGAGGCAAAAATGTATAGTCGAAGTGACATCTGCACTTGTTTGTTCATTGCAGCACTCTTTACAATAGCCAGAAACTGGAAGAAACCTGAATGCCCAAGAACAGATGACTGGTTAAAGAAACTTTGGTACATCTACACAATGGAGTACTATGTAGCTGTTAGAAAAGATGAAGTCATGAAATTTACATACAAGTGGTACAATATGGGAAGTATCATGCTAATCGAAATGAATCAGAAAGAGAGGGATAGACATAGAAAGATTGCATTCATCTGGGGGATATAAAGTAACAAAGTATGAGATTAATACCCAAGAATAGCTGAGATCAGCACCAGGAGGATTACTCCATAACTTAGAGGCCAGCCGGGTATCCTAGAGGAAAGGGCAGCTCAGATAGAGAAGGGAGCACCAAATAAAGGATGTTTGGAGGATCCTCCCAGGAGGGGAGATGCATGTCGAAAGTAGACTATGGACTGAACATGTTTGCCACTCAATGCCTCTTTTGCAGACCACAACACCCAAAAGGAGAGAGAGAACACAGGGGATTGCCCTGCCACAGAGACAGGGGGATGGGGGGATGGGGGTGGGAAGGATATTATCCATGGTGGTGGAAAATGGGCACTGGTGGAGGGATGGGTATCTGATCATTGTATAATTGAAACCAAAGCACAAAAAATTGTAAATCTACAACTGTAAAAAAAAATAAAATAAAATAAAGGGAAAAAAATAAAAAAAAATACAATCCTGTTCACAATCGTTCCTCAGAAAATCAAGTACCTAGGTATTACTTTATCTAAGGACTTAAAAGACTTGTACAAAGAAAACTACAAACAGCTACTTCAGGAAATAAAAGAAGACACAATGAAATGGAAAGATATCCCCTGCTCATGGATTGGGAGAAGCAACATTGTCATAATGACAATACTCTCCAAAGCATTGTATAAATTTAATGCTATCCCTCTAAGGATACACATGGCATTGTTCAAAGAAATGGAGCAAACACTCCTGAAATTCATATGGAAAAATAAGCCCCCATGTATAGCTAAAGCAATTCCTGGGAAAAAGAACATGGGAGGAATCAAACTCCCCTACCTCAACCTCTACTATAAAGCAGTAGTAATTAAAACAGCATGGTACTGGAACAAAGGCAGAGCCTCAGAGCAATGGAACAGGGTTAAATATACTGACACCCCCCCCCAACATATGATCAGCTAATCTTTGATAAGAGAGCAAGAAATGTGAGTGAAGTGGAGCAGGGAAATCCTCCTTAACAAGTTGTGCTTGCAAAACTGGACAGCTACATGCAAAAAACTGGGCTCAGACATCTACCTAACACCATATACAAAAGTCAGATCAAAATGGATTAAAAACCTCAACATCAGACCAGAATCCATAAAGTACATTGAAGACAAGGTAGGCAAAACCCTCCACGACATTGAAGCTAATGGTATCTTCAAAGATGACACACCACTGGCCAAGCAAGTGAAAATAAAGATAGACAAATGGGACTATCTAAAACTAAGAAGTTTCTCCATCTCAAAAGAAACAATGACCAAAATTCAAAGACAGTCTACAGAATGGGAAAGTATATTCACCCAATACCCCTCCAATAAATTGAACTCTCATTTGACCCAGCAATACCACTCCTGGGAACGTATCCCAGGAGTATAAAAAAAAGTATAGTATATAAAAAAAGTATAGTCAAAATGACATCTGCACTTCTATGTTCATTGCTGCACTGTTCACAATAACCAAAGTCTGGAAAAAATCCGAGTTCCCGAGAATAGATGACTGGTTAAAGAAACGTTGGTACATCTACACAGTGGTATACTATGCAGTTGCTAGAAAAGATGAAGTCATGAAATTTGCATACAAGTGGTTCTACATGGAAAGTGTCATTCTAAGTGAAATGAGTCAGAAAGAGAGGGACAGACATAGAGATATTGCATTCATCTGGGGAATATAAAGTAACAGAATGGGAGACAAACAGCCAAGAATGGTTGAGGTAAGTTCCAGGAGGTCTTCTCCAAGGCTTGGAGGCCGGCAGCACATGCTGGGGGAAAAGGCAGCTCAGATAGAGAAGAGAACACCAAGTAAAAGATGTTTGGAGGATTCGCTTGGGATGCGAGATGCATGCTGAAAGTAGACTATAGACAGAACACGATGGCCACTCAATACCTCTATTTCAAACCACAGCACCCTAATGGAAAGAGGGAGCAAAAGGGAATGCCCTGCCACAAAAGCAAGGTGGGGTGGGGAGGATAGCGTAGGGGGTGGGAGGGCTACTGGGATCATTGGTGGTGGAGAATGGGCACCGGTGGAGGGATGGGTATTCTATCATTGTATAACTGAAACCCAAGAATGAAAGTTTGTAAGTCTACTACTGTACCTCATGGTGTTTCACTAATAAAAATATTAAATAAATAAAAATTAAAATGAAAAAATATTTCAAAAATCAGTACCCAAAAGCCCATGGCCTTCCTATATGCAAATAATGAGACAGAGCAAAGAGACAATAATGAGAAAGAGGAAAGAGTCAAGAGAAAAAAGCAATTCCATTCACAATCATACTCCAGAAAATCAAGTACCTCAGAATCAGCCTAACTAAGGAGGTAAAGAAACTCTACAAAGAAAACTACAACATGAAATAAAAGAGGACACAAGGAAATGGAAACATATCTTCTGCTCAGAGATAGGAAGAATCAACATTGTCAAAATGGCAATACTCCCCAAAGCATTATACAGATTCAATGCGATTCCTTTAAGGATACCCATGAAATTCTTCAAAGAAATGGATCAAACACTCCTGAAATTCATATGGAACAACAAATGCCCACGAATAGGATGCATCACCCTTCCCAACCTCAAACTCGACTACAAAGCGGTAACAATTAAAATAGCATGGTACTGGTCACCGGGGTTCCATCTGGGGGAGGCGGGATGCGGTACCTACCCCATCTGGGACTTCCTGATGATCTCGGCTAATGCAGAACCCAGCAGCTTGGAGCAGAAAAGTGAAAGGACTATGCGTTAATCCAGGCCATCAAGTCTGCCAGAGGGGAAAGGGTGTTGCCCCATTCGCCCTCTCTTCTCTGGAAAGAAGGATGGCGGCCGCATGGGAGCCTTGTGGACAGCAGGTATGAGCCGGGGGTGTGGGGGCGACTAAAACCTCATGGGAAGGGGGGCGTTCCGGTCCGTCCTTCACGCCCTACCGAGGTCACCAGTTGCCCCCCATGAACGGCTCTCCAGCACGGCCACAGCCCCAGAAGCACAAGGACTTAATGCAGAACCCAGCAGCTTGGAGCAGAAAAGTGAAAGGACTATGCGTTAATCCAGGCCATCATGTCTGCCCGGAGGGGAAAGGGTGTTGGTCCCTTCCGCCCTCCTCCCTCTGGAAAGAAAGGTGGCGGCCACATGGGAGCCTTGTGGACAGCAGGTATGAGCCGGGGGTGTGGGGGCGACTAAAACCTCATGGGAAGGGGGGCGTTCCGGTCCGTCCTTCACGCCCTACCGAGGTCACCAGTTGCCCCCCGCGAGCGGCTCTCCAGCACGGCCACAGCCCCAGAAGCACAGGGACTTAATGCAGAACCCGGCAGCTTGGAGCAGAAAAGTGAAAGGACTATGCGTTAATCCAGGCCATCATGTCTGTCCGGAGGGGAAAGGGTGTTGCCCCAGTCGCCTTCTCCTCTCTGGAAAGAAAGATGGCGGCCGCATGGGAGCCTTGTGGACAGCAGGTATGAGCCGGGGGAGTGGGGGGGCGACTAAAACCTCATGGGAAGGGGGCGTTTCGGTCCGCCCTTCACGCCCTACCGAGGCCACCAGTTGCCCCCCACTAGCGGCTCTCCAGCACGGCCACGACTCCAGAGCACAGAAACCAATTTCTTAACTATCTGACTTTCAGTATAAATACTTCCAGGGTCAATAAGTAAAATAGCAGAAATCCAAAACCAACATTTAATTCTTGAACCCAGCTGTAGAAAGCAAATCACGTCACAATGCTTTTTCAGCATGTCTGATTTGGGGGGGGGGGCGGTAAACTCTAAATTATAGTGGTGAATCTTTTATTGAAACAATGAATCTAATCAAAGCAGATAAAGTGTTAACTAGAATTCATCTGCCCCACAGGGACTGGGAGGGGTGGGGGGTGGGGTTTTATTGGGGTTCTTCATGGTAAAAAAAAAAGTATTGGTAAAGGGAAATGTGTTTGATATTTGCATGACTGAGACCTAAACCTGAAAGCTTTGTAACCTTTCCCAAGGTGATTCAATAAATAAAAAAAATTAAAAAAAAAATAGCATGGTACTGGAACAAAGGCAGAGGTGCAGGCCAATGGAACAGCGTGGAATATCTCTACACACAACCCCGAATGTATGATTATCTGATCCTTGAGAAAGGAGCAAGAAATGTAAAGTGGAGCAAGGAAAGCCTCTTTAACAGTTGGTGCTGGCCTAACTGGACAATCACATGCAAAAGAATGGGCTTAGACCTCGACCTAACACCATGCACAAAAGTCAGATCAAAATGGATTCAAGTCCTCAATATCAGACCAGAATCCATAAGGTACATTGAAGACAAGTTCGGCAAAACCCTCCACGATATTGAGGCAAGCTACCGAGAGTATTTCACCCTCATGGCAATGCCTGGCAAGCTACCAAGAGTATCCCGCCTGCACAGTAGAGTCTAGCAAGCTCCCCATGGTGTATTTGATATGTCAAACACAGTAACAACAAGTCTCACAATGAAGACATTACTGGGCCCGCTTGAGCAAATTGATGAACAATGGGAGGACAGTGCTACAGTGCTACAGCACTATACTTTAAAAGTGCTTGCTAACTGTCCCTGCGGCCATAGCCATGTAAATATCCTGGTCTTTTCTCTTACTGTTCTCAATGGACCTGGTTCACATGTACGGAGCCAGGGAGCCAAAGCTGGGGAGAAGGTTTTTATGTTCAATAAATGGTCAGACAGTCCCCTTGTTCAGGGCTGTATAAGCTAACTTGAAATAGGACTGGCCACACAATCTGTCTCATTCTCTGTGACAGAGAGAGGCTAAGAGGTTAAGATGGTTTTAGGGTATCAAATTGCCATGCCTTACCAAATTATCTAAAGCATCACTCTTAGTTCCATTTACCTTTGCAAATTAAGATCAGTTCTATCTACTTTAACCAATGACAAAGCTCTTGTTGAACCTACTCTTGTGAATCCATCAAGGACCAATAAGTCCTTTACAAGAAAAAAACTAAACCTTACTTTTATCTTCTTAAAGCTAAATAACACATCTTTTTATTTGAACATGTCTTTTTTTCAGAAGGCCAACAAGAATTAAGCTAACTCATTTCTTTTACAACAAACTCAGCAGGATGCCAAAGAAAAGAAATTTTTTTCCTTTGGTCACTGTTTTCTTCAACAATTTACCTATCCTGTACTATGAAAAACTTTTTCTCCTCCAGGACCTATTGTTTAAAAATAAATTGCTGTCTAATATATCTGACTTGTCTTTCAGACTTTGACTACTTTTTTTTAAATTTTGCTCTTTTTTTTCTCTTCTCCATGACTCACCCCCCACCAACCAACTTTGACTATTTTGAAACCCAATAAAATATTGCTTGGGCCCCAGGAATACTTAATGTAGCATGAAATCTCACTCCCTTTTAAAGGTAGGTCCATGGTATTTGTCAATAAGAATAGCTAGAGAAGATGGATATTCTCCTACATATCCTTTAAAGATAAAATATCCAGTTGGGGAATGTTGCAGGCAGATATGTAGTGGGCCAGATAATGAGTTCAGAATAAGAAAACTAATAGTAAATTGCCTAGCTCTGAATTACCCCAAAGGCATGAAGACCATATCCCTTGGAGGTACAAATACTGAGCTATTTGGAGAAAATGAGGCATCACCTGAGATCCCACCCTGTTAGGTAGAAATCCGAAGTGATTTTTGAGGCTCCATCAGTGAATTGTCCCTCCCCTCCTCCCCCCCCCACGAGAAACTTACTTTGAGCACTCCTGATTCCCTAACTTTATCTTCAAACTTTCCTTTGTGTTAGTTACTAAATCAAACCCAGTGACTCAGGACTTTGTATTTGTAGCGAATCACTTGCTTTTCTATTTCCCCTATAGCCATTTCATATTTTACTACAGGGTAATGTTCTTTGCTTATACACAGAAAGACTACTAATACTGTGCTCTTAATATTTAGAAGTCGATTGATTCTGAAATATATTTACTCCTGGGCATTCATCAGAATTACTTGACTCAGACTTTGGTTGCCATAATTCCTACTACTCCAAAGAAGTGGGGTCCCACTGTGGGACTTGGAGTGAGCAGCAAAGCTACCTGGCATCAAAATGGGAAGGTCTGGAGGAGCTAAACCAGCCTGAGGACCTAATCTGGGATTTAAGGTAGAAGTCAGCAGCCTTCCCCTCAGAGCCCAGAGAACTAAATTTTGGAACCTATATCTTTTACTGTGTTTATCCAAGTAGCTGCAAATATTAATAAGAAATCAACTTAATTGTTTAATATTTACTATTAGTGAGGGAAAGAGAAAGCAATATAATACTTATTGCCCCTGGGCGAATCTCCTTTATAGCCTCTGAGAGGGAGTGTCTCCTTGAGTTAACCACCCCAAGATAACTGCCTCCTTCCAAATGCTCAATAATCAGTAAATAATCAATCACACTTATGTGCAGTCCTGTACATCAAAGTCCTTCAGACGTTCTGGGAGTATGCTAACAGCTCCGCATTAAATGGGGCTATTTTTACCACCTATCTGTGAGACCTGGCCATTTCTACTCTCTATCTTTGTTCCTCTGCTGGGGGGCCTGTGAAGGTGGCTCTCAGCCACCAAACGCACAGGTCACATACCCACTCTTGAACTCACACCACCCTCGGGAAAGGAAGAGCTTCAGGATATCTATGCTTAGATAATAATATGAGAGAGGATGTCAAACTCAAATGATGTGAAAGTGTATAATCTGTTTTTCTCAACCGTAATTAAATATCTACCTCTGTTTCCCCACTGTGTCTAGTGCCCTACTTACTGGCTTACCTCTTGCTTTAGCTCCCCACCTAGCCACAGCTACCTGCTGTTATCTCACAATGTTCTCAGACTACTACTTTGCATATCTGCCTTTTGCCTCTCCTGCTCCTAATGCATTGAAGTCCTGTAGTTTGCTTATCTGATTTTTGTGTCCTTTTTTTGTATCTGATATTATTTTTGTATTTTAATTTTTTGTTTCTTATTTGGCTGCTTCAGCAAATAAGGTTGGCCTGATTTTAGGAGACTATTATAAGATAGTTATTAATTATTATTATTTATAATAATACTTATTATTAAATTGTTATACATTTTTCTTGTTTCTTGGATGCTTCTAACCCCCTTCTGCCACGGTTTCTAAGAATTGAGCTGCCAGCTTGATTAAGTTTAGATCAACCACAAATTTACTCTAATTTTTTTGAGATGATAAAGTTTTATATTTAAGTTTTATATGTGTAAAAGGTTTGACACACTTTCCATATCATTATCATAAGCTTTGATTATGAAACTCTTTCTTTTCAAAGGGCTTCTACTATCCTCTAAGTTATGTCTCAGGTGATGTCTCATTTTCTCCATCTCCAAATAACTCAGTATTTGCATCTCCAAGGGATGTGGTCTTCATCATCAAATGAATGATATATTTGGCTAAAACATAAAAGAATATCAATCCTTGGCATTTTATGTTCTCTCAAATCATCATCAGATACATCTGTACATCAGATGCATCTTCAGATATTCTGGAAGTCCCTGAGTGAGGGTACGACCTGGGGGTTCCCCAAGCACTTCCCTGACCCTTGTATTGAACCACAGGGGTTCAAGCTCTACTGGCTGAGAGTCACTGGGAAGGGCCCAAGGCCTCTTCTATACAAAGATGGTCTTTGTAGTAATGCAACAATGATGATATGATTACTGTGAGGGTTATGTTAGGTTATGAGGAGTATGTAACAAAGTGGCACAAAATTGTTTACTGGTGCAGTTCTGGTTTTGATATTGTATACTCCAACTATATTAGGTGTAACCTTATAAAGATTGGATAAAGGGATTTAGTTACTCTACATATTAATTCCCTATGATTTTAAAATAATTTCCAAATAAAAGTCTAATAATAACAGGCACTTTAAATCATTAGTGGAAGTACAAATAAATGTTGTAGTCCCTAACATTACAAAAATCTTCTTTAAAAGCATATCAAGATAGGCTTTATAATACATAAAACATAGACTCTCTTAACAAAAATTACCTTTATCTATCATCACACAAAAATTAAAAGACGAGTTACAAACCAGGAGAAGACACTTTCAATAACACAACCGAAAACCAAATTTTGAACATAAATAAGGCAAAACATACCGTGGACACATTGAAAAACACAAGTCATGAATCCATGACAGTGGATGCAGCAATATCTAACTAAAATGTCTTTATAATCAAAATAATTGGTAATAAAGAGAATGGAAGCAAGAACTTCAATGTGATTTTATGTCTTATTATCTTTATAGGAAAAAGTAAAAAATGTAGAAAGATATTATCTAGTGGGGAAAATCTATTATTTTCTATTGCTGTTATGGTTTAGATAATAGAAAAATTCCAGAAAACACTTTGATATTACACTCTGTCAACATTTTATTCCTAAGAACAAGTCTCGTACAAAGTACAATGAAAGAGAGTATTCACAGTAGCTCTGATTAGGGAAATATTAAAAATAGATGAAATAATAAAACTGTGGAAATACTAAAAATAATTCAAACTTTCATCTAACAATGGATGAATAAATTGGTTTGCTTCTACAATGGAATGCTACATGGAAGATTAATAAGCATTTATACACAAAAAATTTGTAGAAAGAGTTAAGTATTAAATAAAGAATAATATGCTTTATAAAGGATTAAGAACTAAAATGTACTTCAAATGAATGAATATGAAACAAGTGTATAAATAACATAAAACATTATGAAGAATGAACAAATGATCATTGGGAATGAGGATGATCATTACAATGGAAGGAGGAAGGGAAGCTTTGGATAGAAACAGAAAGAGAAACAGAAAGAAATGGAGGCAGAGAGACAAAGACAGAGAGAGAGACAGACAGACAGACAGACAGACAGAGGGATTACTCTTTAATATAAACTGATGGCAAGATATAGGAGAATGTATTTTTGACGGAAGTTCAGTAGACAATAAATCAAACCAAACATCTATGTTGGTCACATGGATGTTCTATTTCTTTGAAAAATTTCCATAGACCCATTGCTATTTTTGGACAGCTGTCCATAGATCTTTCCTAGAAGTTGAACCAGATACCATTCCCACCAACAGAGAATGAGGTTTTCTTCCTCATTACAATCAGACCAACACTGAATGAGGTTTTTCTTCCTCATTACAATCAGACCAACACTGGTTATTGCCAGATTTTTGATATGTACTATTATAACCCATATAAAATAGTATTTGAATATTTTTATTTGTATTTTCCCAATTATGAGTGGTGAACACTTGTTAATATACATATTGGCCATCTGTAGTCTTTTTGGAGGAAGTGTATGCTTATATCCTCTTCCTATTTTTGCAGGGGTCATTGGATTTTTTTTTAATGCTAAGTGTTGTGAGTACTTTTATTAGCATTTTATTTGATGTGCAGATATTTCTCCCATTCAGTAGGGTGTCCTTTTAAGTTATAGTTTGAGTGTTTTTTTCCTGTGCAGAAAGAAGCTTTTAACTTTGATGTAGTTTCAGTTGTTTATTTTTGTTTTTATTGTCTTTGCCTTTATGGTCAGTTGTTGAAGATATTTGTGCAAAACAAAATAAAACCAAATAGAATAATTTTGAGGCACATAATTATTAAAATGACCAAAACTAAAGATGAGAAAGAGTCCTAGAAGCACAACATCAAAGAAGAAATGTGCATATAAAGAAGATCTCTTAAGACTCACAGTAGACTTACCAAATGAAACTACAGGTCAGAAGAGAAAGGTTGGATGTTAGCAAATAAATTGGGTAAAATAAACATGCTTTCAAGATTCTTTATCAAGCTATGCTATCATTTAAGTTCAAAGGAGTAACATAAAACTGTACAGAGAAGTAACAGTTAAAAAAGTTCATGACTATCAAACCAGCTTTGCAAGAAGCATCATATGGTCTTTAAAAGTCAAGACAGCATTGAAAATACTCATAATCTCGAAAAAATGATTCCTTCATATCAATAATATGGCTCAGCATCAATGGCTTGAACACATTAACCAAAAGATTGAGTATATAAGAAAACTGAACCCAATTTTCCGCTGCTTCTACAAGACAAACATGAACAATACAATAAAGGCAGGTTTGGAGTATATCAAGAAGAATTTACACTCACTAGCATATAAGCACTAAATTAGGAACCATCAAAATTTATAAAATAACTATTTGTATGAATGAGAAAGGGTAAGATATCTACAATAGAAGAGTGACAAGATCAACCAGACAAACTCAATGGGAAATACAGAGTTCTTAGCATATGTCTGAATAAGTGAGACTGGAACAGGAAATATTTCCCCTAACCTTACATAGCCAATACAAGTCTAGTTACACTGTAGCACTGTCCTCCCGTTGTTCATTGATTTGCTTGAGCAGGCACCAGTAACATCTCCGTTGTGAGACTTGTTACTGTTTTTGGCATATTGAATATGCCACAGGAAGCTTGCCAGGTTCTGCTGTGAGGTGGGATACTCTCGGTAGCTTGCCGGGCTCTCCGAGAGGGATGGAGGAATCGAACCCAGATTGGCTGTATGCAAGATAAACACCCTACCTGCTGTGCTATTGCTCCAGCCTACAAGTCTAGTTAGTGCAAAAATTTGCAATTATATCCCACAGCCTTTTGCGTCATTTATTTATTCATGACTATTTGAGACTTGCATGTTAAGAATTATTCTCCTCTGTTGGATATTGACCCTCAGTGTTTTAGGCTTCATCAGTGAATTGCCTCTTCCCCCCCAGAGAAACTTATAGTGCTCTTACCAGTATTCCTAATCCCCAGAGTTTATCTTTAATCTTTGCTTTGTGCTTTACCTCTCATTGATCTCTGTATCACTGTATCACTGTCATCCCATTATTCATTGATTTGCTTGAGCAGGCACCAGTAAAGTCTGCATTCGTCCTAGCCCTTAGATTTTAGCAGCCTCTCCTTACTCATCCTTCCCAACAGTGCCACATTGGAGGCTCTTTCAGGGTCAGGGGAATGAGACACATCGTTGTTACTGTTTTTGGCATATTGAATACACCATGGTAGTTTCCCTTGCTCTGCCATGCGGGTAGCATACTCTCAGTAGCTTGCCAGGTTCTCTGAGAAGGAGAACTAGACCATAAGAGGTTGCGTGGCCACATATGCAGCTGCACACTTCCAGGCCAGGAGCTTTGTTTTATAGTCCTTGGATCTTGGCCATTGATGAAATTTCATGGCTCCAGGGGCAGTTTGTGGGTGTAATTACCTAGCTACTGGAAAATGGGGGACCTGGGTGGAGGAGGCCCAGTCCCGATCTGAGCAGGCTTGGATAACTCAGCCCCTGGACCCACGCACCTGAGTTCCTCTGCTGGTTACTTCATGCATGAGGCTCATCGGAGTGTGTGGAGAGTGGCTGTGGCTGGGTACTGGATGTCTGTGGCTGCCGAGGCTCTGCTCCGGGAGGGGAGGGAAACTCAACCCACACCCCTCCTCGGGGCCCTGGTGAAGACAGCCTGACATGTGGGCAGGAGACTCTGGGTTGCTCTTTTCAGGGAGCAAAAAAAAAAAAAAACCTCTCATTGGTTACTACTAAATTTCCCCACATCAAGCTTGGTTACTTATAACGTGAAATCTTCTGGTGACTCTGGATTTTGTATTTGTAGTGAATTAATTGCTTTTCTATTCCTCCTATAACCTTTTCATATTTTATTTTATAGTAATATTCTTTTTAGTGTTAGGGAAATGAGATCTCACCATTCTACAAAGAAGTAATCATCCATATCAAGAGAGGGGTTCGGCAGGGTGATACCATTTCACCATTTCACCAAAACTCTTCAGTGCCACCCTCGAGAACATCATGCGACGACTGGAATGGGAAAGCATGGGAGTGAAGATAGATGGTCGGCAACTACACCACCTCCACTTTGCTGATGACATCGTTCTAATAACACCAAACATCAGCCAAGCGGCACAAATGCTGAACGACTTTGACCGTGAATGTGGAAAGGTCGGACTACAGCTGAATCTTACGAAGACAATGTTTATGAGAAACAGCCTTGTTCCTGATGCTCCATTCGCTCTCAACGGAACCACCATCTCTGAATGCAACAGTTATATATACCTAGGTCGAGAAATCAACATGATGAATGACCTGGCACCTGAGTTGTGCAGGAGGAAGAGAGCGGCTTGGAATGCCTTCAAGAGCATTGAAGAAATAATTAAAAGGACAAAGAACCTCCAACTACGAGCACATCTCTTTGATTCCACTATTCTTCCTGCATTAACATATGCCTCAGAGATCTGGACCCTACGAAAACAGGATGAGAATGCTATTCGGGTCTCTCAAAGAGGAATCGAAAGAACTATGCTTGGAATATCACGATTCACTCAAATGAGAGATAGAATCCGGAGTTCTGATCTTCGTCAACGCTCAAGAATCAGGGACGCTGTCTCATTTGCCAAGACATCAAAAATTAGATGGGCTGGACACGTAATGAGGTTTACAGACAACCGCTGGACTAGAGCCATTACTGATTGGATTCCACGGGACATCAAAAGATCACGTGGACGCCCACCTATAAGATGGTCAGACTTCTTCGTCAAGACCCTAAATGATCGGTTTGAGGCTCTGCATGTTCCTAGAACGAACAGATACCATTGGGCTACGCTAGCACGCAACTGGGATGAATGGAGACGTTACTGGCACCCGCTCAAATAAATCGATGAATAACGGGGATTAAGTGATTAAGTGATTAATATTCTTTGCCTAAACACAGAAAAACTGTTAATGCCATGCCTTTAATGTTTGGGAGATGGTTGACTCTGAAGTATATCTACTCCTGGGCCATAATTCCTTGACTCAGGCTTTGGTTACTGTAGTTCCTAACATCCTAAAAAGGAGGGTTCTGCTGTGGGACTTAGATGGACCTGGGATGAGTGGAAAAGCTACCCTGTCATTGAAACAGGACAGTCTTGAAAGCATTAAACAGGGTTTTGATGCAAGCCATTATGACTTAAGAGATAGGGCCTCCGTGGGGAAGAAAATGCTAAACAGGCCTGAGGACTTAATCTGTGATTTATGGTAAAAGCCTTGCTTGCCCTCAGAGCCAAGAACACTAAGTTTTGAAATCTATATTTCGTACTATGTTTATCTAAATAACTGTAAGTATTAATAAAAAGTAAACTTAATTGTTTAATATGTACTAGCATCAAGGGAAAGAGAAAAGCAATATATTGCTCCCTTCAAGTTACAAAATGATCTTATAGAAGCCAAATAAAGATGAAAGTATATATGCTATCACAGTATGTCATAAAAACCTTGGAGTGATTTATTTTTGTCCATATTGAATTTCTAGTTCATCCCCTACCTTGAGATTTTGGGTTGATGACTCCTCAACATCTTTTCTTCTGACCAAAGACTGTGTCTCCACAACACAGGTACCACCTTGTTTTTCCTTGTGTGTCTATTCCTTGGGACTGCCATGGTCCTTACTGACCCAGCCAAGTTCCAGTTTAATCTGAATGAGATTTGAATGAAGGTGTTTTTGAATGGGCTTCACCCAAGGCCAATACTTTGCCAGAGATTAGTTTTGATTTTCTATCAACACACGACCAAGTCTGAGTGACTCCATGGTCCTAGAAACCCCTGCAGGGGTAAATGCAAGTGTGGCTACATAAGGTACTGTTACTCGTCATGGTCTCTTTTCTGTTGTGTCCTGGTCCTTGCATTGGAGCCATAAGTTTTACAGCAGCTATGATATAGGTCTGTCCTGTTACCCTGTTAATCTGTTAATCCTTACCAGTGAGCAGAAAGTATCAAACAGTATTGTGGATTGATATAGTGGGATACCCTATTTAAGAGGCTAGCAAATTATTCTTAACCCAATAATCTCTGGTAGTATCCCTGATTTGTATTTGTCTTGTTTTGTTTTTATTGGTGTCCAGGATTGAATGAAAACTCTCATATAAAAAAACATTAGCTTGATCACAGTTACATCTTAAAGCAATGGAATGGAAATGGAAAATGGAAAATTTAGGAGTTTTGTTTGTTGCAGGCCTGGGTACTGAACCTGTGACTTAACACATGCAAGACAAGTGTTTTACAGTGTGGCTGAAGAGGTAGTTGAGAATATTAAGAGTATTATGTGTGCTGGAGTGTCCTCTGGAACACTCCCTGCTCTGGTTATACCTGACTCATTTTTCCATGAAGAGATAAGTGCATGCTACTTTCTCTTCAAGTCAGAAATTTCATTCCATGTTTTCCAATTTGAGTAGTTTATTTTAACCCTACTGGCTCTTTGAGGGTATTTTTTGTGAAGGTAACATTCTTTGTGGCCCTCAGCTAGGTCTTAATGGAGAGTCCTACCATTGTTTTCTCATCCTAATAGAAAATAGGGGATTCTACATGCTTCAGGAAATCATGGGGGTCCCATATTTTTAGGGGGTAATGCAGGTGTTCTGAGGCAGAGGTCTCAACTGACATGTGAAAATAGAATAAGCAATGGTTGTTCAGGCAAGTAACAGGATAATACTACACTGTAGGCATGGTGATCCTGAGTCACTTGGGTGAAACACCATTCCTATTGAGTCATGCTTATTGAGCATCCATGCACGCCAAGTCTCACCTGCAGTGTGCATAGCATTAACTCTGTTCTGGGGAACTCATAGAAAAGGTGATTACTTGTGCATTTTTCTATCCTTGACTATGACTTGTCCTGATATTTGGGCAGTGCCTCTGCAGCCATGTTGGCGTCAGGGACACAGCAAGGAGGCATTTTGTATCATACATTATACCATCCACGAACAAGAAGTTTTAGGGTCATTTTGGCACAAGGCTCTTCATAGAAATATCCAAGCTGAAAAAAATCCATGAAGTTGAATAAAACCTCCAACACACATATGGAAGTGATTTCATGTACAGATTCAGATGACTCAGTGCTCTCTTACAGATTTTCTTCCCCACACTGAAATCTTGCTTTAGTTGAATATCACAGTTGGATAAAACTGATAAGGAATTACAATGCGCTGTTTCCTGACTAATATGTTTTCATGTATATTTATCTTTATAGAGCTGGGCAATGAAGAAAGAATCCCCTTTTCAAATGAAGAAACTGAATACTGAGAGATGAGCTACGTTCCATACGATTGTTATGATCTGAATAATTTTGTGACTCCAACTTCATGTTTGAGATAATGATAGGAGGTAGACCGGGCAAGTGACTAAGTCACAGAGCAGAGACCTCACAAATGGAATCAGTGCTCTTAAAGGAGACCCACATAACTCCCCAACTGTTGTACCACACAGGGAAAGGGATTGTTCCTAGACCAGTAAGTGGACTCTCCCAGACACTCCTATTGGATATTGGACTCCTAGTCTCCAGGACAATGAGAAGTAAATCTCTGCTGTTTATATGCAACCCAATTAGTAGTATTTTGTTATAACTATGAATGAACCAAGAGAGCCAAGAATTGGTAGACTTGGAATCCAACCTCATAATAAATGCTGCCCATATGCCTATTTCCCAGGAGACACAACTCCAGGCCAGGGCAGGGAAAGAACAGTCAGGAAAGGATCATCTCTGGAGGTACTAGTGTAGAAGAGGGAACTTCCTTTCTGGTCTGCCTTCTCTCTCCTTGATGGAACCCTGCAGGAGAGAATTGAGAAGGCAGAGGTACTACTGAATTAATGGTTTTCAGATGTCTAAATCTTTCATTTTTTAAGTTCCTGCCTGGCATGAACTGATAGGGCAAGCTGTATGCCAGTAACTGGACAGATTTTTCAGCCTGCTTATGTCCAGGACTCTTTGGAGCAGGTAGCAGGCCTAATGTCCTGTGATTACTTCTTCCATAACCTGAAAGGTTGCCTATTTTGACACTGTATTGTGAATTTCTGGGAAAGAAAATAATGCCAGTTGAATGAGACAGACAAGATGGTTATGGTCATGAACTCAGTGAGGATAAAAGACAAACAATAAGGTTAGAGTATTGTTGTTTGAATACAGGTAGAATTAAAACAGTCAGGAAGGAGCCATTTGGTTTCTCAGAGTTTTGGCTTGCATTCTGTTGCTGAAGAAAGCTGAATGCACCCTGGCAAGCTTTGGAGGGTTCGTCTAGAGTGGAACACAGGTCTACAATCTTACGAGTATGGCAGGAGTCCTGTTCTTTGGCAGACGTACATGTTCTCTGTTCTCTGGAGGTCTGACACTGAGGGTAACTGAGAATAGGTTCAGTCTTTATTTCAGAAGGGTAAGGTGGATAAAAGTCCTGAAAACTGCAATTTTAACTCTCATTCCTTACAGAGTCTTTCCCAGGTACATGACTTCATTTTTAAAATATTTTATTTTATTGAATCACTGTGAGATACAGTTACATGCTTTCATGTTTGAGTTACAATTATACAATAATCAAACACCCATCCCTCCACCAGTGTACATTCTCTACCACCAATCTCCCCAGTATAAGCCCCCTTTCCCACTCTCCCCTTGCTCTATGGTAGACAATTTCTCACATACTTTCTCTCTACTTTGGGGCATAAGGTTTGCAACACAGATACAGAGAAGCAATCACTTTTGGTCCTTTATCTACTTTCAGCACACATCTCACATCCTGACTGATCCTCCCAACCATCATTTTCTTAGTGATCCCTTCTCTATTCCAGCTGTCTTACCCCCCGCTCATGAGGCAGGCTTCAAGCTATGGAGTACTCTTCCTGGCCCTTGTTTCTACTGTCCTTGGTTGTCAGTCTCATATTATGTTATTTTATACTCCACAAGTGAGTGCAGTCCTTCCATGTCCTTCCATGTCCTTCTCTTCATTTCATCTAGCATAATACTCTCCATATCTATCCACTTATATGCAAATTTCATGACTTCATCTCTCCTAACAGCTGCATAGTATTTCATTGTGTAGATGTACCAAAGTTTCTTTAACCAGTCTTCTGTTCTCAGGCACTCGGGTTGTTTCCAGATTCTGGCTATTGTGAACGGTGCTGCAATAAAGGTACAAATGTCATTTCTACTGTGATTTTTTGCATCCTTGAGATATATTCCCAGAAGTGGCATTGCAGGGTAATATGGAAGCTCAATTTCTAATTTTTTAAGGAATGCCCATATTATTTTCCAGAAGAGTTGGACCAATCGGCATTCCCACCAACAGTAAAAGAGCTTCCCTTTATACTCCACAAGTGAGTGCAGTCCTTCCATGTCCTTCCATGTCCTTCTCTTCATTTCATTTCATTTCATTTCATTTCATTTCATTTCATTTCATTTCATTTCATTTCTCTTCATTCCACCCACATACAAGCCAGCACTGGTTGCTTTTGTTCTTTTGGATGTGGGCCAGTCTCTGTTGTGTGAGATAATATCTCATTGTTGTTTGGATATGCATCTCCCTGATGATTAGTGATGTGAAGCATTTTTTCATGTGCATTTTGGCCATTTGTATTTCTTTTTTGAGGAAGCTTCTGATCATTTCTTCTCCCCATTTTTTGATGGAGTTGGAGGTTTGTTTCTTGTACAATTCTACTAGTGACATGACTTCATTTTGGGCATTCCATAACATTTAGTACAGCTTTAAGCTCATAATCAACATGTATTCTAATTTTTTTGAAGAGCATTTACCGCCTTACATCCTCCCATTTTACCTCTCTTCTGTTTGATGCTGTTGTGGTGACTGCAGGGCACACACATGCCTAAGTGTGCTGTGCACACATTTCAGTTGTGATAGTCACCTGAAGTGACTCAACTTGGAATATAATTAGAAGTCTAGAGATATATCCTCAGGTATATGGACAGTCAATTTTCAATAAAGAAGAAAAAAAGTATGAAAAGATGCAAGGAAAGTCTTCTAAGCAAGTGGTCTTGAGAAAACTGGTTGGTCACATGCCATAAAAGGACCCCTTTCTAATATCACACACGCCAAATAAAAATGGATCAAAGAACTAAATATTTACATGTATTATTTTACTTATAATTTCTTGGGGGAATCATATCTCAGAACTCACACATGCGAATCAAGAGCTGTACTACTGAGCAACATCCCCAGAGCCTATTTTTACTTAATTATTGCAGCAAGTCATCCAGATTATCCTCATATTACTACTACTTGAAAGATGAATTGGCACACAGATATGTACTTGTCCATGGCCACACAGAAAGAAATACCAGAGCCCAAATTATCCAACAGTTCTGACACTAAAGAGGAAAAGCCTAGCCTCCTTCATATTTTGAGGGACCTTGTGATACTAGGATACGTCAGAAATTTCCCATCTATGCAACCCACCTCCTGCTTTTCTTATCAAAGAAAACCTACATCCTCCAAAGGTGAGGGGGAATGAATACCACACAATCCAGGGGTGCATCTTAGTCTGTGAACTTGGACACCAGATAGCCAGAACATTCTTTCAAGATATCATGTGAGTAGGTAGAACTGGTCCAAGTTAGAACGGTGTTTCTCAGCTTTTTTCCCAAACTATGGCCCCTTTCCAAATTTTCTCCTGCCTATGGTTCCCCCTTCCTACCAGTTGGGTATGTAGCCTGGTATGTAGTCTAATTCTATGGCCTCATACTGCAACAATTCTCACCCTTTTCTACAGAGAGACATAGGTCCATATGGCTATGGCTGATAAGCACCAAATTAAATCAACGAAACTGGGTTCACTCCCATGGGTTGGAGCATGCCTGGCCATACTTGGGACACTGTTCCCTCTCTGAGTCTGCTCACCCAGCAGGATGATCTTATCAAAGTCTCTGGTCCCTTCACATTCTGCATGCTAATTTCTATCACAAAGTGTGAGTATTCTACATCCAAAGGAGGAAAAGTAAAGAATATTGTCAATGAAAAAATCCTAGGCTTATGGATTAGAGTATAGTCATGGGCCCTGAAGTTCCCTGGGAAGGTTCAGTAGTACAATAGGTGATTCCAAATCTCACTTAGCTTAGAAGTGGGTAGGATAAATAGCAAAGATGGGAAGAGGGTGAATAACCAGATGTTAAGTAGTTCAAAAGTCTTTTGTTTTTGTGCAGATTTCACAATTTACATTCTACTCAAATAAAAAATGTGAAACAAACATTTACTGGCCATTAGTAGTTTAATTGCCTGGTGGGCAGGGTCACAGTGTGATACCACCCTAGTTAGTTAGTTCCTTTGGATTTGGAGTTAAAAATGCAATTTGTTCTTTTAGGGAGTTTTAGGGATTTTCCAAGACTAAAGTCCTTTAAGAGCCAATTGTATCACAATCCACTCTATCACTCTAAAATGTCATTTAATAAAAACTAGAGATTAGGATATAATAAAATTTGACTTTTTAAAGTTGAATATATGTACTATAAATCCAAAATAGATACTTCTAGAAAAAGAAAGGCATGATTATTACTTTTATTGTTATAAAATTTATCAGACTAAGAAGAATTGGCTTGTGATAATTATGGAAATAAGTTGGTCACAAAAGGGAATTACCAAATCAAAGTTTTGTCCCTTACGTAAAGCTGTTTAACATCTTTAGCACATTATTTCAGCTGCTTCTTAACCTACCCTCTCTGTTCCTATGAATCAGGCTCTAAAGTTATAGCAATCTTGAATCTAATGGAGGAAAATAATACTTAATTTGTTATTTCTACTGTGTAGTCCAAAGGTAAAGGTAAACTGAGCTACTCCTGATATTATATTCTTGTACTAAATGCACAAAAGTGTACATTTTATGAACTGAGTGCCTGGGAAATGAAAATGTTTGATATCAGGAGAATGTGACAAAAAAGTGAGATCAAACCATGCTATTTTGTTTAAAGATATGTGTGTGTGCTAAGGGATATGGGGGAGAGAGACAGACAGAGACAGAGACAGAGAGAGACAGATATTTTAAAAAGGTGAAAAATCTATATGAGGAAAAACTACAAAACACCACTTCAAGAAATAAAAGAAGCACAAGGAAATGGAGGTACATCCCCTGCTCATGGATTGGGAAGATTAATATTGTTAAAATGGCAACAGTTCTTAAAGCACTGTGCATATTCAGTGTAGTTCCTATAAGGATACCCATGTTACTTTTCAAAGAAATAGATCAAACACTCATGAAGATGACATGAAACAATAATCCCTGCCCCCTCTGCCCCGTGTCCCCGCATAGCTCAAGCAATCCTTGGGAAAAAGAAGATGGGAGACATAACTTTCCCAACTTCAAACTGTACCACAAAGTGGTAGTATTTAAAACAGCATGGTACTGAAATACAGAGAGGCCCTCAGATCAGTGGAATAGAGTTGAATATCCCGAGACAAACTCTTAGGTATATGATCAGCTAATCTTTGATAAAGTAGAAAAAATATTATATGGAACAAAGAAATCCTCTTCAGCAAGTGGTGCTGGGAAAATTGGTCAGCTACATGCAAAAAATTGAATCATACTCCTTTTTAATGCCATGAACAAGCCAAATCAAAATGGATTAAGGACCTCAATATCAGGCCGAATCCATAAGGTACATAAAGGAAAACATAGGTTGTTAGAATTTTCCATGTCATTGAAACTAAAGGTATCTTCAAAGATGAAAGACCACTGACAAAGCAAGTGGAAGCAAAGATTTAAAAATAAGAAAAAACTAAGAAGCTTCTATGCCTCAAAGGAAACTTTTACCAAGATACAAAGACAGCCCACTGAAAGGGCTAAATTATTTACTCAACATCCATCTGGTAAAGGGTCAATACCATATATATATATATATATATATATATAGTATATATATATATATATATCACTGTATAACTTTACAAGAAAAAAAATCCAATCCATCAAAAATGGGAAGAAGAAATGAGCTTAAAATTCCTCAAAGAAGAAATTCAAATGGCCAAAAGGCATATGAAAAAAATGTTCTACATCACTAGTTGTTGGATAACATTGGGTTGTCCTTATTCCTCCCACAGGAAGCTTAAGTTTTATTGAGCCACTCCCACAAAAGTGCAACTGAGACACACCCAATTCCATCAAGCGCTAATAATCCTATATTGCTTTCTCTTCCCTTTGTGTCATTTGCATGGTTCATTTAGCAGTGTCCTTGTTGTGTAGACACAGGAAGACAGTTCATGCTATGCTTTATAACATGGGAATTAATTGACTCCAAAGTAATATTTACTCCTGGGCATCCATATTTACGCAGGATCCTCAGCTGCCCTTAGTTCCTAGCACTCCAAGAGCAGGGTCCTGACGAGGGACTGATGGACTCAGGGAAAGCTGCAAGCTACCCTGGCATTGAGATGGGCCAGGCCAAGCACCATAACACATAACTATAAGTAAAGAGCATGGTCATGGACCCAAAAAGAAATAACTGAATTAGGACCCTGTTGGGGTTAGGAAAGACTAACCTGGCCTGAGGACTGTGGTCTGGAATATATAGTGAGATGTCCTCAGGAAGAGCCAACCTTTAAGATTATTATATCTCTTATTATGTTCATACAAAATGACACTGCTAGAAATGTTATAAGAAGTAAATTTACTATGACTGTTTAAATAAATTACTAGCTGAGGAAAGCAGAAAGCAATACACCCTGGATGAAATCCTGCTCTTGTGCGTATCTCCTAGTAATCTGGAGTGCTGAACCCTCAGATGAGATTTTGTCCTTGAGTTAATCTCCTGAAAGAGAGACTTTCCCTTTATTTGTTGTTATGATAATGTTCAACCCCACAATTGTATCCCAACCCTTCATGATTTCTATATAACTATGTTGTAAGGGGTAAGAGGGGGACTCTGGGAATGAGATGTTGAGCAGGAGAAAGTGAAGACTAGATTCTGGGAATGAGATGCTGAAGACATTGAAGACTAGATGTTGGGGATGAGAAAATTGGGACTAGATGCTGAAGACTAGATGCTGAGGACTGGATGATAAGGACTAGACATTGAGGACAAGAATGTCAATGGAGAGATGTTGAAGACAAGGAGAACTGAGATTTTGGAGACCTTGGGACTAGAAGGAGAACCAGACAACAACGATGATGGGAAGTAGAGGATCATGAGACTATGTCAAGAAAGAAGATATAACAAAGGAGGAGACTTTGAGGTCTCGAGGAGATTATGATGATGGAACTCTGATGACTGGTATTATGACCAAACAACAACTCTGACTACACTGTAAGGGAGAGATCGGACTACTATGCTCAATCATAGGACTATGCCAGGGAGGAAAGAGAAATAAACTGACTACCGACCAGCTTGGGGCCTGGTTCCTTTTCCTCCATTCCTCTCTCCCGTCCTTCACCAATTCGTCTATCTGTCTGCTGCCGCTGCCACCGCTGTCATCCAGCCTGAGGAAGTGGCTCTCGGCCACCGAATGCTAGAGTCCCCTGCGTGGGCCCATAACACTGCTTTTTTCTCTGAAACTTACAACTAATCATCAGGGAGATGCGAATCAAAACAGCAATGAAATATCATCACATACTGTACAGACTGGTACAAAAAAAAAAAACAAGAACAACCAGAGCTGGTGTGGAAGTGGGGAGAAAGGAACTCTCATTCATAGCTGGTGGAAATGCCTACTGGACCAGCATTTTTAGAAACAATATGGGCATTCCTCAAAAAATTAGAAATTGGGCTTCTATTCCACCCGAAAATACAGCTCCTGGGAATATATTCTAGGAATTCAAAAGCACATTACAGACCAGTAATCTTCACTCCTATGTTCATTACAACATTATTCACAATAGCCATTATCTAGAACCAATCTGACTGCCTGAGAAAAATGACTGGATAAAGAAACTATGATACTTTTACACAATAGAATATTAAGCAGCTGTTAGAAAAAATAAAATCATGAAATTTTCTTATACATGTATGTATATGGAAACTATCACGCTGAGTGAAATGAGCCAGAGGGAAAGATAATAGAATGATAATACTCATTTTCAGGGGAAATAAAAGAAAAAAAAAGTATAAGAATAACACCCAAGGACCACAGAATGAGGGTCAGGAGCACTACTCCTTGGTAGGCAGCTTGCCACAAGATGTGGGGGGAGTGCAGTTAGAGAGGCAGAGACCGCTGACATAATGGTAAATGGAAATGATCACTCTGGACAAGAACTGAGTTCTGACAGGAGGTAGATGGACATACATGATAACCTTTCAGTAATGACTGTATTACTGTCATCCCGTTGTTCATCGATTTACTCAGGCAGGCGCCAGTAACTCTATTCCTAAGATTTTAGCAGCCTCTCCTTACTTGTCATTCCCAATGATTGGAGGCTCTTTTAGGGTCAGGGGAATGAGACCTGCTATCATTACTGATTTTGGCATATCCAATATGCCACGGGGAGCTTGCCAGGCTCTGCCTGTGCTGGCGGGATACTCTCGGTAGCTTGCCAGACTCTCTGAAAGGCATATATAGATATTTCTATGATTTGTTGCCTACTGTCTGAACCCCATCAAACATGGCGTGGTAATTATGGAAAATAAGTAAGAAGTGTTTTATGGAGCATGGCAGTGGTTCGGTAGTGGAGGTTGGCTGCCAGGGCAGGTCCCTTGGGATGAGGAGGGCTCTAGTCTGACTCCTCTGGGGCGCTTTGAGTGAAAACAGCCTGGCACAGGGTCCGGTGTCATGACATTGGTGTCCTCATTTTATACTCCCATCTGGGACAAGCTTCCATTAGTTCTGGAGGGTGATTGATGAGGAGATTATCTGGTGCAGGCAGGATTTGGCTTATGGGTGTGACCCCTGGGTCACTAGAAACTGGGGAAAGTAGTCAGAGGATATCTTCTCCAGGTCCCATTGAGTCCAAAGTCTGAGGTCACAAAGTTCCGCATTGCCTGGAGTGTGTGAGACTTCACTCCTGTGTGAAGCTTGGCCCAAGCATCTGAAAAGTGGCCTGGAGTGTGGTGGCAGTTGGGTAGTAGAGGTTGGCTGCTGGGGCTGGGTCCCTTGGGGGAGAGGACTCTCACCCACACCCCTCTGAGGCACTCCTAGTGAAAACAGCCTGGCATGCAGTCCAGTGGCATGGTTATGGGGAACTCATTTTATACTCCTTTCAGTAATAGTATTGCAAACCACAGTGCCTAAAAGGAAAGACTGACTCAGGTGGCTGGGGAGGAGGTTGCTGGGGCAGGGGATAAGAGAAAGAGAGAGAGAGAAGAAGGATCTGCCATAAATATAGGCTGGGGAGGGATGGGAGTAAAACTGGGGACACTGGTGGCATGAAAGATACACTGAACAGACAGGTGTTGGAATGAAGCCAAGTAATGGACAAATTTGCAACTGTCTACCTCAAGGTGACTTCATTTTTTAAAATCAAGAAGCTCCTAGAACAATAAACTTATACAGTTAACTTTAAGGCTACAAAATCACAGAGCAGAACATTTCTATATACAAATAAAGAATATAAGAGGGTGAAGTTAAAATAAAAATAATACCATTCAAAATTCTGTCTCAGAAAATCAAGTACCAAAGTTCAACTTAACAAATAATTTGAAAGACTTATAGAAAGAAAACTATAAAACACTACTGACAGAAATAAAAGATGACACGAGGAAATGGAGATATACTTTACTGGTTGTACTTTAGGTCTCATGATTACAGTGTTGTTGAATCTGTGTTTTGGGTATATAGCAATATACTCTTCCATATCCTCAGTATGCCTGAGACCCTTGACCCCTGCTCCCCATTCTTTCATTTTCTCCTCCTGCTCCCTCTCGGTTTCTATACTTCTCTGTCCTTCTCTTTCCTGTACTTTGAGGTCAAGGGTGAACTAGGGATATCCCTCTTTATCACATTAAATTTCCTCATCTTGTTTTTCTATGTATAGATATAGATATCTTACAGATAAGTGAGATTATCTTGTGTTTTTCCTTCTTCTGGATTACTTCATTCAAGATAATATCTTCCAGTTCTAACCAGGCTATAGCAAATTGCACTTTATCATTCCTTGAAGTTGCATAGTATTTAACTGTGTTTATGTACCTCATATTCAAAACCCATCCATTTGTCTTTTTACACCTAGGTTGATTTCGTGTCTTAGCTACTGTACTAAGTGCTGCAATGCATAATGGTGTGCCCCAAAAGTCCATAGTTTTCCTATACACAAATAATGAGAAAGAAGAAAGTGATATGAAAAAAGCAATCCTGTTCACAATCATGCATCAGAAAATCAAGTACCTTGGAATCAGCTTAACTAAGGATGGGAAGGACCAGTACAGAGAACACTACAATATATTACTTCACGAAATAAAAGAGGACACAAGGAAATGGAAACATATCCCCTGTTCATGAAGTGGGAAAGTTAACATTGTCAAAATGGCAATAATTCCCAAAGCATTATACAAATTCAATGCTATCCCTATAAGGATACAAATGACATTCTTCAAGGAAGTGAACCAAACACTCCTGAAATTCATATGGAACAACAAATCTCCACTAATAGTTAAAGCAATTCTGGGGAAAAAAGAAGATGGGGGGCATCACCTTCCCCAACCTTGGTAATAATTAAAACAGCATGGTACTGAAACAAAGGCAGAGCTGCAGACCAATAGAACAGGGTTGAATATCCTTACACACACTCTCAAATATATGACCATCTAATCTTTGATAAGGTAGCAAGAAAAGCCTCTTCAACAATTGGTGCTGACAAAACTGGACAGCTACATGCAAAAAAGTGAGCTCAGGCATCTACCTAACATGATGCACAAAAGTCAGATCAACATGGATTAAAGAACATCAGATCAGAATCCATAAGGTACTTTGAAGACAAGGTCAGCAAAACTCTCCACGATATTGAGGCTAACGATATCTTCAAAGATGACTCGCCACTGACCAGGCAAGTGGAAAAGAGATAAACAAATGGGACTATCTTAAAGTAAGAAGCTTCTGTACCTCTAAAGAAACAGTGACCAGAATACAAAGAAAATCCATAGAATGGGAAAGAATATTCACCCAATATACATCCAACAAGAAGTTGATACCAAGGATATACAAAGTACTGGTTGAACTCCACAAGAAGAAAGCATCCAACTCCATCAAAAAATGGGGTAACAAAATGAACAGAAACTTTCTCAAAGAAGAAATCTGAATGGCAAAAAAGGCACATGAGAAAATGCTCTACATCACTAATCACCAGGGAGATGCAGATCAAAACAACAAGATATCGTCTCACACCCCAGAGGCTGGCCCACATCCAAAAGAGCAAAAGCAACTGGTGTTGGTGTGGATGTGGGGAGAAAGGGACTCTCCTTCACTGCTGGTGGGAATGCCGACTAGTTCAGCCCTTTGGGAAAACAGTATGAACGATTCTCAAAAAATTAGAAATTGAGCTCCCATTTGACCCAGGAATACCACTCCTGGGAATATATCTCAGAGAGGCAAAAAAAGTATATTCAAAATGACATCTGCACTTCTATGTTCATTGCTGCACTGTTCACAATAGCCAAAATCTGGAAAAAACACAAGTGACTGAGAATAAATGACTAGTTAAAGAAACTTTGGTACATCTACATGATGGAGTACTATGCAGCTGTTAGAAAAGATGAAGTCATGAAATTTACATACAAGTGGTTCTACATGGAAAGTATCATGCTAAGTGAAATGAGACAGAGAGGGACAGACATAGAAAGATTACATTCATCTGGGGAATATAAAGTAACAAAATAGGAGACTCACATCCAAGAATATTTCAGATAAGTACCAGGAGGTTCATTCCATGGCTTGAAGGCCAGCCGCACATGCTAGGGGAAAAGGCAGCTCAGATAACGAAAGGAACACCAAGTAAAGGGTGTTGGGAGGATCCTCCCAGGATGGGAGATAAATGCTGAATGTAGACTATAGATTGAACATGATTGCCACTCAATGCCACTTTTGCAAACCTTAGAACCCAAAAGGAGAGAAAGAACAAAAGGGAATGCCCTGCCACAGAGGTGGGATGAAATGGGGGGATGGGGGGTGGGAGGGATACTGGGATCATTGTTGGTGGAGAATGGGAACTGGTGGAGGGATGGGTACTCAATAATTGTATAACTAAAACCCAAGCACAAAAACTTGAAAGTCCACAGCTGTACCTCATGGTGTTTCACTAATAGAAATTTAAAAAAAATTTAGAAATTGAGCTCTCACTTGACCCAGCAACACCACTTCTGGGAATATAACCCAGAGAGGCAAAAAAAAAAGTATAGTAGAAATGACATCCTCACTTGTATGTTCATTGCTGCACTGTCTACTGTTTACAGTAGCCAAAATCTGGAAAAAAACGAGTGCCCAAGAACAGATGAATGGTTAAAAAACTCTGGCACATCTACACAATGAAATACTATGTAGCTGTTAGAAAAGATGAAGCCATGAAATTTGCATATAAATGGATCAACATGGAAAGAATCATGTTAAGTGAAATGAGTCAGAAAGAGAGGGACAGACATAGAAAGACTGCACTCATCTGGGGAATATAAAGTAACACAATGGGAGACAAACACCCAAGAATAGTAGAGATAAGGACCAGGAAGTTTTCCCTTTGGCTTGAAAGACGGCCTCACATGTTGGAGGAAAAGGCAGCTTGGATAGAGAAGGGAACACCAACTAAAGGGTGCTGGGAGGACCCGCTCAGGTTGGGAGTTGCTGAAAATAGACTTTAGACCGAACATGAGGTCACTCAATACCTCTATTGCAAACCACAATACCCAAAAGGATAGACAGAACAAAAGGAAATGCCCTGCCACAGAGGCTGGGGAGGGGGTGGGAGGGTACTGAGGTCATTGGTGGTGGAGAATGGGCACTGATGGAGGGATGGGTAACCTATCATTGTATGACTGAAACACAAACATGAATGTTTGTAAGTATATAACATTACCTCACGGTAATTCACTAATAAAAAAATTAAAAATATAAAATAATTAATAAAAAATAAATGAAGAGAAATGTGAAGTGATTGGCCTATGATGTACTCTCAAATAAAGGGGAGTTGCTAGTAGCTGAATACCACTGGTTGGCTCACCTGCCTTCCATCTTTCTTCTACTTTCTTTTTTTCTCAAGCTATATAAAATCTATGAAAACCAAACATTTTCCCCTACATTCTCTTGCAGTTATAAATGGCCATACTATAAAGTTCTGACCAATTATATGTGAGCATATGAGTGCTCTGAGGATTCTGGGAATACTCAAACTTTTATATATAAAGGAAAATATCCATTAAAAATGAATAATGGTGTGCTTATGTATTTTTGAATGCTTTTTTTCTTGTTTTGGGTGTAGGTACCCAAAAGTGAAATCTCTGAGTCATATAGCTGCTTCATCCTTAATTTGCTGAGAAATCTTCATATTGTTTTTTACATGCACTGAATTAGATAACACTTCCACCAGCAGTGGATGAGATCTTTTTTCACCAAATCCTAGCCAATACATATTGTTCCCCCTATTTTTGATTTGTATCAGTCTCATTGGTATGAGATAGTCTCTTCTGAGAGTCAGGGTGGTAAGCCTCACCGCAAACCTTCTGTACTTCTGGAAGTCCTGGCAGGCACACTCACCTCCCACAGCCACCACTATGTCAACTCGTTGGCTCAGAATGTAGATTCTGAGATCTCTGGACAGCATAGCTATGTCATACCTCCTAATCTATCCTAATCTGTCAATACTGAAATTCTAGTAAGAGCACACCAAATTAGACGGGACAGTAACATAGAAGTCAACTAAATTCACCAAACAAACAAGCAAAACACAGAAGGCTCAACTAGCAACAAGTCGCTTAATAAATTCTTAGATAAGGACTTAACTCTGTGATGAGATATAACAGTTTTCATATAAAAATAAATTTTATCACACTGGACAAGATTTGAGGGTTAAAACTAGATAACCTTTTCTTGATAACCTTTCAGTGTCAATATTGCAAACCACAATGCCTAAAAGAGAAGAAGAAGAGGAAGAAGAAGGAGAAGGAGAAGGAGGAGGAGGAGGAGGAGATGGAGGAGGAGAAGGAGAAGAAGGAGAAGAAGGAGAAGAAGGAGAAGAATGAGAAGAAGAAGGAGAAGGAGGAGAAGGAGAAGGAGAAGAAGGAGAAGGAGAAGGGGAAGGGGAAGGGGAAGGAGAAGGAGAAGGAGGAGAAGGAGAAGGAGGAGAAGGAGAAGGAGAAGGAGAAGGAGAAGGAGAAAAAGAAGAATAAGAATAAGAATAAGAATAAGAAGAAGAAGAAGAAGAAGAAGAAGAAGAAGAAGAATGCTTGCCAATAGGTGGGGGATAAGGGGATGGGAGGGAGCCCGAGGACTCTAGTTCTGGTAAATATATATTGGTGGAGGGGTGAATGTTGAAACACTGTACGACTGAAATCATATCATTGGAATGCTCTAATAAATAAATGAAAAAATAAAAATAAATAAATTTTAAAAAGGATTTTATTATATTTACTGATTTTAATATTGGAGTTTTTTATCTAATCAATTTCAACTTTAGAACTGAACCAACAGTTGTGGCTTTTATCTGCATTAAAATAGCACTGTAGCACTGTCCCCCATTATTCACCAATTTGCTCGAGTGGGCTCCAGTAACATCTCCTTTGAGAGACTTAGTGTTACTGTTTTTGGCATATTAAATACACCACGGGGAGCTTGGCAGTCTCTACCATGCAGGCGGGATACTCTTGGTAGATTGTCGGGTTCTCCAAGAGGGATGGAGAAATCAAACCTGGGTCGGCCGCATGCAAGGCAATCGCCATATTTGCTGTGCTGTTGTTTCAGCCCTATACTAAAATATTTTTTAAAGGATACATGTACACCATTATTCATTGCATCACTTAGCACAACAACTAAGACATGAACTCAACCTATATGTCCAACTATAGACAACTGGATCATGAAGATGTGCTATATATTCATAGTGGAATACACCACAGCTACAAGGAATGATAAAATCATGCAATTTGCTGCTACATGGATGGAAGTGGTAGATAACATGTTAAATGAAATAAGCCAGAACAAGGACGAATACAACATGATCTCACTTATATATGATACTTAGAATAACTGATCAAGGGGATGTGATGTTTTAAAGGGGGAAGCCTAGATACAGGGACAGAGAAGGGAGGAAATTGAGGTGTGGAGTGGGGAAGGGATGGATGGGAAGCAAGGAGGGATGGGGACGAAGGAGATTCAGGAGATTCAGGGGCATTGGTGGTACAAAGGGGAGGTGTAGCTAAATACTCAAACCACAGAGTCAGAAAACACTGAAATCATAAGATTCAAAGTCTAACAACCAAACTTAAAAGATGCCTGTCATGTTGCAGGCTGGGGCTGGGGGTGGAAGGTCTGGGGGAACCTGGGAATCTGGTGGATGGATGACACTGTGGTGAGACTGGTGTTGGGAGATGGTATAATTAAACTCCGGTCTGAATAACTTTGTAAATCGTGGTGTTTCAATAAAATTTTAAAGAAGAAAAAGAAAATGTGCTCTGGATGTGGGGGCTTGCGAGATGGAGATGTTGAAAGACTTTTCAATGTTTTGTGTCTTCCAGAAGACTGAGTCAGCATGGCTTACTGGTTCTTCAGGTTGTCACTTCAAATTCCATTTCTAGTGACCTGGATATCTGACAGACCTACCTTGTTTCTTGAAAATACCCTGACTTGCCCTCCAGACCCCAGTCCTAGTGTTCTTCCTGTACCAAAGGCCAATCAGCATGTTGTACACAACTTTCCTGCAGAGAGTTTTATCATCCACCCAATCCTTATCAGGCCTTCCTTGAGTAGATTAGAAAATCCAGGGCAGTTCTGTTTTCCTGCTTCCCCCTTTTCCAACCAGTTATTCTGATTGCCGTACTGTCAGAATCTGATATGCTTATAGCCATGGCACAGAGCTAGTGTCCTACAGGCTCTCCAAGGACCCTGTCTTGGTCATGTGGCAGCCTTGCCTTGAAAGAGCAAAAATCAAATTTTACTTGCCTCTTTGGCTATGCATAAGACATAAATGGTTATATTTATGGTTATATTTATGTTGAAGGTATAACAAAACTTGTCTTTTTTGCTTTTTGGGTCACACCCGGTGATGCATAGGAGTTACTCCTGGTCCATGCACTCAGGAATTACTCCTGACGGTGCTCGGGGGACCATATGGGATGCTGGGAATCGAGCCTAGGTTGGCTGCGTGCAAGGCAAACACCCTACCCGCTGTGCTATTGCTCCAGCCCCAAAACTTGTCTTTTTTCATTTTTTTATAATTTTATTTATTGAATCACCATGAGAGCAGTTACAAAGCTTTTGGGTCTAAGTCTCGGTAATACAGTGAAACACCCGTACCTTCACCAGTGCCCATTCTTCACCACCAAAAATATCAGTATACCCCCAACCCACACCGTCCCCTACCTTTGGGGCAGATGACCTCCACATTACTCTCTCTCTACTTTGATCACATTCAATATTTTGACAGCAGACCCACCATTATTATTTGGGATTTTACCCCAACACTCAGATCTGCTGAAAAGGTAACAGTAGACAATTTGTTTTCTATTGCTGGTTATGAATAACATACGATGTCGCAAAGCTGCAGTAGTGACTGCGCGATTTTGAAACTCCGAAATTTTAACAATTGAATCTGGAGGGATTTCTGCCCAAACCTGCTGGGTTCCAAGATTTGTTCCTGAATCTCTGGGATCATGGCTGTTAAGCAGATTGATCAGGGGCTAGAGAGGCCAATCATGGGCGGCGACTCGAGGTCTTGTTGGGACAGGGAGGAAAGGGCCGGCTCCACCCCCATCCTGTGAGGCCCCGCGTGTCTCGTCACTGTGGGCCTAAACCTGACTGTCCAGTGGCCTCTGGAAGATGATGGCCACCGGGCCGCCAGGGGGAACAAGCCAAGGCACAGAACCTATTCCCACCTGGGGTGGCCCAGCGCTGGTAACCTACTGCAGCGACTGGATGCATTTCTGCCAAAAGCCATTGGGTTTTGAGATTTGTTTCTGACTCTCTGGGATCATGGCCATTAAACGGCTTGATCAGGAGCCAGAGGGGCCATTCATGGGCTTTGACAAAACTTGTCTTTATACTTATTTTACACCATCACTTAAATATCAGACTTTCACTACACGGCACCAACCTTGTAACTTACTGGTTCTTTAGACTGGTTTTATGTTTTTCTACTTATTAACCACAAAGCTATATATAAAATCACAGGGCATATACATATTTCACATCCCAGCAGTTGATTGCCTACGAAAATGTGTAATTCTTGATAATTACTGACAAGCTGGGCTGGAGCGATAGCACAGTGGGTAGGGCATTTGCCTACCACTGGCCAACCCAGGTTCGATTCCTCCGTCCCTCTTGGAGAGCCCAGCAAGATACTGAGAGTATCCTGCCTCCACGGCAGAGCCTGGCAAGCTCCCCATGGCATATTCGATATGCCTAAAACAGTAACAACAAGGCTCACAACGGAGACGTTACTGGCGCCCGTTCGAGCAAATCGATGAACAACGGGAGGACAGTGCACAGGACAGTGCTACTGACAAGCCACTTTCTAATAGTTTGTGCTACTTTATTCTGCCAGCAGGCAGCAGTAACAGGAAGCTCCACTGCTACTAACTTTTTTTTTTTTTTTGCTTTTTGGGTCACACCCAGCGATGCTCAGGGGTTACTCCTGGCTCTGCACTCAGGAATTACTCCTGGCGGTGCTCAGGGGACCATATGGGATGCTGGAATTCGAACCCGGGTCAGTGCATGCAAGGCAAATGCCCTACCCACTGTGCTATTGCTCCAGCCCCTGCTACTAACTCTTGATGCATTAGGTTTTCCAGAGTTTTGATGCTTTATTAATTTTGTGAGCTTTGTTTTCTTTGTATGAACTTTTATTATTAAATTAGAAAGTAGGTTCCATGCAAGGGAATCTGTAAAACTCATTTAATGGTCATTCAGAAAGAATCTGTTGGGTTCTTACTTTTTAGTTTTTTTTTTTTTTTTTTTTTTTAGTTTTTGGGCCATACCTAGTGATTCTCAGGGTTTACTCCTGGCTGTGCAATCAGAAATTACTCTTTCTTTTTTTCTTTAAAGCAGTTTATTTCAAAACTTAAAGTTTTTATTTATTTTTTAAATTTATATTACTTTTCTGTTTATTTTTTTAATTTTATTTATTTTTTGTTTTTATTAGTGAAAAACCATGAGGTACAGTTGTAGACTTACAAATTTTTGTGCAAGTGGTACTACATGGAAAGTATCATGCTAAGCGAAATGAGTCAGAAAGAGAGGGAAAGACATAGAAAGATTGCATTCATCTGGGGAACATAAAGTGACAAGAAAGGAGACTAACACCCAAGAATAGCTGAGATAAGTCCCAGGAGGTTTACTCCGCGGCTTGGAGGCTAGCCGCACACGCTAGGGGAAAAGGCAGCTCAGATAGAGAAGGGAGCACCAAGTAAAGGGTGTTAGGAGGATCCTCCCAGGATGGGAGATGCGTGCTGAGAATAGACTGTAGACCGAACATGATCGCCATTCAGAAATTACTCTTGAGTGCTTGGGAGACCATATGAGACAATATAGATGAAACCTGGATTAGCCTTGTGTAAGGCCAGTGCCCTATCTGATGTACTGTCACTCCAGCCCCAAAGATTCTTATATATTGTATAAATAATCTGGAGATATCACTTAATGTCATATGGTTTTATTATAATATAAAATTATATTATTGTTGTGTAAACACACAGAAAAGGACAGGCAAGGGGGCAACTGCGGCCTATCTCTCCTGCCGTCCGCGTTTGGTAGTCTCAGGCCGTTTCCCCACTCCAGGGAGGTCGATGGCGATGGTCAGGTGAAGGAAGGAAACGAGGGCCAGGCTGGTTGGTCTTAGCAGCAGTTTATTACAGGGAAGAGATGTATGTCATGGAGGCCACAGGATCTCTGAAGCACGTGCACCTTTGTTCTCTCAGCTTCTGTCCTCAGCCCCATCTTCCCAGGTTCTCTGACACACGTGTCCCCCCAGAGCCTGGAATCTCCCTTATATAGATCATGTACCTCTAAAGGGCACAATATAGTCATGTCATCAAAAGGAGTTACAGAAAGAACATTGAGGCAAACCAGAAATGTTTCTTGACATCCACATTGTTTGTTGACATCCACAGGCCAGGAATCCTGGCCTCACCTTTACAAGCACTTGGATTTGCATCCCAAAGACCAGCCTGGCTAGAGCTGGAAATCTACATCCCAAAGATCAGGCCTGGCTAGCACCTGAGATCTGCATATCCAAGACCAGCTAGGTTTCTGTGAGAAAAGGGAAACTGCCTCCATATACTGAAATCATTTACTGAAGGCAGTTTGAAGGGGAGAAAGTTCAGTCTCATCCAAGCTAGTCAGGACACACAGGGAAACTGCTTCTAGGACAGATTCTCATTTAGCAGAGCAACCCACCCTAGAACAGATTTCCCTGGATGTGTTTCTCCTCTCCTTGTCTGACCAACCTATAAGCATACGTAATATAAACCATTTTGTATGGACACAGTAAGAAATACTTTGAGCTGGGGCTGGAGCGATAGCACAGCAGGTAGGGCGTTTGCCTTGCACGCTGCCGACCCGGGTTCAATTCCCAGCATCCCATATGGTCCCCTGAGCACCACCAGGGATAATTCCTGAGCGCAGAGCCAGGAGTGACCCCCGTGCATTGCCGGGTGTGACTCAAAAATAAAAAAAAAAGAAATACTTTGAGCTTATAGAATTGCTCTCCCCCAGAGCCATCTCGATCTCAGACTTCAGTGCTCAGGCCAGATATCTTTCCTATTCCCAGCAGCAGGGTCCTAGTCTCGTCGTTACCTTTGGATCATGACAGCCTATGATCAAACTCTTAAGCTATAGTTAAGAAGCGTGGCACCTTGGCCTGGCCCATTGCGATGCCAGTGTAGCACATAACTTACCAGCTTGCCCTGGTTCCATCCAGTACCACGTCGCGACCCTGCTTTTGGGGTGTTAGGAAGTGAGGGCAACTGAGGCTTAAGTGGAGAAGGCAGGTGCCCAGGATTGAATAATATTTAAGGCCAATCAGCTCCTAAGTTACAAAGCATAATATTAACGGTCTTCCTGTATCTATACAAAAAGGACATTGTATTAAAGCAAACTATTCAAAAGACATAAGGAGAGGAGAAAGGTAATATTGACTTACAGTACAAGTTCAGCGTCCTTGAAGGATGAGCCCTTACAAATTGGTTGGGGAAAAGAGCACAAAGAAATAGTTACAGACAAACAAAGTAATGGGAGTGGCTTGGGAGCACTGTGATGGGTGCGACCTGATAAACCTAAGCTCCTTGTACTCCAACACCCATGGAATGTTGGGAATCGAACCCAGGTCAGCTGCGTGCAAGACAATTGCCCTACTATACTACCTACCTCCAGCCCCGATGATAGGATTTGGGATACAAACCTAGCAGCATCCTCCTGTGTTACATTATGATCATCACCTAATCTCGCCTGCACGGCAAAGCCTGGCAAGCTACCCGTGACGTATACGATATGCCAAACACAGTAACAACAAGTCGCACGATGGAGACGTTACTGGGCCCGCTCGAGCAAATCAATGAACAACGGGAGGACCGTGACCGTGAAAGTTCAGTTCTATTGCAATCAACAGAAAAAAAACGAAATGATAAAGAGAATATTAATTCAGCATTTAAAGATATGACAGCAAGGTCTCCCTGGGGTCATCTTGGTGGTGTCGTCCGGGCCCTGGGGCTGCTGGACCTGGGTGTTGGGCTGGAGAAGGACCTTGCCTACCGTGGTGCCCTTGCTGGATCTGTGGTGGATGACAGGGGCGTCCAGCGGTCCCCAGCGGTCTGGCACAAGACAATTATGTAGGCGCCTGAGACACGGTGGTCTCGGGGTGAGGCTGCATTGATCGGGGCCCCACTGGATGGGAGCCGGCAGACCAGGCCTGGTCTGGACTCTGGACAGCAGGAGGGTGTCCCTGGAGGGGCGGTCGTGGTGGGTATCTCGGGGCAGACTGCAGGGATGGGCCTCCGCGCAGCTAGGGGAGCCAGGGCAGGAGCAGTGGCTGTCCACGGGCAGGATGCAAGGTGGCAGCTGGGGTGGACAGCGTGGGCCTGCTGATCGACTTCACAGGGAACCACTGCTGGCGAGGCAAAGCGTGCCTGGACACGAGGCCTGGGCCCAAGGAGGGGTGGGGAGTGGGGCGGCGGTCGTCCAGGACTGGGAACCTGCAGGGAAGAGGCCTGCGGGGCCCAATCCCGTCGCTGGACGGCCACTCTTCTCTGGTGGGTGCTCCGCAATCTAGGAATCCACGCCCCGGCAGAGCAGGCGGACCCGAGACATCCAGCCTGTTCCCGCGCTGGGAAGAGAGGTGGCGGAGATGTCCATAAAGAGGCTGGAACCACTGGCCGGCGTGGTGATGCTGCCGCTACCCTGCTGGGAGGCCAGCGAGTGGTTGGAGCTGTCCGCCAATTCGCAGGAGGGGTGGATGGTCGCATCAGGGGAGCCGGAGGCCTCGGCCGCAGTGGTGGCGGTGGCAGCAGTGGTGGCGGTGGCGGCGGTGGCGGCGGTGGCGGCGGCGGCCGGGGCAGCCATAGCCGAGGCCGATTCTACGTCGTCCTTCGCCTCCTGCATCTTGCGTTGGAAGGACCACAGCCACCAGATAAGGCTGACAAAGTAAAAACTGGCAGCGACATAAATCATCGCAGACCAGGACCCCTGGCCGGTCCACACTCCAGCTAGCAGCAGGGAGACGCTGGCCATGATAAAGGCCAGTGTCAAGGCGCACAACAGCTGGATGCGCCGCAGTACCACCCACCGCTGCTGGGCAGACAACTGCCAATTCCAGGGCAACCATGGGCTGCCCTGGGACTCCATGGTGCACGACAAACTGTCACTACGCGTATTGAAGCTTCTGGCCTGAAGCGCAGCTACGGGCCAAATGAAGCCTAGGCAGCCCCTGCCTCTCCTAGGCACCACGTCGGGGCGTGGCCCGCACTGTTATGTCATGTGCAGGGCACAATGGGCTGGGACAGGAGGGGTTGGGGCCCGCATGTGCAGTTGCTCTGCTCAGCCTGCCGGCCTTCCCTGCCGGCCCCTAACCCATCCATCTGAGTTGTCCTGGGAGGAGGGTGGTCTGTGTCCTGGCCACGTGGCACAGGAAGTGGTGCTGCTGCCTCCTCCCAGGTCTGTGCCTTCCAGAACGAGGGCGAGGTTCTGGAGGAGAGCCAAAGTCAGCCAAAGTCACTCCCGGCAGCCAGTGTTGATGCTAGGTCCCGAGTTCTCCGTCCTTTGGTCCCTGCGAGTGGGTGCCAGGCGGTTGTTGATTCTGAGGGGGGAGGAGAGCCTAGACCCCCAAGGACCGTGGATTCAAGGAACTTCCAACAGACCAGTGATGCTGCCTGGCCCCGAGGTGCAGTCGCCTGTGGGATCTGAGTTTCCTCACCGTTTGGGACCTGCAAGTTGGGTGTGGGGTGCTTATGGTGTTAGGTCTTCCGTGGGCCGGATCTTCTTTCCCATGGCCTGGCTGACTAGTGAGATGGTGCTCTTGGTGGGGGGAAATAGGCCAAAGAGCTGAAGCACTTGCGTAGTGTGACGCAGCTCCAGGTTTGATCTCTGGCAATGCCAGGGTGACCCCCCCACCCTCTCACCCCAACCCCAGCTGTTAGGGCGCAGATCGTGATCTCCCTTTAATGACAAAGAGACTCCAGAGACTGCAAACAGCAAGCAAGGTTTATTGTAAGACTGGCTAGCCAGGGTCAAGCCGCCTACACAGACGCAGGTCAGTTAGGTGAGGCAAGACCCCGAACTTCTTCAAAGGGGATCTTATATAGGCCTTCACTGGCCGTTACAGCAAAGCCCACGCATTTCATAGCCAATAGATTTGTAACAACATATGCTTTCTTAACCAATCCATTTAACAGTACATCACTCCTTAGCCTATAGGTTCAAAGATCAGCATTTATGTACATAGGCATTGTGACTAGTGGGCATCAGGTAACTGGGACATTTGGTTATCACCTGGCTTCCTTTGATTCTCAGCCCTACATTCCGGAGGTGGATAAGGGAAGAGTTCCTAAGGGAGGTAACAGATAAGGAGGGCCCAACAAATGGTTCCCGACTTTACGTTCCAACAGGGAAGAGTTTCATTCTAAAGCTCTGCTAGGGAGGGGGCAGGAAAAGGAGAGTTACTAATTTATAGAGTTTTAACTCTGGAATCTCCCTCAGGGTCCCTAGGGACCTAACACAGCCACAAATTTGTGACCCGTAGGCAGGGTGTATGAGCAAAGATCACTCCTTGAGCTAGTCAATAGCAAGCCTGGATGTGTATTCTCTCTATGGGTTTTCAACCTGGCTTCTTTCCTTCCTTCCTTCCTTCCTTCCTTCCTTCCTTCCTTCTTTCTTTCTTTCTTTCTTTCTTTCTTTCTTTCTTTCTTTCTTTCATTTACCATTTTGTTTGGGTTAGGAGTGTTGTTGCTGGCCTTTTTTTGCTCACGGGTGGAAAACTGATTTCTAAAGCAAAAAGGGTCTGGAGTGACAGTACAGAGGGCAGGGGATTTGCCTTGCATGTGGCTGAACCAAGTTCTACACACATAGGCACTGCATATGGTCCCCCAAGCACCACCAGGGGATCCCTGATGCAAAGCCAGGAGTAAACCCTCAGCTCTTCTGGTGTGGCTACCAAACACACAAAACATAAAAACAACCACAAGGGGCAGAAAAGATAGCGCATGAGGTTCAATCGCTTGGCTTGATACAAGTTGGATTCTCAGCACCATGGAACCCCTGATCTGCCCCAAAGACACAGACACAATTCTATCACATTTTTTTTAAATGGTAAATGAGAAGGTTCTTTACATTTTAAAGGGATGTTAAGTCCCCTGGAAATTTCACCAAAACATGGTAGGATCTCTGCCATCACAATTTCTATTATAGATTGCCCAGTTTCCTACGCATTTTTTTATACCAGAGAATTGAAATTATTTCAATGTTTCTGCTACTGGGTGAAAATCATTAGTCTTCACATGGCAAGCTTTAAAACCTTAAAAGTAATTGTATATCTTTTGTTCTCGTTGGATTGAGATGATAGGTTTTGGCTTTCTTTTTTTTTTGGAGGGGCGGCGGGTCACACTCGGCAATGTACAGGGGTTACGCCTGGCTTTGCATTCAGGGATTTCTCCTGGCAGTTCTCAAGGAACCCCATATGTGTAAACACACAAAAAAGGACGGACAAGGGGGACGGCGGTGGCCTATCTCTCCCGCTGCCCGCGTTCGGTAGGTCATTTCCCCACTCCAGGGAGATCGATGGCGATGGTCAGGCGAAGGAAGGAAACGAGGGCCAGGCTGGTTGGTTGAAAGAATCCATATTAGGGCATCAAATTTTTGTGTACTTTAGCTAACTTGCTACATTGCTTTCTATAAAACTGCTTGACTGCTTTGCACCTGGGGGAGAGGGGACTTGGAAAGTGAACAGGGCATAACTTCTTTCTAAACCAAGTGTGACAGGATTCAGGTGTATTTACTGTCCCTGAAATGTATTGTCTCAGTAAAGCACCCTGCAGATTTGGGTAAAGGATAACTCAGGATGCCAGTGGTTGGGGAAAGTTGCCCTTTCCTGGAATGTATTGTCTCACTAAAGCACCCTGCAGACTTGGGTAACTCAAAAAGAGGATGGTCAAGGGAGATTACCTAAGGCTTAATGATTCCAGCTATAACCTTGCTTGTGCTGACAATCGATGTATGTAAATGCTGATCTTTGAATCTATAGGCTAAGGAGTGAGGTACTTTTAAATGGATTGGTTAAGAAAGCATATGTTGTTACAAATCTATTGGCTATGAAATGCGCGGGCTTTGCTGTAACGGCCAGTGAAGGCCTATATAAGATCCCCTTTGAAGAAATTCGGGGCTCTCAGCCACTGCCCTCTCTGGGGTATGCTGTGGAGCCCCAGCATGCTGGTCTAAATAAACCCCGTTTTTACTCCTGCAGGAATTGTGTCTTTCTGGTCTCTCCGCGACCCCCAGGGCTAGGGAACTCCCGATCCCAACATGGTCTTAGCAGCAGTTTATTACAGGGAAGAGATGTATGTCATGGAGGCCCCAGGATCTCTGAAGCACGTGCACCTTTGTTCTCTCAGCTTCTGTCCTCAGCCCCATCTTCCCAGGTTCTCTGACACACATGTCCCCCCAGAGCCTGGAATCTCCCTTATATAGATCATGTACCTCTAAAGGGCACAATATAGTGATGTCATCAAAAGGAGTTACAGAAAGAACATTGAGGCAAACCAGACATTGTTTCTTGACATCCACATTGTTTCTTGACATCCACAGGCCAGGAATCCTGGCCTCACCTTTTACAAGCACTTGGATTTGCATCCCAAAGACCAGCCTAGCTAGAGCTGGGAATCTACATCCCAAAGATCAGGCCTGGCTAGCACCTGAGATCTGCATATCCAAGACCAGCTAGGTTTCTGTGAGAAAAGGGAAACTGCCTCCATATACTGAAATCATTTACTGAAGGCAGTTTGAAGGGGAGAAAGTTCAGTCTCATCCAAGCTAGTCAGGACACACAGGGAAACTGTTTCTAGGACAGATTCTCATTTAGCAGATCAACCCACCCTAGAACAGATTTCCCTGGATGTGTTTCTCCTCTCCTTGTCCGACCAACATATAAGCATACATAATATAAACCATTTTGTATGGACACAGTAAGAAATACTTTGAGCTTATAGAATTGCTCTCCCAGGGCCATCTCGATCTCAGACTGCAGTGCTCAGGTCAGATATCTTTCCTATTCCTAGCAACAGGGTCCTAGCCTCGTCGTTACTTTTGGATCATGACAGCATTCGCCTATGATCAAACTCTTAACTTATAGTTAAGAATTGTGGCACCTTGGCCTGGCTCATCTTGATGCCAGGATAGTACATACTTACCGGCTTGCCCTGGTTCCATCCAGTACCATGTCTGGACCCTGCCCTTGAGGTGCTAGGAAGTGAGGGCAACTGAGGCTTAAGTTGAGAAAGCAGATACCCAGGAGTGAATAATATTCAAAGCCAATCAACTCCTAAGTTACAAAGCATAATATTAATTGTCTTCCTGTATCTATTCAAAAAGGACATTGCATTAAAGCAAACTATTCAAAAGACATAAGGAGAGGAGAATGGCAATATTAACTTACAGTACAAGTTCAGTGTCCTAGAAGGATGAGACCTTACAAAGTGATTGGGGAAAAGAGCACAGAAGTGGTTACGGACAAAGTAATGGGAGTGACTCGGGAGCACGGTGATGGGTGCAACCTGATAAACCAAAGCTTCTTGTACTCGAACAATTGTGGTCAAAATTTTTCACTAAATCACATTTTTTTAAAATTTGTTATTTTCTTGTAAAATTTTTGGAGCCTAAAATATAAATTGAAAAATGGAATATGTAAGTGTAACAGTAAATTTCCCCTACCTAGCTTGAAGTAATTGAGAAAACTTGATCTCATTTAAAACTCAACTGCATGAAATTTCTGGAATTGATTTGACTGTTCTTTGAAATGTTTAGTCTTTCTGTATTGCATAGATATAAATTCCTACAAAAGACATGTTACGGCTGGAACAAAGGAAGTAAAGTGCAACACTGTGTTATTGGAAAATTCTTACATATAAAATTTTCTAAAGTTTCTTCAAAATTTATTTTTGTTCAAAGAACTTCCTTGAAAGTGAATTGGGGTGCTTAGACTCAACTGCAATTTAGAGTCATTTTCTGAGTTCAGTATGACTGAGTCTTACAATGCCTTTGAATGTCTAAATTTGGGAATTAGTAGTACTTGAAAAATTGAACAATTCTTCTCCATATAAAAATTTGGGCTGGAGAGATAGCACAGCGGTAGGGCGTTTGCCTTAAGCGCAGCCAGCCTGGCCAAGCCAGGTTCGATTCCTCAGCCCCTCTCAGAGAGCCCAGCAAGCTACCGAGAGTATCTCACCTGCATGGCAAAGCCTGGCAAGCTACCCGTGACGTATTCAATATGCCAAACACAGTAAGAACAAGTCTCAAAAAATGGAGATGTTACTGGGCCCACTCTAGCAAATCAACGAACAACGGGAGATCAGTGACAGTGTTTCCTGAAACACAATTGTATTTCTTGGATTGAAGGCATATGGCCTGGAGGATGCATGCGAATACAGAGTGACCTTTTGCACTGACCCTGAAAGGAAATCGATCTCATCTCTCATCTAGCTGCTTTTGAATTTATTATTTGCATTTATTTTAGAGGCCAAATGGCCATAAAGATTCAATAGAATTTTTAATAGGTAAAAATATTTTATTTGCATTATTTTAGAATAGTTTCTTCATTAAAAACATTTGCTTTGTAATTTGGGGAGTTGATGCTGCTGGCACGTCTTAGCACTAGATGGCGCTGTGTGAGTGCCGAGCCTGGAAGTGGACTCCGTCCACGGCCAGACTCCCGAGCGTGCACCCTGCAAAGTCCCCACCTCCAGTCAGTCAGTTTCCAGACCAGGGAATAAACCTAAGGATTCAGCCCGCAGTCGTCCCTGCCAGAAATACTACAATCACATCATGTCGCCACATAAGTATTCCGTGTTTATTCCTGGTCTGTTGGTTGCAGTGAGCCCCCAGCTCGTCTCTCCACGCCGTTTCTTGCTGATGCATCACCCCATGCATGCACACCACGGGTCTATCAGCCTCTGCCAGCATGGAAGGCTGGCAGCTTTTTCCAACTGGGCATAGAGGATTTTACCACTGCCGAGCTCTATCTACTGTACAGTGGCCTTGGAGGAATACTCTGCACATCCCACTGAGTGACTGACCAGGATCTAGGAAAGTCCTGCCTTTCACTCAGGAAGTCTCCGAGACAAGTGTCTGTCTGAGGTCTGCAGAAGCCGTGCTACTCAGATCCGTTAATAGACCTGGCACCCACTGTAGTGCTCTACTATGGGAGGTCTCTGTGAACATGGCAGATGGTACCTTGAAGAAACTAGAAGAGAAAAAGGCAGTCAGAAAGAGTGCCCATGAGTACAGATCTCCTGTGAAGGCACCAAGTGCACCAGGTGACTGCTAAGAGTAGGCCTTAGTAGTAGGACAAATGCCTGTAGTACAGCAAGATCTTGGAGGAGGATAAAGGACATTTAGGCAAATTTGAGAAAAGAGTGTGTCATGTCTTTTTCCTCTTCTTTGCTAGTGGTTGTTCTGACCTTCGACACTCACCGGTTTCCCACTGTCGTTGAATTATGGAGGATGGAGATGGTCCCTGAGTGACAGGTATACAGATTCCAGCCCTTCAACTGGCGTTCAACTCCCCCCATCCCAGCCGCACCCTTTTACCTTTAATCATTAATAAATCAAGTAATTCTGTGTGGCTCAGCCCTCCTCATAGAGGGCCTTAGTGTAGAAGAGAATAGTTGGATATATATTGCATTAATTTAAATTTTAAATCTCATATATAAGTCATGTTCTTCATTGATAGTTCCTTAATAATCATATACACGCACTTCTCTTAAAAGCAGAAGGTAGGCTTACTCACACAGATGTGGGTATTTAGTTTCCTTCTAATTTGACTTTCATAAAGTGGCAATAAACACTTTCAGATTTGCTGGATAGATTCTAGAAGCTGAATTAGTGAGTTAGAGGTAATGTCCATTTAAAAAGATCCTTCAATTGTTCTTTTGGAAGTCATTGATGATTTCTTGGAGAAAAATATCTCATTTAAATTTAGCCTGCAAAGTCTTAATTTAAGTTAGATGGAGCATGTCTCCTCTGCTTTTTCCATTTGCATTTCTCATCTATGAATTTTTTCAGAATTTCTCCCATTTTCTCTTGTACTATTTATATTCTTCTTTTAGTTTGCTGCACCTAGAATTGACTCCAGTTCTTCTGTATGCGAGGCATAAGTTTTTATCACTGAGCTGCATTCTGATCCCTGTTTCTACTTTTTCTCTTATAAGTTATGGTTTATCTTTATGCCAGAAATCTAAGCCAAATTTAAGCTTTAGATTTGCCAAAACATATAAAATGTGGGGGTGATAGGTTACAGTTCTAAGCATTTTAAAAAAATTACGTGTTTGTCCTTTCTCCCCCCCCCCCCCCCCCCAAGGAGCTTAGGTTTATTGAGTTACTCCCAGCATAGGGCTCCCAAGGCAAACCCAGTTCAATCAGGAATCCCAATCCTCTGTGTTTGTCTTTAAGCCCTCCTTGTGCTCTTTTTCTCGTAACAGTTAATCACAGATATCCTCAAGTTAGACCCTATAATTTGTAAAGTCAAATTCTTCTAAGGACTCTGGATTTTGTATATGCTAGTGAAATATTGTTTTTTCTCTTTCCTTTATGTTCTTTGCATAGTTTATTATAGAACATTTTTTTTTGTATAGGCACAGAAAGACTGTTAATGCTATGCTTTTGTGATTTGGGAGTTAATTGACTCCAAATAATATTTACTCCTGGGCATCTGTCATATTTACTTGACTTAAGCCTCAGTTGCACTCAGTCCCTAACACCCCAAAAGGGGATCCTGGTGAGGGACAAGAGTGTACCCAGGGTTAGCTATAAGCTACTCTGGAATCGAAGTATAATAAGTTAAGAGCATGGACATGGTAGTGGAGACAAGGTCCAGGAAGATTTCTCCACAGTTGGAAGTCTGCCACATGAGCTGGGGGAGAAGGCAGCTGAGATAGAGAAGGGATCACTAAGTCAATGATGGTTGGAGGGATCGCTCGGGATCAGAGATGTGTGTTGAAAGTAAAGGACAAAACATGATGGCCCCTCATTATCTGTATTGCAAACCATAATGCCCATAAGTAGAGAGAGAGAGAGAGTAAGAGGGAAATTATCTGCCACAGAAACATGGGGAGGTGTGTGGGAGGGAGAGGGGAGGGATACTGGGGACATTGGTGGTGGTGAACGTGCACTGGTGGAGGAATGGGTGTTCAATCATCGTATGACTAAAACTCAAACATGAAAGTTTTATAAATGTATCTCATGATGATTCAATAAAAAAATTAAACAAACAAGCAAAGAGTCCAGTGGTCAGTGGTGGGCAGATATTAGCATTTTGTGGTAGATAGATGCACTAACATTGCACCCTTAAAACACAAATATTTACATGCTTTACATGCTTGGGTGTCCATGTTACTTTAATAAAAATAAATTTAAAATAAAAAAGAGCATGGTCATGGAACAAACTCTATTATGATAGTAAATGAATAAGGACCCTGCCGGGTTTAGGAAAGACTAGCCTGGCCTGAGGATTGCAGTCTGGGATATAAAGCGAGATGTCCCCAGGAAGAGCCAACCTTTAAGCTTAATGTAGGTAGCTCTTACTGTGTCCATACAAAGTGACTAGAAATATTATTGAGAAGTAAATTTAAGATGATTTTTTATGTGGATACTGGCTAAGGAAAGGAGAAAGTAGTACACCCTTAGATGGAATTCCTCTTAGCAGGAATCTAGAGTGCTGGGCACTGAACTGAGATTTTGTCCTTGAGTAAATCTCCTAGAAGAACGTCCCCTGGAGGAAAGGCTTTACATCTGTTCATTATTTATGATAATGTTTAGTCACACCTATGTGTAATTGCTACCCCCAACCCTTCAGGATTTCTCTGTAACTAACACGGTGAGACTTAAGAGCCATCAACTAGTCCCCATTTCTTCATTCGTCCTGTGCTTGTCAGCCAACTGGGAGAAGGCGATAGGCCCAGACGCACCAGGAGGATCCTGGAATCACTGTGGGCAGGTTGGTGACCATGCCAGAATAGCAACTTGGGGGGGGGTTATATTTAAGAAAAATAATACTGAATTAGATGAGAATGAGACTGTTTACTGCCACCCCTCTCATTGTGAACTTGTCATGAACTCACCTATATAAATGGTGCTGAAACACGAGTTTCATTAGTTTTATGTTGAATCTGACTCTCTAGAACTTACCCCTTTCTTGAATTTGTACCAAATGTTTTTACTCTAAGTAAATTGCATTTTTGTTGCTGCAAATCTGTCAACACTTTCCTTGTATTGGAAAAGTGATATTGGTTAAGCTGATATTTGTACCCTGGGATTAATCCCTTTTGGGTTTTATTACCTGAAGCACAACTGTGCTGGCAGCCTTCTGTGCCCATACCCACTGGGAATTTCTGGGGTTGAATTTAGTGGCCAGAGAGAAACTATGTATAACTATATATATATATGTATATGTATATGTATATATATATGTGAAAGTGCCAGATTTATACCCATCAGATCACACTTTCTCCCCAACATCTGTTGACTCTGAGTCTTGGATGTCTAAAATACTTGATTCCATGTGTATACTGGGAGTTCAGTTGAAGTTTCCTTAGGCTGGTTTCTCATATATCTGCTAGCTGATTGATTCCCAGGATTGCTATAAATGTTATTTGGCTGAAGGCATTATATTTTAGTTTCCACTGTTAGTACAGATTAAAAAATTCTTTGTCATATCAAGAAAGGAATCTGTATGTTCATCCATAAGTAGAGGCAATCTCCTTTGAATTTGACTTGTTTTGAAAGAGCTGTTGAATTTCCTTTGAGTCAGATTCCATTTTGTTTCTTTTTTTTGAAGTATCAGCAGATTTTATTTAGAAATTATGAAGAAGGAGAGAGAGTGATAGAGCGAGTGAGAGAGAGTGAGGGTGAGAGAGGAGTAATGGAGTGAGAGTGAGAGCCGGGGTGACTGGAAGACTTAGATACCTCCATTTGTGTTGAATAGCTATTGTGAGGTTGAGGGTGAGCATCCGAGATGGCAGTGGATGAGTGTAGAAGAAACACGAGGAATCTGATGGTCACGACAAAACCAGGGATGAGTGTAGCAGTGGATGAGTGTAGAAGAAAAAGGAGGAATCTGATGGTCATGACAAAACCAATGCTATTGCCTTCTATCTGCAATAACCAGTTAGAGACAGATATGTGGGTTTAAGAAACAAGCTAACTTCAGACCATGACTCTAATTAATTAAAGTCCTCAAGACACACCTTGGGTCATCAGTTATTTGCAAGCCTAAATCATAGTTCTTATTCTTTTTTGTTTGGGCCACATGAGGTGATGCCAGGATTTACTCCTGACTCAGTGCTTAGGGAACCATATCAGGGATCGAACCCTGGTAGGCAATGGGCAAGGGTAGCACCCTGCCACTTGTACTATTGTTCCTGTCATTATAATTTTTATTCTTGAGTAAATACTTTCTGATTATATTACAGCTTATCTCTTAGGACAACAAAAGACGGAAAAGAAGTTCTTTATAAGAAGGGTGGTAGGTCAATTAAATGATTTTTATTTTTTAAAGATTTTATCCAAAAAGTTAATTCTTTTAATGATAAATCTGTTTGTTAACAAAATTCTGGGCACCAAGGACTAGAGTGTTAGTAAAGCAGATAGAGCATTTGCCTTGCATGTGGCCAAGGACCTCACAAGGTCCATTGACCTTCATTGGGAGTGATTCCTGAGCCCTAGAGCCATAAGTAAGCCCTGAGTACCACTGGGTGTGGCTTCCCATTAACAAAAAATTCTGGGCTCCTATTTGCCCCTCATATGCCTGAAATCAAAGTGTTACTGAAAAGGGCCTCTCCATTCTGTACTATTCATAGTGATTTGTTCCATTCTCTTCCCTCACACTCCTCTTATCCAGTAGCTTCTATCTCTGTGCCTCTCACAGCTCAGTCCTTTCTTTGTATCCTTGAGATCTCCTCTGTGAGTTAATAAGAACTTCAAAAAAATACACAGGCACTTTTGCTTTCCTTATCTCTTCTAAAAGTAAAAAAAGTGATGAACTATATTTTTCATATAGAATTTCTTACCAACTGCAGTGGACAGGTACCAGGCTTGAGCGCTGAGGTTCAGTGATATATACTGATGCCCAGTTATGTAATATATTGAAAATCAGAACCCCAAATAGAGATCAAGAGCATTTGTACAATAGGTTCTATGTACTTTACTTGTGCCATTAATCCTCACAATAATTCAATAGGAAATAAACCTACATAGATTGGAGAGCTGAGACACAAAGGTTTTATGAAGACAGGGGTCTAGGAAGGTCTGTATAAGTTACCTGAAGTCTAACAAAACAAATTCAGATTCAACTTTATTTGGTAAAACAAAACAAAACAAAACAAAAACTTTAACAGGGGCAGGAAAAATAGTACTGAAGGTAGGGTGTTTACCTTGTATACAACTGCCCCAGGCCTGATCTCTGACACTCCACATGGACCCCTGAGCCCCACCGGCTGGGATCCCTGAGTGTAGAGCTGGGAGCAAGCCCTGAGCACCACGGAGTATGACCCCCCAAACAAAAGAAACCCTTTACCATTATATAGCATGTTTGTAATTATTGCTTTTTATCTCCTCAAAAGTGAGCATAGAATGGACACTCAGAGCTGGTTTTGGAGGGAAGGATCCTGACCATCTCGGTCTGTTTCCCACTGCCTATCCAGTCTCACCTTTGAGTAACTAACTACCCACATCCCCTAACCCCTGCAGTCTTGCTGATATCCCTTTGTCTCCCCTTTCCACTATTACCTTTAGGTATAGTATAGATAGAACCTGTGTGGGTGGAGAAAGTTAGGGTAGTAAGGGGTCATATTTTTTCCTGATAATACAAGCTGCCATTTTGATGTCTAGGGCCAACATTTTGTGTGTAGATTAGGTGATACAGCAACAGAATGAACAGAGGATGAATTGAAAAGAAGGTAGTTTCTGAGTACCATCACCTCTCTGTCTTTCCTCTGGACAAGTGAATTTGAGCAAATTATTTCTATATCCCAAAACTTCCAGGGACTCTTCTGTACAAACAGTGGGTCAGAATAAAATGCTATATAGATGGGCTCTATATAAGAGGCTAGCTCAGGCCTGGCTTGATGTGCACGTGCAACCGAAAGCAATAACAGCTGCATGGTCCTGTTACATGCAGACTTCAGAGGCACCTAACTGTAGACCCTGGTCTGTGATGATTCCTGGACAAGCATCTGAGTTGGTCCATTTCCAAAGGAAGATCCACTTCAGAGATGGGAGGATGTGCACAGTGCACTGTACAAGCCAGTGGTGTAGAGTTCTGTACTGAGACTTACTATTCTTTTTTCAGGTGTGATACCACTGAGAACTTTGAGTTTGAACCTCTGCCTCCTCTCCTAAGACAGCCAGGATGCCTAAGGAGGAGGAAGGCTCCAGGCTGAGTCACTTGAAAGCCATTTGGTCCCTGCCTGAAGAGTCCTCTGGAGTCAGGAGCCATTTCTCTCCAGTTCCAGACCAAACAGATTAGGAAGAAGATAAGCAAAGCACTCGGATGCACCACGGAAGTTTAGGAAAAGGAAAAACTCACTTAACAAAAATTCAACTCGTTTAGTATTTATTTAGTTTTACAACATTGGTGGCACCAAGCAAGGCAAACAGATGAGTGGGATTTTTTTTTTATGTTTCCCTTTTTTTTTTCCTCAGGAAGAAACTCTCACCAAACTCTTCATTACATTTTAAAGAGAGAACTACATTTTCTGATAAAGACCTTTGATGCCAAATTAAAATAAAAACACCTCCTAAAACAAAAGAAAAAATTATGTTGTGACTAAAATGAAATAATTTCATTAAATTTCTTATATTTGCAGGCAAGGTAATCATAGGAAAGTGTCACTTACACGTACATTCAAGAATGAGATTTAAGAAAGTTCTTTTTGTTAATGACTTCTGTTTATTCTTGAGCTTCCATTGCCCAGCAGTACCTGAGCTACATGTTAGAGGGTTTTTCCTCTTTAGTAGCTCTCTTATCATGGAGGGCAAGAAAACTACTACCAGTATTATTACATTTTAGAGAAAGGGCTATGTTTAGAACAATGTAAAAAAACTTATTAGCTGGGTTCCAGGTAGACTGACTAAGTTTCAAAAAACAGGCCTATGTCAAAAAACAAAAAAGGAGAGGTGGGGGCAGGTGGAAGAAGGAGCATGTGCAAAAGTAGAGAGTTAGGAAGGAGAAAGATGAAGACATAGTCATGAAAAGTCCAGAGTCTCATATTCATAGAGTGCTGAAATGCATCATATGCATCATACAAGTATTGGCTTTGTGAAAGAACTTTTTGTTTATCATGAGGGGCAGGGGATGTGGAATTGAAAGGTAGAAAATGTAGTTTTTAGTAAAGTCATTTTCTTTTAATTTGAAGGGACAAACCAAATTGTTTTCAGGAATGACTCCTGGCTCAGTGCTCAGGGACCCATCTGCAGTGCCAGGGATTGAAGTTGTGTTGGTTGCAGGTAGGGCAAGTGCCTGACTCTCTGTACTGTCTCTCTGACCCCATAAATTATAGCTTTTTAGTGGGCCCAAGGGAGGCAGAATATAAGCCTGTCTGGTGCACCAAAAAGTCATACCTCGTCACAGTGCTCCCTGAAACCAGGAAGGCTTTGTGCAGTCCAGGATGCAAAGAAAGTAGGAGAAGCGATCAGCTATCTATAGCTGTTTCTTGGTTTCAAGGCACATCTATATGGGAAGAAGGAGAGGCTAGAAACTAGAAACTTCTGCTCCTTAAGAAACAAGAGGTCAATTTCTTACAATAGCCAGAAACTGGAAGAAACCTGAATGCCCAAGAACAGATGACTGGTTAAAGAAACTTTGGTACATCTACACAATGGAGTACTATGTAGCTGTTAGAAAAGATGAAGTCATGAAATTTACATACAAGTGGTACAATATGGAAAGTATCATGCTAAGCGAAATGAGTCAGAAAGAGAGGGATAAACATAGAAAGATTGCATTCATCTGGGGGATATAAAGTAACAAAGTATGAGATTAATACCCAAGAATAGCTGAGATCAGCACCAGGACGATTACTCCATAACTTAGAGGCCAGCGGGTATCCTAGAGGAAAGGGCAGTTCAGATAGAGAAGGGGGCACCAAATAAAGGATGTTTGGAGGATCCTCCCAGGAGGGGAGATGCATGTCGAAAGTAGACTATGGACTGAACATGTTTGCCACTCAACGCCTCTTTTGCAGACCACAACACCCAAAAGGAGAGAGAGAACACAGGGGATTGCCCTGCCACAGAGACAGGGGGGATGGGGGGATGGGGGTGGGAGGGATATTATCCATCGTGGTGGAAAATGGGCACTGGTGGAGGAATGGGTATCTGATCATTGTATAATTGAAACCAAAGCACAAAAAATTGTAAATCTACAACTTTAAAAAAAAATAAAATAACATAAAGGGAAAAAAAAAAGAAACAAGAGGTCAATTTCATGGCAAAGAGGATGGGATTGGATGCAATCAGGCTATCTTGCTCTCTGGATAATGTGTTTTCTGTTTATTTCTTCCTACACTGTGAATTGTAACAGATAGTATTCTGCAGGCTGTTTTGAAGGTAAAAGGAAAAAGGAATAGAGGGATTATATATTTATGTGTGAGTTTTTTCTTCTCTCCTGTAAAGCATTTGTGACATTTGCAGCCTTGACAGAGCAAATCCTGAAAAAACAGTAGGATTTTATATTACTCTTTTTCAGTCACTATTTTTGTCTAACGTATTTATCAGTGTCAGATTGTCTCATAGTTTACAGTCAAGGTTTCACAAGCATCCTAAGATGTGAATAAAGATAATTCTGTTCCTAATGTAGATTGAGAAATGAGGTGTTGGGGCCAGGGAGCCAGCTCAGGAGTCAAGATCCCATAAATTCTATGTATTGGGGCTTGAGTGTTACCCCGACTACCATACTGACTTGCAGGAACCACCAGCTAGATCTCAGGTGTACCTGAGCGGCCTGTGTGGGACCAAGCGCTGCTGGGTAGTGCTGTTGGTCTCAGTACCTCGGTGACAAGCAGCACCACCGCATCAGCCCAAACATAGAACTGGCCTGGGGTCTGTATTGCTGGGACTGGCCCCTAGGCCCCTGCCTACTGCCTGAAGAACCTACTGAAAAGAACTAAAACACGGAGTGAGCTGATTGCGGGCAAAGGAAAACAAGGAATTTGAGACACTGAGAACATTAAGTAGATTCCACTTAGTAAAAGGCTGGAGTGAAAGGGATCCTTGCTAGGTTTCTGACTGCGGGTCTGTTCTAAAGCATGTTCTTCTAAGACAAGTTAGTTCTTGTTTGTTTGTGGTTTAAATAGGACACTGAGTGATGCTTGGGGAAGGACCACTCCTCGTGGGCCCTGGGACTGGTTTCCTTGGTGAGGGCCCACAGTACGGTACCTGAGCTCTGCAGTGCTGAGGGGTCAGCATGGGTACATCCAGGGGCTTTGGGAAGTGTGTGGTGCCAATGACAAGACTCGAGTCCTTGAACATGTGGTATGTGGTCTATTGTTCTGAATCATCTGCCTGGCCCTATCAAGGAATACTTTTTCCTGCTCTTGAGAGTCTTGTTTCATCAACTGCTCAGTTCATGGTGGGAGCTCAGGATCTTTGCAAGGTTCAAGGATACTTCAGGATCAGCGAGTACCTGAAAGTCAAGTGTGAAGGAAAGAGACAGCATTGTGAGAAAGGAAGCCAATCTGCTGGCAGCAGTCTATCACATGTCAGTTCTTTTCCTCTTAACTGACACTAGCGTAGCTCAGAATGTGGCTTTTACAAATTATTGAAATCAGAACAATCCAAGATGGCGACCACCAGAGAGCGGTGTATAAGGAACTAGAAGGGCTAAAACCCTAGTTTAAAACAACCCTCTCCCAATCCTTGGAAAATCCCTGAATACACTACATCTTACTTAGCAAATAATAAGAAAAATCCATAAAGCACTTCTGAGATTTTTCTTGGAGAGTCAGCTTCAGTCCTGCCCTCTTTGCTGAATTTTCCTTTGCCTGGATAAAAGTTTCCTTTAATAAAGCCTCATTCTTGAGCTAATTGTTCAAAATAACACTTAGTTTCCATGTAACATTTGTGTACTTAAGGAACAGGGGCCTGTTTAGCAGTCCTGCCCTAGGGAGGACTGGTATCCATCTACTGTAGAGGTCTGAAGTGGGAGTTCATCAGTAGGAGGTGGTCTTTGGAGTCTAACCTTGGAGGAAATTCCGACAAACGGGCAGGGCTTATAGATAAGGAGTAATCAGAAAAACTACAGAACCTGGGGAACAGGAGAAAGATGAAGGAAACACTTTTTTCTCTTTCTCTTTTTAAAAGTAATTAATTGAAGCTGTAAAGATAGTGCATGTGTAGGGTACTTTCCTTGTATTGGCTGACCTGGGTTCAATACCCAGCATCCCATATGGTCCCCTGAGCCTGCCAGTGCAGAGCCAGGAGTAAGCCCTGTGTGTTGCAGGATGTGGCCCCACCCCCAAATAATTTATTATTATAGTTTAGGTAACATTATTACAATAGTATCAATATTTATGCTATTGATGTGCTGTCACTGCATCACCCAAATGGCCAAAGATACCCCATCTCTATGTCCCCTTTAGTTTAAGTCTTATCTCTTCCACCCTTACGGTGACACTTTCTTTCTAGAAGCTGCAAGAATAATGGGTCAGAATGCAGGCATAAATGCAATTTGGTGCAATGATCTAGAAACTGCATCGAGAACAGGTAGCACTATAGCACTGTTCTCCCATTGTTCACCCACCAATTTAGTCGAGCGGGCCCATTTACATCTCCATTGTGACACTTGTTACTGTTTTTGGCATATCGAATACGTCATGGGTAGTTTTCCAGTCTTTGCCATGTGGGCGAGATACTCTCAGTAGCTTGCCAGGCTTTCCGAGAGGGGCAGAGGAATCAAACTCAGTTTGGCCAGGCCGGCCGCATGCAAGGCAAACGCCCTACCCACTGTGCTGTCACTCCAGCCCCATAGAACAGGTAGAAATCATATAAGTTGAGTCAATATATAAAGCCAAGAGGCCCAGTTTCACTGAAGTTTGAAGATTAATCAGTTGAGAGACAAGTTGGAAGATAGCCTAGTCACAGACTTAAAATAATCATATGTACTGGATCATTGTATAACTGAAACCCAAGCACAAAAATTTTTAAGTCTACAACTGTACCTCATGGTGTTTCACTAATAAAAATTAAAAAAAATCATATGCACGGTCACAAGAAGCAGATTTATTTTTTTAAAGGAGAAAACACATTTTTAAAAAATTTATTTAAACTTTTAAACTCTTATTTTTTTAGTTGAGTCATCTTAAGATACAGAGTTACAAAGCTGTTCACAGTCATTTTTCAGTCATACAATAATCCAATACCAATCTCTCCACCATTGTCCATTTCCTGCCACCAATGACCCCAGTTTCCCTCCCACAACCCCCTACCCTCCCCCAGCTTGCCACTGTGACCCTCTCTCTTTCTTTCTGGGCACCATGGTCTGCAACGCAGACACTGAGAGGTTATGAAACAGTTTTTAGAAGCACAAGTTGCAAATCAGTGGGTCCCACTATGACCCATTAGATTCCACATGGGCTGGATTTCTGTGGCACCGACTCATCTCTGCAAACCTAAGAGCAATGTTTCTGAGTAAGGGTTCAAAGTGTCTTTATCTCTGGTTTCAGGGAGAATGACAAGTTCAATAAAGCTGTTTATACCAGAAAAGGGGCTGCTGTTTTGTTGTTGTTGTTTTATTTATTGCTTTTGGAACCACAGCTATAGGTGCTCAGGGCTTACTTCTGGCTCAAGGTCAGAGATTATTACTGGTAGGGATCGTATAAAGTTCTGGGAATTGAAGGGAATTGAACCCAGGTTTGGTGGTGTACAAGGCAAGCACCATATCCACTCAACTGTCACTCCAGCTCCAAGACATGCTGCTTTGAATATTAAATTCAGCTTTGAATTTCTTTTGGACTGGTTTCAAGAACAGTTTCATCAGTATAGTGGAGAAAAAGACGGATTGATGAAGGGTGAGGATTGATGAGAAGAAAAATAGGGTAGTTCATGAAGAACTTTAATACAAAGAAAACAAAAGTAAAAAGTGAGAAAACCACTGTAGGTAAAAGACATTTATTTTTTTACTCCTTTAACATGCTCCTATTTTGAGAAAAATCATGAGAAGCAGGAAACCAGAACTCAGGATAAGTGGCTGAATGGAGTGGAAATTCCAGACGGCAGAATGTGGAAATAATGAACCAAGGCAAGAGGAGAACAATCAGCACTGGAGTGGGAACACACCAGGGCATTGATTAAAGGGAACATAACTTATATTTAATTTTAACACCAATATAACACCAAAATATCCATTTTGAAGTATTTACTGTAACAACTTTAGTAAATGTATGGTGTTGTGCAACAATAAGTACATTCTAAATATAAGCATTACCAAATTTTTAAAAAGTACTAAGTAGGGCTGAAGAGAGAGTTTAGTGGGTGTTTGCCCTGCAAGGGCTGACCTGGGTTGAGCCCCAGTCTCATACACTCCCCAGAGCACTGCCAGAAATGATTCTTTTTTTTCCATAGTTTTATTTATTTATTTATTTATTTTTCTTCTTATATTTATTTATTGAATCACTGTGGAAAAAGTTACTAAGCTTTCAGGTTTAAGTCTAGGTCATGCAATGACCAAACACCTCTCTCTTCACCAATACTCATTTTTCACCACCAAGACCAGAAATGATTCTTAAGTGCAGAACCAGGAGTGATCCCTGGGTGCCACACACACACACCAAGAAATTCATAAATAAAATAAAATAGAATCAAATTAAAAATAAAGAAGAAAATCCCATAAAACTGGTTTAGCAATATAAAGACTACATGCATCAGAAGAAAGTAGAAGATAATGTCAGTGAAATGATGCATAGGGGAAGGCTATCTGGTAATGGGTGGAATGTCTGCGAAGAATTAAAACCTATATTAATTTCATTTTTGAGCAGGAGAGATATTGCATCCAGTATGGAGCTGGCCTTACTAGTGGCTGACCTGGGATCGACAGCCAGCACTGCATTACGGTACCCTGAAGACTATCAGGAGTGATCCCTGAGCAGAACCAGGAGTCAGGACGGAGCACAGCCCGGTGTGTTCCTCTCCCCTCCCCAAAAATAGAAATCAATTTTGGGTTTTCAGTGTGAACTGCAGAACAAATTATATGATAGAAATATCTGATATTTAAGTTTGTAGTTTTCTCTGTCTTTCTCCTTTTTTTTGCCTGTGCTATTTCTGATTATGATCATTAAAAAGCTTCATTTAAATCTGGAATGTGTGAATTTCAAAGAAGCATGAGTGCAAGGGATGCATGTTCCGTGGCCGAGAACCCTTCCCCTGGCTGGCAGATGGCGACAGCCAAATGAAGGAACGGGGAAATGGGAGAAAGGAGGAACAGGGTTCCAGGGTGGTAGTCAGAAACCATTTATTTCTCTCTCTTCCCCAATGTAGTTAGATCTCTTTCCCTTATAGCATAATTCTTTCCTTCTCCTAGTTAGATCTCTTTCCCCCCGTCCTTACAGTGTCAATATTTCTTCTCTTTTTACAGTATAGTTATTTCTCCCTTTACCCCAGCATAATTCAATCTCTTCCCTTACAGCATAATAATTTCTCTCTTTTCTCCCTCCTTACAACATAGTTATATAGCAATCATGAAGGGTGGGGGTACACATAGGTGGGGTTGAACATGATGATGGGGGCCTCATTTTATACTCCCATCTGGGAGGAGCAGCCGTGAGTAATATGAACATATTAGGAGAAGAAAGCAACTTTAATTGTCATCTGTTTTCTAAAATACAGGAAAAATATAGGTATGTGGTACCCTCAGCTTGGAGAGATAACTAGGCTACTAGCAGGTCTAAGGGATAAGAGGGATAAGTGTGAGCCATTTTATTCCTCATCTGCAATGTGGGACTCTCTCTATGTATCTATGTAGCTATCTATAGATACCTATCTATCTGTAGATAGATTGTCTATATATCCATCTAGCGGGTGTCATAAAACAAATCAGTGCAGTCAGCTGAGAAATAAATTAGCCTCATATATTGCAAATGAATGTCATAACTAAAAATACAATTACGACAGAGAAGAATTTAATGTTCAGGATTAAATTACCTGCAGATTACTATACTAATGACGATACCTCTGTATCTGGTATCTAAGGGACAATACAGTGGAAGGGGCTATAATTCAAGCTAGAAAGTACCTCTACTTAATGACATGCTACAGTACCTATTTGCAGGCCACCGTCTTGTCCAGAATCCTCATTGGTAAGTGAATTTAGCACAAGGAAAAGTGGCCCATGAACCAGGAGGTACCTAAAGTTGCCTAACACAGCCAGGTCTTTGACATTTATTATTTAGAGGTTATTTTAATCGTCAAAATATTTTTTCCCTTCAAATCTCTTCTAAGATTTTATCTTAACACTGTGGGTGGCTGGGATTTTAAATTGAGAGAGATCTGGGTTACACAGAACTGTCTTAGGGGGCTGGAGATAGCACAGTGGGTGGAGCATTTGCCTTGCAAGCAGCTGACCCAGGTTCGATTCCCAGCATCCCATATGATCCCCGAGCACTGCCAAGAGTAATTCCTTAGTGCATAAGCCAGGAGTAACCCCTGTGTATTGCTGGGTGTGACCCAAAAAGCAAAAAAAACAAAACGAAACAAAACAAAACAACACCTGTTTTGGGCTTTTCTCAGAAAGCTTCTGGAGGGAGCAACTATGATAGCATGACAGGAAGCTTGACCAAGGGGAAAAGAGAATGTTGTTGAAAAGTGGCGCTTAGAAGCTCATCACCACTCTTGACCTGGGTTTCCTGTGTTTGGGAACATAAGAACTGGTAGGAGAAGGCATAATTAACATGAGAACAAGAAAGCAATGGCAATTTGCATTGTGTGGATCATCCCATTATGCATTATGTAACTTTCTAATTTAATTCTCAGAAAGACCTTTTAAAGTAGGTCCCCAAACATAGTGGTTTCACACCTAAGGAGAGAGGTGAACGGTACAGTTCGTCAGACTCAAACAGATCTAGCTATTTGGAAGCTTGTTCCTTAGTGGGAAAAAAAGAAAAAGTATTGAATATCTCTAGATTCAGTCTTTAATTATAGTGATAGTACCATAATATACTTGAGAGATTTGTTTGCTTTTTTTGTTGTTGCATAAATGTTCCCCAGCATGTGGTTTATTATAGGAAATTCTGGCAAAAAATGCATATACATGAATTTTAATGTGAATTTCTGGATTGGTGGTAAAACTTATACCATTGAAAATATAACTGTTTTTTTCCTTATTTAAAAATTAATTTGAACTATGATTTTTTTCTTTTATTTTTTTCACGATCACGATCACGATCATCCTGTTGTTCATCGATTGTCTCGAGCAGGCACCAGTAACTTCTCCTTCGTCCTAGCCCTGAGATTTTAAAAAGTGCCATATTCAAGGCTCTTTCAGGGTTAGGAGAATGAGACCCATTGTTGTTATGGTATTTGGCATATTGGATACACCACGGGGAGTTTGCCAGACTGCCGTGTGGGCAGGTTACATTTGGTAGCCTGCTAGCATGTATACAGCCATACCACCCTGAATGCGCCCGATCTCAACTTTTATTTTTTTCTTTTTTAAAAAAAAATTTTATTAGTGAAACATCATGCGGTACAGTTGTAGACTTACAAATTTTTGTGCTTGGGTTTCAGTTATACAATGATCAAGTACCCATCCCTCCACCAGTGTCCATTCTCTACCACCAATGATCCCAGTATCCCTCCCACCCCCCCATCCCCCCATCCCACCTTGCCTCTGTGGCAGGGCATTCACTTTTGTTCTCTCTCTCCTTTTGGGTGTTGTGGTTTGCAAAAGGGGCTCAATGCATTTATTTTCATATACCTTTTGGCCATATGTATGTATTCTTTGAAGACATTTTTGTTCATTCCATTCCCACATTTTTTGACAGAGTTTGTTTGTTTTTTTCCCTGTAAAGTCCTACCAGTACTTTATATATCTTGGATATTAACCTTTTGTAAGATGAGTATTAGGCAAACATTCTTTCCCACTCTATGGTGGTGTCTTTTTTTTTTCCTGGTCATCATTTCTTTGTAGTTCAAAAATGATTCAAAGATTCTGAGTTTGATGTAGCCCATTTGTTTATCTTTGCTTCTGTTTGTTTGGCTATTGGCATTGAATCACTGAAGATAGCTCCAACTTCAATGTCATGAAGTTTCTACTTATGTATTCTTTAATATAATCCACAGATTCAGGTCTGATATTAAGGTCCTTAATTCATATTGATTTGAATTTATTATGTGGAATTAGCAAAGGGTGTGAATTCATTTTCTTGACCAGTTTCATTTCCTGTCACCATTAGTTGAAGAGAGTCTTCTTACTCCACTTTCCCCCCACCACCTGCTTTATTGAAAATTTATTGGAAATTTACTGTACATATACCTAGGAATCTGTCTTTGGACTCTCAATTCTAGTCCATTGGTCTGAAGCTCTCTCCCACTGGTCCCAGACTCTGTTTTCAATCAAGTAAAGGTAAAGGTAAAGGCCCTCCCGTTGATCGTCGATTTGCTCGAGCGGGCCCAGTAACGTCTCCATTGGAGACTTTGTTGTTACTGTGTCTGGCATATCGAATACTCTTGGTAGCTTGCCGGGCTCTCCGAGAGGGGTGGAGGAATCGAACTCGGGTCGGCCATGTTGGCCGCTTGTAAGGCGAACGCCCTACCCGCTGTGCTATCGCTCCAGCCCACCATAATGTTATAATTACTATAGTTTTATAGTATAGTTTGAATTTGGGGAAAGAGAATTGACCCATTCTCATTTTTTCTTAGAATTACTTTGGCTATTTGGTTGGTTTTATTACTTCATATTGATTTCCATAGAGTTTAATCTATGTGTTTAAAAATGCTATAGCACTGTACTGTCCTCCCATTGTTCATCGATTTGCTCAAGTGAGCCCAGTAACGTCTCCATTGTGAGACTTGTTGTTCCTGTGTTTGGCATATCGAATACATCACAAGTAGCTTGCCAGGCTTTGCTGTGCGGGCGAGATACTCTCGGTAGCTTGCCAGGCTCTCCAAGAGAAGCGGAGGAATCAAACTTGGGTCAGCCTGATTGGCTGCATGCAAGGCAAACACCCTGCCTGCTGTGTTATTGCTCCATTGAATATCGATTTGCTCGATCATCGATTTGCTCGAGCGGGCCCAGTAACGTCTCCATTGGAGACTTTGTTGTTACTGTGTCTGGCATATTGAATATGTCACGGGGAGCTTGCCAGGCTCTTCCGTTCGGGCAAGATACTCTCAGTAGCTTGCCAGGCTCTCCGAGAGAGGCGGAGGAATCGAACTTGGGTCGACCATGTTGGCTGCATGCAAGGCAAACACCCTACCGCTGTGCTATCGCTCCAGTCCCATTGAATATATATATAATTATTTGTGTACTATTTTAATTTTGATATTATTAATAATCAAAATCTATTAACAGGGAATGTGATTACATAGTCTTATGTTTTACAGTTTTATTAAACTGATTGCTAGCACTTAATTTTCTGAGGCACATTTGTGAGTGAGATTGCTTTAAAAAGTATCCTACTCTTCTATTTCATTACTTGTATGTGAAAAGGATATTAATTTCTGTACACTGATTTTTGTAATCTGTCACTTCACTTAACAGACTTGTCATTTCTGGAGCATTTTTTGTAGAGTTTTGAAGATTTTTAAAATGTAGTATCACATAACCTGCAATAGAAAGAGTTGGCTTCTTTTATGATATGGAGGCCTTTCATATCTCTTCCTTACCTAATTGCTATGGCAAGGATTTAGTTACTATATTGAATAGTAGTGGTGAGTGGGCAGCCGTCTTATTCAGATTATTTTACTTTGAAATCTAATCTATTTATCTTCCAGAAGAATGATAGAAGAAGCTTCCTTTGGTTTAATATATTGCAACTTCCAGAAAGCATATCACAACATTGCCTTACTTTTTATTTATTTTTTATTTTTTTAACTTTATGTCTGAGGTCTCTTTCAATTCTCTTTTTTAAAATTTTTATTAGTGAAACATCATGAAAGGATGGGAGATGTATACTGAAAGTAGACTATAGATGGAACATGATTGCCACTCAATGCCTCTTTTGCAAACCACAGCACTCAAAAGGAGACATAGAACAAAAGGGAATGCCCTGCCACAGAGGCAGGGTGGGATGGGAGGAATTAGGGGTAGGAGGGATACTGGGATCCAGGTTGGTGGAGAATGGGCGCTGGTGGAGGGATGGGTACTAGATCATTGTATAACTGAAACCTGCGGGGGGCCCCACCAGACCACTCTCCGGCCCGTGGAGGTGGCCCTAGGATCCGTAGGTGCAAGGAGGGACCAACCGAATGAAGACACAAGACGCAAGAGACAGAGTACAGTTTAGAAACAGAGATAAAGAGACAGGACAGGACAGGACTTTATTCAGGGCAGCAGGGGTATTATATACTTTGCGACGCAGGAAACTATGCTTACATCACAGAAGGCAATTATATCACTAGGTCATATCATATATTGTTAGGAGAGTTACAAAAACTACATGTTCCATGTGCTTGATTAGTCAGTGTCAGTTACTTCTTATTCTTGGGCTAGCTGTGACAAATGTTTTCTTTTAGACAACCATACATAGCTCATAGGCTGTGGTCAGAGCAGACGCAGTACCAGATTTGCGCTAGTCAGGACCCATTTGTTCAGCGTCGCATAGGCCAAGATAACCATACATAGCACCGGCACGTAGGCCCTTGGTCAGTTAAAGGGCCAGCTTCCCACAGAAACCCAAGCACAAAAATTTGTAAGTCAACATTGCCTTACATTTTAGAGTCTAAACTTCTGACTGGAGCGATAGCACAGAGGTAGGGCGTTTGCCTTACAAGCGGCCAACATGGCCGACCCGAGTTCGATTCCTCCGCCCCTTTCAGAGAGCCCGGCAAGCTACCGAGAGAGTATTCGATATGCCAAACACAGTAACAACAAAGTCTCCAATGGAGACGTTACTGGGCCCGCTCGAGCAAATCGACGATCAACGGGAGGGCCTTTACCTTTACCTTTACCTAAACTTCCGACAATTTCTTGGTTAGCCACCTGAACCACTGATTATAGAGTAGGAATTTAGGAGCCTGGAACAAATTTAATCAACTGTAGTTCTAATCATCTTGGAAGCAACTTATTGAAACTATTTTATTTCTAACATTCAATGTTGGCACCAGAGAAGAAACATCTGGGATACTTAAAGTCAAGTTTTTCTTATGCTAGCCCGTGGGAAAAGGGGAGTTCACTCAGGCTTTGGGGTTGCCTTTAATCTATGGTGATTATAGCCCTGAAAGAGAAATCTAAAGTTTATGTGTGTGTGTGTATGTATATTTATATACAAATATGTGTGTGTTTTGTAATTTGGAAACTGCACAGGTTGGTGGTGCCCTTGTACAGGCCAGATTAGACAAAAACTAGTACTGACCCGATCTATTACAGACCAGACTTGAAAAAAAAAGCATCCTTTGGAGGAAACTGAGACCTGACTGCCAAGATGCAGCATTTATGTGTAATTTCCTCTCTGAGTACCTGGGAATTGTTAACCATGATAATTATGACCTGGTATATTCACATGATAAATGGTATATACATGTACCCACATGCATGTAGACATTCAGATGCTCAATATATATTTCTAATATACATTTGGTCATTATATACGGTGATTAGATCACAGTTTTCTAAATTCTTGAAGTTTGCTGAGTAATAAGAAAAAAGGGAGCAACTTTTGACATAGTTGATTTCTTGCATTTATTTAGATACTGAGAAAGTAACAGAGTTAAAAACTTATGTATGTATGTATGTCTCATATGTCTATTTATTTGTGAAAATTTCCACGCAGTGATCAGAATTTATGGGTACCCAACTGGCAATTCTTAGACAAGTGGGTGGGAATTCGATGTGAAGTTCTGATAAAGATGTGTTACTTGATTCCTGTGGTAACAGAACATACTAGATCACCAACCCTCACCCCTAGAAACTTTGTGGTGCTTGAATCAAACTGGCTTTAGTGGCATATAAGACATGCACCTTAATCCCTATATCATCTCGCTGGACCCAGTCATAAGCAGATGAGATATAACATGAGAGGATACATCAAAAACTCCAGAGTCCATGAATAACACTAAAAACAATAAACCAATATAGAAAGATATTAGGTTACAAAATTATCACACAAAATAGTGGCATTTCTGTATGCAAATACAAACAGAAGAAAAAAGAAAAAACCATTAAAAATAGTGAGCTTAATACCTAGTGATATCTACTGTAGCACTGTATGCAAATACAAGTCAGAAGAAAAAAGAAAAAAAAACATTAAAAATAGTGAGCTTAATACCTAGTAATATCTACTGTAGCACTGTGCTCCTGTTGTTCATCAATTTGCTCGAGCGGGCCCAGTATCGTCTCCATTGTGAGGCTTGTTGTTACTGTGTTTGGCATATTGAATATGTCATGGGTTGCTTGCTAGGCTTTGCTGTGCGGGCGAGATACTCTCGGTAGCTTGCCAGGCTCTCCGAGAGGGGCAGAGGAATCGAACCTGGCTCAGCCGGGTACGCAAGGCAAACGCCCTACGGCTGTGCTATCACTCCAGCCATAAAACCATATGATCATGTATGAAGAGGAAACATTTGACAAGATCCAGCACATGTTTATGATGAAAACTCTCAGCAAAATGAGAATGGGAATTGAAGGAACTTTTCCCAATATAGTCCAAGCCATCTACCACAAGCCCACGACAAGCTTTATTCTCAATAGGAAAAATCTAAAAGCCTTCCCTCTAAGATCTGGGACAAGAAAAGGATGCCCACACTTGCCACATCTATTCAAGATAGAAGTGGAAGTACTTGCCTTAGCCATTAGGAAAGAAAAAGATATTAAGAGCATCCAGAGAGGAAAGCAAAAAAAAAAAAATCAAGCAGATGACATGATACTATACCTAGAGAACCCTTTACCAAGAAGCTCTAGAAACATTAGATTTGTATAGTAAAGTGGCAGGCTACAATATCCATACCCAAAAGTTCACAGCTTTCCTATATGCAAATAATGAAAGAGAAGGAAGTGATATGAAAAAAACAATTTCATTCACAATCATGCCTCAGAAAATCAAGTATCTCAGAATCAGTTAACTTAGGAGGTAAAAGGCCTGTTCAAAGAAATCTACAAAATACTTCTTCAAGAAATAAAAGAGGACATGAGGAAATGGAAACACATCCCCTGCTCATGGATTGGGAGAATTCACATGGTGAAAATGGCAATATTCCCCAAAGCATTATACAGATTCAATGCAATCCCTAAAAGAATACCCATTACATTTTTCAAAGAAATTGATCAAACACTTCTGCAATTCATGTGGAAAAATAAACCCCAACGAATAGCTGAAGCAATTCTTGGGGGGAAAATGGAAGACATCACCACCCCCAACTTCAAACTGTACTAAAGAATGGTAGTAATTAAAACAGCATGGTATTGGAATAAAGACAGACCCACAGACCAATGGAATAGGATTGAATGTTATGACACATACCCTCGAATATGTGATAATTTAATTTTTGATAAGGAAGCAGGAAATATGAAGAGAAGAAGGAAATCCTCTTTAACAAGTGGTGCTGGCAAAAAGCATAAAAGTCAGATCAAAATGGATTAAGGACCTCAAAATCAGATCAGAATTCATAAGGTACATTGAAGAATGATAGGTAAAACCCTCCACTATATTAAAGCTAAAGGTATCTTCAAAGATGAAATTCCTTATCAAGTAAGTGTAAGCAAAATTCACTTATCAAGTAAGTGTAAGCAAAAATAAACAAATGGAACTATCTTAAACTAATAAGTTAAAACAAATAAAAATAAACAAATGGAACTATCTTAAACTAATAAGTTTAAGCTTCTGTACCTCAAAAGAAACAGTGATCAGGATACAAAGACAGCCTATGGAATGGGAAAGTTTATTCACCCAATACACTTTTGATAAAGGGTTAATATCAAAGATATATAGGGTACTGGTTGAACTCTGCAAGAGAAAAACATCCAACTCCATCAGAAAATGGGACAATAAAATGAACAGAAACTTTCTCAGAGAAGAAATTCAAATGGCCAAAAGGCACATAAAAAAATGCTGATGAAGATGTGGGGAGAAAGTGACTTTCCTTCATTGTTGGTGGGAATGGTGACTGGCCCAAGGTTTTTGGAAAACAATATGGACATTAATACATACAAATACTACAAATTTAATATCCACAAGTCAACTTAACTAAGGATATGAAAGACATACATCTAAAACTATGTCACTATTGAAATAGATGAGGACACCAGGAAATGAAAGAAATGCCGTGTTCAGAATGAAAAAAATTAACATTGTCAAAATTACACTGATCCAAAGCATTATTAATACAATTCAAATTTAATGTATTTAATGTATACAAATTTAGTGCAATTGTCATTAAATTCTTCAAGGACTTAGAACACATCTCATTCTTCTTATGCATATTCAATGAAATTTCCATTACAATTTTTCAAGGACACAGAAAAAGCTCTGCTAAAATTTGTATGAATTATAAAACTTCCTAAATGGACAAAACAATTCTTTGAAAAAAAAAAGATTGGCTATATTGCATTTCCTGACTTTAAATTGTATTGTAAATCTATAGTAATCAAAACTATGTGGTTTAGAATGAAGATAGACTCTCAGACAAATGGAAAAGAGTTGAGATCCCAGAGTTAAACCATCAGATTTATTGACCATTAATCTATAATGAAAAAATTTAGATACATAAAGTATAGCAAGAACATTCTCTTTTAAAAATAGTGTTGGGAAAACTGGATAACTGTTGGTAAATATGAAATTGGACCTTTGTATCACACCATTAACAAAAGTTAACTCAACGTGTGTTTCAGACATTGAGATTAGGCTAGAGTCTTTAAAGAACATTGAGGGAAAACATATGCAGAACTGTTCAGGAAAATGCACCTCAAAGTGTCTTCAAATGATCTCACCTTAGAGGCAAAGGCAATAAAAGCAAAGATAAATAGGTATAACTCCAAAGAAAACATATGGATAGCTAGTAATCATATGAAAAAGTGTTTTTGTTGTAGGCTATATAGATAGCATGAGGCGAAGGTACTTGCTTTGAGCAAGTTTGATCCAGTTTAATCCCCAGCACTTCATATCCCTTGAGCAACACCAGGAGTAATCTCTGAGCACAGAGACAGGAGTAAACCCTGTGCACTACCACCGGATGTGGGCAAAAATAAAAAAAAACCACAAACAGAGAGAGAGAGAGACAGAGAGAGAAGTAAAATGCTCATTGTCACTTCTTATTAAGAAAATTCTCAGAACAATACTGAGATCTCATCTCGCACCAGTGAGAATAAATAGCATATATAAAAAAGATTTAAAACAACCACTCATGGTTGGGATATGAACATAGAGGAACTCTCATTCACTATTGGTGGAAAAATCATTATGTTCCATCCGTGGACTGCAGTATGGAAGTTTTTCTCAAAAAAAAAATAATAAAAGAACCATACAATTCAGTGATCCCACTACTTGACATCTACTCTCAATATACAAAAATATAATAAATCAAAAATCTATATGCACACCCATGTTCATTGCAGTACTTATAAAATGTAAACAACCCAAATATTAACAACAGAAAAATGGATCAAGTAACTGTGGTATAAGATATATTAAGTTGAGCTGTACTGCTGATGCAAACTACAAGACTGTGAACCTTGAAGAAATCGATAAATTCCTGGATTCTTATTACCTCCCAAGGCTGAACCAAGAAGATTTGGAATACCTGAACAGAATCCCTAAAGCATTATAAATGTTCAATGCAGTTCCTACAAGAATACCCATGATATTTTTCAAAGAAATAGATAAAACATCCATGAAATTCATATGAAACAACAAATCCCCACAAATAATAAAGCAATCCTTGGAGTAAAGATGCATTGGATGCATCACTTGCCCCAATCTCAAATTGTACTACAAAGTGGTAGTAATTAAAATAGCCTGGTTTGGGAATAACGAGAGACCAGCAGATCAGTGTAACAGAGTTGAATATCCTGAAAACGACCATCAAATATATGGTCAGCTAATATTTTATAATTGAGCAAGAAATATAAAGTGGAGTAAGGAAAGTCTCTTTAACAAGTGATTCTGGGGAAACTGGGTGCTACATGCAAAAAATGAACACAGGCCTCTGGTAGGAATGCTGACTGGTCTAAACCTTTCTGGAAAACAATATGTGCATCCCTCAGAAAACTAGAAATTGAGCTTCTATATGATCTTGCAATACCACTTCTGGGAATATGCCCCGTGGGCCCAAAAACACACCTTAGAAATGCCATCTGCACTTCTACGTTTATCATAGCATCATTCACAATAGAATCTGGAAATAACCCATGTGCCTGAGAACAGAGAACTGGTTCAAAAAACTATGGTACATCTACACAATGGAATACTATACAGCTGTTAGGAAAAATGAAGTCATGGTACTGTAGCACTGTCCTCCTGTTGTTCATTGATTTGCTTGAGCGGGCACCAGTAATGTCTCACAACAAATTGTGAGACTTGTTGTTACTGTCTTTGGCATATTGACTACATCATGGGTAGCTTGCCAGGCTTTGCCTTGCGGGCGAGATACTCTTGGTAGCCTGCCAGGGTCTCTGAGAGGGGCGGAGGAATTGAACCCGGATCGGCTGCATGCAAGGCAAACACCCTACTGCTGTGCTATCACTCCAGCCCATTTTCTTATAAATGAATGGGCATGGAGAGTATCATGCTGAGAGAAATGAGTCTGAAAAAGGACAGACATAGAATAACTGCACTCATTTTTGGAATTTAAAAAAACAAATGAGACTCACACCTAAAGACAGTAGAAACAAGGGTAAGGAGGATTAGTCTACTGTTGAAAGACTGCCTCAAGTGCTGGAGAAGATGGCATTTGGGATAGCGAAGGGACCATTATGACAATGGTTGTTAGAAATGAGCTCTCTGGATAAGGACTGAAAGGAGGGAGAAGACCAAATATAAAAACCTCTAGTATCTTTATTGCAAAACCATAATGTCCAAAGGGGAGAGGAAAGGGATAGAGAGAGACAGAGAGAGAGAGAGAGAGAGAGAGAGCGAGAGAGAGAGAGACAGAGACAGAGACAGAGACAGAGAGACAGAGAGACAGAGAGACAGAGAGAGAGAGAGAGCACAGGAAAGTGTCTGCCATGGAGGCAGACTGGGAGAGGGTGGGTGGTGGGAGGAAAAGGGATCAGTGGTAGGATATGGACACTGGTGGAGGGATGAGTGTTATGAGTGTTGAATCACTGTATGACTGAAACCCAATCGTGAATGACTTTGTAACTGTGTATCTCATGGTGACTCAATTTTAAAAAAAGAAAAAGGAAGATATATTAAATTCTTTCAAAGACCAACAAAATAAATCTAATTTCATCAAAAAATTGGGAGAGGAGATGAACAGACATTCCCTCAAAGAGGACATAAAGATGACTAATAGGCACATAAAAAAATTGTTCACTATCATCCCAGACGGGGTGAATGCACATGTAAATGCAGTTGAGCTAGCACCTCATACAGGTGAGACTGGTTAATATGACAAAGACTGGAAGCAATTAAGTACCAGTGGTGGTATGGTGAAAAAAGAACTCTCGTTCACAGCTGGGAGCACTATTGCATGGTATAATCTTTCCATAAAAAGTTTTGGAGACTCCTGGAAACAATGAGATTAGAATTTCCACATGACTCCAATCCCATTCTTGGGAATCTACCCCACGAACACAAAAATATTTAACCAAAAAACGTACCTACACCTATGTTCATCCCACCACTACTTATGCTATACAAGATCTGGAAACAACCCAAGTTCCCAATGATAGATAAAGAAATTGTGATTATATATATATATATATAATCATTGTGATTATAGAGTGATTATATATATATATATATATAGGTAAAGGCCCTCCCGTTGATCGTCGATTTGCTCGAGCGGGCCCAGTAATGTCTCCATTGGAGACTTTGTTGTTACTGTGTTTGGCATATCGAATACTCTCGGTAGTTTGCTGGGCTCTCCGAGAGGGGCGGTGGAATAGAACTTGAGTAAGCTACCGAGAGTATTCGATATGCCAGACATAGTAACAACAAAGTTTCCAATGGAGACGTTACTGGGCCCGCTCGAGCAAATCAACGATCAATGGGAGGGCCTTTACCTTTTTTACCTTATATATATAATCACTGTCACTGTTCTCCCATCGTTCATCAGTTTGCTTGATTTGCTCGAGCTGGCCCAGTAACATTGTGAGACTTGTTACTGTGTTTGTCATATCGAATACGTCACAGGTAGCTTGCCAGGCTTTGCCGTGCAGGCAAGATACTCTCGGTAGCTTGCCGGACTCTCCAAGAGGGGCAGAGGAGTTGAACTCGGGTTGGCCATGTTGGCTGCATGCAAGGCAAACACCCTACCCACTGTGCTATTGCTCTAGACCATACATACAATATGGAATATATAATCACAATATATAATAGAATATTATTAAGCTGTGAGAAAATATGAAATTTGAAGTTTGCATCAACTTGTTTAGAATTAGAGGATATCATTCTAAGTAAGCCACAAAGTAACAGAAGAAGGGATTAGACAATCCCCATCGGAAACAATCCCTGAGGCATCATCAATAGAACCTGGAATTTTGTGGGTGATGGAAGGGAAAGGGATCTTGAGATGACAAAGAAGTGACCTGGAATCACGTTGATTGATAAAGTTCTCTGCAACTACAAAATAATGACTCTAATACTGTGCTATATGTGGGTAATAAAATACTACGAAGAGTAAGAACTTTAGGAAATAAATTCCTGATGTATTTTTAGCATGCGTTTTATGTTTGCTCCAACACAGATGGACTTGGAAAGTACTGGGTTAAACCAAATAAGCCAGAGGGAGACGAGCAAATACCAGATGATCCCACTCATTTGTGGAAAATAAAAAGGCAAAACAAGAAAATAGAGATTACTGAATAATGACAAACTGTTGGCACTGGAATGCAAACCCAATTAACAAAGTGTCGGGGGCGGTGGGGTGAGAATAGCAGACTAGAGGGGACACAGGGATAGGAGTCTAGGGTCACGGGCACTTCGGCAGTGGGTGGGTGTATTAACTTTATGTCTGGACCACAAACTTTAACACCTAAAATATAATTTAAAAAAATTCAGTGGGTGTTTTCCTACTCCTAATGGGTCTGTGTTAAAAATGTAACTTTGGGGAATGCATTGGAGGGTGAGACTGGTTGCTAGAGACAACAGACTACCAGACCAGCCCTGGTTGCTCAGGAAGGGAGAATGGGTGGAGGTAGAATTTGATTGTCAGTGACTTAATCAATCACACACAAGTCCAAGAGCAGAGACTCCACAAATATTTCAAGTTGGAAAATCAGGATGCTTCCATGTGCTACCACTATATCAGATCCCAGGCTCCAAGAGACAGATGATACATTGCTTGGGACCACACTCTATGAATATCTACATCAGGCAGTCAATTAGTATTCCTTAGAATCCTTGATATAGATTCATGAACCTCTGAATGAATGTATCTCCTGAGATCTGTGAGCAATTTAATTGAACTCAAGGAAACTGTAATAGGACCCTTGAATTTATAACTGATTGGTGAGAAGTTTTGAAACAATGTGGTGTTGTAATTGGCAGCTACAGAAAGTGTTGAGAGTCTGTGAAATAAGATGTTCTCTCTGGATAGACCTGGAAAATCGAGTTGGAGCCTTAGATAAACTGCTGCTGTCTGAGAATTGCTTATTGAAGAATTCTCTCCTGTACTAACATAGAATTGGGTCTAGAAACAATAATTAATATCTATGTACATTATAGATAAATGAAAATCTTTCTCAACTATTGAATACCCATAATGGCTAATATACCATACCAGAACCTATTCTCCACAGGTTACAAGTAAAAAGATTTGAGTGAGCACAAAATGATAAAACTAGATCTTACTTATAAAAAGTAGAATTATATTATAATATAATACTGCAATTTTATTATATTTTACATATATTATTATTTTATTATATGTTAAAATACCATTTTTTAAATTACTAAATTTTCTGTCCTTCATCAATGATACATGTACATTTGTTGTATATTTCCATATCTATCAAAATTTTAAAATAACTAAAAATAATACATTAAAAGTATCTGATCACTACATCACTGTCATCCCGTTGTTCGTGGATTTATTTGAGTGGGTGCCAGTAACATCTCTATTTGTCCCAGCCCTGAGATTTTAACGGCCTCTCCTTATTCGTCTTTCCCAATGATTGAAGGGCCTTTCAGGGTCAAGAGAATGAGACCTGTTATAGTTACTGGTTTTGGCATATCGAATACACCATGGGGAGCTTGCCAAGCTCTGTCCACGGGGGCGGTATACTTTCGGTAACTTACCGGGCTCTCCAAGAGGCATATATATATATATATATATATACATATATATATATATATACATATGTATATGTAGATATACATATATATATTTCTCTATGATTTGTTGCTTACTGTCTGAACTCCATCAAACATGGTGTGGCAATTATGGAGAATGGGTAGGAAGTGTCTTATGTATCGTGCGGAAAGTGGCCATGCAGTTCTGAAAGCAACCTGGAGCGTGGTGGTGGTTGGGTAGTAGAGGTCGGCTGCTGGGGCTGGGTCTCTTGGGGCAGGGAGGGCTCTCACCCGCGCCCCATTGGGACGCCCCAAGTGAAAACATCCTGGTGCGGAGTCTGGTGGCGTGGTTAAGGGGGCCTCAATTTATACTCCCATCTGGGAGTAGCAGCTGTGAGTTCTGAAGGGTGGTCCATGAGGAGATTATCTGGTGCTGACAGGGTGTGGTTTATGGGTGTGACCTCTGGATCATGGGAGACTGGGGGAAGAAGGCAGAGGATCTCTGCTCCCTGGTACCATTGATTCCAGTGTCCAAGGTCACAAAGTTCTGCATAACCTGGGTTCCGTGGTACTTCACTCCTGCGTCAGACTTGGAAGAGCATCTGGAAAGCGGCCTGGAGTGTGGCAGTGGTTGGGTAGTGGAGGTCGGCTGCTGGGACTGGGTCTCTTGGGGTGGGGAGGGCTCTTGCCCGTCCCCTCTGGGGCGCCCCGAGTGAAAACAGCCTGGTGCAGAGTCCTAATGGTTAGAAAAATTGAAAGCATTTTAGAATCTGAGAAAATCTTTATTTTCCTATCATTTTAGAAAATATGAAAATATAATAATTTAGTGCTATTTGTCTTGGATGGCAAGGCCAGTGTTTCGAGTAATTCCCTGTAGTGGTTTCAGAGGTTCTGTGGGACATATTTTCAGACCCTAAAAAGCATTTCTACCAGACTGTGCTCTGTTTGTATGTGATGATGTGATTTAGCTTCTATTATGAACAAGATTGAAAATAGTCCCACACCCTCTTTCCTATCACCCCCAATCTTTCATTCTCATTTAATTCAGTGAGTCCATCAGCTAGATTTGTGTCCTTACAGAGTTACACAATCAGCCCTCATTTAGACACACTCTCTGTCTGTCCATTATGGGAAAAACAAAAACAAAACTTTCCTTTCTCTGTTTTCCCAGCTGAGCTCCATTTGGGCTTCTCTGAAGCTCCCAGCATTGTCCTGAAGGGGATCTTTCGTTCATGAGTTTTGAGCTTCACAGGCTGCGGTCCTGTCCAGGACCCACCCACCTGCTGACTGTTCTCATGGGAGTTTGCCTATTGGTGACAGTTGCCCATTTCTCAAGCACAAAAGTCTGTGCCCACAAGCTCCATGACAGTTCACCCATCACCACAGAGATTCAAAGTTTGCATGTCAGTTCCTGTGCCTGTGTTTGGGGGAATTCTGAGAGATTTTAGAACTCTCTGCTCCTGCTGCTATAGTACCTGGACTTAAAATGGTTCTAGTGTTTATCTTTGGACTTCTATCTATGTAATCACATGCAGATAACATAACAGCTATTTTTCCTGCTTGAATATTTACATTAAATGTCATATTGTATTGACAACAACTTCCTCAACAATATTAACTCATTATGTTATCATGTTGCTACTGTACAACCAGCCCTTGCACCATCTTTCTCTCTCTCACTCTTTCTGTCTCTATCTCTATCTCTGTCTCTCTCTCTGTCTCTGCCTCTGCCTCTCTCTCTTTCTCTCTCTCTCTCTCTCTCTCTCTCTCTTCTATTCTCCTACCTCTCATATCATGTTATCACTGTGCTCGTTCCATCTGTGCACATCAGGAACAACTGCTTTGTAAAAAGTACCAATCTCTAAGACAAATTCCATTTTATTCCTATTCGATTTTGAATTCTGTTTGTGAGCTACTAAATCTAAAATCGGTTTGCTGTTTTGTAAAACTGGTTCTACGTGTCCTTTCTTCTCAATGTTAACTTTATTATCAAGGCCAAGTTTAGTAGGTAAAATATGTTTTTTTCCCTATTTTTTATGAATCGTGGAAGACATTTTTAAAACATAAATAATTGACTATCTTGAAGAGGAAATAGGCTAAGTGTGTGTATTGACATGGCCTATTTCTCACAGAACAGCAGAGGAAAAGAGTCAGTGCTAGAACTTGTATCTTTGATTCTAAATCTAGTGCTCTTGTTTTACTGCCTCGAGACCAGTCTATGACTACTGTTTATATTTACTATTATTTTTCTAAGTTGTTAAAGGAAATAGCTCAAAGAACAGTACATTCTTGACTGTGAGGAAGTTTCCTCCCAGCCCTTTCTCAGTTGTGCAGAATGTTCCCGATCTTGCCACCAATCACGAATGGCTGCCAGGCTGATTCCCTTGTGAATGATCAGCTTCTGTTTAGGTCAGCTGGGCAAAGTCCTCCCAAGATTTGTTGTGTCTGAGGCCTCAAAACCAGGTGGCCCATTTCCCAACTATGTCGCTGGCAAATACCAATATTTTCCCCTAAAGTCATAAGTTCCTACTATAGCCTTTCTGGATTTTTTTCTCATTAGCATTTTTCACATAGTTCTTACTTTTACTTGTCATCGAAAACCACTGTGGTCAAATAGTTTCTCACAGTTCTTCCAACTATGGTTGGCAAAGACTCAACTGGCAAGGGCAAAGTCTTCACAACTTCTCGCTGCTGACCATGGGTCTAAGCCTCATGGAAAAGCAGGAGAACTTTGTGTATTATGGTCAGATGAGCCTTATCCAGATGGGTCAGTAGAGGACCCAGTGGAGGAGTCCCTGTAAGGACATGGTTTTCCATTCTGCTTGCTAGGCTGTTTCCAACATATCAGGAACCCCATGATACTGAAGCAAAAAAAAAAAAAAGTTAATTAGCAAGACTGAGTGCTTTACAGAATTTTATTCATTTTATTCAATGCATCTGAGTAGAAGAAAATAATTAAAATACATGTCACTGAGGCCAGAGAGATAGGACAATGGGTAAGGCCTTGCATTTGGCCAACCCGGCTTTGACCCCTGCACCCCATACTGTCCTCTGAGCAAGAGTGATCCCTGAGTGCAGCACCAGGAGTAAGTCCTGACCACTGCCCAGTGTGGCCCCCAAACAAAATAATTCCTCCCAAACAAGAAAAAATACAATCTCCTACATGTCACTGATTTAAAATCGTTTCTGCTTGATGTATTTTGTTCAATTTCATCTAGTTATATTAAGTATGATAAGTGATACATATATTTAGTGTATGTACTTTGTTGAGCTGGGAAATATGTGCATACTATTGGTACTATCACGACAAAAGCAGTTATGGAAGAAATACAATGGGCCCTTCCTGCTTTCCTTAAATAAGAACTATGTCATGAGATCACCCTCTTAAATTTCAAGACCACAGTACTTAATTGTGAAGTACAGTCACTGTGTTGTATAGCAGTTAGCAAACACTTGTTCTCCTTGTAACTGTAACTTTATTAGCAGTTCCTCATTCTGCATTATTCACTCTGTGCCTCATAAAGTGGAATCAAGCAGGATTTTCCTCCTCATTTAGCATTACTACCTTTAGGCTCTCTCTCTACTTGCAAATGAAATGATTTTAACTATTTAAGACTGAATAGCATCTGAATGGTACACACATAGTCAATATACAGATATCATATATGAACCCATTTTACTTATCCTTTCACTGGTTCATGGGCATTTGAATTTGACTTAACTTTTTAACTATGATGAATGAAAATGGAATGACGATATCTCTTTGGGATCCTGCTTTAATCTTTTGGATAAATACTTAGAGATGGCATTACTGGCAGCCTAAACAACGGGAAACTAAAAGTCCCTGACCTGAGAATACTTAGGTTTCCAATTTACTCACCAGGGCACTGTGGATAATAAACAGCAGGTCTCTAGCAAATGTTCATTGACAGATGAAGGAAATTGTCTCTCAGTGTTCTTATTAAAATAATGAGAAACAGAACTGCTTGTTGATAACCCAGTGAGACATGGCAGGTCCACTGGAGAAGGGTGAGCAGGACTGAATACTCTGGGGCCTCCTTATTCATAATGACAACAGTATGAAGAGTCACAGGGATAAGTCCTTTGTGACCGCCTCTCCCCCTCCCCCCCCACCATGAGAAGGGCTCCCAACAGCCGAGTACACACTTCCCTTTCCAGGGTTTTTGTGCTTTTTTTGGAGGATTGGTTTGATTATAAAACTCATTCGAATTGCTGCTCAGTCACATTCAGGGATTTGACTCCATGTCTTCAGAAGGCAAAAATTACATTTACTGATCAATTTAAACAACTCTCATGATACAAAAAAATGATGGTTTACAAAGCATATTTTTTTCTTTCCTTATGAAGTTCCTGTAATTCTGAAACATTTCAAGAAAAACTTTATGGTTCACTTGTTATTTGACTGGTTGTGTCCTGAATACAGTTTGCATGTGCAGTGCAAACTTCTATTAATTTCTCTGTGAACAAAGATAGAAAGACTTATCTGGAATTGAAACACAGAGATCTATAGATGGGAAGAACTGTAAAATGAAATTCTTTTGTCTGGCTCATTAACAGGTCTAAGTGATTTTAATTATGTCTAGAAAGAATTATGTCTAATTGAGTTTTCTTATTTCATAGACAACCTAGGAAACAATAGAAAATTTTGACTTTTTTTTTTTTTGCTTTTTGGGTCACACCCGGCAATGCTCAGCAGTTATTTCTGGCTCTGCACTCAGGAGTTACTCCTGGTGGTGCTGGGGGACCATATGGGATGCTGGGACTCAAACACTGGTTGGCTGCATGCAAGGCAAATGCACTACCCGCTGTGCTATCGCTCCAGCCCCAAATTTTGACATTTTTAAAAGTTACTGTTCATGCATCCCTTTGTACAAATATGTGTAGATTTTATAGATTCATTTATTGTATATTCCAAGTTAACAGGACACAGCATATTGGACTTTTTCAAGCATGCAAATATTATAAATATTTTTAACTTGTATGTTTTTACTTGTCCATACTTCTCTGATGACCATTTCTTGATAGATATGTATGTTGCTATGCACAGTGGAGCCCCAAGTGGGAATGGACTCATGGCTGCCTTTACAGTATTGATCATGTGTAATAATAAAATCACTCACTGCTTAGCCTACTTTGAGAAGTGAGTAACAGTCAAGTGTTAGTGACAGAGTTACTTTTCACTTCTGTCTTTTCAGTCACACAAGTCGAATGACTAAGAAAACAGGAGGTCCAGCTACAACTGTCTCAGGACTCTGAGATCCTCCAACAATATTAATGGCAGAGCCTTGAAGCCACATGACAGGTGTTGATCTTATATCAAATTCTTGGCTTTCTAATTTGGGCATGTTGTCAATCCCCATTTTTCTATTTTACCCGATTGGTACAAAGGACCCCATGGGACTGCTATAATATTTCTAGGAGGTGTCTTGAATGACAAATGTTCCCTGATGTGACACATCAGCACTTTACAAAGGACTGTGTCTCTGCTCCCAGTATCCGCCCTGAACTGAAATTCTTGCCATGTGCACAGAGTGTTTTCATGCTCAAAAGATTGATGACAGAATACATCAAAGCTTTTCAGACTTTCAATTCTATCTCATGGCGTTTTTAATTGTGAAGAAAATATAGGTTAGAATTATGATGGCTGTTATGTTATTCCAAGAGTTTATCATTCAACAAATAAATATATGGCAAATACCACAATATGTACTTAGCAATCCTGTGAAAATTTGTAAATGATGTTTTAGCAATTTTTTTTTTTGCTATTTGGGTCACACCCAGCGATGCACAGAGGTTACTCCTGGCTCATGTGCTCAGGAATTACTCCTGGCGGTGCTCAGGAGACCATATGGGATGCTGGGAATCGAACTCAGGTTGGCTGCCTGCAAGGAAAACGCCCTACCTGCTGTGCTATCGCTCCAGCCCCCTGTTTTTGAGAATTTTAAGGGCTCCTTCAGAATTACGAATGCCATGATGGAGCTCATAAATTTGCAAAAATATAATTTCCAAGTTATCACAAATTATTTATAATCTAATTTCTATTTCCTGGTTTAATAGATAAGCATAGAAAGCACTGATTTCAGGTAGGAATGTTCAAGGGAGGGGAACACATCAGAGAGTATAGTGGTATTGAAACAGAGACAAGGAGGAAATTAACAGGACAGAAAAACAAGTTTCTCATTTACTTATGATATCCATGTACTTAGTATGGTACGATAAGATACAGGGTTTTGTTCAAATCCTATTATTATAGGATTATTATTCCAAATAATCCTAAGCAAAGTTGAAAACAAGTGCAATACTGTTTATGGTACACGAGCAGACCACTAAATCAACTGAGGAAATAAAATTCAGAAACAGAAGTAGACATACATGGAGAGTTGATTGAGTTATTGATAAAGCTGCCATTGTACATTATGCACATTATTTATTTAATAATAAGCATATCAGGCTACAAAGTTACTTAGCATAAAAGAAAATGAAATTTCAACTCTACTATCATTAGTAAGGATAGCGCCAATAACGCCATTGATCCTATCAGTGAAGGTCAGTCTTTCATTCTTAGTTGCATGGAATCTAAAAGTACAAATATATATGCCTCTCTCTCTGTCTCTCTCTCTATATATACGGTCATGGTCACAGTCCTCCCGTTGTTCATCGATTTGCTTGAGCGGGCCCAGTAACGTCTCCATTGGAGACTTTGTTGTTACTGTGTTTGGCATATCGAATACGTCACAGGGAGCTTGCCGGGGGCTCTCCGAGAGGGGCGGAGGAATCGAACTCGGGTCGGCCATATTGTCTGCGTGCAAGGCAAATGCCCTACCGCTGTGCTATCACTCCAGCCCTCTCTCTCTCTCTCTCTCTCTCTCTCTCTATATATATATATATATATATATATATATGGAGAGAGTGTCTATAAATTGTCTTTATGTAAACCAGTTGGAAAGTTGATCTCACATTGTGTGTCTGATTTCTTTCTCTCAAGGTATGTGTACTTGAGGCGCTCCCATCCCCCTCTCATGGGGCTGTGTAGGGCTGGAGCGATAGCACAACGGGTAGGGCATTTTCCTTGCACATGGCTGACCCGGGTTCGATTCCCCTGTACCTCTTGGAGAGCCTGGCAAGCTACCGAGAGTATCCCGCCTGTACGGCAGAGCCTGGCAAGCTCCCTGTGGCATATTCAATATGCCAAAAAAGAGTAACAAGTCTCACAATGGAGACGTTACTGGTGCCCGCTTGTGCAAATCAATGAGTAACAGTGCTACAGTGCTAAGGTATGTGTAGTTATATAAATTGTCGAATATATTGTCCAGGGGTAGATTCTCAAGTGCCCTTCATTACATTTTATTTCAACTATTTATGTCATTATTTGTGCTGTTTGGTGCTGCAGGCATTTTACTAACTTTTTGGTTTTCTCAGTTAATATTTCTATTAACTGTGTGGGTGAGGACTTGTCCCTTGTCCCTGCTGTGGTCTATGCCTATGCGTCCTGAGAACAATCCTGGAAAATGATTTTCAACAACTTCAAAACCAGCCTTGATGCACAGACACATAAATCTATCAAAGAATGTCCCTTTGTCTCTCTGAATAAAACCTCTGTGGTTCATTCTGAATCCTGGCATCTCCTTCCAGCTTAATGTCTCCTGACTGCTCTTGTCTCAAGCTATACTCTACAACTTTTGTCAAATAGATACAAAATAGGACTTAGGCTTAAAACAAAAGAACAGAATTTTTTTTTCAAACGAGGAAAGATATTGCAATGCTATAGAGGAGGGGAACTGATTAATATGAAAAAAACTTTTAGAAAGAAAAACAGAAATGGCTTTATCAATACCTGGTAGAAGAGTCCAGATAAAATATTTCTGGATAAATGACTGCAACAGGCAGTTCTGAAATTTGTATTCACAGTACATAGATATAGGAGTCATGCCTGATGGGATGAGTGAGGAGCTCGATTTGCCTCCTCACATTTTCACAGGTTTTCTTTTTGGAGAAAGTTGGGAATTTGGTCATACTTGTCAGGACTATTCCTGTTTTGTGCTCATAAATGACTATCCTAGTTGTGCTTGGGGGACCATATGTAGTGCTGGGGATTGAGCCTGGTTAAATTTATGCAAAGTAAGCATGTTAGAAACTCAGATTTATAATGTTATTTTCTTTTGCTTTTTTTTTGCGTGAAGGTCATACCCAACGATGTTCAAGGGTTACGCCTGACTCTGTGCTCAGGAATTACTCCTGGCGGAAACTGTACTGGATGCCGGGGATCGAATCCAAGTCAGTCGAATGCAAGACAAACACCCTACCCACTGTACTATCGCTCCAGCCCAAGTGTTATTTTCTTAAAAGAAAAAAAAGTCACAGAGCTGATGAAGCAACAGCTTTCAAGGAGAGATGGGTGGAGGCAATGAAGAGGGTAGGACAAACTAACATAATTTTGTCATAGTGTTTTACTTAAAAGAATACTGGAATAAGAAGTTATGCTTTGGTGACACAAGGGGTTAATAGTATATCTATAGCTAGAATAGATTATTTCCAAAATATCAGCAAGAATTTTTGTAGATATAAATGTGTTTATTGTAAATTTTAAATGGAAAGGCACAATTATTAAACAAATCACAATAAATATGTAGGGTTCATTTTATTCATGTCAAGCCTTACTATACAATTATTAGGAATCAAGACAGTTTGGTATTTGTAGAATGGCTAATACAAAGTCCTGGGATTAAGGGTAAAATCCAAATATGTCAAACACATATGGTTAATTAAAAAAAAGTGCAAAACCAATTCAATGAAGAAAAGGTAGCCATTTCCACAAATTATTGTGGCACAATTAAATATGTATATCCAAGAAGAATAACACATGTAAACCTAAAATTTATATAAGAAATAAATTAAAAACCTAAAATTTATATAAGAAGTAAATTAAAAACTCAAAGGGATTGTATGCTGAACTATAAAACATTAGTTATTGTATTGAAAAAGGGAAATATTATTGGAATCCAGAACTAGGAAGAGTACTTCAACTTGACACAAATAAAAAACTCATAAAAATGGAAATCAATAAGTAACCTCATTACATTTTAAAATATCTCTTTTGCAGATAAATGAGAGCTGGGGAGAAAACCTTTTCAAATTACACACTCAGTGAAGAATTATTATTTATAATTGAATAGAACTTTGGAAACTCAATAGTTAAAAAATTTCCAATCAATGGGCAAAAACATTAAAAGACATTTCACTGAGAGAAAAATGAAGATGGCAATGAATCACTTAATCACTTAACTTCCCGTTAGTCATCGATTTGCTCGAGCGGGCGCCAGTAACGTCTCCATTTGTCCCTGTCGCGTGCTAGCGTAGCCCAATGGCACCTGTTCGCTCCGGGAACATGAAGGGCCTCAAACCGATCGTTCATGATCTTGACGAAGAAGTCTGACCATCTGGTAGGTGGGCGGCCACGCGGTCTTTTAACATCCTGTGGAATCCAATCGATAACAGCTCTAGTCCAGCGGTCATCTTTAAATCTCATTACGTGACCAGCCCATCTGATTTTCGACACCTTGGCAAATGAGACAGCGTCCCTGATTCTTGATCGTTGACGGATGTCAGAACTCCAGATTCTTTCTCTCATTTGGGTGAAACGTGATATTCCAAGCACAGCTCTTTCTATTCTTCTTTGGGAGACCTGAATAGCGTTCTCATCTTGTTTGCATAGGGCCCAGGTCTCTGAGGCATATGTTAATGCAGGAAGAACAGTGGAATCAAAGAGATGTGCCCGGAGCCGGAGGTTCTTCGTCCTCTTAGCTATTTCTTCAACGTTCTTGAAAGCGTTCCAAGCTGCTCTCTTCCTCCTGCGCAGCTCAGGTGCCAGGTCATTTGTCATGTTGACCTCTCGACCTAGGTACACATAGCTGTTGCATTCGGAGATGGTCGTTCCGTTGAGAGCGAATGGGGCGTCAGGAACGAGGCTGTTTCTCATAAACATTGTCTTCGTAAGATTCAGCTGTAGTCCTACCTTTCCACACTCACGGTCAAAGTCGGCCAGCATTTGTGCCGCTTGGCTGATGTTTGGTGTTATTAAAACAATGTCATGGCAATGAAAATAATTGGAAATCATTAGCTATCAAGGAAAAACAAATTAAAACTGCAGTGTAAACCAGTACACACCTATAGAAATGGTTAAAAATTAAAGATATACATATATTTTTATGGAAATTTTCAATAAGGCTATTGGAACATTCATGTACATTTTTTGGTGATGCAAAACAATTTGACACTTAAAAAAATTAAACATGATTATTATGATATAATTTAGAAATACACACTTGGGGCATTTATATCAGGGTGAGAAAATCTTGTTTACAGCTATACCTATATAAAATGTTCAATGTGGCATTTTGCATAATAGGTCAAAATAGTGTTAGGGCACAGAACCAAATCTCCTGTTAATGACAAAGAGACTCCAGAGACTGCAAACAGCAAGCAGGGTTTATTGTAAGACTGGCTAGCCAGGGTCCAACCGCCTACACATACAGGCAGGTTTGGCAGGTTGGGTAAAGACCCCGAGCTTCTTCAAAGGAGATCTATATATAGGCCCTCACCGACTGTTACAGCAGAGCCCGCACATTTCATAGCCAATAGATTTGTAATAACAAATACTTTCCTAACCAATCCAATTAAGGGTACATCACTTCTTAGCCTATAGCTTAAAGATCAGCATTTGCGTCAGAGCTCAGGAACATCCTGGTTTATAGGGCAGTCCTGGGTCTTGCAACATGGGTTTTGTGAGAGACATCCAGTTATCTGGTGACTTGCAACTTGAATACCTGTATCTGAATTCCTTGCTCAGGGGCAGAAAAACCAGTTATCTTGCAATGCGGGTTCTTCTTAAGCTAAGCTAAATTAATCCTGGTGGTGGTCCATTTTGGGTTTGTACCTCATTATAGAACAAGTCAAGTGTCTTTAACCCTTAAGTAACTCTTTCATATCCATCTTAAAGAAGGCATAAAGGTAAAAAGGTAAAGGCCCTCCCGTTGATCGTCAATTTGCTCGAGCGGGCCCAGTAACGTCTCCATTGGAGACTTTGTTGTTACTGTGTCTGGCATATCGAATACTCTCGGTAGCTTGCCGGGCTCTCCAAGAGGGGTGGAGGAATCGAACTCAGGTCGGCCATGTTGGCCGCTTGTAAGGCGAACGCCCTACCCGCTGTGCTATCGCTCCAGCTCTTTTTTTAAAGAAGGCATGGCTTTCTAAATTCAAACAAATAGAAACCATATCAACTATCTTTTCAGACCACGATGCACTAAAAATAAAAGTTAATCACAAATGGAAACAAAGAACTATCTTACAAATGGGAATTAAACAGCTCACTGCTGAAGAATCGGAGTGTCAAAGGAAAAATCAAAGAGGATGCCAAAAGATTCTTGGAAAAAATCTTAAGAACAAAAACAGTAGACAACAGAACTTGTGTGACACAACAAAAACAATATTGGGAGGAAAGGCCATATATCTATGCACACAACTACTAAGGAGAAAGGCCCACACAAATAACCTAACTGCACAGCTTAAGAAACTGGAAAGGACCAGCAAAGGGAGCCTAAAGAAGGCAGAAGGAAGAAAATAAGAAAAACTGGAATCGAAGTTAATGAATTTGAATCCCCCCCATCAAAAAAATTAGTGAAACAAAGAGCTGGTTCTTTGATAAAATAAATAAGATTGACAACAATTAGCAAGACTCACAAAGAAAGAGAGGAGAACCCTAATGAAATAATGAAATGTAAATATAAATGTAATCAAGGACTACTTTAAAGTATATATGCCATTAAATAAGAGAACCTAGAAGAAATGGGCATATTATTGGACCCCTACAACCTCCTAAGACTGAAAGAAGATATGAACACCCTAATGGATCAATTACTATTGAGGAAATAAAAATTAATCAAAACTCTTCTTAATAGCAAAAGCCGAGGTCCCAATGGGATCAGAAGTGAGTTTCTCAAATCTTTAAAGAAGACCTACTGTCAAACCTTTACAAGCTCTTTCAAGAAACCAAGGAAACAGAAACTGCCCCAAACAGTTTCTATGAAGAAAACATTATCCTGAAACCCAAATCATACAGAAACAGTAAAAAAAAAAAAAAGAAAATTACAGTCCAATATCCCTAATGAACATAGACCCAACGATCTTCAAAAATTACTTGCAAATTAAATCCAACAACACAACTAAAAGATCATACACCATGACCAAATGAATTCACCTTGGGAGGTGCAAGGATGGCTTAATGTATACAAGTAAACCGATGTAATACATTGTAATATTGTAAAATATACAATGTAAAACAATGTAATATATTCCCTATTGATATAGGGAAAATAAATACAATATGCTCATATCAATAGATGCAGAGAGAGCATTTGACAACACTCAACACCTATTCATGCTGAAACTTTCTTCAACATAGTCAAAGCCATAACCATAAGTGCACAGAAAACATTCTGCTCAATGGTGAAAAACTGAAAGCCTTTCTTCTAAGATCAAGCTCTTGACAAGGTTGATCACTTTGTCTAATTATATTGGAAGTACCTGCAATAGCAAATAGGCAAAACATAAATATTAAGGACTCAAGGTAGAAAAAGAAATTAAGTTTTGCTATTTTCTAATGATGTGATACTATACTTATAAAAACCTAAAGACTTTTCAAAGAAAGTTCCTAGAAACACCAGACTTGTGTGACAAGGTTTCAGCCTACAAATTCAACATGCAAAAGTTCATGGTTTTTCTATAGTCAAATAATGAATTAGAAGAAAAAGAAATTAATAAACAATTCCATTCACATTATGCCTCAGAAAATCAAGTACTTAGCTATCAGCCTAACAAAAGATAAAAACTGAAAAATACTACTAAAAGATATAAAAGTGGACAAAAGGAAATGGAAGCATTTCCCTTTCTCAGGGGTCAGCAGGACTATCATCAAATGAGATTACTTTAAATGAGATTGCATTATTAGATTTTGTTCAGTCCTGACAAGCACACCCACGACATTTTCAAGGAAATAAATCGAACACTCCTGAAGTTCATATGAAAAAATTACCCACTCGTAATCACCACCCTGAGTAGCCAAAGCAATCTTTAGGAAACAGAAGATAGGTAGTATTGCTTTCCTGAGCTTCAAACTGTACTACAAAACAGTAATAATTAAACAATGTGGCCACTGAAATAGGACAGACTCTCAGATCACTGGGAGAGAATTGAAAGTCCAGAGACAGATCCTCAGTTATATAAGCAGCTAATCTTTGGTAAAAGAGCAAAAAATTAAAGAAGAGCAAGAAAATCCTATTCAACAAGTGGTATTGGGAAAACTGGTGAATCACATAAAAAAATTAAGTCAGACCTCTTTCTAATGCCGTGTACAGAAGTTGTATCAATATGGATGAAAGGCCTTGATGTCAATCCTTAATATACAAGATACAGAGAGAAAAACATAGACAAACTCTTCATGACATTAAAGCAAGAAGCATCTTTAAGGATGCATCATTATGGACCAAGCAAGAGGAAGCAAAGATATACAAATGGGGCTGCAATAAATTAAGTATCTGTGCCTCAAAGAACATAATGACCAGAATACAAAGACATTTCACAATCTGGAAGAATCCATTTTCTCACCTTTCATCTAATGAAGGGTTAATATCCAAGCTATATAAAGCATTGGTAGAAATTTACAAGCAAAAGACTCTGACCCCACCAAAAATAGAAACTTCCTCAAAGAAGAAATACAAATGACCAAAATGTACACAAAAATGCTCTGTATCTACTAATAATCAGAAAAATGGAAATAAAAACAATTTCCAGTGCTGAAAGGATACATAAAGGGTCTGCCATAGAGGCAGGCTGCAGAGGAGGGGGCAGGAGGATGACTGGGGGCATTGGTAGAGGAAAGTGGACACTGGTGGAGAGACTGGCATTAAAACTTTGTATGTCTGAAGCTCAATCATGAACAGCTTTGTAATTCATGGCAATTAAATTAAATAAATAATTTAAAATAAAAAATAAAAATAACAAATGCATAAGGGAGCATGAAAGGCTGAAATACTGACGAAGGAATGTTTGGAATTCCACTGCAAATCCTAACAATAATGATCACGGGGTCACATATAAAGGTGCTGGTGAGCCCAGGTTCCTCCCCTTCAGGGCTCTTGGTCACCCGACATGAAGAATAAAACTGTCCTGGACGGCCTGCTCCTCACGTCACCACATGCTGAATGAGACTTAATTTATCACACCAGAACATGCTTCTCTAGTCCTAGTATTATAGTGGTCATTCTTACTCTATCTTTGCATAACTTTTGGTGATGTTTTTGGTTATTAATGAGGGCAAAATGTACTTGTAGAGCATTTGGAATGACTTTACAGGTCTTGAGAAATCCAGAAGTCAAAATTACCATATTTTGAGCAGGCTGGTTGATGAGGCTTGCTGAGTTGAAGTTTCCAGCAAACCAGAAAGGGGTAGTAGCTCACTCCCATTTGAGATATTGTCTCTTTGGAGAGATGCATCAGGAAAACAATAAAGGAAAATGATCACTGTTCAGTTCTTAATACGTGAAAGGTTATTTTCACACATTTTCTTATGTATTTTCAGAGTTGATCTTATTCTATTATGCATAGAGGCCAGATGTATACAGATGGTCAGACCATAGCCAGGATCCAAACATGAAGTTCTTAGAAGTTAAAAATAACCCGTTTTTCCTGTAGGCAGATAGTATGAGAGACCTCGTGGCTTCTCATGAGCCAAGTTATAAGAATGAATTTTAGAATCAAAACAACAAGGTGTGTGTGTGGTCAGGACGAGGTCCCAGCTTGCTTCGTGGGCCCGGAAGGCATGACCACTTTCCTGTCTTCCAGCAAGTCAACTGGTGTACTGTTATCATTCACTGCACTGTCTGTACTGCATTTTGTTTGTGTATTTGATTTTAATTTTTATGCCTAACAAAAGCAGTAAGATTTTTAATCCATTATGCTGGGTTCGATTCCTCTGTCCCTCTCGGAGAGCCTGGCAAGCTACTGAGAGTATCCCGCCCACATGGCAAAGCCTGGCAAGCTACCCGTGACATATTCGATATGCCAAAAACAGTAACAATAAGTCTCACAATGGAGATGTTACTGGTGCCTGCTCGAGCAAATCGATGAACAGTGGGAGGACAGTGCTACAGAACCACAGCACAAGTTTACCATGTCTCTTCCATGCTTTAGCCTACTGGGTTTTTCAGTTTGCCAGAGAAACTGAAGTAGTATTATACTAATATTACATAAGAGAAATATATGCTTGAAAATCTTGGCTTCTTTAGCCTGAAAAAAGATCAGACTGAAAAACTTGGCTACAAAACTCAAACAGATGGGAGTTTTGTTGTACAAAGAGTAAAATTAGCCATTTTGTGATATCCTTTGAACATTTAATTAACAGTCTTCAATTAATGTTTGGAGATTCAACATTCCTTTCATAAGGAAGACTTTTTTTTAAAAAAAAATAATGATTCACTGTAAATAAGGTAATCTTGTGCCTTTGAGAACTGATAACTAGAGCAAGAACTGTCATGATTTCTCAGGAAATCACCTTTTCTTAGTTTCTAATTAACATTTAAACCTTGGCTAACAAGCAGTGCACAGACCCAGGCCAGTGTCAAGGTCTTACAATGTGGACTTTGCCATTGATTAACTTGAATTATCTTGTTCTAGTTGTTACATTCTGCTTCTTTTTTTCCCTCAGAGAAATGGGATTAATCAATTAATTTTTATTGTTTGGGGCACACCTGACAGTGCTGTGGCAATGAACTCCTGGCATTGCATTCAGGAATTACTCCTGGCTGTCTTTGGGAATTCTGGTAACCCAGTCCACGTTGACTCTATGTAAGGCAAATGACCTCTGCATTGTACTATCACTCTGACCCGGAAATGGGACTTGCAGACCATGTTTGGCTCTACATTCAATTCTAGTTATTTCTTAAATTTTTATTTATGCGTTTATTTTTGAGGGCATCTTTCCAAGCAATGTCTCTAAGGTCCCAGGCCACTCCCAGTGAAACACTGTATGACTCAATGCTCAGACCTGAGCATTGCTGCTCAGACTCCGCAATGCTCAGGGCCTCCAAGATCCATGGAGGGTTCACACTCAGGGCCTTACACATGCAGGGCTTTGCACTTCAGCCCGTGGAGCAAGATGTGAACCAACCCCAGTGTCCCTTTTGTATTGTTATATTTTAATAAAGACACTTTCTTTCTATGCTTACAAAATTAGTTGTTCGTAGATTGCCTCGAGCAGTAATGTCTCGTTTGTCCTAGCCCTGAAATTTTTTTAAAAAAGTGCCATATTAAAGACTCTTTCAGGGTTAGGAGAATGAGACCCATCATTGTTACTGGTATTTGACATATTGGGTACACCACGGGCAGTTTGCCAGACTCTGCTGTGTGGGTAGGTTACATTCGGTAGCCTGCCATTGTGTCCAAAGTAAGAATGAGGGCTGGAGTGATAGCACAGTGGTAGGGCGTTTGCCTTACAAGCGGCCAACATGGCCGACCCGAGTTCAATTCCTCCGCCCCTCTCAGAGAGCCCGACAAGCTATTGAGAGTATCTCGCCCGCAGGGCAGAGCCTGGCAAGCTACCCGTGATGTATTCGATATGCCAAACACAGTAACAACAAAGTCTCACGATGAAGACGTTACTGGGCCCCCTCGAGAAAATCGATGAACAATGGGAGGACCATACCGTGCCGTGAAGAATGAGATAATAAGGTAATTATTTTATTACCTTATTATCTCATTCTTACAAAATTAGTTTATTTTGTGTTAATACATAAATGTCCTGAACATGTGGACAAATCAGATGAACTGAATGATTGCTCAAAAATAACTATAGTTTATAGATTAAAATTTTCTGCACAAGAAGACTTTTGTCAACTGGTCCAAGGTTGTACAGCCAGAGTGGTGGCAAAATAAACCCTCCTGCAGTTTCAGATGTCCCAGGAAGCCCTGGGGTCCAATAGAATTTTAAATACTATTTTAAGTAATATTTCTAAGAAGGATCTTTTTAACCTGCCAGTCAGTCAGTAGAACCGGTGTGAGTGGCACTGATGCTGGTCTTCCCCTTGGGAAGCATCTTACTTTTTCCCTCCTCCTGGGAAAAGTTTGGTTATTGAAACTCATTTCTTAGTAATGCCTTTATGTTTAATTTTTATTTTATAGTTGTTTTATGTTTTATGATTTTAGACTTATAATATTTTGAGGTGACAAAAATTACTTGAAAAATAACTGAATGCAAACTACAGAATAAACCATCCATATATGTTTGTGTATATATATTAGCATTTAATGTCCATTTTTGAACATATGCTTGTATATGTTTTGTGTATGTATATGCATGATTGTTTTGTGTGCATGTTTGTCATGCAAGTATGTGCATATTTTCATGTGTTACACATGCACATGTGTTTGCATGTTTAGGGGTAAACGTGCTTCTCTGAAGATGTGTAAATTTATCTCTGCATATATGCACATTCTCTTTTGTTATGTTTTCTTTTGCATTAATCTAAATTCTCTTCTATGGATCATTATGCACATCTGGAATGTGGAACCCACTAGAGAGATCTCTAGAATATTTTCAAATTTTTAACAATTTTTATTTTATAAGGTAGTTCATAGTATTTGATTACATTTAATATTCAAACACCAATCCGACCACCATTACATCTTCCTGCCACGATATTTGGGATGTTTCCATCCTAAGTCCAAATCCCTGTTCCAAAGCAGAACTGAAATCATATATTTTGTATTGTTTGATATAAAAAAATACCACTGAAAATGCTACAAAAAAGTATCCATAGATGCCTTCTCCAGATGGAACCCCGGTGACCATGAGCCTCTACAAGCATAGCTTGAGCATGAGGGAACCAGGACTTTTACTCCAAACTGCTGGGACTGCCCTAGCTCCCAGTTAACCTCTGATTCCGGAAGTCATGCCCACAACCTGCCCTCCAGCGCCATCTTTACAGCACACAGCCACAGAGAAGAAAGGCCGCTGGGAGGCTCCACAGCTCCCAGAGAATGCTCCAGGTCCCAAATAGAGCCGAGATCACCGGGAAGTCCCAGGTGGGGTAGGTGCCGCATCCCACCTTCTGCAGATGGAACCCCAGTGGCCATGAGCCTCTACAACATAGCTCAGGCATGAGGAAACCAGATCTTTTATTCCAAATCACGTGGCTGCGTGCAGCTGCGTGACATCTCCTTATATACAAAGTGATCAATGGAAAGTAAATCATCCAATGTTTCTCCCTGAAAATCAGGCTTAACTCTTTTACAAACCACAACACCCAATAGGAGAGAGAGAACAAAAGGGAATGCCCTGCCACAGAGGCAGGGTGGGATGGGGGGGATGGGGGTGGGAGGGATACTGGGATCTGTGGTGGTGGGAAATGGTCACTGGTGGAGGGATGGGTATTCAAAATAAATAAATTAATTAATAACAAAATTTTTAAAAAGTATCCATAGAGGAAAGAGTGTGAAGATTGTTCTATTTTGGCAGGGGCCATTAAGACCTTCTTTAGGATATTACTAACATGTTAATGTTCGAGTGATGTGGACTTTTGTATATATATATATCTAAAATATTCATGTATATATATATTTCCCTCTATGACTGGTTGTCTACTATTTGAACCCCATCAAATGTAATGTGGTACTCTTGGAAAATGGGTAGGGAGTGTCTTAAGATGTGTCGCGCGGCCGCGAATGGGGCTGAGTAATCCAGGAGCAGGTTCATTCTGGGTTGCTCCAAGTGGAACAGCCTGACACAGGGTCTGGTGTCATGGCTATGGTGGGCATCATGTTGTTCCTTTCTGGGACAGAAGGCCATGCAATCTGGAAGGTGGCAGATGACAAGATTATCTAGTGCCAGCGGGAGGTGGCTTATGGGCATGACCTCTGGGTCACCAGAGGCAGGGGGAAATGAGCAGAGGATCTCTGCTTCCAGTCCTGATGAACCCAGAGTCCCAAGTCACAAAGCTCCGCATACCTGAGTTTTGTTGTATTTCATTCGTGCATGATGCCTGAGGCAGGGCCTGAGCATGTACGTGGAGAGAGGCCTTGAGCATGGTGGTGGTTGGCTTCTGGAGATTTTCAGCTGCTGCGGCTGGGTCCCTTGGAATGGGGAGGGGTCTCATTTGTCCCCCTCTTGAATGCCTGAATGAAACAGCCTGGCATGGGGTCCGGTGTCACGACTGTGGCGGTCATCATGTTGCTCCCTTCCAGGAGAGAAGTGCGATCTCTATTTTCAATTTTTCTAACTGCTTTAACAAAGTTTAGTTCTTTTCCATTTACCCAAAGTCTAGATTCTTGTGTCTTCTATTCACTCTCTACTGCCAACTCCATTGCACAGCACTGGCCCCTCAACATGAGAAACAGGCCCTGCTTGGCATCCTGGCAATAGATCACTTTGTCAACAGAGACCCAGAGAAAGGTGGGAAATGAAAACACAGAGAACAGATTTGTATCCAATGGAATAAACAGGGAATGGAAAAGGCACACATTTCACGAATTTGCTTAGAAGGAAATTTTTCTTATTCTGGAAACAATTTGAAGTGACTCTTTATTATACGCTAATGATCACTGTAGTTACTCCCAGAGTTGCAGAGCTGGGGTCTTCCTGCTGTGCAGCTTAATCCATGCCACTCAGAAATAGATAACAGTCCTGCTCATCACTCCATGTTGATTTTCAAGGGGCTCTTTGAGAAATCCTAGTGCCAGTAATGCCACAGATTTGATTACATCTAATCAAATCAAAAATTTGATTATATTTTTTCTGGGTTCTGGGGAGATAGTACATGAGGGATGTCACTTGCGTTATTATTAGCCAACCTGGGTTTGAGTCTCAGCATCCCATATGGTTCCCCGAGTTCCACTAAGAGTGATCCTTGGGCACAGAATCAGCCTTGAGCACTATTGCGTGTGCCCCCCCGAAACAATTCAAAATTGTGATTCCCAGGAACTTCCTTCTTTCTGTGGAGGGTGTTTTATGGTGGGAGTGTAAACTATTCATTTTACATAAACTTGCTTTGAAAGAAAAGACGGCAGAAGTAATTTAAATTCTTATATTTGCTTTTAGTGAGTATAAAAGATGGTCCGATAATATTGTCTTTGCTCTCCTCTCCCTAACTTCATGTCCAGGCCTTGTCCATTGTCATCTTCCTAGAGCAACTTTTGGAATTACTTTTGGAGTTGCTGTACTTAACGTCAGCAGTCTCTTCCTCTCCATTTTTACTTACACTTCAGAAGAGAATTTTGTCCTTTTCCCCAGAAATGCACAGAGGTGACCTGCACATCTGGGAACAATGTGACGACTAAGGCCATGATTCTGAATCTGTGTTCTCCTCTAAATGAGTTGGATATAACTCTTGTCAAAAATATTACCAACTTCAGTCGTTTAAGATCTCATGGCTGGCTAAATTAGGGAAACATGAGAATTAGGGTTTCTGTAGTTTCTTTCTTCTTTTTTTAAAAATTAATTTATTGAATCACCGTGAGAACAGTTACAAAGATTTCAGGTTTAAGTCTTGATCATACAATGATCAAACACCCATCCCTTCACCAGTGCATATTTTCCACCACCAAGAACCCCAATATACCCCCATCCCACCCCTCCCTGAGCCTGTGAGGCAGATGATTTCCACTTAACCCTCTCTTTACTTTGATTACATTCATGGTTTTGACAAAAGATGCACCATTATTATTTGGAATTTCTCCCCAACAATTAAACCTGCTGAAAAGGATCGTGAAATAATTTATTTTCTATTGCTGGTTATGAAGACCATATGATTTTGGATTTCTGATATTTTACTAATTAAGTCTGGAGGGATTTCTGCCCAAAGCTGCATAGTTCTGATATTGATTTGTATGCCTCTGGGTCCACGGCCATGCCAGAGAGCTGCTTGTGGGGGGCAACTGGTGGTCTCGGTGGGGCAAGAAGGATGTGCCCCAGTTCCATCCCCCATCCCATGAGGCTGCAGTTGCTCCATCACCGCTGGCTCATACCTGGCTGTCCAATAAGCTCTGAGGCGGTGGCAACCATGCCGCCGGGGGTGGGGGGGAGGCAGAAGAGAGAGACACCCTTTCCCTCTGGGGTAGGGGGAGGCCACAGCACGGCACCATAGCTTAATGCATAGTCCATTCACATTTCTGCCAGAAGCTGCTGGGTTCCAGTTAGGTCCGTGTGCCTCTGGGGCCAAGGCCATGCTGGAGAGCCACTCGTGGGGAAGCAACTTGTGGTGTCAGTGGGGCAAGAAGGACATCTCTGTAGTTTCTTTATGGATTTTTGGATCCCGTTTATTAAGACAATGTATGAAATAGCATCAGGGATGCCCATATCCATGCAGAGTGAACACAGCTCAGGTTATCTGCTTGTAGACTTGATCCTAACACTGACCATTCCTCATGCTGCACCTGGGAGTGTTCAAACCCTGCTGGGTACAAGCATGCAGCCCTGGTTGTCTTTTTCCCACAGTTAACCACAGAGTTCAAGGGGTTTTCCCATACACACTTTTGTGTATGGAAATCAGGGTTTTTTTTTTCCCCTCAGGTCATGATTTTCTTTCAACTTAAAACTCAATCCACTGAACTTTAAATTGCCAAACTCATCCCCAAGTGTCTGGCTCACAGCACTAGGCAGAGCGGAGAAACCCTCCCAGTGCCTAGGGTTCTCTTTCAAGTACCTATAACTCCTTTGGGGGTTCCATGTAGTCCCTGGGGAAGTCCCTGGGCTATGTTTGTTCCTTGGCGACCAATCTTCACTGTCTCATAGTACTTAGTTTTTCCTCAACCTGATTCCCTTTCTTACCTAGGCTTGCTCATCATCTTACCCCAGCTTGCTAGCCGCTTCATTCTGATTTTTTCTTCTCATGACTTCTTTTATGGGTCACAAACTCCTGTCTTTTAAAACAGTAACTGAGGCCCCAAATTTGAGCTTTGCCTCTGAAGCTCCTCTTCTAAAGAGACTACAGTTGGCCCTGCCCAAATGGGGTAGGAGCTCATGGCTACACATAACCCCATTTCCCCCCCTAATGCTCAAAAGAGGCTTTCCTATGACAATTGAGAAATAAGGCTTGCTGATGGCCTCACTTTACAGTTTGATATGCTTCAAATCCAAATAAATGTCTATTATTAATAGTTTGAATGTGAAAATTGACTGGAGTATAGTAGTTTCTTGTTGGAGTATACAGGAAAATAAAGTATGACCAACTGGTGGAAATAATCATCAATATTTAAAGCAATAAATAAATGGTAAAAATTATGTTTTTATGGTGTAGCTGAGTCCCCCCCATCTAGGATTTTTGACCAAGCAAGTCATTTCCGGTACTATATTCTAATGAAAGAAATCATTAATAAATATTGTGCAGACTTTATTATTCCTGCAATTTTTATACAAATGATGACCGGGAAAGAAATTCTAGATCTAATCTCAGAAAAAGAATCATTAAAATTGTGGTTTTCCAATCTACTAAAATATTTGAGCTATTGCATTATTTTATAGTTATTAAGCTAATAATCATATAATGCTAATCTATTAATGTATTTTTCATAATAGCATAGCTGCCTTCCAAGCAGTTCCATAAATTTTAAAAAGAGATTAATATATTCAACAATATACATTATGCACTACATAGTAGCATATGTAGCACTGCACTGAAGCACCGTCCTCTCATTGTTCATCGATTTGCTCCAGTGCGCACCAGTAACATCTTCATTGTGAGACTTGTTGTTACTGTTTTTGATGTATTGAATACACTATGGGTAACTTGCCAGGCTTTGCCGTATGGGTGGATACTCTCGGTAGCTTGCCAGGCTCTCTGAGAGGGGCAGAAGAATCGAACCCAGCTCAGCTGCGTGCAAGACAAATGCACAGCTTGCTGTGAACATATAAAATTAAAAAACTAATAAAATAAAGGAGGAAAGAAAGAAAGAAAGAAAGAAAGAAAGAAAGAAAGAAAGAAAGAAAGAAAGAGGGGGCTGGAGCGATAACACAGCGGGTAGGGCGTTTGCCTTGCACTTGGCCAACCCGAGTTCAATTCCCAGCATCCCATATGGTCCCCTGAGCACTGCCAGGAGTAATTCCTGAGTGCAGAGCCCGTTTAATCCTTTTTTTTTTTTTTGCTTTTTGGGTCACACCCGGTGATGCACAGGGGTTACTCCTGGTTCTGCACTCAGGAATCACCCCTGGTGGTCCTCAGGGGACCATATGGGATGCTGGGAATCGAACCTGGTTCGGCTGCATGCAAGGCAAACGCCCTACCCGCTGTGCTATTGCTCCAGCCCAGAAAGGTGTGTTTTGTAGCCTCATGTTCCATGGCCTTATTTTGGTTTATTTGGGCGGACTAAGATTTGGGGAAGGGGGTTGGGCCACACCTACCAGTGCTCAGAGATTAATTCTGATACTCAGGGATTGCTCTGTGCACAGGGATTGCTCCTGGCAGTGCTCACAACTGCCAGTGTTCAGAGGGTTCTGGCTCTGTGCTCAGGGACCGCATACAGTGCCGGAGATTTGGATGATGAGTTTGCAGTGTTCAAGCCAAGTACCTTCAATGCTTGTCCAATTTCTCCAAGCCCAAGATTATTTCTTTTTTAGACAGTAACTACTTTTAAGATGTTGGGGCTGGGATGTGGTGGAAGTGGTAGAACACATTGTGTGTGTGTGTGTGTGTGTGTGTGTGTGTTCTCTGGGGCTCTGTGTCCCTCCTGTCCCCCCACACCACAGGCTGAGGCCCTCCCTATGCCCAGCACCACCACCACAAACAGCACAGAGAGAATGGCTATGAAAAAAATTCAGGTTAACAACTAGGGCCATTTCCACCCATTTCCCATCCATAGGAAGAGAGACTGATTACAACATTTTCCCAATGGAATTACCAACTCCAGCAAGTTTCCTCTGTCACACTTTCCCAAACATTCTGCAAGGTGAGAAAAATAATAGGAAACAGATTCTATTTTCTTTTTTGGATCCTCATGGAATAGAGGCCCAATTGCACTCGCTTGAAAATAATAGAGGTGGAGCGATAGCACAGCGGTAGGGCGTTTGCCTTGCACGCAGCCAACATGGCTGACCCAAGTTCGATTCCTCCGCCCCTCTCAGAGAGCCTGGCAAGCTACTGAGAGTATCTTGCCTGCATGGCAGAGCCTGGCAAGCTACCAGTGATGTATTCAATATGCCAAACACAGTAACAACAAAGTCTCCAATGGAGACGTTACTGGGCCCGCTCGAGCAAATCGATGAACAATGGGAGGACAGTGACAGTGACAATAATAGCTGTTTTGGTTCTTTCCAAGTGGGGGAATCAAGTAGCACCTCCCTGTGGCCCTGTGGTCTGGTTGGCAGAAAATCACCCAGAGGGCATCTAGGTCTCCCAGCACTGCTTGGGAGGTTTCCCTTATATCACCACACACACACACACAAACACACACACACACACACACACGTTTCCTCACAAATATAATCCATTTCCTTCAAATTGGCTGGTCAGGGGCCAGAGCGGTAGAGCAGTCATTTCAAGTGACTCCACTTTGGGGTGGGGTGGAATTCTGTTAACTAAATGGAAAGAATCAGGGTTTTTTTTTTTTGTTTGTTTGTTTGTTTGTTTTTTACAGCTAATATGTGTTATTCCAAGGCTAGGGGAGAGATGTCAATGTTACTCATTCCCGGATAGCTGCTTTCTCAACTTAAGCTCACTTCCTAGAAACCCCCAAAGCAGGGTCCCGATGATGGACTGGATAGAACCAGGGCAAGCAGTAAGTTATGTGTTATCCTGGCATCGAGATGGGGCAGGCCAAAGTGCCACAATTCTTAACTATAAGTTAAGTTTGATAATAGACGAATGCTGTCATGAAAGTAAAGACGAGACTAGGACCCTGCAAGGGATAGGAAAAACTATCTGGCCTTTTGCACTGTAGTCTGAGATAAAGATGGCCCTAGGAGAGCAATTATATAAGCTTAAAGTATTTCTTACTGTGTTCGTACAAAATGATTCATATTATGTATGCTTATGTTTGTTGGACAAGGAGAGGAGAAACACACTCAGGGGGTTCCGTTCTAGGGTGGGTTGATCTGCTAAATGAGAATCTGTCCTAGAAGAGTCTTTCCCTGAGAGAAAGAGCTCTACCCCTATTGATTGTAACCACACCTATATGTAATTGTTACCCCAGCCTGTTGGGAATGAACTGAGCTGTCAGGGTTAGTCCATTGTAGACTACATCGCGCAACAGGCAGGAGCATAGAGACCCATGAAAATGGGTGAAATTTCTCCTATATCCTGACTAGTTTTGATGAGGCTGAACATTTTCCCCCTTCAAACTGCCTTCAGTAAATAATTTTAGTATTTTGTAACAGGCAGTTTTCCTTTTCTCACAGAAACCTGGCTGGTCTTTGACATGCAGATCTCAGGTGCTAGCTAGGCCTGATTTTTGGGATGTAGATTCCCAGCTCTAGCCAGTCTGGTCTTTGGGATGCAAATCCAAGGGCTTGTAGCTTATAAAAGGTGAGGCCATGATTACTGGCCTGTGGATGTAAAGAAACAATGTGGATGTAAAGAAACAATGTCTGGTTTGCCTCAATGTTGTTTCTGTAACTCCTTTTGATGACATCACTATATTGTGCCCTTTAGAGGTACCATGATCTATATAAGGGAGATTCCAGGCTCTGGGGGGGACATCCCTTTAAAATGTAAAGAACCTTCTCATTTACCATTTAAAAAAAATTGTGATCAAATTTTCCTGGGCAGAGTGTAATCATGCAAAGTATCATTTCAAAAGAATTGTGTCTGTGTCTTTAGGGCAGATAGGGGGCTCCATGGTGCTGAGAATCCAACTTGTATCAAGCCAAGTGATTGAACCTCACATACTATCTTTTCTGCCCCTTGTGGTTGTTTTTATGTTTTTTTTTTTTTGGTAGCCACACCAGAAGAGCTGAGGGTTTACTCCTGGCTTTGCATCAGGTATCCCCCTGGCGGTGCTTGGGGGACGATATGCAGTGCCTATGTGTGTAGAACTTGGTTCGGCCACATGCAAGGCAAATTCCCTGCCCTCTGTACTGTTGACTGCAATAGAACTGAACTTTAGGTGATGATCATAAATGTAACACAGGAGGATGCTGCTATGTTTGTATCCCAAATCCTGTCATTGGGGCTGGAGCTAGGTAGTATAGCAGGTAGGGCAATTGTCTTGCGCGCAGCTGACCCGGGTTCGATTCCCAACATCCCATGGGTGTTGGAGTACAAGGAGCTTAGGTTTATCAGGTCGCACCCGTCACAGTGCTCCCAAGCCACTCCCATTACTTTGTAACTATTTTTTTGTGCTCTTTTCCCCAACCAATTTGTAAGGTCTCATCCTTCAAGGACACTGAACTTGTACTGTAAGTTAATATTGCCTTTCTCCTCTCCTTATGTCTTTTGAATAGTTTGCTTTAATACAATGTCCTTTTTGTACAGATACAGGAAGACCGTTAATATTATACTTTGTAACGTAGGAGTTGATTGGCCTTGAACATGATTCAATCCTGGGCACCTGCCTTCTCAACTTAAGCCTCGGTTTCCCTCACTTCCTAGCACCCCAAAAGCAGGGTTGCGACGTGGGACTGGATGGAACCAGGGCAAGCTGGTAAGTTATGTGCTACACTGGCATCGCAATGGGCCAGGCCAAGGTGCCACGACTCTTAACTATAGGTTAACAGTTTGATCATAGGCAAATGCTGTCATGATCCAAAGGTAACGACGAGACTAGGACCCTGCTGCTGGGACCCTGGCCTGAGCACTGCAGTCTGAGATGGAGATGGCCCTGGGGGAGAGCAATTCCATAAGCTCAAAGTATTTCTTTTTTTTTTTCTTTTTGCTTTTTGAGTCACACCCGGCAATGCACAGGGCTCACTCCTGGCTCTGCGCTCAGGAATTACCCCTGGAGGTGCTCAGGGGACCATATGGGATGCTGGGAATCGAACCCGGGTCGGCCGCGTGCAAGGCAAACGCCCTACCTGCTGTGCTATTGCTCCAGCCCCAGCTCAAAGTATTTCTTACTGTGTCCATACAAAATGGTTTATATTATGTATGCTTATAGGTTGGTCGGACAAGGAGAGGAGAAACACATCCAGGGAAATCTGTTCTAGGGTGGGTTGATCTGCTAAATGAGAATCTGTTCTAGAAGCAGTTTTCCTGTGTTTCCTGACTAGCTTGGATGAGACTGAACTTTCTCCCCTTCACACTGCCTTCAGTAAATGATTTCAGTATATGGAGGCAGTTTCCCTTTTCTCACAGAAACCTAGGTGGTCTTGGATATGCAGATCTCAGGTGCTAGTCAGGCCTGATCTTTGGGATATAGATTCTAGGCTCTAGCTAGTCCAGTCTTTGGGATGCAAATCCAAGTGCTTGTAGCCCAAGAAAGGTTTCAGTTTTGGTTTTTTATCTTCTTTCTGGAGGCCAAAATTACTGGCCTGCAGATGCAAAGAAACAATGTATGTTTTGCTGCCTCATCATTTTTTCTGTAACTCCTTTTGATGTCATCACTGCATTGTGCCCTTTAGAGGTACCCATGATCAACAAAATTAGATTTGGCAGCTCTCTAGGGGGAACACAGGCCTGAGAGAACCTGGGGGTGAAAGGTCTGAGAGAATCTGGGCCCTCCATGACATAAATTTCTTTTATGGGATATAATGAGACTGTAAGTGTGGGCTGGGGGAGGCGGAGGAGAGACAGGAGTCAATTGCGAGAGGATTGGAATAAACTGCAACTAAGACCAACCAGCCTGGCCCTCGTTTCCTTCCTTTGCCTGCCCATCACCATGGACCTCCCTGGAGTTGGGGAAACGCCTGAGACTACAGAATGCAGGCAGCAGGAGAGATAGACCTCTGCTGTCTTTTTGTGCTTACACACCCCACCACCAATATCCCCAGTATACACCAACCCCCTTTCCCAGTCTCCCCTTGCCTCCATGTAAGACAATATTCCCCATATGCTCTCTCTACTTTTGGGCATTATGGTTTGCAATACAGACACTGAGAGGTTACATGTTTGGTCCTTTATCTACTTTCTGATGTGCCACTTTTCATGTGTCTGGGTTGAGGCTCCCAGTGTTCAGACATCCCAGGTGCCACCCAAAGGACTGTTTGGCCTCTGGGCTACATATGCAGTGTGAAGATCTCATGGACAAAGATTTCTTGGGCTTTTTAATGTCAGGGGCTCACACAGACATCATTTTTTAAAAAAAAATTTATTAGTGAAACTTCATGTGGTACAGTTGTTGACCTTGCATGTTTTTGTACTTGGGTTTCAGTCATACAATGACCGAGTACCCATCCCTTCACCAGAGCTCATTCTCCACCACCAATGATTCCAGTAACCCTCCTGCCTTTCCCATACCCTCATCCCATCCCGCCTCTGTGGCAGGGCATTCCCTTTTGTTCTTTTGTTAGGGTGCAGATCGAAGGATTGAAATCTCCCTTTAAGGACAAAGAGACTCCAGAGACTGCAAACAGCAAGCAGGGTTTATTGTAAGACTGACTAGTCAGGGTCCAACTGCCTACACAGACACACAGGTCTGGCAGGTTGGGTAAAGACCCCGAGCTTATCCAAAGGAGATCTTATATAGGCCTTCACCAACCGTTACAGCAGAGCCCGCGTATTTCATAGCCAATAGATTTGTAAAAACAGATACTTTCCTAACCAATCCAATTAAGGTACATCTCTTCTTAGCTTATAGTTTAAAGATCAGCATTTGCATCAGTGCTTAGGAATGTCCTGTTTTTTAGGGCAGTCCTGGGTCTTGTGACATGGGCCTTTTAGAAACATCTGGTTATCTGGTCTGACCCCCACCCTACTAGTGACTTGCAACTCGGGGCACCTGTATCTGAATTCCTTGCTCAGGGGCAGAAAAACCAGTTATTTTGCAATGCGGGTTCCTGTTAAGCTAAGCTAACTTATTTCTGGTGGTCCAACTTTTTCTCCTTTTGGTTGCTAAGGTTTGCAAAACAGGCATTGAGTGGCAAACATGTTCAGTCTAGAGTCTACTTTCAGCATGCATCTCCCATCCTGGGAGAAACCTCCCAACACCTTTTACTTGGTCACACAGACAGCTTGAGGAGCTCAGTGATGTCAGTGATAGACTTGAGGGGCTCAGGGTCTCCAAGAACACACCCAGTGGTGGGAGCCTGAAAAACTCCACCTAGTGCTGGACCCATGCAGTTCTACCCATGCAAATTGTGCACCCTGACCCCAGTGCTATCGCCCTCACCCCAGACACATGTGTTACTTTAAAAAGGAAAATTCTAACTTTTGTTCAAGAGTATTTAGTTCACCATTTTGCATTCATGAGCATGAAAAATTTCTTAAAATTGGACTGCATTTAAAATAAAATATCAATAGCCAAAACAATGAGCATTTCCTCCCTCTGGCAGTAGCACAACGATAACACATTTGACACACAGCCCAGAACATTCCAAGTGAAGTTACAGCAGGAAACACAATCAAGCTGAGATGATTTTCACTGACTTTATGACAGTTTGTTCTAACTTTCAAAAGTTAACCCATCAAATATGATTTGGATGAAATTCAATAGAATGAGACTACAATAAGGGGATCATTGAAAATCATTTAAACCAAAATCTTCCAACAATGGATAATTTTCTGACTCTTTTTTTTTGGATATGACCCAATGTCTACATTATATGTTATCATTTCACAAAGCACAACTCAGGCAGCAATAGGAACCCAGTGATTCACTGGCAGAGAACTTTGTACAGCCCAGAAAAATGGTTGAGTATTTTTTTGGCAGTATTTCTTATTAAAATAATTTTTCTATAACATGAGTGTTGCTTTTATTAGAGACTTTTTTCTTTGTTTGTCTTGGGGCCACACTTGGCAGTGCCCAGGATTTACTCCTGGCTTTGTCCTCAAACATAACTCCTGGTTAGGTTTAGGTGACCATATGTGGTGCTGGGGATAGAACCCAGATTGACTGTGTATAAGGGAAGTGCCCTACCCACTGTACTTCCTCTCCAGTGCAGTACTATTGTTTTTAATGAAGGTAGAAACAGGAAGATGTTAGAAAATTTCCCTGAGGGTTGTGGTGGTAAATGAAGAAATAATGCAGGTGAAATGGCCAAGTTAATTCCAGATACAGAAATTGTTCTATCAATGCTAATTGGTGGAGTTAATAGTAGGGACATTCTGGGTTGGTCACATTTGGGAGGTGAGAAGAGCATGAAAAGTGTAGTCAAAAAATACCTACCCTGATCCAAGCAGGTGTTGGTTACTTCTTTGAGACAAGGGTCCAGGTAAAGAGGGACAAATTCATACCTGACTTTCAAGAAGGCACCAAGGGTGTTTCAAAGACCAGAGGGATTCCACAATTGGTAAAGAGAACCCCACAACAGGAAAGAAGGGAGAAAGAAGGAAACATAGAGGATATTTAATTTACAGACAGGAAAGATAACTAGCAGATACCTTGTTTTTTGGTGAAGAAGAGTATTAGAACTGAGATAACCAGTGAGTCTTGCCTCTATTCTTCCAGAAAATGTCATTCTTATGACCTGTCTTCTGGGGCCACATATGCATCTGCATCTTGATCCCTGGTCCTGATTTATTTTTCAGTTCTCTCAGCCTCTCTGTCTTCAATTCAAATCCACTTCTCAACAAGTCTGTGTTTAGAGTAGAAAAGAATTTTAAGATACTCCGACAATTTAGTTAAATTCAATGTCTGTTGCTTATGTTCTTTTCAGAATGTTTTCTTCCTATTGTGGTCCACACAATAAGTCATAATTAAGTGGTGGCATATGTCCAGAGTCCTCAACTCTTGCCCTAAATTTTAGAGAAAAGTACTCAAGGGAGTTCTGTAATCTGTGTGAGCCACACAACTAACCTTATTGAATCTTTGTGGAAATTATAAAATATATCCCCTCTGGCATGCCCACAACTGCATGTGAATGATACTTGTTCTCCAAAAGCAGATTCTGCCCCTCACGAATATGCAGGCTCACTTCTCTTTTTGGTGAGATACTCTGCGAAATAAAAGCAAAGAATTTATATAGTAATAATATGATGTAATATTATATAATTTATATAATAATATAATAAATTGGCCCCAGATAGTAGAGACTTAATTAAGACACAAAAACAACATGAATTCATGATACATGAAAACAATAAGAATTCATGACAATAATGTTTTTAAAGAAGTTAGGAAAATATTTCAGAATATTTGGGACAAATTTATTTATTGCTTGTCAACATCATGCTGGTCAATAAATGATGGTCTGTAGGAAAAATAAACTTAGGCTGATCAATTTAATTAATTTAGTTCTAATTAATTAATTTTTCTTTTTTAAAATTTGTTTTTTAATCGATTACATTGGGGTACAATTAGACTTACAAATTTTCATGCTTACGTTTCAGTCATACAATGATCGAGTGCCCATCCCTCCACCAGTGTCTGTTCTCCACCACCAATGCTCCCAGTATCACTCCCATCCCTCCCTACATCCACTCCTCCCCACACCCCCCATCCTCCCTACTTCGCCTCTGTGACCAGCACATTCCCTTTTACTCTATCCTTTAGGGTGTTGTGGTCTGCAATATAAGTATTGAATGGCTATCATGTTCAGTTTATAGTCTACTTTTGGCACATATCTCCCATCCAGCGGGGGCCCTCTAAACACCCTTTATTTGGTAGTCCTTTCTCTATTTGAGCTGTCCTTTCCCCCAGCATGTGAGTCCGGCTTCCAAGATGTGGAGCAAATCTCCTGGTACTTATCTCTACTATTCTTGGGTATTAGTCTCCCATAGTGTTACTTTATATTCCACAAATGAGTGCAATATTTCAATGTCTATCCCTCTCTTTCTGATTCATTTCACTTAACATGATACTTTCCATGGTGATCCACTTATATGCAAATTTCATGACTTCATCTTTTCTAACAATTGTATAGTATTCCATGGTGTAGATGTACTAAAGTTTCTATAACCACTCATCTGTTCTTGGGCACTCAGGTTTTTTCCAGATTCTGGCTACTGTAAACAGTGCAGCAATGAACATACAAGTACAGATGTTATTTCTGCTATACGATTTTGCATCTCTGGGATATATTTCCAGGAGTGGTATTGCTGGGTCAAATGGGAGCTCAATTTCTAATTTTTTGAGAAGCGTCCATACTGTTTTCCAAAAGGGCTGAACCAGCTGGCATTCCCACCAGCAGTGAAGGAGGGTCCCTTTCTCCTCACACCCACGCCAACACTGGTTGCTTTTGTTCTTTTGCATGTGGGCCAGTCTCTGTGGTATGAGATGGTATCTCAATGTTGTTTTGATCTGCATCTCCCTGATGATTAGTGATGAAGAGCATTTTTTCATGTGCCGTTTGGCCATCCAAATTTCTTCCTTAAGAAAGTTTCTGTTCATTTCATCGCCCCATTTTCTGATGGGTTGGATGTTTTCTTCTTGTAGAGTTTAACCAGTGGCTTGATATGAACCTTGATATGAACCCCTTATCAGAAGGGATTGGGTGAATAGCCTTTCCCATTCTGTAGATTGTCTTTGTATTTTGGTCAGTGCTTCTTTTGAGGTACAGAAGCTTCTTAGTTTAAGATAGTCCCATTTGTTTATCTCGGTTTCCAGTTGCTAGGTCAGTGGCATGTCATATTTGAATATACTTTTACCTTCAATGTCATGGAGAGTTTTTTCAACCTTGTCTTCATTGTACCTCATGGATTCTAGTCTGATGTTGAGGTCTTTAATCCATTTTGATCTGACTTTTGTGCCCTTACACACACCGTCAAATACATGATCATTTAATCTTTGATAAGGGAGCAAGAAATATGAAGTAGTTCAAGCAAAGCCTCTTTAACAAATGGTGCTGGCAAAACTGGACAACTACATGCCAAAAAATGGGCACAGACCTCTACCTAACACCATGTTTTGTCTCTTTAAGATTCTTACCTTCCCTCTTAACCCGTTTGACAGCAGGTTCAGCTTTAATTTAATTAATTTTAACTGGTTTCTGTTTTCTTCTAGGTCCTGTGTAAGCATTGAGTGTACAGGAATATAATGACACTTCTTTTTATCCTTGTAAAGCTTACTGTGGTCCATGAACCTGTAATCTATCCACATAATATATATGTAAATGGGATTGTGTACACAACAGAATTGGCAGCTGCATTAGCCTTAAGGAGCATGAACAGATGAATGAAAAGGATTCAGGACACAAAATTTTCTCTTTAACTATTTTGTACTGAATTTCTTTTTGTCATGAGAAAATTAAGGAGATTAAAAGAATATAATCTTTGATAGTCAGAAAATAAGAAAAAGGAACTCAGAAAGGAAGAAGTCTAAGGTGGGAGAAATTTCATAAGGGATAAGGCATTCAGTAAGTATCTGCAGACACAAAATATGCAGGCATGGTCACAGGAAGAAGGATGTGTAGGAAACACAAACACACACAGCCACATGTAAATATTAAAAAAAATGGACACAGCACTTCTCTATTTCTTCATATATACACGAACACATACACAAGGGTATGTTTCCATAGCCTCAGATAAAGAAAACAGTTACATAAATTAATAATTATGTTCTATTTAAACATCACTGTCACTGTCCTCCCGTTGTTCATCGATTTTCTCGAGCAGGCCCAGTAACGTCTCCATCGTGTGACTTTGTTGTTACTGTGTTTGGCATATTGAATATGTTATGGGGAGCTTGTCAGGCTTTGCTGTGAGGGCGAGATACTCTTGGTAGCTTGTCGGGCTCTCCGAGAGGGGCGGAGGAATCGAACTTGGGTCGGCCATGTTGGCTGCATGCAAGGCAAATGCCTTACCCGCTGTGCTATCGCTCCAGCCCCTATTTAAACATATTAATTAGTAAATAATTTTCTTTGCTGTTTCCTCAGGTCTAAAACAACTCTCTCAAATCACATATGTAATACAATGTTGTGCAAGTTTTGGATCACAGTACAGATTCTCTTTTCACTTTTGAAAGCTTTCTTTAGTGTAGTATTTAGAGGGAGATTCTGAAAATAGCAAGATAGACATAGTCAGCTCAAACAGCAATTCTACCTTAAAGGAATCAGAACGTGATGGTATACAAAGATGGTGACAGTGATGATACTGGTGGTTATGATGATGGTAGTGATTAAGGACGATGAATTTGGTGGAATTATGAAGGAGAAGGTGAACAAGAAGAAAGTACATGATGCTGCATACCATAATGATGATGGTAATAATGACTGTTTCAATGATGAAAGCAGAAGTTGGGGTATAAATAACATTATTCAGCACAGTCACATAATGTGATGGAGTGTACACAAACATAATGTGTGAAGATGGAGTGTTAATATATAGAGGAGCACTATACTGATAAGAATGGTGCATCCTTTAGGTATGACTCAAGTACTTCTAAATGCACTTAAATATGGATATTTCCACTATTATTTATTTTTATTTATTTGCCTATTTATTTTGGGATTTGGAGTCACATCTGGCTATCCTTAGGGCTTGCTATTGGCTCTATGCATGGGGATTGCTCTTGATGGTGCCCAGGGCACATTGAGGTCTCAGGGAAGGAGCCTAGCATCCAAATGCCAACAGTGCACTCAGTCACTTAAGCTCTCTTTCTGGCCCGCCAATCTTATTCACCAGGTAGGGAAACATGATTTATGGGCTTGACTTGTCAAGGTCTCATGCTTGGTAAATATCAGGGCCTTAGGTTTATACACTACTGTGTCCTCAGTGCTCAAGCTCTTAATCACTCATCCATGAAGCAATTGCTTTATACTAGACAACTACTATTTACAATAGCAACACTCCTTACAGTTCCAAAGAATTAACTGTGTTATTTCCTCTAGGAGAAAATGGAGGTTGATCTTTTTAACCTAAGTGAGAAAGATTTTGAGAACACTTACTCTGAATCATTCTGTTGTACATTTGCCACTTTTCCAGGTATAATATAAAAAGAAGGATGGTTGAGGCAAGAAAAGTGTACAGATTAAGATTCAATTATGTTAAAGATTAAACAGTGCAAAGTGGAAAAAAGAAATAATAACTAAGTATTATGAAGCCAAGAAGAAAGTTCAAGATGAAAAGGAATTGAAATATTTGGCAAGCAATGGAGTAGCAGTTTGGGAGTACCAGAGGGGGTTGTCAGAGATTCTGCTGTCTCTTGTTTTGATTTGGTTTGGGTTTTAGGTTTAAAATAAGCTTTATCCACTTATTTTGTCTGTTAAGAAGACATTTCCAGAGTCCAAATAAACCTAAAATAAAGAGAAAAACACTTCTCGATGCACTTATTCACTTAGGAATTTATGTTATCTCAGATAAAAGTAGATATGGAGATACTACAAAGAATAATCAAAATTAATGTGATATTGAGTAAATTGAGGACCATGAAACATGAAAAAAGAATAAAAATATCTCCTTGCTTCTTTTTTTATATTGAATATTGCTTTGTTTTTCTTTTTTAATGGGAAATAAAATTCTAATTTTATTCAAATTTTCAAAACAAATAAAATTCTCATTTTTATTTGAAATCTTTTCTGTCACATATGAGATTAACAGATTAAAATTTTTTAAATTTTATTTTTATTTTTAATTCAATGACTTTTTTATTGAATCACTGTGAAATAGACCCTACAAAGCTATTCATGATTGGGTTTCAGTCATACAGTGTTCCAACGCCCATCTCTCCACCACTATAAATTTCCCACCACCAGTGTCCCCAGTTTCCCTCTCATCACCCCTCAATTTCTACCCCAAATCTGCTTCTATGATAGGCACTTTTCTTATCTCTCTCCTTCTCTTCTTTCTCTCTTTTTCTTTTTTTCTCTCTTTGCCTTTGGGCATGATGGTTTGCAATATAGATACTGAAAGGCATCGCTTTACCTATTTTTAACATTCAATTCTTAACCAGCATAATCATTTCTTACTATTATTGTCATACTGATCCCTTTTATATTTTGCCTTTCATCTGCCCCCACACCTTTGTGGTAGATTCCAACCATTGGCCAGTTCTTGTAGGACTTTTTTCCCTTGGCTCTGGATATTAGTCTTCTATTATATATTCTTTTATATACCACAAAGGCCTCCAGAACCAGCCACAACCATGCTGAGACCACTCTCCACACACATGAACCGGCAGAGGAACAAAGGTACGTGGGTCCCGGGGCTGAGATCTTCAAGCCTGTTCGGATCAGGGCTAAGCATCCTCCACCCAGATCCTCCATCTTCCAGTAGGCAGGGGTCACACCCACCAACTGGCCCCCTGGCCCCATATAATCCCATCAGAGACTATAAAACCCAGCTCCCGGAAGATAATAATCTTTTAATTTCATTCTTATTTTGGACAACCTGGTAGGCTACCGAATGTAAACTGCCCACACAGCAGAGTCTGGCAAACTCCCCGTGGCGTACCCAATATGCCAAATACCAGTAACAATGATGGGTCTCATTCTCCTAACCATGAAAAAGTCTTTAATATGGCACTTTTTAAAATCTCAGGGCTAGGACGAAGGAGACATTATTGGGGACTGCTCAAGGCAATCAACAAACAACAGGATGATAGTGATCGTGATCGTGATACAACAAACGAATGCAGTCATTCAATATATGTCCCTCTCCTTCTGACTCATTTTACTCAGCATTATACTCTCCATGTCCATCCATTTATAGGCAAATTTCATGACTTCATTTTTCCTAACAGCTGCATAATATTCCATGATGCAGATGTGCCATGGGCTGGAGCGATAGCACAGTGGGTAGGGCATTTGTCTTGCACACAGCCAACCTGGCTGACCTGAGTTTGATTCCTTCACCCCTTTCAGAGAGCCTGGCAAGGTACCAAGAGTATCTCGCCCACATGGCAAAGCCTGGCAAGCTACCCGTGATGTACTCGATATGCCAAACACAGTAACAAGTCTCACAATGTTACTGGGCCCACTCGAGCAAATCGATGAACAAAGGGAGGGCAGTGACAGTGACCTCTCTGACCACTTGTTCTCGGGATCTTTCTCTTTAGCTTCCCCCTTACAAGCCAGTGATCCAAGACCAGAGATAGTACAGTAGGCAGGGTGCTTGCCTTGCATGCATCTGGTCCTGATTTTCATCTCCGGTACCCCTTATGATCCCCTGAGCCCATAAGGAGTGATCCCAGAGCACAAAGCCAGTAGTAAGCCCTGAGCACCACTAGTTGTGGCTCAAAAACAACAAAAGTAAGTAAGTAAATAAATAAATAAATAAATACAAATTTAAATGGTGGCTTCTTTAACTCAAGACGCTAAGCCAGACACCCAGGACCCAATCTTGGTTCTTTAAACACAATCTCCTCTGCCATCGAATCTGCCTTCTTATTTGTTTTGTTTGGGGTATTACCACAAAACCAGTGTGCAGGGTGAACACCTGGCTATGCTCAGGGGTCTCTCCCTGATGTATAGAGGGGACTATACGGTGTAATAGTCCCCTCATTTCATAGCCAGTCTCCCACATGCAAAAAATACTTTCTGATCTGTCTGGCTTCTTTGTTGTTTCTGATATTATTCCCATTCACTCTTTAACCCACTTTCGTCTGGTTTCTGTAAGGAATAAGGTGAGTTCTTTGAATTTAGCCACATGTGGTTTATGAGTTTTGCAGCAACCTTTGGTCATTTCCAAGTTTATCTTTCTTTTTTTTTTTTTTTTGGTTTTGTTTTTGGACCACACCCAATCGTACTCAGGATTACTGCTGGCTCTGCACTCAGGAATTCCTCCTCGTGGTGCTCAGGGGACCATAGGAGAAGCAAGGGATCAAACCCACCTATGAGAATAGGTGACTTACCTATTCTCATGGCTTGAACTATCACCCCATTTAATGTCTGCCTGGCTAGCTCAGTCAATAGAACTAGACTCTTAGCTATCAACCCACTTAAGCGAAAAGTGGAAATCAGATATGGGCCCATATGCCCAGTTTCTCTATATGGTTACCTCAGCACAACTGCTTCGTGGATGAACATTCAGGCAATATGAACAATTCAGCAACACAATAAAGACTCACCATGCCTGCTAGTCACCAGGTACATTCTATACTATTTTCTTTTTCCTGGATTTTTGGCCACACCCAGCAGTGTGGCTTCCTTTCTTAATCCTGGCTTACTTACTGCTGGCAGGGCTCAGAGTGTGCTGAGGATAGATTACAAGGTCGGCCATATGCAAGACAAGTACCTGACCCACTGTACTCTCTCTGGCCCTGCCAGGCACTTTTCTTCTAATCACTGTAAGTTGTACATTTATGTATCAGTTGATTTTGTTCTAATATCAATACTATATGGTGGATTCTATGTCCTACTTTACAGATGAGAAAGCTAACAAAATCAGACTACCAACAGAAAAAAAAAAAGAGAAGAATCCCTACCTCTAATAAAAAAACATCGTTAGAATTATAAGGAAAGTAAGAAGAAAACCAAATGAAACTAAGGATTCAAAGAAATTTGCTTCTTTTGACAACAGTAAACTTGCATTAATATTTTTAATTATCTTAACCGTTTTTTCAACATGTTTATTTTCCATATTGAAATGCAGTCATCTTAATTACTAAGATGTTTTATAAGTTCAGTTTCTCAGCCACAAACTTGAAGATCAAGCAGAATAATGAATAAATGGAATAGCTAAGATTTTCAAATATTTGATTTACACGCAGAGTGACTAACAATGTCTTAATATTACCTTGATCACTGAGTGATCACTGAGCACAGGTAGCCCCCCCAAAAATTATGCAAACTAAATACTTTTGTAATCTGTCACCTGTTTATTGAAGAGTTACTAGATTGGAAGCTCTGCAAAGCAGAGAATCTGCACTCTCTTTAACAGATTCTATGAGGGGCTGGAGCAATATAGTACAGCAAGCAGGGTACTTGCTTTGCACATAGCCAACCTGGGCCTGATTTCTGACATCATATATGGCCCCCCAGGCCAGTCAGGAGTAATCCCTGAATGGAGAGCCAAAAGTAAACCCCAAGAACCATCTGGTGTGGCCCAAAAAACGAAAAAAATTTTTTAAAAAAGATCTTATAGGGGTCAGAGCAATAGTATACTAGGGAGGGTGCTTGCCTTGCAGTAGCAGATCCAGTTTAATCCCCAACATCCCATTTGGTACCCCAACACCATCAGGAGTGATTCCTATGTACAAAGGAGTAACCCCTGAGCACCACCAGGTGTGGATCAAAAACAAAAAAATTAGTTAATTAAAATAACTTATATAAAAATGGGCTGGAGCGACAGCACAGCAGTAGGGCGTTTGCCTTGTGCACAGCTGGTCCGGCCAAGCTGGGTTCGATTCCTCCACCCCTCTTGGAGAGTCCAGCAAGCTACTTTAATCTTTTGGGGAAATTATTAGAATTTTTACTTAATTTTTCTGATTTTTAGATTTTTTTTAGGATTTTAAACTTTTATTGAGGAACAGTTTTTAACAGTCATTGATTTTCAGTCTTAGTGTTGGTACACAAATCTCTCCACCACTATTTCAAACTCCTTCCATCATTGTCATAGTCTTTTCCCTTCTGCCACCCTCTTTACCAACTCAGTTCCTGCTATGCCTGAGCATATCTCAGAGTTTATTTCCAATAAGATTGTCTAATCCCATTCTTTTAAAAATTATATTCTTCATAATCAAGATGATGTGGTTATTTCTTTTTTACTTTCTGTCTTCACTTAGCATGACTTCTCCCAATTCCATCCATGTAGCAGCAAATAATAAAGCTGATTGATTCTCATAGCTGAGTGATGTTCCACTGTATATGTAAGCCATGAGTTCTTTATTCATTCAGAGGAAAGAAACATAATCTTTCTCAAAGATACATAGATATGACCGATAGACATATGAGAAAGTGTCCATTATCACAGATTATCAGAGAAATAAAATTCAAACTGACAGTGAGATGTCATCTCATAGCAGAAAGAATAGTCTATATTAGAAAAGATGCAAAGCAGTAAGTTCTTGAAGTGATGTGGTACAAAATGAACCTCTCGTTCACTGTTTTTGGAATTGCTGCATAGTTCAGTCACTTTAGGAAGTGATTTAGAGATTTATCTTTTGAGAAACCAGCAAAAAGTAATATTTATCTTTTGAGAAACCTCTAAATCACTTCCTAAAGTGACTGAGAGGATATCACGGTTTGTCCTTTATCTATTTTTAGCCCACATCTCCCATCCTAAATGATTTCTCTAGCTATCATTGACTTAGTGATCCCTTCTCTATCACAGTTGCCTTCTCCCCCAGTTCATGAGGTAGGCTTTCAACTATGGGGCAATCTTCCTGGCCCTCGTGCTACTGTCCTTGGGTGTCAGTCTCATATTATGTGAACAACTGTGTAACGGTCTACTTCACAGTGATTCAATTAAAAAGTTAAAATATATATTATCATATATATATATAGACAGAAGACAGCAAAAAGTAAAATAAAAATTTAAATTCTTAGGAAATCCATGTCAGTAGTTATTATTATTATTTTAAAATTCAATTTTGATCATTTGTCTCTTACTTTGTAGCCAATTATCATACCCTTAACATATGCCATTTTTCTCTTACTTTGAAAAGGAGATCAGAATCTGTAGAAATATTCAAAACTCAATTGCACCTCAAATGTCTATTTCCCATTTCCCTTAGAAAAAAAAAAGAATTAACAATAAAAAGCATAACTATTTCTTTCTCTTTGCTCTTAAACTTCAGCTGCCAGGGCTCTGCTCGGGTGGGGAGAGAAACTCAATCCACCCTCCTCAGGTTCCAGCCACAGCCATGCTTAAGACCACTCTCCACATGATCTGACGAGCCTCATGCATGAAGGAACCGGCAGAGGAACCCAGGTGTGGGGGACCTGGGGCATAGACCTCCAAGCCTGCTCAGATTGGGACTGGGACCTCTTCCACCCAGATCCCCCACCTTCCAGTATGTAGGCAGTTACACCCACCAATTGCACCCAGCACTGTGTAATCCTGGCAACGGCCAAGACCCAGAGACTATAAAACCCTGCTCCTGGAAGTGCGTGGCCGCATTTGCAGCATTTGCAGCTGTGCGGGGCATCTTCTTATCTAGTTCTTACTCTGGAGAAACTGGCAGGCTACCAAAAGTATTCTGCTCACATGGCAGAGACTGGCAAACTCCCCGTGGCGTATTCGATATGCCAAAAACCAGTAGCAATGATGGGTCTCATTCTCCTGACCCTGAAAGAGCCTCGAATGTGGCACTTTTTAAAATCTCAGGGATAGGATGAAGGAGATGTTACTGGGGCCTGCTCGAGGCAATCGACGAACAACAGGATGACAGTGATACAGTGATGCTCTTAAACTATTTTGGGAATGTTGTTTGATTAGCCCTTTTCCTCCTATTTCAGAAATTCGCCAAAGCAATCCATACTTACATACTGACACACATACTTAAGCTCTCACATGGCTGGCCTCAGCGGCCCACTCACCAAGTGCCTGTGGCTCAGGCTCTAGACTGAACATCTCAGGGTCAAGAGGATTCATAAAGGATATAAATACATTGTTAAAAATTATACTTTAGCTTGTACTCAGTCTTTGAGCTGACAACAGAGATCAAAATAAGCAATTTTGATCTTTAAAAAATCCGGGAAATTACACTAGTAGGGGGATGGGTGTTGGAACATTGTATGACTGAAACCTGAAAGAATCCATATTAGGGCATCAAATTTTTGTGTACTTTAGCTAACTTGCAACATTGCTTTCTGTAAAACTGCTTGGCTGCTTTGCACCTGGGGGAGAGGGGACTTGCAAAGTGAACAGGGCATAACTTCTTTCTACAAGATTCAGGTGTATTTACTGTCCCTGAAATGTATTGTCTCAGTAAAGCACCCTGCAGATTTGGGTAAAGGCTAACTCAGGATGCTGGTGGTTGGGGGAAATTGCCCTTTCCTGGAATGTATTGTCTCACTAAAGCACCCTGCAGACTTGGGTAACACAAAACGAGGATGGTCAAGGGAGATTACCTAAGGCTTAATGATTCCAGCTATAACCTTGCTTGTGCTGACAATCGATGTACGTAAATGCTGATCTTTGAATCTATAGGCTAAGGAGTGAGGTACTTTTAAATGGATTGGTTAAGAAAGTATATGTTGTTACAAATCTATTGGCTATGAAATGCGCGGGCTTTGCTGTAACGGCCAGTGAAGGCCTATATAAGATCCCCTTTGAAGAAGTTCGGGGCTCTCAGCCACTGCCCATTTTTGGGGTATGCTGCGGAGCCCCAGCATGCTGGTCTAAATAAACCCCGTTTTTACTCCTGCAGGAATTGTGTCTATCTGGTCTCTCCGCGCCTCCCAGGGCCAGGGAACTCCCGATCCCAACAAACCCAATCATAAATAGCTTTGATCATAAAAATCATAAAAATAAGTAAATAAATTTTAAAAATCCGTGATAATTAATAAGATAGACATGAAATTGGTTTGGGGGGATTGTCCCAAGCAGTATGCAGAGGGCTCAGGGGTCATTCCTGGCAATAATTGTCTAACCAGCATGGAGGTTATATGTGATGTGTTTCTTCTTAGGAACCCCTAGGGTCATACTCAGTGGCCACTTGTGGTGCCCAGGATCTAACCTAGACCCCTGCACAGATCAAACATGCTCCCTGACCACTTAGCACTCTCTTAGGTCTTTAACATAAAATGTCAATTCTCTCTTGTTAGGCTGCAGGAAGTTATACCTTATTCTTGGTTCCCATAATCTTTGCTGTACCTTGATCAGGAAGGAATTTTGTGTTTTATCTCAAATGACATGATGTAAAAAGCAGCATGTGTTGAGTGTTGTTATTTTAGCATTGTGATTTGCATGATGAGCAGCCTTTGTAGACAACAGGAAGTGTGCTTCTCGAAGACTTTATGAAGTAGAACTCCATTGCCTCCTGATTTACCTCAACACCCTCACAGGATGTGGCCGAACAAAAGAGAATTTATCACTATGACTTATATTTGTTCAGGTTTTTATGCTTAACATTACATTGTTTTAGTATGAGTGACTTGTTGGAAGAGTTTTAGAGATGGTTGTTTCCTTCCCCAAATGCCCTATCCCTCTAATGTGTAAACCTCACAGCTGTTGCTTGGAAGATTCTTTTATGTGCTTTATTTTGTAATGGTTTCAGGAGGATAGTTGCTGCCAAGGCCATCTTATAAAAGCTATTCTCACTCCAAACTAAAAACATTATAATAAAAGTTCACAAATACAGATATTTTATTCAAGCTTTCCAACTTTGTGCATATTTCATTTGTTTTATTATACTTTTGCACTTGGGAAAGATTCTAAAAAAATCAATAATTGTGAAAAAATACAAACTTTTAATCTGAAATTGTGCCATTAGTGGGTTCCAAAATGACATATTTTCTATCAGTACATTTTATGAGGTCGCTAGGATGTTAACTGCTTCATTTTGCTCTGTTTCCCCCCATTTGTGTTTAAATTCAAAACAGTGCTTCTTCCTTTTAAATTAGTGAATCCAAGACTTTAATAGCAAGCAGTAGTCTGAATAAATAGAACTCTATGCAGCACTAAATATTTATATATTTGGAAAAATTTGAAGTATTACTTAAGTGTTTGTCTCTATTTAAAATGCCAGGGACAGACATAGTACAGCAAGTAGGGCTTGCTTGCACATGGCCAACCGGGGTTTGATTCCTGGCATCTCATATGCTCCCCATGCACCACCAAGAGTAATTTATGAGCACAGAGCCAGGAGTAATCCTGAGTGTTGTTCAGTCTAACCCAAAAACCAAAAAATAAATTATCTCTTGGTTAACATTCATAATACTTTCATAAATGCTCTTATATTTAATTTTTGATAGATATGTTTACTGGATATACATTTTGAAATATTTTATTTCATATAACAAATGTCTCATAGGCCATTCCTTTTAGAAATTTTATCATGCAATTTCAAAGATTAGCTTTTCAGTTTTTTAGTGAGATGTACACATGACTAAGTAAATGAATATAAGTATTCTCTACCTATATAAAAGGTGTGTTCCTAAAAGTTTGCCAATACTGCTATTGGTGGTCCTCACAATGGGAAGCTGCAAATATAAGGTGAATGTGTCAACAGCATCGATTCTTTGTAATTCTGTGGTGGTGGATTTGTTTTTGGCTCTCCTTTTGGTTTAACCCGGGTGACTTCTCCCTGAAGATCTTCTCATCACCTTTCCTCGGAATCAGTCTCTGTATCCAAATCTCCTCCTTTCATTAGGACACAAGTCAAGTTGTATTAAAGTCCATGCTGATGTTCTCATTTTATTTTATTAGTTTGTGGGGTTTGTGGTGACCCCTTGCTATGATCAGGGATTACACTTGGCTCTATTCAGGATACCGAAGAGCAAAACAAAACACTTCTGCCAGAACTCCGGTTACTGGAGATCAAAACAATCAATGTGGTGGTTATGTGCATTTCTGGGCATCTGACCTGAGTTGTGTGCATTTAAAGCAAGAGCTTTGACTCCTGTACTATCTCTTTGGTTTTTAATGTTCTTATTTCAAACTTGCTACATACCTCTATTCAGACTTCTCTCCAAATAAAGCCATATTCTGGTGGTAGTTCAAGACATAGATGTTGAGAAACACGATCTTTCTTATAACAACATTTTTAGCTTACCAATAATTTACCATAGTTTACTTTCTCAAAAGTCAGTACTTGCTTGACCAACATGCTCAGTAGACATGGTTCATGTAGACCTTTAAAATTTATGTCTAGGTTAGAAAGATTGCATTCATCTGGGGGATATGAAATAACAAAATATGAGATTAATACCCAAGAATAGCTGAGATCAACACCAGGAGGATTACTCCATAGCTTAGAGGCCAGCCGGGTATTCTAGGGGAAAGGACAGTTCAGATAGAAAAGGGAGCACCAAATGGAGGGTGTTTGGAGGATCCTCCCAGGAGGGGAGATGCAGGTTGAAAGTAGACTGGACTGAACATGTTTGCCACTCAATGCCTCTTTTGCTGATCACAACACCCAGAAGGAGAGAGAGAACAGGGGGGAATGCCCTGCCACAGTGGCGGGGGGGGGGGGGATGGGGGGGATGGGAGGGATGGGGGGGAGGGATATTATCCTGGTGGTGGAGGGTGGGCACTGGTGGAGGGATGGGTATTTGATCATGGTGTGACCGAAATCCAAGCACAAAAATTTGTAGATCTACAACTGTACCTCATGGTGTTTCACTAATAAAAAATAAATTTAAAAAAATTTATGTCTAGGAACCAGAGAGATATATCAGTATATAAGGTGCTTGCCTTTCATATACCCTGGTTTGATCCCTGGTACCACATATGTCCCGAGCCCTGTCAGGAATGAGTCAAGGCGTGGTCTCTAAGCACAGAGCTTAGAGCTTAAGTCCTGAACACTTCTTAGTGTATTCCCCAAACCAAAACATACAAATAATTAAAACAAAATTTTGCTTAATAGCATTATTTTAGTTGCACAGAATTTTCTCAGCAAGAATGAGATAGCAAGAAATCATTAATTATTGAATCAGAAAAAATTGTTTTTCTAGGTTGGAAGTGCTGAAGTACCCTAAAGTGAAAGTTTTATTGTAAGTGTGGCCTTCAGAACCATTTTGTGTAATTATGTCTCAAACAAGGAGTTTGAAGCAATATTAACATTTTTTTCTCAAATTAGAGCACTAGAGTTAAGGCCCATGGCTAACCCCAGTTTACACATGACTTTGCATGTGGTCCCAAAGTATTGCCAGAAGTAATCTTTGAGTGTGGAACCAGAAGTGAGCCCTGAGTATTATCAAATGTGGCCCAACCCTCTTCTTCAAGTAATCCTCTTTCTGAGCATATTTTAATCCTGAATTATACCTCCATCTGCTTATTTGTATTACTCTGAGGCTTTGCCAATCCTCTCTTTTAGAGACAGGGTAGGGGGGCAAGGAATGATATAATCAGGGTAACAGTGGTCTTTGTCTGTATCTTAGATCCATGAAGCAATTATTTAAAGTTGAAGGTCGTTGCCTCATAATTACAGATGAACTGCTAATCTTAAATGTTTTGTAGTGTTAAGTTTATGGTTATAGATCAAAGATTAAGTCTACGATGGGGATGGGCTCAGATCCAAGAGGCTTTTCATCTTAAGAATAAGACATGCCCCTGCATTCACTGGGGTTTCCTTTTAATTCTCATAAAGCCATGCATGTGAGGGGATGGAGCAAGATGAAGAACCACTATCCCTTTGCCCTGATCACTCAAGCACAAGGTAACAGACAGCTGGAGTCAGGTCTTGTGCCTCAGAGTCCATCTAAAATATCCACACTGGCTAGTCTAAGACTGATCATCCTGCTTCCTTGGAAACCATGATAAATGTGGTTGCCCACCTCATTCCCCTTTCCTCCTGGCCAACGAGGGGGCTTCTCATTGGGTGTTGTGCCTCCTTTCATTGGGAACTGTAACAAACTGTCTTTGCGTGGGCAGTCGCCTCCAGAATTGGTGGTTCCCTACACCTTGCAGTTTCTGTGAATGTGCTATATTTAAAAGGCACTTCCACGCAGAATGGCAGCACAGCACATGGTCTGTGAACCCTGAAGCAGACCATGACGGCACCACTTAATCTTTGGTTTCCTTCACGTTGTAAGTTCTGCCTAATCATCCCCAGGGGCTGCTAAGGTTTCCTAGATTTAACTCCCTTAATCTTTCAAAGCCCTTTTGTCTTTGGCTATTACAAAGTCAGGTGTAGTGTGTTGAGCTTAGTTTAGCTTAGCATAGCTTCCATGCTATGGAAAACAGAATTACCTGGTTTCATATGCATGACCCCAAGGAGCCAGTGGATGCACCTATAATGCAGGAAAGATACGCCTTCCCTTGGAGACTCATTCCTCTCCACTTCAAAAGCACTCAGATGGAGAATTTAAATGGTGACAAATAAAGAAATTTTATATTGAAATAGTTAAGACCAAAAAATATTTTTCCTAGGTCTCTTTCTATTTGAAAACATGCAAGAATTTTCAAATAATTACAATGATCGGTAAGTAAATAAAAAGATTATGTATGTTTCATGTCCCCATTCCCCCAAATAAGTTAAACTTTGTTATTTAATGTTAACTTGGCATTACCATTTGCGTGTAGGATAAAAAATAGCATGCTTTATATTCATGAATTAAAAGTTAAGAGTAAAGTAATAGTGTTAGCTTACTTCCAATTTTTATGCATAGAGAAAAGACTTCTTACCTCAATTATTGTAACTGTCTCTCAGTTACAAGACCTCTCTCTTTGAGGTCTTCCTTTATTGCTTCTCTGCAGTGCTTTTCAAGCTTGGACGCTCACTTGCAGTTGCCTGTGTACTTGATCACTTGACATCATGTTACTCATCGATTTGCTTGAGCAGGCGCCAGTATCACTGTATCACTTTCATCCTGTTGGTCATCGATTGCCTCGAGCAGGCCCCAGTAACGTCTCCTTCGTCCTAGCCCTGAGATTTTAAAAAGTGCCACATTCTAGGCTTTTTCAGGGTCAGGAGAATGAGACCCAACATTGTTACTGGTTTTAGGCATATTGAATACACCACGGGGAGTTTGCCAGACAATGCCGTGTGGACAGGATACTTTTGGTAGCCAGCCAGGTTCTCCATGGTAAGCCCTAGATAATAAGATGTCTCATTCACGGTCGCACACTTCCAGGAGCTGGGTTTTATAGTCTCTAGGTTTGGCTGTTGATTGGATTACACAGCGCTGGGGGCAGTTGGTGGGTGTAACGCCTGGAAGACTGGGGATCCTGTTGGAGGAGTCTCCAGTCCCAATCCGAGCAAGCTTGGAGATCTATGCCCCACGTCCCACACACGTGGGTTCCTCTGCTGGTCCCTTCATGCATGAGGCTCATCTGAATATGTGGAGAGTGGTCTTAAGCCAGTAACGTATCCATTAATCCCTGTTGTATGCTACTGTAGACCAATGGTGTCTGCTCTTTCTAGGAATACAAACAGCCTCAAAATGTTCATTCGAGGTCTTGATGAAGAAGTCTGACCATCTCATAGGTGGGCAGCCATGCAATCTATTGACATTCCGTGGAATCCAGTTGGTAATGGCTCTAGCCCAACAGTCGTCTCCAAATCTCATTACGTGTCAAGCCCATCTGATTTTTGATGCCTTGGCAAACGAGACAGTGTCTCTGATTCTTGACCTTAGATGGAGGTCGGAACTCTGGATTCTTTCTCTCATTTGAATGAATTGTATAATACTACAAGCATAGCTCTTTTGATTCCTCTTTGGGAGACCCAAATAGCATCCTCATCCTGTTTTCATGGAGCCCTGGTCTCTGAGGCGTATATCAATCCAGGAAGAATAGTGGAATTGAAGAGATGTGCCCAGAGCTGGAGGTTCTTCATCCTCTTAGCTATTTCTTCAGTGCTCTTGAAGGCATTCCAAGCTGCTCTTTTCCTCCTGCGCAACTTAGGTGCCAGGTCACTCGTCATGTTAACTTCTCGACCTAGGTACACATAACTGTTGCATTCGGAGATGTTCATCCCATTGAGAGTGAATGGAACACCAGGAATGAGACCATTTCTCATAAACATGGTCTTCATGAGATTCAGCTGTAGTCCAACCATTCCACACTCACTGTCAAAGGTGGCCAGCATGTGTGCTGCTTGGCTGATGTTTGGTGTTATAAGAACGATGTTATCAGGGAAGCAGAGGTGGTGTAGTTGCCGACCATCTATCTTCACTCCCATTCCTTCCCATTCCAGTCATTGCATGATGTTCTCGAGCATGGCACTGAAGAGTTTCGGTGAAATGATATCACCCTGCTGAACCCCTCTCTTGATGTAATGAATACCTCCCTGTAGAATGGTGAGATCCTGGTAGTGAATCCGTAGTACAGCTCACGGAGGATCCTGATGTATTCAGTTTGAATGCCTTGTTTGGCTAGGACCTCGATGACTGCTTCAGTCTCACCAGAATCAAAGGCCTTCTTTAAATCAATGAACGTTAGACAGAGCAGCATCTTGAACTCCCGAGAAACCTCAGTGAGCTTGATTATCATGTGAATATGGTCGATGGTGCTGAATCCTTTGCGGAACCTGGCTTGCTCACATGGTTTTCCTTCATCTAGTGTTCTGCCAATCCTATTCAGGATGACTCTAGTGAACAGCTTGTAGATGACAGACAACCTGCAGATCGGGCGATAGTTGCCAATGTTGTGGATGTCTCCCTTCTTGTACAGTAGTACAGTCCTGCTGGTTTTCCACTGGGACGGAACCTTGCATTCAGACAGGTAGTGTGTGAAGAGCTGAGCTAGTGTATTGATGAGTACCGATGGCAGGTTCTTCAGGTGTTTGGGTCTGACCTTGTCTGGGTCGGTGCTGTTCGGTTCTTTACCGAAAAAATGGCATGTTGGATTTTGGTAGGGAGAACGCTGGGAACGTCATATCTTTCCTGCGAATTTGGTACATGAGCAGGTGGACGTGGCTTTCGAAGAGATCCGAGTAGAAGTCATGGATAATCTTCTCCATTGCCCTTCTGGAAGATGTGATAGATCCATCAGGACATTGAGGGCAGTCATCTTGGTCTTGTAGTTGTTGAAGGACAGGTGGGTGTTGCGAATGCTTTTCCCAGCTTCTGCTGTATCTGCCAGCACCACTGCTCTTCTCTCTTTGAGGTCTTCCTTTATTGCTTCTCTGCAGTGCTTTTCAAGCTTGGACGTTCACTTGCAGTTGCCTGAGGCTTACGCCAAGCCACATTGGCAAATGAGCTCAAGAGTTTTCAAAGACAGGCGTCTTTTTGTGACTATCTCTCTCTCAGTGTTCTTTGTTCAATCATGGAGGTGCTGAACCAGTCAATCGTATTCCTCGTCAATGTTGTCAATAACGGCATTTTCCCATGTTGCCACAACAGTGCCAAAGAGCTCCCAGTTGGTGGTTATTCTGGGAGTTCTCTTCTTAAATTTTGCAGCCCTTTTCCCCCGCTCTGTGAAGTAGAATTTTTCAGGAAGGACACAGTGATCCAATCCTGTTTGGAATTTTGGGACAATAGTAACATCGGTCAGGCAAGACCGTCTATTGAAAATGATGTGGTCAATTTCGTTGTGGAACCATCCACCAAGAGACTCCCATGTCCAAAGTTTAGATTCGGCCTTCTGGAATTGTGAGTATACAGATGCCCCTAATGGATAAATAATTATTTTAGATGAAATTATTTAGTCATTTTGTCTATAAAATGCCAAAAATTAGTCTTTTTCAGATATCTATACATTTTAGGATATAGAAGGTTATGTTTTATATAGATGAAAACTGAACCCATCTGTTCATAGTTTGGTTGACCTTTGTAATCTAATTGCTGTCAGATATGACGGTTATGATAATTTTTAGAATGCCTGGCATCCTAGTTATAATTAAAGTATTCATCTTTGCATTAATATGTTGCAACAGTATTTTTACACTGTCTTTCTAAATAAATATCTTTAAGTGGGGGATTATTATTCATTTTGCAACAAATTAAATTACTTTAAGAGCTCAATTATGAGACATGCTTTTAAATAAGTCTTTAAAAATATTCTAAGAATATATATATTTTATTCCTTTTCTTTTTTATTTCCCTCTTCTATCTTTTCTTCATTTTATTTCCTTAGCATAAGCCTAAAATAAAATGTTAAGCAGCAGAATATGAAGTCAAGAATATCATTGATATTTGCTCAAATTGAGATATGGTGGTCAACATTTGCTTTGTTTAGAAGAAATAGCATAGTATTTGAGTTTACAAATTTAGCAAATAGAAATATAGGATAAAATATTAGATAAAACTTCATCTAATATCTCTGTCCCATAGAATAGGAAATAACACCACGACATTTTCCTACATTCTCGGATGACTGAAACATCTGGATTAACTGAAATTCACGTTGAACTGAACATCCTATATTTTGTCTCTCAAGTAAATACAAGGTTACAGGTGTCCCTACTTTTAACTGCATTGAACTTGCACACCATTATTGTGGTGGTCACACTTCTCTGAACTCAGTTACTTAGAAGTGTGTGAATCTCTTGGAGCTGCCCAAGCACTAGGGCATCATGAATCCAGGTGCTCTTCCTTGTTCCTAGGTCCCTGACATCCTAGTACCCTCTGCAGACACCACATCTTTTTCTCTAGAAGTTTAACAATTCTGCCCTGTGCAGGACCTCAGGAACTGTGCCCACCTTGAAGACAATGCTTTCTGTATACTTTTTCCCATCTCTGCAAGGGAGTAAAGCATGTAAATTAGAAACAGGCTGTTGACCTCTTGCACTTTAAGGACAATGTTTCATGAACAGAAGATTTAAGGAAGATTAAAGATGTGCTCTGAATTCTAATGGGAATTTGCTTTTATTAAACTTTAGTTTTGGTCTCATTTCAATGCTCAGCTTCAAGAGCAAAAAATAATAATAAAATAAGGGATTTCAACTTAAGTGATTTTCTGCAATTAAAGTCTTCTGGAATTTTAAAAAGCCCTATTATATTGGCATTTGCCAAATATAAATGCATTTTCCATTAACAAAGCCAAAAGGAGTATATTTGCCATCAGGCCTTAATGGGCTGATTCTTTAGCAGAGAAATCAGAGTTCTCATTCTGGTTCCTTTTGACTAAAAGTTGCAGGAAAGGGGGTCTTCTTTCAGGGGTTCTGAGAGTACAAAATCCTCCCTGGGCTCTTTCTCACATATATTTTCCAAAAATAAGAAATTCAAAAGTAGAGTAAGAGTCAGGGGATATATGATTTTACTGCAGCAGGAATGATATATTCCACGAGTGCAACTGTCCAGGCACACAACTCAAACCTAATGTTAATATCTGGTTGGATAAATGGCCTCTATCTACGTCTGTGATTTCAGATTCCCCAGAGAATTTGTATGAGATCAAGTTGGTGATTGGAAATCCCTGCCTAAACCCAACTTGGGTTTCATTTGCTTCCATGTGGAGAACTTTATTATGTAATTTTTGAAGGTCATCTTATACATGGTTATGCTACTCTATAATAAAAATACAGAACACCTGGAGTAGAAATATCAAGCATATAAAAGATGTTTTGAGCCACTCATGCACATCCTGACTCACTGATGAGAATGCTGAGTCCCAACAATGGGACATGGTTTGGAGAATTTATCAACCAGGGCCATATGGTCCTGTGAGCCCAGGATATCCCAACAGGCCTTAGGTGAAAAGTGTATAAATAAGGCACAAGACTGGTGTAAGGGTTTGGTGGAACAATGAGTAGGACAGGGGAAACAAGAGGGAAAGAAAGTAATAAGGAGACCCCACTGAGAAAAAGGTCAGGGGTGAGAAACATGATTCTACGTCAATGCCGTTAGTGACAGACAGGTTGGGACTAGGCTTTAGTGTGTAATTCAGCATAACCAGTTTCTGATGGACCCCGAGTGACTGGTTCTGTCTGTATCAAACGTTGTCCCACAACATCCATCTAATAATCCATAGAAAGTGTTAAATTATTTTGCCGGTGATTTAACTTGGTTTGATGCCATTTTTGTTTGTTTGTCTTGGGGTCACACCTGGTGGTGCTCAGGGCTTACTCTTGGCTCTTTGTCAGTCTGTGACAGAATATTCAATTATGTTCCATTGGTCTGCATGTCTCTTTCTAGTCCAATACCATGTTGTTTTAATTACTAGTGATTTTTAGTATAGTTTGGAGTTGTGGATGGTGTTGCCACCTATCTCTTTTTCCCAAGGATTGCTTTAGAGCAGAACTTAATGAGATGGAACCCCCCAAAAAAAAATCCAAAAAATTAATGAAACCAAGAGCTGATTCTTCGAGAAAATAAACAAGACTGATAAAAGTCTAGCAAGACTCACAAAGAAAGGAAGAGAGAAAATCCTAATAAACTGAATCAGAAATGAAAAGGGAGACATTGCAAAGGAAACTACAGAAATTCATAGGATCCTCAGAAATAACTTTGAGAAGCTTTATGCCACAAAACATGAAAACCTTGAGGAAATGAATAAATTTCTGGATTCCTATAACTTCCCAAGACTGAACCAAGAAGACCTGGAAAACCTGATCAAACCTATCACCTTCAAAGAAATTGAAATGGTAATAAAAAGTCTGCCCAAGCATAAAGGTCCTGGCCCAGATGGATTCATTAGTGAACTCTTCCAAATCTTTAAAAAGTTCTGACTCCTAATCCTCTTTAAGCTTTTCCAGGAAATTGAAATATCAGAAACATTTCCAAACAGTTTCTATGAAGCAAATATCACCCTGATATCAAAAGCCTATAGAGATACCACAAAGAAAGAGAATTACAGGCCTATATCCCTGATGAACACAGAGGCAAAGATCCTCAACAAATATTAGCAAATAGAATCCAACAACTCATCACAAAGATCATACACCATTACCAAGTAGGATTCATCCTACTGATGCAAGAATGGTTTTTCATTTTTCATTTCATCATCCTGTTATTCGTCGATTTCCTCGAGCAGGCCCCAGTAACGTCTCTTTCATCCTAGCCCTGAGATTACATAATAATCTGATTATTCAGATTATTCAAGGCTCTTTAGGAGAAAGAGACCCATCATTATTACTGGTATTTGGCATATTTGGTACGCCACGGGGAGTTTGCCAGACTCTGCCCTGTGGGCAGGCTACATTCGATAGCCGATAGCCTGCAAGTTTGTCCAAAGTAGGAATGAGATAATAAGATGTCATAAAAAGATGTCCTGATAAGATGTCGCGCGGCCGCATTTGCGGCCCCGTGGTTCCAGGAGCTGGATTTTATAGTCTCTGAGTCTATAAACAGCTATCGCTCGATCTGCCTGTTGTCCATCGTCTACAAGAAGTTCACTCAAGTCATCCTTAATAGGATTGGCAGAACACTAGATGAAGGACAACCATGTGAACAAGACAGGTTCCGAAAACGATTCAGCACGATCGACCATATCCACAGGATAACCAAGCTCACTGAGGTTTCTTGGGAGTTCAAGATGCTGCTGTTTCACTTTCATCAATTTAAAGTTGTCCTTTAAAGTTGATGGAATTACACGGCGCCAGGGGGCCAGGTGGTGGGTGTGACCCCGCCTACTGGAATTTGGAGGATCTGGGTGGAGGATGCTCGACTCCAATCTGAGTAGGCTTGGAGATCTTGGCCCCGGAACCCGCGTGGCTTTGTCCCTCTGCCAGTACCTTCATGTGTGCGGAGAGTGGTCTCAGCATGGTGGTGGCTGGTCCTGGAGGCCTTCGGCTGCCGGAGCCCTGGTCGGGGCGGGGAGGAAAACTCAACCCACTCCCCTCCAAGGGGCTCCGGCGAGGAACAGCCAGGCGTGGGGACAGAAGACTGCACTGGTCTCCAATGGTTTAACATTCGTAAATCAATCAACATACTGCAAGAGAAGGGAGACATCCACGACATTGGCAACTATCGCTCGATCTGCCTGTTGTCCATCGTCTACAAGAAGTTCACTCGAGTCATCTTTAATAGGATTGGCAGAACACTAGATGAAGGACAACCATGTGAGCAAGACAGGTTCCGAAAACGATTCAGCACGATCGACCATATCCACAGGATAACCTAGCTCACTGAGGTTTCTTGGGAGTTCAAGATGCTGCTGTTTCACTTTCATCAATTTAAAGTTGTCCTTTGATTCTGTAGAGACTGAAACTCTTTAGTGCCATGCTCGAGAACATCATGCGATGACTAGGATGGGAAGGAATGGGAGTGAAGATAGACAGTATGAAACTACACCACCTATGCTTTGCTAAGAACATCGTTCTAGTAGCACCAAACATTAGCCAACTGGCACAAATGCTGGCCGACTTTGACTGTGAATATGGAAATGTCAGACTGCAGCTGAATCTCATGAAGACAATGTTCATGAAAAATGGACTCATTCCATTTGCTCTCAACGGAATGAACATCTCCAAATGCAGCAGTTATGTGTACCTAGGTTGAGAAGTCAACATGATGAACGACCTGGCACCCCAGCTGCACAGGAGGAAGAGAATGGCGTGGAACACCTTCAAGAAATAGCTAAGAGGATGAAGAACCTTCAGCTCTGGGCACATCTCTTCGACTTCACTGTTCTACCTATACTAACAAACACCTCAGAGACCTGGGCCCTACGAAAACAGGATGAGAATGCTATTTGGGTCTCTCAAAGGGGAATCAAAAGATCTATGCCTGGTGTATCACGTTTCATTCAAGTGAGAGAAGGAATCTGGAGTTCTGACCTCCGTCGACAATTGAGAATCAGGGATGCTGTCTTGTTTGCCAACGCATCGAAAATCAGATGGGCTGAACACATAATGCAATTTGAAGTGACCGCTGGACTAGAGCCATTACTGACTGATTCCATGGGACATCTCATGGCCGACAACCTACGAGATGGTCAAACTTCTTCATCAAGACCCTGAATGATTGGTTCTAGGCTCTTTGTGTTCCTGGAGCCAACAGACACCATTGGACTACACTAGCACTCAACAGGGAAAAATGGAGACATTACTGGCTCCCACTCGAGCAAATCGATGAGTAATGGAATGTCAAGTGATCAAGTGAAATAATCCATAAAAGAAATTATAAAAACCATATGATCATATCAATAGACATAGAGAAAGCATTTGACATGATCAGCACTCGTTTATGATAAATACTGTAATCAAAATGGACATCAGAGGAAATTTCCTCAATTTAGTGAAAGTCATCTATCTCAAGCCCATGTAAAGCATCATTCTCAATGGGGAAAAACTTAAAACCTTCCCTCTAAGATCAGGCACAAGACAAGGTTGCCCGCTTTTGCCACTCCTATTCAGTATAGTACTGGAAGTAGTGGCCACAGTAGTTAGGCAAAAAAATTACATCAAGGACAAATAGATAGGAAAGGAAGAGGTAACGTTATCATAATTTCAGACGATATGATACAATACTTAGAAAACCCTAAAAACTCTACGATAAAGCTCCTAGAAATGATAGGTCTGTATAGTAAAGTACAGGCTACAAAATCAACACCCAAAAGTCCATGGCTTTCTTATATACAAATAACAAAAGAGAAGAAAGAGATATTAAAAAAAATCCCGTTCACAGTAGTACTTCAGAAAATCAAGTACTTTAGAATCAGCTTACCCAAAGAGTGAAGGATCTACACAAGGAAAATCACAAAACACTGCTTCAAGAAATAAAAGAGGACACTAGGAAATGGAGACACATCCCCTACTCATGGGTAGGGAGGATTAACATTATCCAAATGGTAATAGTTACCAAAGCACTATGCAAATTTTAATGTGTTCCCTATCAGGATTCCCATGACATTTTTCAAAGAAATATAGAAAACACTCTTGAAATTCATATGGAACAATAACCACCACCACCCTCCCCAAATAGCAAACCATAGATTTCCAATCTGCAAGGAATCATGTTCATTTTTATCTTCCTGTGCTCACGTTGAGTCTAGAAGAACTGGTTTTTCTCAAAAAATGTTAATCTTCTTTCACAGAACTTTTCATATTAAAGTCTCAGCTTTTACAGATATATTGCCTGAAATTGAAGTAAATTCCCAGAGACAAAATGGTAGGCTTCTGGTGAGAGGGTATGTACGCTGGGGTCTTCAGCTGGGGCCCATGAACTGGTGCCAGTCCAAAGTTGAAAACTCCTGATCTATCTATCACTTTGCTTCTAGCTGTTGGTCTGTGTGCAGAACTGATGCTAGTACACAGGTATAAAATGGTTGAAGAATATTGGTCCAGAGTGAACATTGCTGTGCCTAGAAGAACATTTTAAGAGAAATTTCTTTTTTAAAGTCTTGTCTTCATATGAATTGGTAAGAATCCTTAAAAACAGTGATATTCAGTCCTTCAGGAGGATACATAATTTATCCTGACCGGGTCCTGCTCATTCTTGTGAAGAAGCACAGTTTTCTTGTTTCAAAGACAAATTTATAAACAAAATGAATAATAGCACTGTTAGGGAAGAAGTGAAGAGTGTACAGTGCTGTCCCTGGTCAGAAGGCTAGCATATTCCCTCTAATATTTATAACCATTATAACCAGGGTCCCACTGTCCTCCCAACCTCTCTTCCAATGATGTCTATTATGAGTATAGTGTGGAATATGGGTGTGTCTGTCATGATTTCTTATATATTACATTAAAGTATTATTCTATTGTCTGGGCTGGAGCAATAGCACAGCAGGTAGGGCATTGGCCTTGCATGCGACCGACCTAGGTTTGATTCCTCTGTCTGTCTCAGAGAACCCGGCAAGCTACCGAGAGTATCCTGCCAACACGGCAAAGCCTGGCAAGCTACCCCTGACGTATTAAATATGCCAAAAACAGTAACAAGTCTCACAATGCAGACATTACTGGTACCTGCTCGAGCAAATCAATGAACAATGGGAGGACAGTATTACATTCTATTGTCTATACATAATGCAGTTTATTTATAGAGTCATCTGTTCTAGAACACTTAGGTTCTATCTAGATTTGGTTTATTGTGAAAGTTGCTGCAATGAACATAGGAGTACAAATGTCTTGATCCTCAGACAATAAAGTACCTGGGAACTGGGTTTAATAAAAAGGGTGAAAGACATATACAAGTAAAACTATATCTTTATAAAAATACTAAGAAATACAAAGAGAACATAATGAGATGGAAGCATAACTCCAATTCCTGGACTGAAAGGATTAATATTATTATAATGACAATCTTGCCCAAAGCACTATAAAGATTCATTGAAGTACTTATAAAAATGTCCCATAGAACAAATTCTGTTCAAAATTTATGTGCAGTAATATCCAACACATACTTTGAAAAAAGAAGATGAGCAGCTTCTCTTTCCCTACCTTCAAACTATACTATAAAGCTATAATAATCAGAAGTGTTGTACTGGAAAAGGACAGACTCAGACCCGTGGAGTAAAATTGAGAGTCCAGAGACAAGTCTTCAAGTATATGACAGCTATACCTGAGGACTTGTCTTTGAATATTATTTCAAATTTTCTCTTTGAATATTAGAGAAATTATGAAGTAGATCAATGAAAGCCTTTTCAATGAGTGGAGCTGGTATAACTGGTCAGTCATATGCAAAAAATTAAAAAATGAACTCAGACCTCTTTCTAATATCAAGCACAGAACTCAAATAAAAACATATTAAAGGCCTAAATATCAGACCTGAATCCATAAATTTTATTGAAGAAAATATGGAAAGAACAATTCATGAATTGATTCTAAATATATCGTCAATTGTCTAAATGCATTTGGTCAAAAAAGAAAGCAAAAAGAAAGATAAATAAATTTTACTATAACAGAGGTGGAAGCTCTGCACAACCAAAAAACATGATGACTAGAATAGAAAGATACCCAGAGACTGGAGAAAGTATTTTCTCACCATCTATCTGATAAAAGGTTAATAGTCAAGTCATATAAAGCACTGGCAGAACTTTTGAAAAAAAAAAACCCATAAAAATTAGGGGGAAGAGATAAACAGAAATTTCCTCAGGGAAGACATTCAAGTAGTCACTGTATCATTGTATCACTGTCATCCTATTGTTCATCGATTTCCTGGAGCAGGCACCAGTAAAATATCTCCTTTATCCTAGCCCTGAGATTTTAGCAAGTGCCACATTCGCGGCTCTTTCAGGGTCAGGAGAATGAGACTTATCATTGTTACTGAGTTTTGGCATATTGAATATGCCACAGGGAGTTTTCCAGACTCTGCCGTGTGGGCAGGATACTTTCAGTAGCCTGCCAGGTTCTCCAGAGTAATAACTTGATAATAAGATGTTGCATTTGCGGCCACACACTTCTGGGAGCTGGGTTTTATAGTCTCTCAGTCTTGGCTGTTGACAGGATTACATGGTGCTGGGGGCAGTTGATGGGTGTAATGCCTACATACTGGAAGATGGGGGATCTGGGTGGAGCAGGCTTGGAGATCTACGCCCTGGGTCCTGCACACCTGGGTTCCTCTGCCGGTTCCTTTATGTGTGAGGCTCGTCTAATCGTGTGGAGAGTGGTCTTAAGCATGGCTGTGGCTGGAACCGGAGGTCTTCAGCTGCGGGGGCTCTGCTCAGGGCGGGGAGGGAAACTCAACTCGCCCTCCTCTAAGGGGCTCTGGTGAGGACAGCCAGGCGTGGAGGCAGGAGACTCTGTGCTGTTTTCTTCCGGGAGCTTCAATTTTAATTATTTAAAATGCTTCAGGTTTGAATCAACTTTCCTATGCTGGAAGAAAGCAGAACAGCACAAGTCTATAAAAATAAAGCTTATGCCTCTTGCATGATTCAATATGTATATAAACAAATTTTGTATAATTATTGTTAGTGTCAGGTAAAATTTTCTTCCGAAGTCCTAGTGAAATATCCAGGAAAATGCTATGAAACAGTAAAGGGTGTATGGCAGTGTTTTTTCACATTTTATACTTGTTGACTGGGGTTTTTGGCAGATTGCCTGTTGACGAACAGTGCTCTAGAGTGGAATCGGTGACGTGCATCATAATGTCATTTGAAGGTCATTGATTCCAAAGTTGTGGGTTTCAACTGGGCAGGTACTGCCCTTACTAGACAGCAGAAAATGGACAGATCTGCATTTAAAAGCAGAATCAAGTCATATGAAAACCATTTTTATATTTTAAGTGTGCTCATAATCATAGATGAATAGATAAACCCCAAAAAAACATGCTGGTCAATAAGCACTTGACAAAGATATTTATTTTTCACTTAAATCATGGAAACACAATCAAGATGTTAAAGCGAATTATATATACTTAAATAGCTGATAATAAAAGATATTGGCAGTGATGTGGTGAAAAAATAACCCTCATTCAAGGTTGGTGAAAATGTAACCTGGTCCAGTCTCTATTTCAAATAGTGTGAAGATTTTTTTCAAAAAGTATGGACGGTTCTCCCATTTAACAGAGATATCCCACTCCTAGCTATCTATCAGTCCTCAAAACACAAAACCATTGCAATATTTATTTCAGCTATTAGTAGAATAAATAAGATATGGAAGCAATCCAAATATCCAACGATAGGTGAATGTATGAGGAACTTGCATGTATACGATGGGATAGTATGAAGCTGCTAGAAAAAAAATAAGTCATGCAGTTCCCGGCAACTTGGATGTAATTGAAGGGTAATAAAGTGAAATAGAACAGAATCATATGATAAACACAGAATGACTTCATTTATCCATGTTGCATAGAGAAAAGAATCAAGGTTATTATCCCCACCAAAAAAAAAATCAAGGATTGGAAGATATCAGCAGAGCTGCTGTCATGTCCACTCACCTAGTGGCCCGACTGATTCCTGACTAATTCCTGACTAAATATCTCAGGAGATGCACCAAGCAGCAAAAATTAATGGAAACATCAGTGCCCATTGTTGAAAGCTCTGGGGTGTGCTTGGGAGGCAGGCAGGCTGAGTGCACCCCCTGCTGAAGTCCCAGAGTCACACCGACACCCCACTGCCCAGCCACGCCAGGGTCTCAACGCTACTGATTAGCAAATATTCTCTGAAGAGAAGCCAAACTGAGAATAATTTCAGGTGCCCCAGTGCCCAGGCTGAGAATTCTGTTGTTTTTCGGAGTTAGGATGGGTAGCGTTCTCCCCACCCTCAGTCCTTATGGAAGCCCCAGTAGCTTGAATCTCCTAATTCCTTTTAATACTGAATTTTCAGTAGGAGCACACCAAATTCGACAGAAAAGTAATATAGAAGCCAACTGAATTTAACTAAAAAAAATAACAACACAGAAGGCTCAACTTGCAACAAACACCTTAGTGCATTTTCAGTCAAGGGTTTAACATCTCTGTGGTGAGATAAAACATTTTCCACATAAAAATTGATGTTTTGGTACTTACTGATCTTAATATTGGAACTTTGTTATTTCATCAATTTCAACTTTAGAATTGTACCAACAATTCTGACTTTTGTCTATAATAGAATAAAAATTGAAAACATACAGTATTATAAACAGTAACATTATAATAAGATTTTAAAAAATTAAATGAATAAAAAATAAAAGAAAAATTTCCAATAAAAGAAAGAAAAAAGGGGATGGATGATATCAATAGATTATAAACCTCAGAAACTAAAATAAAATCAAGTGGGATTAATTACAGAGTTGTATATATGGTTCAACAGACACATCCTTTTGTATTGAGGCCATTACTTCTAGATTCTCTTGTTTCTTAAATGTTTTCAAATTCAAACTGATCTTTTGTGTCTTGGTATTGTTCCATTTGAGTTTATTCCACTGGGCAGTCTGTTTTCCTGGATCAATATACAAGTCTCTGTCTTCAGACTGAAAAAGTATTTCCCCTTTCTGTCTTTCCAATACTTCAAAATTATTTGTAGTGTTTTTCCTATTACTTTTGTCCATTAAATGTCTTAAATTTTCTGTATTATTTTTTAATGTCTTGTCTGTTACATTTTCTTTACTGATAATGTCACCAACTGCCCACGGCGCTGTGTATTCCCACCAACGGCCAAGATCCAGAGACTATAAAACCAAGCTCCTGGAAGAGAACAACGCAGAATCTCCTGCCCCCACATCTGGCGGTCCTCACCAGGGCCCCTTGGAGGGGGCTGGGTTGAGTTTCCCTCTCCGGCCAGAACAGAGCCTTGGCAGCTGAAGACTTTCGGAACCCAGCCACAGCCATGCTTAAGACCACTCTCCACATGCTCGGATGAGTCTCAGACATGAAGGAACCGGCAGAGGAACTCAGGTACGCAGGACCCGGGGCTGAGATCTCCACGCCTGCTCGGATCCGGACTGAGCCTCTTCCACCCAGATCCCCCATCTTCCAATAGCTAGACAGTTACGCCCACCAAGTACCCTCAGTGTTGTGTAGTCCCATCAACGGCCAAGATCCAGAGACTATAAAACCAAGCTCCCAGAAGCGCAACCTCTTATTGTCTTGTTCTTGCTCTCGGACAACCTGGCAGGCTACTGAGAGTATCCTGCCCGCACAGCAGAGTCTGGCAAGCTCCCCGTGGCATACTCGTTATGCCAAAACCCAGTAACAATGATGTGTCTCATTCCCCTGACCCTGAAAGAGCCTCCAATGTGGCACTTGCTAAAATCTCAGGGCTAGGACAAATGGAGATGTTACTGGTGCCTGCTTGAGGAAATCAATAAACAATGGGATGACAGTGATAAAGTGATGATGTCATGTCTTTTGCATTTTACAACACTAACTTGATTTTGACTTATTTCATTCTGATGCTGAGCCCTTCTAGTGTGTTCTTCAACTACTTCAATTGTTTTAAGGAGTTCTTTCATTTTTTCCATCAAATTTTCTTTGAGTTTTTAAAATATGTCTTCTAATGTTTTTCTGTTTAGTGAACATCAAGGATAATGTTGCCTTGTTATAATTCTTGTGCAATATTGAAAGTTCTCATTCACTTGACTTAACAGAACTTTTGCTAATGCAGTTATTTCCTTGTTTTCCCATTATTCCTCTGTTTTTGTTTGAACTGAGGAGTTAGAAGTTTATTTATTTCAAGATTTTGGATGTGTTTTGGATATCTCATACCCCTTCCTCTTTGTGTAGTTCCAACTGATAATTAATTTTTATTAATTTTATTAATTCTTAATACCTTTCTTTCTTTCTTTCTTTCTTCCTTTCTTTCTTTCTTTCTTTCTTTCTTTTTTTCTTTCCTTCTTCTTTCTCTCCCAACGATGACCAGGGATTACTCCTGGCTATGTGCTCAGAGGTCATACCTGGTGTTCTCAGAGGACCACATGAGGTGTGAGGTTTGCTCCGTTTGGCTCAGAACAGCAGCATCAAGTCAAGTTCTTTATCCCCACTGTAATTAGCTCTCCAGACCTGAGAAATACATTTCATTTGCTTCTATCTTGGATTTTTTGTTTGTTTGTCTTGTTTTTAGGACAATGTCTCTTTAGTTCTTGACATTTTGATTACAGTGTGTTTTGGTATTCTTTTGTTTGGGATTATTATGTGTGACACTCTTGGATTTCCTAGTTAGAATTCATGTCCTCTCCTTATATTGGAGAAATTTCTTCCAACAGTATTTCTTCCCCTACATTTCATTCTTGTTCTTCTATAATATGTATGTTTTTCCTTTTCATTCTGTACCACAAATGTCACATATATTTTCTTCCTTTTAAAAATTGTTAGTTCCTTTTGCTGTTTTAAATGGGGTCCTCTTTTTGTTCTTGAGGTCACTGATTTGAGTTTATACTTCTTCCATTTTACTCCCAAAATTTGATTTTTTTAAAAATATTATATTTTGGGGTCAGAGTGATACAACAGCAGATAGAGCCTTGTATGCAGCTGACCTGTGTTTGATCACTGGCATCCCATATGGTTCCGAGCACCTCCAGGAGTAATTTCTGAGTACAGAGCCAGGAGTAACCCTTGAGCACCACAGGATGTAACCCCCCTCCCCCCAAAAATCTACTCTACTCTTTAATCTCATTCACTTCTATTTGTAATGAACATTTTGTAATGTGTTTTTTAGTGAATCACCGTGAGATATAATTACAAAGCTTTCATGTTTGAGATTCAGTCATGCAATGATCAAACAACGATCCCTCCACCAGTGTACATTTTCCACCACCAATATCCCCAGTATTCCCCCATCTCACCCCTCCCCCTGCTTCTATGTCAGACAATTTTCCCCATACACTCTCTCTCTACTTTTAGGCATAATGTTTTGCAATACAGATACTGAGAGGCTATCGCATTTGGATCTTTATCTATTTTCAGCACATTTTGTAATGTCTTAAACTTATGGTTGAACTCCTTCACTGATTTTTATATATCACTGAATATCAGTAGCACTGTTTGGAAATCTTTGTCAGGGAATTTAGAATATTCTGGATTTTGTGGGGGGGAAGTGCCAGATCTTATTGGTCACCAACCACTTACATTGCTGAATTTCTTCATGTCCCAACCTACCTGATGACTCAAGGTGGATATCTGGTAAAAGTTGATGTGAACAATGACTGGGATCTCATACTCAATAAACTTAATCAGTGCTAATGACTTCGAGATTGTGTGTTAGCTGCAGTCAATAGAAGTTAGAATGCTTCTGGGAATTGTGGCTATGGCTCACTTCAGGATTTGTCCTCAGGACTTTTCTAAGGAGATCTAAAATAGAAACGGTATCTCCCAGAGATATGTGGGAAACTACTGAGATGATGTGTGCTGCTGATTCTGACCCTAGAAAATACTTGCAGCCTTTACCTACCCCCAGGCCCTGGTGTTAGGAGATTACAGGGTAGTTCCCTCCTCCCCTTCCCAGTGCAGTTTTAATACTTAAGAATTTTTTTTCACTACTGCTCCTTGTTTCCCAGGATTTGTTCCATACTCCAAAGTTTTTTTTTCTGGAATATAGGACTTTTCTGGACTTTTGTTTGTGTAGACTTTATCAAAGCTATGGAGGAAACCTAACATAGATTCTATTTAACCATCTTCTACATACGAATTTTATTACATATGAATTTTAGAGTAACTTTCTCCCATAAATATATGGATCAAGGAAAATTTCTTCAACAAATTGTGTTGAGAAAACTTATTGATCTCATTCAAGATTTCTTTTTATTAGTGAGACATCGTGAGGTACAGTTGCAGACTTACAAATTTTTGCTCTTGGGTCTCAACCATAACTCAAACCCTTTTATAACACCATGCAAAAAAGTTAACCCATCAAATGGATTAAAGACCTTGATATCATACCTGAATATTGAGGAAAACATAGGTAGAACTCTTTATGATACTGAATCTAGAGGTATCTCTAATGATTCAACTGTACCAGCCAAACAAACCGAAGAAAAGATAAACAAATGGAACAACATCAAACTTAAAAACTTCTGCACTGCAAAAGAAACAATAACAAGAATAAAAAGACATTCCACACATTGGGAGAAAATATTTTCTCACTACTCATCTGACAAAAAGGTTAATACCCAGTGTTCAGAAAGGCATTAGTAGTACTTAATAAGAAAAAAAAACCAACAAACCCATGAAAAAACTGGGGTGGGGGGAGAGATGAACAGAAATGTCCTCATACAGGACACACAGGTGGCCAGAAGGTAAAACAAAAAATACTCTGCTTCACTATCATTAGGGAAATGCAAATTGAAACAGAAATGTCATTTCCTACCAGTTATATTATCAGACATCACAAAGAACAAAAAAACAGTGTTGGTGAGGATGTGGGGTGGGGGATGCCTGGGCGAAAGGACCCTCATTCACTACTGGTGGGATTGTTGGCCGGTCCAACCGTTTTAGAAAGTGGCATGGGCATTTCTCAGAAGACAAGAATTGAGCTTCCACATGACCCAGCAATTCTGCTTTTTAGTGTTCATCCCTTTAAAGAATAAGCCCGCTGAAGGATGTGTGTTTTCGGGCTCTCCAGGTGGCTCTCTCTTACCACCTGCAATCAGTGCTCCCATGCTACTGTATATGGACAAGATTTGGACAGCTGTAGGTGATGGTCAGGTGAAGGACAACGAGAACCAGGCTGGTTGCTGATTAATTACCGTTTAATTCAATCTCTGTCTCTCCCATCTCATGCACTCTTCCTTCCTTGCCACTCATTCCTCTATCCCCCCTCATCTCTCCACGCCGAGTCTGGAAGCCTGGGCTATTCCTTTCTTTTCTCAGTTCTGATCCCTCTGATTTTCTCTCCACCCCTATTTATCTCTCTCCATGTTGTCTTTTGGGCCCATGCTCCACCAAGTCTGGAAGCAAAAACAACGTAAGGAAGTCCTTCCTGATAGCCCACGGGCAAAATACCTCTTAAAGTGTTTTTCTCCTTTAGTTATTTTTGTATGGACACAGTAAGAGATACATTGAAGTTTGTAGGGCAGCTCTCCTTGGAACATCTTGTCACAGACTCAGACAACAGAGCTCAGGCCAGACTAATCATTCCCAACCGTAGCAGGGTCTAAATCTAGTTGTTACTTTTTGGATCATGACAAAATTTGTCCATGACCAAGACCATTTTTCTTTTTTTTTAAAAATTTTTATTAGTGAAACACCATGAGGTACAGTTGTAGACTTACAAATTTTTGTGCGTGGGATTCAGTTATACAGTGATAGAGTACCCATGCCTCCACCAGTGCCCGTTCTCCACCACCAATGATCCCAGTATCCTTCCCTTCCCCATCCCACCCCGTATTTGTGGTAAGGCAATCCCTTTTGTTCTCTCTCTCCTTTTGGGTACTGTGGTTTGCAATAGAGGCATTGAGTGACAATCATGATCGGTATATAGTCTACTTTCAGTATGCATCTCCCATCCTGGGCGAATCCTCCCAACACCCTTTACTTGGTACTCCCTTCTCTATCTGAGCTGCCTTTTCCCCTAGCATGTGTGGCTGGCCTCCAAGCCATGGAGCAAACCTCCTGGTACGTATCTCCTCTATTCTTGGGTGTTAGTCTCCTATTTTGTTACTTTATATTCCCCAGATGAATGCAATCATTCTATGTCTTTTCCTTCTCTTTTTAACTCATTTCATTAGCATGATACTTTCATGTAGTACCACTTGTATGTAAATTTCATGACTTCATCTTTTCTAACAGCTGCATAATAGTCCATTGTATAGATGTACCAAAGTTTCTTCAACCAGTCATCTGTTCTCGGGCAATCTGTTTTTTTCCAGATTTTGGCTATTGAGAAAAGTACAGCAATGAACAAAGAAGTGCAGATGTCATTTAGACTATACTTTTTTGCCTCTCTGGGATATATTCCCAGGAGTGATATTGCTAGGTCAAATAGGAGCTCAATTTCTAATTTTTTAGAATCGTCCATATGTTATCCAAAAGGGCTGAACCAGTCAGCATTCCTACCAGCAGTGAAGGAGAGTCCCTTTCTCCCCACATCCACGCCAACACTGGTTGCTTTTGCTCTTTTGAATGTGGGCCAGTCTCTGTGGTGTGAGATGATATCTCATTGTGGTTTTGATCTGCATCTCCTTGATGATTTATGATGTAGAACATTTTCTCATGTGCCTTTTAGTCATTCGGATTTCTTCTTTGAGAAAGTTTTTATTTATTTTGTCACCCCGTTTTTTGATTGGTTGGATGTTTTCTTCTTGTGGATTTCAACCACTGCTTTGTATATCCTTGATATCAACCCCTTGTCGGATGGGTATTGGGTGAATATCCTTTCCCATTCTGTAGGTTGTCTTTGTATTTTGGTCACTGTATCTCTTGCGGTGCAGAAGCTTCTTAGTTTAATATGGTCTCATTGTTTATCTCTGTTTCCACTTGGTTGGTCTGTGGAGTGTCATCTTAGAAGATACTGTTAGCTTCAATATCGTGGAGGGTTTTTTCCGACCTTGTCTTCAATGTACCTTATGGATTTTGGCCCGATGTTGAGGTCTTTAATCCATTTTGATCTGCCTTTTGTGCATGGTGTTAGGTCGAGGTCTAAGCCCATTTTTTTGCATGTAGTTGTACAGTTATGCCAAAATCATTTGTTGAAGAGGCTTTCCTTGCTCCACTTAATATTTCTTGCTCCCTTATCAAATATTAGATGTTCATACATTTGCGGTTGTTTGTAAGGATATTCCACCCTGTTCCACTGGTCTGTGGCCCTCCCGTTGTTCCAGTACCTTGCTGTTTTAATTATTACCACTTTGTAGTAGAGTTTGAGGTTGGGGAGGGTAATGCTTCCTCACGTCTTTTTTCCAAGAATTGCTTTAGCTATTAATGGGTGTTTGTTGTTCCATATTAATTTCAAGAGTGCTTGATCTATTTCTTTGAAGAATTTCATGGGTATCCTTAAAGGGATCGCATTGAATCTGTATAATGCTTTGGGGAGTATTGCCATTTTGACAATGTTAATTCTTCCTATTGATGAGCTGGGTATATGTTTCCATTTCCTCATGTCCTCTTTTATTTCATAGAGTAGCGTTTTGTAGTTTTCATTGTAGAGGTCCTTTACTACTTTAGTTAGGCTGATTCTGAGGTACTCGATTTTCTGGGGAACGATTGTGAATGATATTGTTTTTCATGTCACTTTCCTCTGTCTCATTATTTGTGTATAGAGAGGCCATGGATTTTTGGGTATTAGTTTTATAGCCTGCGACTGTACTGTACAAGTCTATTGTTTCAGGGAGTTTCTTGGTAGAGGATTTAGGATTCTTGAGATATAGTATTATATCATCTGTGAATAGTGAGATCTTGATTTCTTCCTTTCCTATCTGGATGTCTTTAATGTCTTTTTCTTAACTAACCGCTATTGCATGTACTTCCAGCACTATATTGAACAGAAGTTGTGATAGTGGGCATCCTTGTCTTGTCCCTGATCTTAGAGGAAAGGCCCTTAGTTTTTGCACATTGAGGATAATGCTTGCTTTGACTATCTTGAGGAAAATTCCTTCAAAACCCATTTTGGTGAGAGTTTTCATCATAAACAGGTGCTGGATCTTTTCAAATGCGTTCTCTGCATCTATAGGTATGATCATAGAGTTTTTATCTTTACTTTTGTTTACAAGATGAATTATGTTCATTGATTTTTGAATGTTAAACCATTCTTGCATCCCTGAAATGAATCCCACTTGGTCGTGGGGTATGACCTTTTTGATGAGTATTAGGATTTATGTTTACTAATATTTTGTTGAGGATCTTCACATCCGTGTTCATCAGGGATATCAGCATATAGTTTTCTTTGTTGGTGATCTTTCTGTTTACTTTTGTATTAGGGAGATATGTGACTCATACAAGCTGTTTGGAAGAGTTCCTGTTTTTTCAGTTTCCTGGAAAATCTTGAGGAGAACTGGCAAAAGGTCTTCTTTAAATGTTTGGAAGAATTCGCTAGTGATTCCATATGGGCCTGGGCTTTTCTTTTTGGGAAGAATTTTGATTACAGTTTCAATTTCCTTGATATGAACTGGTTTATTCAGGTATTCCATCTTCTTGGTTAAATCTTGGAAGGTTATAAGGAATACAGAAATTTATCCATTTCTTCTAGGTTCTCTTGTTTCTCTTGTTTCGTAGCATACAGACTCTGATAATCTTTTGTATTTTATTTTGTATTGGTTTCAGTTGTGATGTCCCCCTTTTCATTTCTGATTCAGTTTATTAGGATTCTCTCTCTCTTTTGTGAGTGTTGCTAGTAGTTTATCAATCTTGTTTATTTTCTTAAAGAACCATCTTTGGTTTCATTGACCTTTCAAATTTATTTTTGGGTTTCCATGTCGTTAATTTCTGCTCTAAGTTTTATTATTTCTTTCCTTTGGCCATATTTGGGTTCCTTTTCTTGGTCTTTTTCTAAGAGTTTAGGTTATATATGTAGGCCCTTTCTTTCTTCCTTAGGAATGTATGAAAAGCTATAAATTTTCCTCTTAACGCAGCTTTGGCTGTGTCCCACAGGTTCTGGTAGCTCGTGTCTTCATTCTCATTTGTTTCCAGGTATTTTTTGTTTTTGCCCCTGACTTCCTTCCTGACACACTTGTTGTTCAACATTGAGTCTTATAATTTTCAGGTGTTTGATTTGGTTCTCCTCATCTGCATGTGATTTGCTTCTATCTTCAGCCCATCGTGTTCTGAAAATATTGTTGATACTATTTCTATCTTCATGATTAGCCACTGTGCTATTTAGCACAGCGGTAGGGCGTTTGCCTTGCTCACAGCCAGCCTGGCCAAGCCAAGTTCGATTCCTCAGCCCCTCTCGGAGAGCATGGCAAGCTACCGAGAGTATTCAATATGCCAAACACAGTAACAAGAAGTCTCACAATGGAGATGTTACTGGGCCCGCTTGAGCAAATCAATGAACAACGGGAGGACAGCAATAGGAATATTGAGGTATGTTTTACGGCCTAGCACATAGTCTATTTTGGAAAATGTTTCGTGTGCACTGGAAAAGAACGTGTATTCTTTCTATTTGTGGTGTAAAGCCCTTTATACATCTACTAGCTTTCTCTCTTCTATTTCTTATTTCAAAGACAATGTTTCCTTGCTGAGTTTTGTTCTTGTTGATCTATACAGAGGTGATAAGGCAATGTTGAAGTCTCCGACTACTATTGTGTTGCTAGCAATGTCCTCCTTAAAATCTGTTAGCAGTTGTTTTAAACCTTTAGGTGTTCCCTCATTAGGTGCATATACATTTAAGAGTGTTCTTTCTTTCTGTTGTACATATCCCTTAGTGAAGAGAAAATAGCCTTTGCTGTCCCTTCTAATATTTTTCAACCTAAAGTTGATGCTGTCGGATACTAGTATGGCCATCCCATCTTTTTTTTCAGGGAGCTGCACGATTGTTTTCCATCCTTTAACTTTGAGTCTGTGTTTGCTCTGACTATTCAGATGAGTTTCTTGTAGACAGCAGAATGTTGGTTTCAGTTTCTAGATCCATTTTGCCACTTTATGTCTCTTGATTGGTGCATTTAGACTGTTGACATTGATAGAGATTATTGTCATCGGGTTTTGTGCCATCTTTCTGTAGGAGTTGGTTGTGCTTATAGGTGTTTTCCTTCTTGTTTTACGGGAGCCCCTTTAATCCTTCTTTTAGGTTTGGTTTTGAGTCTATGACGTTCTTGAGCTGTTGTTTATCTATAAAATGGTGTATCGTTCCTTCAAGCTTGATTGAAAATTTTGCCAAATAAAATATTCTTGGTGAGGCTTTCATTTCTTTGAGTTTTTTCGCTATATCCCACCATTGTCTTCGGACTTGGAGGGTTTCCTCTGATAAGTCTACTGTAAATCTAAGGGGTGCTCCTTTGTAGGTGATTTCTTTCCCTAACCTTTCTGCTTGCAGTATTGTGTCTCTATACATGGCATCCATCATTCTGACTATGATATACCTTGGAGTGTTCTTATTAGGGTCTCTTTTTAGCTGGAACCTTTCTGGTTCCTTGGATTGGATGTTTGCATTCTTTAACTCTGGAAACTTTTCAGCAATGATTTCTTTGACCATAGCTTTTTCATTGGGGTTTCCTCCCTGTCCTTCTTGTACTTCAATGATTCTAATGTTGTTCCTCTTGGTGTCACCCTCTAGGTCTCAGATTCCCATGGAGCTATCTTGAGGGTTTTTCCCATTGTTTGTTGTGGCCGATACATTATCTGCTCCTCATCTTCAAGCTCACTGATTCTGTCTTTGACTGTAGTCATTCTACTGCTGAGGGAACCCAGTGAGTTTTTAATTTCATCTACTGAATCCTTTACTGTGACACTTCTTTTTGTAGCTTTCTCATTTCTGCTCTCATTTCTTCCTGTATTTTCTTGACTATCCGTTCCACTGTGTCTTCATTTCTTCCTTTAATTTTCTGGATGTCTGCTCCATTGATTCTTTGAGTAGTTCCTTGAACATTCTCAGAATTTTATCTCAAATTCTTTATTGGAGAGATCGCATTTGTGGGTAACCCCTGTTGAGGATTCGGGACTCTTTTCTTCATTCTCTCCTCATAGTGGAGATTTGTGCTGTTTTCTCATGCTGTTGTGGTTGTCTAGAGGTAAAACTTTCAATAGTTCACTAGCACTGTTCCGTCTTATTGCAGAAAAGGATTCTCAATAAGTTCAGTTGATGGTGGTCACCCTTCTCCCCTTCTAGAATAGGTCCTTCCTCTCAGACATTATTCTGTGGCTTATGACAGGCATCTAGAGAACTGTTGGAGGAGGTGCTCTTTTATATTTGGCTTGTACAGCTACTTGCGTACTGGTATTTTGTTGGAATTACTGTATCACTGTCATCCTGTTGTTCATCAATTGCCTCGAGCAGGCCCCAGTTACGTCTCCTTCGTTCCAGTCCTTCATGAAATTTTAAAAAGTGCCACATTTGAGACTCTTTCAGGGTAAGGAGAATGAGACCCATCATTGTGACTGGTTTTTGGCATATTAAATATGCCACGGGGAATTTGCCAGACTCTGCCATGTGGGCAGGATACTTTTGGTAGCCTGCCAGGTTGTCCAGAGTAAGAACTAGATAATACTAGATAATAGGATGTTGTGTGGCTGCAATGTGGTCGCGCGCTTCCAGAAGCAGGGTTTTATAGTCTCTGGGTCTTGACTATTGATTGGATTACATGGCACAGGGGGCAGTTGGTGTGTGTAACGCCTACATACTGGAAGACGGGGGATGTGGGTGGAGGAGGCCCCAGTTCCAATTCGAGCAGGCTTGGAGATCTACTCCCTGCACACCTGGGTTCCTCTGCCAGTTCCTTCATGCGTGAGGCTCGTCCGAACTTGTGGAGAGTGGTCTTTAGTGTGGTTGTGGCTAGAACCGGAGGTCTTCAGCTGCCGGGGCTCTGCTCAGTGTGGGGAGGGAAACTCAACCCACCCTCCTCCAAGGGGCCCCAGTGAGGACAGCCAGGCACAGAGGCAGGAGAATTTGAATAGGAGGGTGGATTGTTGTATTGTGTTTGAGGCGGCTAGGACTTTTTCCACAGAATTAGGTGATAAAGGTTGGGATGTGAGTCATGATTGCTGGGAGTGGGAACTATAACTGCAGCTGCTTGAGCAGCTGACGGCCATACAGAAGGCCACAGCCACTTTTGAGGAGGTCACGCCCTATATAGTGGAGGTCCCACCCCCAGCCAGTTCCAGGGAGGTGCTCACCAATGAACCTGCAGAGAAGGGCAGTGCTGCGATGAGGTGGGCAGGCAATCCAGTGGAACTAGGGCAGGTGATCCGGTGGAACTAGGGCAGGTGTTCACCAAAGTCTCCTCTGACTGCCCGGCGTTGGGGGCACAGCACAGGGAAGGGGCATGAGGGTGCGCTGGGCAGGGACGCGCTCATTGACAAAACTGACACAGGAAGCAAGGTCAAGGCACTGCAGCACAGCCCACAGCAGCACACAGGGGGTCTGCATGGGAAGCGGGGATGGGAAGGCCATGACCAAGCTCTTAACTTACAGTTAAGCATTAGGTATTTTGGTCAGGCCCATCTCGATGTTAGGGTAGCACATAGCTCACCGCTTGCCCTGGGTTCATCCAATCCCTCGCCCAGACCCTGCTTTTCGGGGTGCTAGGAAGTAAGGGCAGCTGAGGCTTAAGTCAAAATAACAGATTCCCAGGAGGAAAATATCATTTAGAGTCAAATGACTCCCACATAACAAAAGCATAGCATTTACCTCTGTCTTCCTGTGCTCATACAAAAAGGACATCGCTCTGAATAAACTATACAAAGGACTTAAGGAGAAGAGAAAAACAATATTTACAAGTCAACAGACACAAAGAAAGAAGTTACAAATAAACACAGAGGAAAGGAAGCACTGGGATGGGAACAACCCAATAAACCTAAACTACCTGTGGCTAGCTGGCAGAGCCTGGCAAGCTCCCCATGAGGTATTTGATATGCCCAAAACAGTAACAACATGTCTCACAATGGAGACGTTACTGGTGCGCGCTAGAGCAAATCGATGAACATTGAGAGGAAAGTGCTACAGTGCTACCAGAGGCTATGCTGGAAGAACAAAACAATGTTATCCTACACACACCAAGGACACAAAACTCTATTTGGAAAAGATATTTGCTCTCCTAAGTTCTTTGCTGTATTAGTCAAAATGGCCTAGTTTGAAAACAACCCAAGTGTTCAAGAATAGATGAAATCCTGCATAAAATATATCCATGTATTTCAGCAATTTGATTGCTCATTTTTGGTATAATATTTCATAGCATTTATATACTTGAACACTTATTTGAAAACCTCTAGGTTGTTTCTAACTTTTGTCAACCAAAAATAAAGACAACACTTTTTATTTTTAATACAGCTTCTTTTCTTGTGCAGAATATATTTTTTAATTTTATTGAATCACTCTGAGATAGTTAAAGCTTTCATATTTGGGTTACAATCACACAATGATCAAATATCCATCCCTCCACCAGTGCACATTCCCCCCCACCAATATCCCCGGTATATCCCCCCCTTTTCTACCCTCCCTCTGCCTCCATGGCAGACATGATTCCCCATAAGTGCAAAATAATTTTGACATATTTTAATTGTTTACTTTTACTTTTGTTGCCTTTAAGTTTCATGTCAAATGCAAAAGTATCACTGTCAATATTGCTTCCATGAGGCTTATTTTTTTTTGTTCCACAAGTTTAATGGTTTCACACTATATGTTCAAGCATTTAATCTTTTAAAGTGATTTTTATGAATGATATAAGAATGTGATCAGCTTTATTCTTTCTCATGTGATAATTAAGTTTTTCAGCACCATTTGTTGAGGAGACCGCCCTTTTCCATTGTATATTCTTAATTTTTTCAAATGAACTGACCCTGTATTTATTGAGTCATTTCTGAGCTACCTATTCTGTTCCATTTGTGTATTTGCTTTTGTATCAATGACCTACTGCTTTGATCTCAGTTTACTTTTTATTCTGTTTACTTAATTTTCTCTTTATCTTCCTAGTTTCCTAAGTTAGAAGCATATATTATTAATTTTATACAAACATTTTCCAGAGGGTGGCCAATGAGGAAATTATCTTGTGCCGGCAGGGAGTGGCTTATGGGTGTGAGCCCCTGGGTCGCCAGAGACTGGGGGAAGCAAGTAACGGACGCACGACATCATTTAATTCTTGAACCCAGCTGTAGAAAGCAAATCATTTCACAATGCCTTTTCAGCATGGCTGATTTGGGGATGTAAACTCTAAATAATAATGGTGCATCTTTTATCAAAACAATGAATCTAGTCAAAGTAGATAGAGTGTTAACTAGAATTCATCTGCCTCATAGGCATTGGGATGTTTGGGGGGGTGGGGGCTTATTGGGGTTCTTCGTGGTGAAAAATAAGTATTGGTAAAGGGAGATGTGTTTGATATTTCAAACCTAAACCTGAAAGCTTTGTAACTTTTCCCACAGTGATTCAATAAATAAATTAAAAAAATTATTTTTGCCCCGTGTGTTACTTGAAAATGGTTTTTTTTTTTTTGCTAAATTTTTGTTTTCCACAGAGGCATTTACATCTTTATTTTTAAATACAAATTTAAAAGTTTTCTTTCGGGCGAAAGAAAAGTCATTTGTGTCTCACTTTATCACTTGATCACTTAACATCTCATTACACATGGATTTGCTCGAGCGGGCACAAACAATGTCTCCATTCGTCCCTGTTGAGTGCTAGTGTAGCCCAATGGCATCTGTTCACTCCAGGAACATGAAGAGCCTCAAACCATTCATTCAGGCTCTTGGCGAAGAAGTCTTACCATCTCATAGGTGGGAGGCCACACGATCTTTTGACATCCCATGGAATCTAGTTGGAAATGGCTCTAGTCCAGCGGTCGTCTCCAAATTGCATTAGGTGTCCAGCCCATCTGATTTTCAACTCCTTGGCAAATAAGACAGAGTTCTTGATTCTCGATTGTCAATGTAGGTCAGAACTACGGATTTCTTCTCTCACTTGAGTGAAGCATGATACTCCAAGCATAGCTCCTTTGATTCCTCTTTGGGGGACCAGAATAGCGTTCTCATCCTGTTTTCATAGAGCCCATGTCTCGGAGGCATATGTTAATGCAGGAAGAACAGTGGAGTCGAAGAGATGTGCCTGGAGTTCTTCGTTCTCTTAGCTATTTCTTCGATGATCTTGAAGGTGTTCCAAGTTGCTCTCTTCCTCCTGCGCAACTCAGGTGCCAGGTCATTCATCATGTTGAGTTCTCGACCTAGGTAGACATAACTGCTGCATTCAGAGATGTTCATTCCGTTGAGAGTGAATGGAACATCAGGAACGAGTCTGTTTCTCATAAACATTGTCTTCATGATATTCAGCCTCAGTCCGATTTTTCCACACTCACGGTTGAAGTTGGCCAGCATTTGTGCCGGTTCGCTAATGTTTGGTGTTATTAGAACTATGTCATCAGTGACCTCAGGCATAACCTCAGGCACCCAGGGGCAGTGGGGTGTGGCCCCCAGGAACCAGAGGTGGGCTTGTGATGGAGTGCATCTCATTTATGTTTAATTTGTCTAATTATTTTTTTTTATTTTATATGTGAGGGCTACAAAATCCAAGATCATTTTGTCACTTGTTACTTGTCATCCCGTTGATCATTGATTTGCTGGAGTGGGTCTCCATTCATCCTTGTCTCGTGCTGATGTAGCCCAGTGGCATATGCTTGCTTCAGGAACATGAGGAGCCTCAAACAGTTTGTTCAGGGTTTTGATGAAGAAGTCTGATCATATCGTAGGTGGGTGGCCAACGCTTCCTTTTGTTGTCCCGTGGAATCCATTCTGTAAAAGTTCTAGTCCAGCTGTCATCTCTAAATTGCATTACGTGTCCAGCCCATCTGATTTTCGACATCTTGGCAAAGGAGACAGCATCCCTGATTCTTGATAGTCGATGGAGTTCAGAACTCCGGATTTCTTCTCTCATTTGAGAGAAATATGATATTCCAAGCATAGCTCTTTCAATGCCTCTTTGGGATACCCGAATAGTATTTTCATAAGGCCCAGGTCTCTGAGGCGTATATTAGTGCAGGAAGAATGGTGGAATTGAAAAAATATGCCCAGAGGCAGAGGTTCTCCATCCTCTTAACAACTTCCATGCCACTCACTTCCTCCTGTGCAGTTCTGGTGCCAAGTCATTCCTCATGTTGAGGTCACAACCCAGGTACACATAGGTGCTGCATTCGGAGATGTTTGTTTCATTCAGAGCAAATGGAGCGTCAGGGACTAGTTCATTTTTCATGAACATTGTCTTCATGAGATTCAGCAGCAGTCTAACCTTTCTACGCTCACGGTTGAAGTCGGCCAGCATTTGTGCCACTTGGCTAATGATTGGTGTTATTAGAACGATGTCATCAGCGAAGCAGAGGTTGTGTAGTTGCCGACTGTCTATCTTCACTCCCATTTCTTTCCATTCCAGTCGTCGCATGACGTTCTCGAGGGTGGCACTGAAGAGTTTTGGTGAAATGGTATTGCCCTGCCAAATCTCTCTCTTGACATCGATGATCACTTCCTGTAGAATGGTGAGATTCTGGTAGTGAATCTGTAATACAGCTCATGGAGGATCCTGATGTACTGAGTTTGAACGCCCTGTTTGGCTAGGGCTTCGATGACTGCTTCAGTCTCAACAGGATCAAAAGCCTTCTTTAAATGGATGAACATGAGACAAAGCGGCATCTTGATCATTTTGTACAAGAAATAAACTTGTAAGTCTTTTATAAGTCTTTTATATTAAATATTTAAATAACCAACTAATTTGCATTTATGTTTATAAGAAAGAAGGGAAGACAATACTTTTCTATACTATTATTTAAGATGATATTTATTAACATCTGAATAATAATATCAGTAGTAAGATAAAGTTTATTATATATCCCACTTGCAAAAGGGGAATATTCCAAGAGAGAATATTATCAGCTTTTATAGACACAAAAGATAATATAATTCGAAATTATTTTTCCTTAAATTCTTCCCATATGATTTTGATCTATGATTTTAATTATTTATTGCAAAGATTTACTACAGATTTTAAATTTTCAAACTAGATCTTTACAAATGTATTAAGTTTTGAGTTTTAAATTTTAATAGTTTAAAACATTTGGAGTATTTGATTCAACAAAATAAATCAGAAAACAAACATTTTCATATCTTGACCCTAAAATAGTTCAAAATCTTCAATATTCTTAAAACAAACAAGCCAGGAAATTATATGTGGATAAATCTGAATATGGAAAATTTCAACCAAATAAGAATTATTCATAAATTTCAAGAGTCCTTAGATGAAAGCTTATAGTGGAAACTGTTTCACAATTTTAATTATATTGGTCAGTCTCCCCAATGTTTACAATGGTCACGATACCCAAACTTGACGAGAAAGGCCAAGTACAAAATGTCAAGAGTAAAACCACATGAAGGCTAATTCGTGCTAATTTCTGCTCCCCAGGCATGTGTTGTGAAATGTAGATTTGTGCAGTGGGGCAGTGACATCCCAAGTGTCCTTAGAGAGTTGGAGAGAAGTTTCAAGAGTTAAACAATGAGTTACTCCTTCCAGTAACTAGATGCATGAAATCCACCATTTTCTTCATAAAAGTTTGATAAAGCCCATTTATTTTCCTTTAATGAGACCAGGCCTCCTGGCCAAGGTTGGATGCAGTTGCTTGTGACTCTAATTTTGCATTGGGGGTTGCACAACAAAATATGAAAGAAACTCTGGGGAAACAATTGCTGTTCTTGCTGCTGCCATTGACAATCTTCCCCCCTTGTCCAATTCTAATGTATCATCAGAGTCTAGATAACACATCTAAAACTCTTCTCTCAGTGATCACTAAGAAAATGATGGTTGGAGGGATCAGTTGATATGGGAAATGTGTGCTGAGAGTAGATAAAGGACCAAACGTGATAGCCTCTCAGTATCTGTATTGCAAACCATAATGTCCAAAAGTAGAGAGAGAGTATGAGGGAAATTGTCTGTCATGAAGGCAGGGGGGAGGGTGGGGGAAAACAGAGGCATACCGGAGAGATTGGTGGTGGGGAATGTGCACTGGTGGAGGGATGGGTGTTTGATCATTGTGTGATTGTAACCCAAACATGAAAGCTTGTAACTATATCTGATAGAGACTCAATTAAAAAAATTAAAAATATATATAAATAAAACTCTTCTCTCCAAATGTCTTTGGTTTTAATAAAAGATTGTTTAATAATGCATGGTCATTCATTAATCAATAACACCATATATCAAACATCTTGCTTTATGCCTTTATCTCTATTGGCATTATATTCCTCTTCTTTAAAAAAATTTTCATAACTAGAAGAAACCATTTATTTGTTTGTTTGCTCTAATAAACTTACTCTAAATTGATTGAAAAATCTCTTCTTGCCAGGAACGTGACTAGAGATAATTACTAAAAACAACAAAATGGTGGTTAAATAAAAAAAAGGAGAGGGGACTTTCCCCTGTGACATTTTTATCAGGAAAGAACAATAACTCTGCTCCAGTGGAAAGTTTAGCTTATTTAATAGCTGAACATATAATTAAGGTAGTCATGTAGTCATGTCTTTTTTTTTGGTGACCTATGACACTATTAGTCCTGAGACAATTATGATAAAATAAAGATTGCTCTGGATTTAAGAGTCTTGAGAAGTTTCACTGTTGCTGTGATGTTTGGCTGGAGTTGTGGAACCAAGTCACTTCAACTCCAAAGTAGTGTTCTGGACATGAAAAGAAAGCCCTTTCCCAGGGCAGAACTATACAATATTTTCACTAGTTCAATCCCATTTCCCTCTTCCACTTGAAATTCCTGTTAAAATCACATCAAATAACTAGGTTTAGAAGCAAATTTCCAAGAAAATTAGATAGAAAGTCTACTTTTCTAAAATTCAGGATGATCAAGTGAAAACACTGAGTTCATTCTCTACTTCTGGGAAGATTCAAAGGCTTTTTTCTTTGTAACTTTGTCTGGAAGTATGAGGTAGCTGTATTTATTCTACACTGCAATGGAATTGCTTGGGTTATTTTTTTTATCTCATCAATGGCTTAGACAATATAAAATGCCACATATAAGCACTTCAGTGGGGCTATAATGAAGACAAAACATGTTCAGGTTATCCTGGGGCTGGAGGTACAATAAAGACATGAATATAGATGAATATTTCATTCCTTTATTTTGGAGGATTTGGGGTTTTAATGTGTACTTTTATCACCATTATTTTAAATAAGGGCTACATAATTTTTTCGTATAGCTCTAAATAAGGATTTCAGATCATTTGGAATGGGAAAATCAAGTCATAAGAAGAAAGGAAAATCAAATCACTGTTCACAAGATGTGCAGGATGTGTGTAATTTTGCTAAGTGATTATAAAATTTAACTTTCTTTTTTTTTTCTTTGTGGGTCACGCCCGGCGATGCACAGGAGTTACACCTGGGTCTGCACCCAGGAATTATTCCTGGCGGTGCTGGGGCGATCATATGGGATGCTGGAAATCAAACCCGGGTCAGCCGCATGCAAGCAAACACCCTACCCGTTGTGCTATTGCTCCAGCCCCACTAAAAGTTAACTTCAAATTTTATTGTAACCAAAGAAAATAAAGGGACACTTACCAAATGAAAATTTACAATGCCAAGTCAAACTCATCAGATATTAGTTATGAATAGCACTTCAAAAGATGAAAAAATACTCGCCATCCTTTCTGCCTGCTAGTCTATTTTTCCTAAAGTAATTGCATTCTTACGTAGGACGAAAATTCATTCATTAATTCAACGGTGTATGGTTTGAGCATGGGAAACACAGTTCCTTTTTTAAAAACAACACTTTGTTTTTTACCTGACTTCTATGCCGCAATTATTCCTTATTTTTAATCCCAGTTTTGCTATGTTAATATACACTTATTTCCAGTTCATTTTTTTTACATTCCTCAACGAGTAGGAAATCCTTGTTGTTCCCAGTCTTACCCTGCAGTCCTCCTAGCCCGAAACTCAGTATTTCACATGTCCAACTGCAAATTGAAAACCTTGCGTTTCCTTTCATTAGATGCCTGCAGTGAGTAAGCCACAAATTTTATTACTGAGCCTAATACAAGCGATCTATCTCATAATAAATAAACCCTTAAAGCCACCTCTAGCAAAAACGCACTGTAAACAGTGTTACATACACCATCCTTCAAATGTTTCCTAAACTGATACTTTCATGCACTAATATTATGTAACTAATTATCATACAGTGAGTCCACACCTATCTACTGACTCCCTGTCCATCCAGGCTGCTGGGCTTATGCGGGAAGGCCCCAGGTCCTGGTCTTGGTCAGGGGAGCTCTTTGGTGGGGAGGATGCAGCATTCCCTGACAACTAACATGGCTTGATGGCCTTGCAACAGCTGGTAAGCAGGAGCATGAGGCAGGGGAAGCAAATACCTATGTATCTGAAAGCTTGCTTTTCTTCCTCTGCATTAGCTCAGAAAGGCCCGGTGATATTTCATGACACTCCATCCCACCTAGCCCATGTAACCATAGATTTCACCTTCTGCTTCCCATCTCATGATCATAATGAAATGCATTACTTTCTGCCCCTAAGTAACAATGTTCTCCCAAATAAACTTTATCATGTGACCATCAGTCTGACCCTTTTGTCTGGTATCTCCCAGCTTATCATTGCTTGCATATTCGTGAGGCCATCAACCCTAGATAACATAATAGTCTCTGTGTTCCCAGGTCTGTACTGACAGCGTCAAAACCAAATACCTTACTTCCTGGGGCTGATATTCTGGCTGAGTTTAAACCTATAAATTTCTTTTGGCTGATTTATCCTGATGTCCTGATGCGGCCGCGCGACATTTTAACAAAACTTTTTTTTTTTTATGACATCTTATTGTCTCATTCCTACTTTGGACAAACTTGCAGGCTATCGAATGTAGCCTGCCCACAGGGCAGAGTCTGGCAAACTCCCCGTGGCCTACCAAATATGCCAAATACCAGTAACAATGATGGGTCTCATTCTCCTAAAGAGCCGTGAATATAATCTCAGGGCTAGGATGAAAGAGACGTTACTGGGGCCTGCTCGAGGCAATCGACGATTAACAGGATGATGAAATGAAAAATGAAATCCTGATGTTATGTGTGGAGTTAATAAAAATTTAAAACCATTACATTCATGACCACAAAATTATGCTGAATTTTAAGGATGTTCGGTTGGATTGCTGATACATTTTAGAAAGAACTTTTATTCATCTACTAATGCATGCAAAGTTTTCTGAATATTCCCTATTCATAAATATTCCCATAAAGTTGAACCTTAAAGCCCTGTGAGCCACCACACCAGCACTAGAAGTGCCAGCCAAGGATGGCTATCTGCTCCCTTGGGGGAAGAGGAGAAGGTTCCAAAAGTCCTGAAGGCATGTGGGCAGAAATACTGGCAGCAAAGAAGTGCTGAACTAATCCAGTCCCCACCACCTGACCTGGGGCATAGTTTCCTTGCCTAGAGGAGGTGGCAAACAAACCAACAAGAGCGAGATGATTCATATCATCTTCCAGGACCAGGAAAATTAAAAATGAAATGAAATTGCATCAGTGGATGGTGACTGAAGTCCTTCTGTCCAATGTCCAATAGCCTCTGAGGCAGCAACCACCGTGCTGCCCGGGGTGGGGGTGGGGGGGGGTGGAAGAGACAGACATCCTTTCCCTGCCGGAGGGGACACAGTGCTGTAGCTTAATTCATAGTCCATTAACATTTCTGCCAAAAGCTGCTGGATTCTGAATTAGGTCTGTGTGCCTCTGGGGTCATGGCTGTTCCAGAAAGCCACTGGTGAGGGGCAACTCGTAGTCTTGGCAGGGCAGGAAGGATGTGCCAGTTCCACGCCCATCCCATGAGGCCACAGTTGCCCTGTCACCACCGGCTCACACCTGTCAGGCCCTGCTCTTGATGTTTAAAGCAAACAATTGATTTGAGAATCTATAAATTTGAAGGGAGCATAAAGGGAAAAAAAATGGAAGAACTTGTTCAAATAGACCTAAAGCATAGAGAGGCATATCTTGGTCTCAGAATGGATGAAGCTGAAAACTGAATCAGTTATTTTAAATAAAAGATACATAACTCCACCAGTAAGGAAGAGGTTAGATTGAAGAGGTAAGAACTGCTAACTACCCCATTCTGAAGAAAGAGGTTGGGGTACCAATACTGGAGCCCAAATAATACCAGTGGAGGCAAACCAAAGAGGACAGCAACAGGGAAAAGTTTGACTGAAATGGCAATAGCAAACAGAAGTGATAGACTCCACAAAGTAGCAAGAGAGAAGCAAGAACCTGTTTACAAGGGGAAATAAACTAAAATTAACATCCTATCTATCAAATAAAACCTTAATAGCAGAAAGAGAATGGAATGTTATATTTAAAGTATTGAATGAAAAGAACCAAGAATCCTTTGTCCTACTACGTTGTCACTCAGATTCAATGAGTGATATAAACATTCCCAAACATAAGAACTTAGGACACTTGTCACAACTAAACCAACCGTACTTGATATGAGATTGAATGGCCTCATAGCAAAAGCAAAGGTCAAATGGGAAAAGCAATCAAACAAACAAACAAACAAACCAAAAAATAGTAACAAATGTATTCATATTTGTAATTTATCTTCATGTCAATGGACTAAACTTTTTGATGAAAAGGTGTGGTATGGCTGGATGGACCAGAAATGAAATCCAACTATCTGCTACTTCTTTAAGATACCTTGAATTTTCATGACAAACATAGACTCAGAGGAAATAGTTGGATAAAATTGTGTAGTAATGGTAGACTGATGGTATTTGGGGTCAGACCAAATAGCATCCAAGCTAAGGGAAGTAATGATATAGGAACAGACATTAAGTACTGGTTAAGGGATCAAGAGGGTTTAATTCTTATCAGTAAGGCCCTCCCGTTGATCGTCGATTTGCTCGAGCGGGCCCAGTAACGTCTCCATTGGAGACTTTTGTTGTTACTGTGTCTGGCATATCGAATACTCTCGGTAGCTTGCCGGGCTCTCCGAGAGGGGCAGAGAAATCGAACTCGGGTCGGCCGTGTTGGCCGCTTGTAAGGCGAACGCCCTACCCGCTGTGCTATCGCTTCAGCCCCTTATCAGTAAATATGCACCAAATAAAGGGACAGCAAAGTTTATTAAGCAACTGTTAATGAAACTGAGGGGATATGTTGCTGATAGCAACATAATAACAATAAGTCTTTAGTATCCAATTCTCATCACTGGAGAGATCAATCAGATAAAACATCAGTTAGAAAACAAAAGCCCTTAATGAGGAATTGTAAGAACTGAGATTCACTAACTTATACAACCCTTCGACCTCAGTAAGCCAACTATACATTCTTCAGTGCACATGGAGATTTATGCAGGACAGACCACATGCTAGGGCACAATCTGATCAGAAAAGTAGGACTATATTAAAATCTTTTCAAATCATGATGCCAAGAAGGTAGAAATCAATCATAAATAGAATGTTGAGAAAAGCTCCAACATTTATATTGCTAAATAACTATTGGGTCAAGAGGAAATCAAAGGAAAAAAAGAGTCCTTGAAACAAATTATAATGAAGAGAACAAGCTAATAGAACTTATGGGACACAGCAAAAGCAGTTCAGGGCTGAAGTTCATAGAAATGCAAGGCTAAAGAGCTACAATCAATGATATAACTTGATAAAGTAGAAAATAACAATGGATAAATCTCAAAGAAAGGAGACAGGAAAGATAAAATTCCAGAAAAATATTATATAGAAATCAAAAAGAGAAATTCGAAGAGGTCCATAGTGCTAAAAGCCGATTTTTTGAAAGCACAAACAAGATTGATAAGTCCACAGGTAGACTCATAAAGCAAAAAGAGAGTGAGAAAAAATTTCTAAATAAACAATAATGATCAAAGGGGAGAGAGTGCAAAAGACTCTTAATTTAAAAAAACAATCATGAGTTTACTATGCCACTATGTTCGAGAACCTAAAAGTATTTTCAGAACCACACAGCCTCCCCAAATTGAATCTGGAGCAAGTAGAAAACTAGAACAGATCCATCTTAAGAAAATAAAAACAGTAATTAAAAATCTTTTCAAGGTTCTGGAGCAATAGTATACCCTGTAGGGTGCTTGTTTTGCACACATCTTACCAAGGTTCAACACTTGATACCACACACGGTCACCTCCGGAAGTGACCCCTGAGTGCAGAGTCAGGATTAAACACCAAGCACTGCCAGGTATGGCCCCAAAGCAAAATAAAATAAAAATCTTCCCAAGAGCAAAAGCCCCATTTCGGATATTTTCACTGGTCTCTGAGATAGGAAGAAATGTGAATCCTACCTAACTTAAAATTCAAATAAAACATATATTACAGAAAATGATAATTCCAGACCAATGTCCCTGATAAACATCCACTCTAAGAGCCTCAACAAAATCTTAGTGAACTGAATCTATCCTTCAATCTACATATTGAAAGGGTCATACAACAAAATCAAGTGGGGTTACGCCCAGGGAAACAGGTTTTTCAATACAGTCAAGTTAATTAACGTAACATGTCATATGAAGAAAATGAAAGATAAAAGCATGTGATTATATCAATATATGAGGAGAAAGATATTTTGAAAGAATGCACCTCAAGATAGAAAAGGCTATTTTCAACAACCCTAGAGCTAGTATTATATTCAACAGTTAATAAATGGAATTCTTCCCACTTAAGGCAGACAAAATGCAAGATGTCCACTTTCTCCATTATTATCCAACATAATTTTGGAAAATTTCACCACAGCAATTAGACAAGAAAGAGAAATAAAAATTATCTAAAATGGAAAAGAAGTCAAATTATCACTATTTTTGTAGTAACATGATAAAATCCTACCTTCTGCAGCCTCTTTTTTATTCTGGACAATGTTCAAAAGGATTGTAGCTACATTACTGTGGAACCATAAATATGTTAAAAACATTTCATATTTAACTGGACAAAATATATGATAGAGATATGGAAGGAGGATGATAATACTAATGATAGAAAAATATTTATCATTTATCACTCTATTAATGCCTATCTTATCTTCATATATGTCTATCTAAATCTATTTCTTCAGATACCTATATTATTTTCCCCCATGTCTTTCTTTTACAATATAAAATCGGTACATTGAAAATAGCTTTATCAGAAATTAAGAAGTGTAATAAGAATATATTCTCATATGTCTTCCTTTCCTTTATTGTTTTCTTTCTGAGAATCTTGAATAGTTGCAGTCTGATCGGGCCTATTTCATTATACAGGTGAGCACCAGTGTCACATTATTTTGGAAAAGAGTTGTTATTCCTACCCACTGCATTCCCCATCAATGTATATTGGTTGTCGGAGTCCTGGCCAGTTGATCCAGGTACACTGGAGTATGATTCCCCCAGAGTTGCGGACTTACTCCCTATAGGAGAGGGAGTGGGAAGGGGAGAAGCCTTTGCCCTGGTCCTCCGTGCACCACAGCCTCCAACTGCCTCAGAGAAAGAACCAGGCAGAGAGGGGAAGGCTGGTGGTCAGTCAGCAATCCGTTTATTAGTGCTCACACTGGGATTTTTATGCACACATTTGAGGAGGCATTCCACAGGTATTGTCTCATCAGGCTCAGTACAGATGTCAGTTAATGATTTACATCTCCCACTCTCGGGATGGGCATTTCAGTACAGGCAGATGTTAAACATTACATGGTGTTTACGTAATGTTTAACATCTACCTTACGTTTAACATTGGGCCCCTGTGGACGTGGCCAAACTCCTGCTTTCAGGAGCTGAAGGGAATTTGGGCTGGGTCTCGGGCTAGCTGTTGAGACCCAAATAACTGGTCACTTGCTGCTTATTCAAACATTTGATGTAGAAATTGAAATCAGTAAAGCATTCTGTTTCTGTGTTCTGTGAAATTCTCTGTGACAAGAAGCAAGAAAATGACATCTTCATTTTTAAGTAATTAATGACATTCATTAATTACTTGAGGAAGAATATGAGCTATGTCTCTCCAGTAGTATCTATGTCTTCATTTGGATCCAAACAACCTTGTCCAGTATCTTCACATACACAAACAGCTCTCACATGCTTAAATGGACAAGATTAAGGAATAGCTTTGAAGTTATACATAGTACTTTTCCTTAACCATCAATAAAGAATGTTAGAATCAAATTCCTTTGGTTAATTAAGAATGCTATAAAGCACTCAGGTGTCTTCTTTTTCTTTTTATACAATGGGATATGTAGTATTTTGATTAGGTCGGTCACTCATAGTAAAAAAATAAACTACCAGTTAGTCATCATATCTAGGTCCTCACTTTGAGTTACCTCTTTAAAAAGTTCTTCTTTTATTAAATTTTAAATTTACTTTCCCGTGGCTACTATTTCTTTTTCTAGCTTTACATTTTCATATTGCTTGCTCCAAGGAAAGCAATGACAAATGTAATTATCAGAAAATAAATTAATATAAAGCAATTTTTGATGATTGATTGCTATGTGATTTTAACCTATATAAATATAGATCAGAATCACCCAATACAATAGAATATAATGCCTACTCTCATTTACATAGACAAGTTTTCAACTCTGATATCTAAAATACATTGCATTAACTTTTATTTTGTACTTGGGTCTCATTATGGTAATAATCCTTTCCTTCCTGTCATTAATATAAAGTTTGAAATTCTTTGCTATATAGAGTTTACATATAATAGGGAAAGCCTACAACAGCAAAATTTAGTAAAGATAATGAAAACATTTTAAAGGAGAAAATCTGAATAGGCCTCTAAAGGCACAAAGTGGTTTATCCTAAGAAAGGAAATATTGAAAAGATTGACAAAACATATTATATTCAGTATATATAAGATGTTAACTCATTACATAAAGTGTATATAATCCCATATTAAGCTAGGAGCAAACATATCTTCCTTAGTATAGTAGGGAAGGCCATTAGTACCATGAGTGAGTGTCATACTCAATGTCACTTTAAAGAAGCTACTTTAATGCTATTAGGGATATTAACATTATACCAGTTATGCAACTTAGCAACTGTTTACTCCCAGTTTTTGGTTTAATTTATTGAGTTCTTATCACAATTGTAAAAAAGCTTTGCTTAGAAACTACTCCCAACAGTTCTTGGTCAACTGGGGTGGATGGCTGAATGCTCGAGCCAATGATAGGAAACTGCTCAAGCCCTTTGGGTGCTATGGACTCATATCCCTCCTGAGCATCATTCGAAAATTTATACCATGGCCTATTCCAGGTGGTTAAAAAATAATTAAAATCCACATGGAAGTGTCATATGCACAAAGGCAGCATCTCAAGTCATAGGACGTAAAGATGGGCTCTAATACCTTGTGCTAGGATATTAGTATTTTGATAAAAAATATGTAAGTTTGCCTATGTCTCATACTTGAGAAGATAAAAATTTGAAAGGATCAAGAAATCTCATGCTGAGTCATACTTATGAACAATCTCCAGCCCTATGTAAAGTTCTTTCCATGATCTAAAGACTCATAAATAGGTCTCAAAAATGACCAACAAATTGCAGAAATTCTTCTGGACCCCGTGGAGTTTGAGTCATCTGGGATACCCTGGAGGGTGGTGGCCGGGCCCGCACCCGCTCAAATAGAGCCCTGGCAGCCCAAAATCTCCACACTCCACAATCACCGCCATGCTCAGCCAGACCCCAGTACTCGGGACAAACCTCATTCAGAAATTAATTTGTTGAAAACTCAGTGATTCGGAATTTGTAACTAAAATCCCGAAGCTTTCAGAGTTGGGGATGGGCTACCTCCCCCATTCCCTGTACTTCTGTAAGCCCTTGCAGTCACACACATGCCTCAAAACATCACCCAGTTAAAAATTTAACTCCAGCTGTATCACCCAATAAAAATTTTGGACGTTCTGGAGCATGTGGCTGCTATACTTCAAACTCTACAAATTAATAAACCAGGAGAAACATACCAGATTGGATTGGATGCAATGTAGAAGGCATCCAATCTCAATTAACAAAATACGGCAGTGCTCAGTGAGAGAGTAGAGAATACAGTGGTGCTCAGTGAAAGAGTGGATAATATAGTGGTGCTCTGTAAGATAACATTGGTTTGCCCTTTTTCCCTGTCTGCAGGGAGTTTGTGTTTGTTGATTGCTCCCCAACCTGTCAATTATCTTTGCCTCCTGATCAGACTCTGACTTGGAAATATTGTCTTTCTCATCTCCTTAATGTCCTTTGCATGGTTAGCTATTTCAGAACAATAGCTTTTTGTATGTACACAGGAAGACAGTTAAAAAGATAAGCCTATGGCTTGGGAGTTGATTGACTCCAAATAATATTACGTCCTGGATGTATACTTTCTCGACTTAAGCCTCTATTGCCCTTACTTCCTAGATTCCCAAAAGCAGGGTCCTGATGAGGGACTGGAGGGACCTAGGGCAAGTGGTAAGCTATGAGCTACCCTGGCATCTAAAAAGTCCTGGCCAAAGTGCCCTGATGCTTAACTATAAGGTAAAAGCTTGGTCATGGACAAATTCTGTCATGATCCAAAAGTAATAACTAGACTTGGACCCTGCTGGGGTTAGGAATGATTAATCTGGCCTGAACACTGTAATCTGAGTCTCGTGAGATGTCCCCAGAAGAGTAACCTTATAAGCCTGAATGTATCTATTACTGTGTCTATATGGAATGGTAAATATTAGGAAGTAGAACTAAAGATGTTAATTAAGTTGCAGGTCTAAAGAGAGGAGAAACACACCTTAAAAGCTGTTTTGCCCTTATGGGCTGCAGGTGGTCGGGAAGATTGAAAAAAATATTTTGGTTTGTGCTTCCCATGGGGAGATGTGGTTGGGAAGGCCTGGTGAGAGGATAGAAAAGGGTGGCTATGGGGTTTGATGGATGGGTGGATTGATTGAAGGTTGCAGCAGGAGAATTGAAGGAAAGAAGAGAGAAAGCAGAGAGAGAGAGAGAAAGAGAGAGAGGAGACAGATACAGTGGGAGTAAAGAATTGTGCAGTTAGAGAAAGAGAGAGAGAGAGAGAGAGGGTTGGAGAGAGCTGGGAGAGGAGAGATTGAATGAATAGCAACTAATCAGCAACCAGCTTGGCTCTTATTCTTCCTTTTTCCATCCAAGGAAACAGCTGTTCCGGGTGGAGAAGTGACTTAGAACACCAAATGTTCCAGTATCATGCTGTTATAGACTCGAATCCATAAGGTACATTGAAGACAAAGTTGGCAAAACTCTTCATGACATTGAAGCTAACAGTATCTTCAAAGATGACACGTCACTGGCCAAGCAAATGAAAGCAGAGACAGACAGATGGGACTATCATAAACTAAGAAGCTTCTGTACCTCAAAAGAAACAGTGACCAAAATACAATGACAGTATACAGAATGGGAAAGGATATTCACCAATTCCCATCGGATAAGGGATTGATATCAAGAATATACAAAGAATTGGTTGAACTCCTCAAGAAGAAAACATCCAACCCCATCAAAAAAATGGGGCGACGAAATGAACATAAACTTTCTCAAAGAAGAAATCCGAATGGCTGAAAGGCACAATAGAAAATGTTCTACATCATTAATCATCAGGGAGATGAAGATCAAAACAACAATGAGATATCATTTCACACCACAGAGACTGACCCCTATCCAAAAGAACAAAAGCAATCGGTCCTGGTGCGGATGTGGCAAGAAAGGGACCCTCCTTCACTGCTGGTGGGAATGCCGACTGGTTCAGTCCTTTTGGAAAACAGTATGTATGATTCTCAAAAAAATTAGAAATCGAGCTCCCATTTGACCCAGAAATACCACTCCTGGGAATATATCCCAAAAAGGTATAATTTAAGTGACATCTGAACTTGTTTGTTCATTGCAGCACTCTTTACAATAGCCAGAATCTGGAAAAAACTCGAGTGTCCGAGAACAGATGACTGGTTAAAAACAACTTTGGTAAACCTACACCTACACGTGGTTCTACATGGAAAGTATCATTCTAACTGAAATGAGCCAGAAAGGGAGGAACAGACATAGAGGGACAGACATAGAGAGACTGCACTCATCTGGGGAATATTAAGTCACAGAATGGGAGACGAACACTCAAGAATAGTAGAGATAAGTACCAGGAGGTCTGCTCCATGGCTTGGAAGCTGGCAGCACATGCTGGGGGAAAAGGCGGCTCAGATAGAGAAGGGAACACCAAGTAAAGGATGGTTGGAGGATCCGCTTGGGATGCGAGATGCATGTTTCAAGTAGACTATAGCCCGAACACAATCGTCACTCAATACCTCTATTGCAAACCACAACAACCTAAAGGAAAGAGAGAGCAAAAGGGAATGCCCTGCCACTGAGGCACGGTTGGGTGGGGGGTGGGAGGACTACTGGGATCATTGGTGGTCCAGAATGGGCACTGGTGGAGGGATGGATACTCGATCATTGTATAACTGAAACCCAAGCATGAAAGTTTGTAAGTCTACAACTGTACCTCATGGTGTTTCACTAATTAATTAAATAAATAAATAAATGTAAAAATGAAAAGAAAAAAAAGAGCACCAAATGAGGGTGGTGAGAGAAAGCCACCCAGAGAGCCAGAGACCATCCTTTCACATATAATCTCAGTTTGCGTGAGGGGCCTACACAGCCCGAGAGCAGGATTTACACAGCTCTGTGCGCTAGAGTGGGGTATTTTCACAGCTCTGAGCGAGAGTGTGATTGTTTAACAGTGCTCAAGTCCCAAGGTATAGCAGCAGATAGAGACCCCAGCAGAGCTCAGGGCTGGCCAGAGTCACACTTGGGAGCAGTTTGGGTCTGAGGGCTACACACAGAAGTTCTGGGGTAGGTGATTGTGGTGTCAGGGGTCAAACCTGGGTTTCTATCTACTCAGCAATTTTTTAATTCTCTTTTAATTTTTAGGTGATTTTAATTCCTCTTCATTCTTTTAATTTTACTTTAAAGGAGTCCAGAGTTACCTTGATTAGTCCTCAACCTGGATATTGATGGTGGTATTTGCATTGCTTAAAATTAGTTAATTCTTCTTTTATCCAAGACTTAAAAAAATAGTTTTTTAGTTGAAGGGTCCATATGAAGTTTTATTTGCCTTAGTAAATTCAAGTTTCACAATTTGTAATCATAGAAATTTTCATAAATTTCTTCTTTAGGAGAGTGATTAATATCATTTTTTTTGTCTAATAATGACTATATTTTGTAAGTGGGTACATGACATACAGCTTCTATTATCAGGCTGTAAACTTCACAGAGATTCATAATGTTATTTTTGATAATGCTTTTTAAATATTCTTTGTCTGTTTTTGTTACTTCTTACAGGATCTATCATTCATATCAATTTATGTGTGTTTATGTTATTTAACATTGTATTTCATAATACTTTTTAAATGGGTTTGTTTTCTGAGTTCCAATGTTCAAATACCAATAATTTCTAATAAGGAGTGGGTATTTTTGCTCTTTATTATTATATTTATTACTTTGAAACATATTTTTTCTGAAACCAGAATTGTAACCTGCTTTTTTTCCCCATTTTCTTGGTAAACATTTTGTATTTACTATTCCTTCATTTTAACCATTCTTAGTCATTTTACTATTACCTGTGTCTTCTATATGTAGTTATTGGTGTTATTTTGCAAATCATATAGTCCATATTTTTATTTGAATCGGTAAGTTAAGGACATTCAAGTTTATAATTATACTTTGCTTCTTCTCTGTTTCATCACACATTATATCTATCACAACATGTAATATCATGTTTCTTTTTGTAACTTATTTTATATTCAGTCATCATGATTTCCAAAATCAATCATAGTTGAGTTTCAGATGCAATTTTCCAATACCAGTCCTGTCATGGGTGTCAGTCAGCTTCTCTCCACCAATGCTCCCCTCTTCCTTCCCACTCCACCCTCACCAGTCTGCCTTCTGACAAGCACATTTTTCAGTTTTGTTGTTATAGTTTGGATCTCCTGTTTTCATTTTGTTGGTGCTACAGTTCAGATAAATAATTACATGACACCGCTTCACACTGTGCTTGTTACTCTAACTCCATCAATCTTTCCTTGCTTTGCCCCCTTCAGTTTATTTCCTTCTTTCTCCTTAGATCTAGTTCAGGTTCCACGTAATCTAGGTATCCTTGCCTTGTTTTCTCTTGTCCTGTTATTCAATATACCACAGATAACTGAGCTTGTCCAATGTTTTTCTTTCTTCTGATTTTGCTTAACATGAGAGCATAATTTCATTAATCCACTCATCTGTTTCTGGACACCTGGATTGATTCCATACCCTCTCTACATGCTAAGTGCTGCAATGAGTGATAGTGTGCACATGCCCTTTGGAATGGATGTTTTTGTGTTCCTACCTTGGACAAACTGGCAGGTTACCGAATGTAGCCTGCCCACACGGCAGTCTGGCAAACTCCCCGTGGAGTACCCAATATGCCAAATACCAGTAACAATGATGGGTCTCATTCTCCTAAAGAGCCTTGAATATAATATCAGGGCTAGGATGAAGGAGATGTTACTGGGGCCTGCTTGAGGCAATCGACGAATAACAGGATATTTGTGATTTTGTGATTTGTTTTTGTGTCCTAGGGGTATATATCAAGGAATGGAATTGCTGGGTCGTAACTCTTTTCTTTTCTGAGATTTCTCCATGCTGTTTTCCACTGGGGTTGAACCAGACAGTACCACCAGCAGTGAAGGAAGGGTCCTCTTTCTCCACATAATTTCCAACATGATTGCTCCCAGTTTTTCTTTTTGACATATGCCATTCTCACTTGTGTAAGATGATACTTCATTGTCCTCTTGTTTTGAATTTCTCTGATGATAATTCATAATGAGCATTTTTCATTTTCGCCATCTGAATTTGTCAGAGAAGTGTCTGTTCAGTTCCTCTCTTCCCATTTTTGATAGGGTTCTATATGTTTATTTTTATATATTCTTTATATATCTTGGATATTAAAGTTTTATCAGACGTGTTGAGTACAAGTATTTTCTTCCATTCAGTTGGGTGTTTTTAGTTTCAGCCTATGTTTTGCATTATTTTTTGCCATACAGATACTCTTTAATTTGATGTAGTCCCATTTGTTGGGCTGTGTTTCTGTTTCCTTTGCCTAATGGTACAGTGTCATCAAAAACACCTTTGAGGTCCATGTCTTGGAGTGTTCTAGCAGTTTTCCTCAATGCCTCAAAGTACTTTATGGATTATTGACTCATTACCTTGAAATTACTTTGTGTGAAATGTGGATCTAGCTTCACATTTTTTTACATGTGGGTATACAGTTTTCCCAACAATATTTGTAGAAGAGGCTACCTTTACTCCACTTCAGGAATCCTTGTCAAACATTAGTTGACCATAGATCTGGGTATTTGTCTAAGGGTACTTCATTGTAACCAACTGGCCAGAGTCTTTTCTTATTCCATTATCATGCTGTTTTGATCACTATAGCTTTTTATAAACATATAAAACTATATTTTTAGGTTTCAATCACTATAGTTCTAGATTAATAGTGAGATATCTCTCATTTTATTATTTCGTAGTATGGCTGTGGCTATTAGATTCCATATAAAATTTGTCATTGATCTATATCCTTGAATAATGTCATCTGAATTTGAATGGGTGTTGTACTGAATAAAATCACTGTCCTCCTGTTGTTCATCGATTTGCTTGAGCGGTCCCAGTAACGTCTCCATTGTAAGACTTGTTGTTACTGTCTTTGGCATATTGAATACGTCATGGGTAGCTTGCCAGGCTTTGCTGTGGGGGCAAGATACTCTTGGTAGCTTGCTGGGCTCTCCGAAAGGGGCAGAGGAATTGAACCCAGGTCAGCCAGGTTGGTTGTGTGCAAGGCAAATGCCCTACCTGCTGTGCTATCTCTCTGGCCCCTGTACTGAATTACTTAAGAAAGAAATAGAATATATTCCCAGGAAATGGAAAAAATATTCCATGTTCATTATTGGAAGAATTAATGATGTCAAAATTATTAGGATGATCATTTTGACATCATTAATTCTTTGAATAATGAACATGGAATATTTTTCCATTTCCTAGGAATGTAATCTATTTCTTTCTTAAGTAATTTATAGTTTTCAAGAAACAGATCTCTCACATCTTTCAATAAGTTGATTCCTGAGTACTTGATAGGTTTGGACATTATTTTGAGTGGAGCACATATTCTGATCTCTTTCTCTTCTGAGTCATTATTTGCATGTAACAATGTGACGAACTTCTGTGTATTGACTTTGTAGTCAGCTACTTTGCTATACTGATTTGTTGCTTTTAACAACCTTTTAGTAGACTCTCTGTGTCATCTATGTTATCATCACGCTAAGAACAGTGATAACATGACTTCCTCCTTTCCAATTTGTATCCAATTGATTTTGCTATTTTGTCTGATTTCTTTTGCTAGGACTTCTAATACTATATTGAAAAAATATTGGCTTATATATCATTGGACTCATTTGTTTTTCTTCTCCAGATATTTGAGATATGTATTTAGGTTGTTGATTTAAACTTTTTCTTTTTCTCTAATGTAATTTGAATTGCCATGAATTTCTTCCAGGTATAATTTTCCTGTGTCTCATATATTTTGAAACCTTGTTTCTTCGTTAACATTACTGAGAAATCTTTTTATTTCTTATTTAACTCCCTCTTTGATCCAATAGCTATTTAGTAATTTGTTGTTCAGTCCTGAGGTATTAGAGTTTCTCTCCATCTTCTTCTTGGTTAATTTTTGTCTCCATGTCATTGCAGTCTGATAGAGTGCTTGATATGATTTTATATTTGTGAAGTTATGTAAGTTGGTTTATGCCCTGATATGTAATCTATCATAGACAATTTCCATATGCAATAGAGAAGTTGTTTTGAAGAAGAAATGTTCATACTTTTGACAAGGAAAGTATGACAGTCCCTGCTATTTTCTTTGTTTACTGTATAAATTCTTTGCTGTGTGGGGGAGATACTATTGGTAGCTTGCTGGCCTGGCAAGCTCCCTGTGACATATTCGATATGCCAAACACAGTAACAACAACTTTCACAATGGAGACCTTACTGGGCCCACTCGAGCAAATCAGCAAATCGATGAACAATGGGAGGACAGTGACAGTGACTGTGACTGTATAAATTCTTTAGGGAGCGGCCAGGGAGAGGTCCAAAGGCTCTCCCCCGGCCTCCTGCAATTCGGGGTGGGCCTGGGTAGCTCGTGCAGCCAGAGCATCCTGGCCCATGGGGCCGACAGTGGACAAAACGAGGGACAAGCCAGTTGATTGATCAGATGCCGCTTATTCCATTCTCCTCACGCTCCTGCCCCAGTCTCTCTGGACCTCCCATTTCAATCTCAGACTGCCCCTCATTCCTGTCTCCTTCTGTCTCTTCCACTAATCTCTCCATGCTCTATCTTGCAGCCTGGGCTCACCTCTCTCTCTCTCTCTCTCTCTCTCTCTCTCTCTCTCTCTCTCTCTCTCTCTCCATGTGCTTGCTCCTGTATTTTTCTTCTGCATTCTTCTCTCTCTGTGCCCCTTGCTAGCCTCTCATGGTCCATCTTTCAGCCCTGCTCTCTCTCTCACTCTCCAGTTCTCTTTCCTCTCCAATTCCCCAGCACTCTGGGCCCACACTGCCCCTAGTCAGGTAGCAAAATCAACATAATAAAGCCCTTCCTGAGGGCACACCAAGTTCAAAGGGAATACCACCTAAAAGGTATTCCAAAGCCCTCCTGACTGCCCAAGGGCAAAATATCAACTAAGATGTTTTTCTCCTTTCCTCAATCTAATAACTTTATCAACATCTCAATACTAGTTATTTTTGTATGGAGACAGTAAGAGATAACATTGAGACTTGTAGGGCAGGTCTCCTGGGAACATCTTGCCACAGACCCAAACTACAGCACTCAGGCCAGATTAATCATTTCTAACCCTAGAAGGGTCTGTATCTAGTTATTACTTTTTGGATCATGACAGCATTTGTCCATGACCAAGTGCCAAGCATTATGGCACTCTGGCCAGGCCCATCTAGATGCCAGGGTAGCACATAGCTTACCACTTGCCCTAGTTTCATCCAGTCCTTCCTCAGGACCCTACTTTTTGGGGCACTAGGAAGTAAGGGCAGATGAGGCTTAGATGAGAGAACAGATGCCCAGGACTGAGAGTCATATTACAAAAGCATAGCATATACTATTTTCTTGTGTCCATACAAAAAGGACATTGCTCTGAATAAACTATGCAAAGGACTTAGGGAGAAGAGAAAAACAATACTTACAAGTCAACAGAACACAAAGAAAGAAGTTACAAATAAACACAGAGGAACTGAAGTACTGTGATGGGAATAACCTAATAAACCTAAACTTCCTGAGGCTATGCAGGAAGGAAAAAACAGTGTTATTCTACAGTTTACCATTGACTTGTATGATTGTTTTCCACACTTTCACTTTTAGGGTCGATCCTGTAATTTTGGATGGGTTTCTGGTAAGAAGCAGGTAGATTGATTTTCCCCGCTAATCTATCCAGCCACTCTATGCCTTTTCATAGGGAAGTTTCGTCCATTGACATTCAGGAATATAATTTTTTTGTTTGTGTTTCTCTTTTTTATTGAATCACTATGAGTAAAGTTGTTTATTATTGGGTTTCAGTCATACAATATTCCATCAGGGATATTATTAATACCAGAAGATGTGTTGCCATTTTACTATGTGTCATTATTTTATCTACAATTGGATATGTGGTTTATATAAGTGGCCTTTCAATACTTTGGTCAGGACTGGTTTATTTATCACAAATGTTGCCAGCTTTTATTTGCCGGAGAATGTTTTTATTCCTTTCTCCACGTAAATGAGACTCTAGGTTGAACTCTAGGTTGAAAGTTTTATTTAGTCATTACTTTGAATATACCATTCTACTCCTTTCTCACTTGAAAAGTATGGAAGATCTGTTGTGATTCTTATGCTTTAAAAATCTATCCCTATTTTTAGCCCTCGTGACAAGTTTGTATCTTGTGTTGTTCAGTTTGAGTATGTTATGCTTGGTACTCATTAGCCCTCTTGAACCTGTGCAGAAGAATCTCTCCAAAGAGCGAGGAAGGAAGTCCTCAGCTATTATCTCTCCCATCAATTGCTCTTCCCCTTTCAATTTCTGTTCAGCTTTTGGAACTCCTATAATTAAGAGATTATTTATCATTCTTTTATTCATTAAGTACCTTACATTACCTTCCATTCCTTTCTTTTCTTTTCTTTTCTTTTCTTTTCTACTCCCTTATCAATGTTGGCTTATATTTTGTCTTCAAGTTTGTTTATACAGTTGTCTGCACGTGAAATTCTGCTATTATGTTGTATTCTTTAGCTTCTTCAATTCAGTTTGTAAAAATATCGTTCATACTATGAATTAATTATCCTTTTAGTTAGTTAAATTTCTTTTCAAATGATTGCTTAATTTCTATAGCCAATGCAGTGAGTGTTGTTTTGAGGTCTTCATCGAGAGGCTTGAAAGTTTTCGTGAGGGGCAGTGTACGGAGCAAGCAGCCATAGTGAACTGGAAGACCTGTTCTCGGCTAAGGTGTCCACATGTGCACCTAGGTCAGAGGGGAATCCTACGGTTTTAGAAGTGTGCTGGAGGTAGAACTTTAAGCCAGGACTGGCACCAATAAGGTCCCTACCCTACATGTACAGTGATGGCAGGGTGGGGGCATGACCTCCCCAAACTTACCAAAATAATGGTGAACACTAGAATCTGGACAAGCCTAATATAAAAGAACACATCCCCTGAAGCTGCACTAGCGGCACCACATAAGTCACAGAGGAGCACCAAAGAGGAAGGGGAAAAAGGAGGCCACCATAGACTGAACTCATTCAGAATCCTCTTTCACAGCGAGACATGGATACTGAAAGAGAGTTGGAGGGACCCACCTCCATACTATCAAAGCAATAGAAGAAACTGTGAAAATCCACCATGGGAGTGGATGCAGAAAAGAGTCAAGAAGGCTCAAAAGGGAATACCTACAATCTCTCAGATAAAAAATTCAGAAATGAAATGTTGAGAATGTTCAATAAGCTCAAAGAAATGGGGGAATGAATGTCCAGTAAATTAAAGGAGGATATGAGAGAAACAGTGGAATGGACAGCAAATAAAGTGCAGGAAGAAATGAGAGCAGAAATAAGAAAGCTACAAACAGAAGTGTCACTAATAAAGGATTCAGTGGATGTCATTACAAATTCAGTGGGTGCCCTCAAGAGTAGAATGAGAACAGCCAAAGACAGAAGCAGTGATGAGCTGCAAACAGCACACAGTCAACAACAAACAACAGAAAAAGACTGTTCAAAATAGCTCAAGGATGAATAAGAGACCTAGGGGATGAATTCACAATGAAAAACACAAGAATCACCAAAGTACCAGAAGGAGGCAACCCCAATGAAGTAGTAGCAGTTCAATATATCATTGCTGAGAAGTTCTCAGAGCTGGAGAATGCAGGCATTCAGATCCAAGAAACCCAAAGGGTACCAGATAAAAAAGACCCTAATAAAAAGATTTATAGACATATTATAATCAGAATGACTAAAACCACAGATTGAGACAAAATACTGTAAGAAGCAAAGTCAAAGAAGGAAATCATATACAAAGATTTACAGCAGACTTATCGGCTCGGGTCGGCCATGTTGGCCGCTTGTAAGGCGAACGCCCTACCCGCTGTGCTATCGCTCAGCGATAGCACAGCGGTAGGGCGTTCGCCTTGCACGCAGCCACCATGGCCGACCCGAGTTCGATTCCTCCGCCCCTCTCGGAGAGCCCGGCAAGCTACCGAGAGTATTCGATATGCCAGACACAGTAACAACAAAGTCTCCAATGGAGACGTTACTGGGCCCGCTCGAGCAAATCGACGAACAACGGGAGGGCCTTTACCTTTACAGCAGACTTATAAGAGGAAACTGTCCAAGCCAGAAGACTGTGGTAGGATATAGTGAAAAAACTCCATGAAATGTATGCCCCACCAAGAATATTTTATCTGGCTATACTGTCACTCAGACTCAAATGAACAAGATACTATTTCATGGTAAACAATAGGTCAGGAATTTCATAGACTCAGAATAAACCTTGGCAGAAGGACTGAAGGGGCTACTGTAAGACAAGACAAACCAATACAAGCAAAACAAACCTCTACAAAAAGAAGGCACAAAATCCTATGACAATAATCTCTCTCAATATCAATGTTCTAAATGCACCAATTAAGAGACACAGAGTAGCAAAATGGATTTAAAATTTGAATCCAACATTCTGTTGCCTACAAGAAACATATCTGAACAGTCAGAGAAACCACAGATTCAGGTCGAAGGAATGGAAAACAATTTTCTTTTTCTTTTTTTTAAAATATTTTTTATTAGTGAAACACCATGAGGTACAAACTTTAGTACTTGCGTTCCAGCTTCACAATGATCAATTATCCATTCCTCCACCAGGGCTCATTCCCCACCACCAATGATCCCAGTATCCCCACCACCACCCCCATCCCATTCCCCCACTACCCGACCAAGTCTCTGTGGCAGGGAATTCCCTTTTGCTATCATTCTCCTTTTGGATGTTTGCAATAGAGATATTGAGTGGCTACCATGTTTGGTCCATAGTCCACTTTTAGCCAGCATCTCCCATCCCAAGCAGACCCTCCTAGTACCATTTACGTGGCGGTCCCTTCTCTATCTGAGCTGCCTTTTCCTCAGCGTGCAAGGCCGGCTTTTAGGCTGTGGAGTAATCCTTCTGGTATTTATCTCTACTGTTCTTGGATGTTTGTCTCCCATTCTGTTACCTTATATTCCACAAATGAATGCAATCTTTCTATGTCTGTCCCTCTCTTTCTGAATCACTTCACTCAATATGATACCTTCCATGTTGAACCACCTATACGCAAATTTCATGACTTCATCTTTTCTAACTGATGCATAGTATTCCATTGTGTAGATGTACCAAAGTTTTCTTAACCAGTTATCTGTTCTCAGGATTTTTTCCAGATTTTGGCTATTGTAAACAGTGCTGCAATGAACATATAAGTGCAAATGTCAATTCTACTATACCTTTTTGCATCTCCAGGGTATATTCTCAAAAGTGATAGTGCTGGGTCAAATGGGAGCTAAATTTCTAATTATTTTTATTTGGTTCTCCATGTCAGTGCGTGATTAACTTCTATCTTCAGTGCATCATGGTCTGAAAAGACAGTTGATACAATTTCTATGTTCCTGATTCTATTGAGGTATGTTCTGTGACCCAGCATGTGATCTATTTTGGAAAGTGATCCATGTGCACTGGAAAAAATGTGTATTCTTGCTTTTTGAGAAGCAGAGCCCTGTATAGATCTACTAGCCCTCTCTCTTCTATCTCTTCCTTCAAAGCCAATGTTTCCTTGCTGAGTTTTAATCTTGTTAATCTATCTAGAGGTGATAGGGCAATGTTGAAGTCTCCAACTACTATTGTGTTGTTAGCAATGCCCTTGTTAAAATCTGTTAACAGTTGCTTTAAGTGCTTAGCTGGTCCCTCATTAGGTGCATACTGATTTAGGAGTGTGATTTCTTTCAACTGTACATATCCCTTGATTAGCAAAAAATGGCCTTCACTGTCCCTTTTAGTCTTTTTCCACCTGAAATCTGTTTTTGGATACTAGTATGGCCATCCTGGCTTCTTTGAGGGAGATTTTTGCTGGTAGGATCGTTTTCCATCTTTTTACTTTGAGTCTGTGTTTGATCTAACTGTTCTGATGTGTTTCTTGTAGGCAGCAGAATGTTGGGGTTAGTTTCCAAATCCGTTTTTCCACTGTGTCTCCTAATTGGTTCATTTGGACCATTGATATTGAGGGAGATAATTGTCATAGGGTTTTGTGCCATCTTTATGTAGGGGTTTGTTGTGTTTGTGGGTTTTTTTTTCTTACAGTAGCTTCTTTAGTTCTTCTTTTAAGTTTGGTTTTGAGTCTATGATGTTCCTGAGCTGTTGTTTACCCATGAAATAGTGTATCATTCCTTGAGTTTGAGTGAGAGTTTAGCCATATAAAGTATTCTTGGTGAGGTGTTCATTTCATGAGTTTTTTTCCACTATATCCCACCATTGTCTTGAGGCTTGGAGAGTTTCCTCTGATAGGTCTGCTATAAATCTAAGGGGAGCTCCTTTGTATGTGATTTCCATCTTTGACCTTGCTGCTTGCATCATTGTGTCTCTATCCATGGCATCCATCATGCTGACTATGATATGTCTTGGAGTCCTTTTTCTAGGGTCTTTTTTTGATGGCACTCTTTGGGCTCCTTGAATCTGGATGCCTGTGTTGTCCAACTCTGGGAACTTTTCAGCAATGATATTTTTAACTGTGGCTTTTTCATTGAGATTGTCTTCCTGTCATTCTGGTACTTCAATGATTCTAATGTTTTTCCTCTTGAAATCATCCCGTAGGTCTCTGATTCACCTTAGAGTTATTTTGAGGTCTTTTTTCATTGTTGTTGCCTGTAAGCTTCCTGCAGTTCATCTTCAAGCATGCTGATTCAGTCTTTGGATGTAGCCATTCTAGTATTGAGGGCACCCACTGAGTTTTTAATTTCATCTACTGAGTCCTTTATTTGTGACACTTCATTTTGTGGCTTTTTAATTTCTACTCTCATTTTTTCTGAACTCCGGGCTCAACAGACCCGGGAACAGAGATCCTCTGCCTGCTCCCAGCAGCCCGGCAGACCTCCATTACCTCCACTACCTCCACTACCCAGCCACAGACACACTTCAGGAAGCTTTCTGAACACTCAGGCTGAAACTCCTGCATGAGTGAAGCCCCTCAGAGCAAGTGAAGTGGAGCTCTGTGACCTTGGACTCCAGACTCAATGGACCCGGGAACAGAGGTCCTCTACCTGCTCCCAGCAGCCTGGCAGACCTCCATTACCTTCACTACCTCCACTACACAGCCACAGACACGCTCCAGGACACTTTTTGGATCTGGCCACGCAACATATCATAAAACACTTAATACAAGATTACCACACCATATTTGATTCTGTTGAAATATGTTTTGAAACATGGACAATTAGAGGCCACCCTAAAAGCCTATATCCCTCTCAGAGAGCCTGGCAAGCTACCAACAGTGTTCTGCCCATACGGCAGAGCCTGGCAAGCTATTCATGGTATATTTGATATGCCAAAACCAGTAAATACAATGAGTCTCATTCCCCTGACCCTGAAAGAGCCACCGATATGGTAGTGTCAAAAAGGATGAGGAAGGAGAGGCTGATAAAATCTCAGGGCCGACCTAAGCTAACAAAATGAAGAAGGACAAAAATTACAGTCTGTACTTTCAATGCAAGTAAGCTGGCATTGGATGCATCCATCGAGGAGCTGATGGAGCAAGTGTGAAAGATCAAGTATGTCATCAATGGTCTGACCAAGACAAGAAGGCATCAATCACATCACTCCATTTTCGACACTGGGGAAGAACTTTTCCTGGGAACATGTGACAAAAGAGGCGTTGGTGATGTCGGCGTTCTTGTAAACATGAACTTGGCGATAAACATTGATTCATTTGAATGCCTAACAACCTGAATCAGATGATTACACTTGAATAGATGTGGCTCACTGCCAGAAGTCTCTATCTTCGTTGTCTACACACCAACATCCAATTATGATGAAGGAGAAATTGAGAAGTTCTACATGGAGCTGGAGAAGTTCTATAAAGAAGATCACACCTTCTACAAGATCATTGTCAGTGATTTTAATGCCAAGATAGGACTAAGAAGATCAGTCGAAGAACTCCACATCGGGACCCATGGCCTAGCATGGAACGAACAGGGTGAGAGACTGTCTGAGTTCATCATGTTGACCAAGACCATACATGGTAACTCACAATTCCAGAAGGCTGAATCTAAATGTTGGACATGGGAGTAACCAAGTGGAGGGTTTCACAACAAAATTGACCACATCATATTCAATCGACGGTCTTGCCTGACTGATGTCGCTGTTGTCCAAAAATTCCAAAAGGGATCGGACCACCGTCTCCTTCATGCAAAATTCTACTTCACAGAGCGGGGAGAAAGGACTGAAAAGTTTAAGAAGAGAACTACCAGAACGACCACCAACTGGGAGCTCTTTGGCACTATTGTGGCAACATGGGAAGATGCTGTCATTGACAACATTGATGAGGAATACATTCGACTGGTTCAGCACCTCCATGATTGTGCAAAGATGCCGAGAAAGTGATAGCCACAAAAAAAGCCTATCTTTGAGAACTGTTGAGCTGATTCTCCAACGTGGCTTGGCGCAAGCCTCAGACAACCACAAGTGAACGTCTGAGCTCACAATGCAGTGCAGAGAAGCAATAAAGGAAGACCTCAAGGAGAGAAGAGCAGCAGTGCTGGCAGATGTGGCAGAAGCTGGGAAAAGCATTCGCAACGCCTGCCTTTTCTTCACCATCTATAAGACCAAGATGGCTGCCCTCTGACTTCCTGATGGTTCTATCACATATTCCAGAAGGGCAATGGAGAAGATTATTTGTGACTTCTACTTGGATCTCTTCGATAGCCACGTCCACAAACCAAATTCAACAGGATGGATATGTCATTCCCAAAGTTCTCCCTTCCAAAATATGACACGCTATTTTGTCAGTAAAGAAGCGAACAGCATCCGGCCCAGACAAGGTCAGACATAAGCATCTGAAGAACTGCCGTCAGTACTCATTAATACACTGGCTCGGCTCTTCACATGCTACCTGTCTGAATGCAAGATTCTGTCCCAATGGAAAACTATCAGGACTGTACTGCTGTACAAGAAGGGAGACATCCACAATATTGGCAACTATTGCCCGATCTGTCTGTTGTCTGTCATCTACAAGATGTTCACTTGAGTCATCCTGAATAGGATTGGCAGAACACTAGATAAAGGACAACCATTTAAGCAAGCCAGTTTCCAAAAAGGATTCAGCACCATCGACCATATCCACACGATAACCAAGCTCATTGAGGTTTCTCGGGAGTTCAAGATGCCACTCTGTCTAACGTTCATTGATTTAAAGAGGGCCTTTGATTCTGTGGAGACTGAAGCAGTCATCGAGGCTAAGTCAAACAGGGTGTTCAAACTCAATACATCAGAATCCTCCATGAGCTGTATTGCAAATTCATTACCAGGATTCCACCATTCTACAGGGAGTTGATCATTAAGTCAAGAGAGGGGTTCGGCAGGGTTATACCATTTCACTGAAACTCTTCAGTGACACTCTTGAGAACATCATGCAATGACTGAAATGGGAAAGAATGGGAGTGAAGATAGATGGTCAGCAACTACACCACCTCTGCTTCGTTGATGACATCATTCTTATAACACCAATCATCAGCCAAGCAGCACACATGCTGACTGACTTTGACCGTGAATGTGGAAAGGTTGGACTACAGCTGAATCTCATGAAGACAATGTTTATGAGAAACGGTCTCATTCCTGATGTTCCATTCATTCTCAATGGGAAGAACATCTCCAAATGCAACAGTTATGTGAATCTAGGTCGAGAAGTCAACATAATGAATGACCTGGCACCTGCGTTGTGCAGGAGGAAGAGAGCGGCTTGGAATGCCTTCAAGACCACTGAAGAAATAGCTAAGAGGATGAAGAATCTCTGGCTTAGGGCACATCTCTTCGATTCCACTGTTCTTCCTGCATTAACTTATGCCTCAGAGACCGGGCCCTACGAAAACAGGATGAAGAACACTATTCGGGTCTCCCAAAGAGGAATCAAAAGAGCTATGCTTGGAGTATCACGCTTCACTCAAATGAGAGAATCCAAAATTCCGAACTCTGTTGGCAGTCAAGAATCAGGGACGCTGTCTCATTTGCCAAGATGTCGAAAATCAGGTGGGCTGGACACCTAATGAGATTTGGAGACGACTGCTAGACTAGAGCCATTACCGACTGGATTCCACAGGACATCAAAAGATTGTGTGGCCGCCCACCTATGAGATGGTCAGACTTCTTCGTCAAGAGCCTGAACAATCAGTTTGAGGCTGTATGTGTTCTTAGAGTGAGCAGATGCCATTGGGCTACATTAGCACACGACAGGGATGAATGAAAATGTTACTGGCGCCCGTTCAAGCAAATTGATGAGTAAGGGATGTCAAGTGATCAAGTAAGCAAGTGATTTTTTTCCTGCATTTTCCTGACTGCCCTTTCCACTGTTTCCTGCGAGTCCTCCTTTAATTTATTGCATGTCTGTTTCATTGTTTCTTTGCGTTTATTGAACATCTTCAACATTTTGCCTCTGAAATCTTTATCGGGAGATTGTTTTCGTGGGTAATGCTTGTTGAGGCATCTGGACCCTTTTCATCATCGTCTCCTCATGCTGGGGATTCTCGCTGTTTCTTCGTGTTTTTGTAGTAGTATGGAGGAGGGACCTTCCAGAAGACTATCAGTAATCCCTTCTAGTTGCAATAAAGGATTCTAGATGAGTTCGGTTGATGATTGTTACCTTTTTCCTCTTCTAGAGTTTCACCCTCCTCTCAGGTGCTCCTCAGAGGCTTACATTAGGTCTCCAGTGAACCCTTCGTGGGATGTGTTTTACAGTGGGCTTATTTAGCTTCTTGTAACCCCCAGTATTTTGGTACAATTGGAAGAAGCTGCTGAATTGTTGGCCTAGAGTGTTTGAGATGGCAGGATATTTCCCACAGAATTAGGTGATAAAGATGAAGATGTGAGTCCAGACTGCTGGGAAAGGGGGAAATAACTGCAGCCACCTGAGTGGCCGCCTCCAAAAATAGGCCAACCCCACTTCTGAAGAGGCCACTCCCCCTACAAGTGCCTGGTGAGGAAGGTACGGGTGCAGGGGAAATGCTGTGCCAGGTCCAATTATTCACTGACCTGGGAGAGGAAGAAAACCGGGTGCGATGTTGGGGACAGAGAGAAAGGTGCTCGGGGATGGTGGGCAGCCCAGGGTCCAAAACAACACCTGGGGCACGGGTGCTGGGGAAGTGGTGTCCAGGGTCTAATCATTCACTGACATGGGAGAGGGAGAAAACCGTGTCTTGAAAACAAGTTTCAAGAAAACAACTCCCCCCCAAAACTGGGGTGGCCATACTAATATCTGAAAACATAAATTTCAGGCTGAAAAAGATTAGAAGGGACAGAGAAGGCCATCTTTTAAATAACTGAGGGATATGTATATTAGGAATAAATCACACTCCTAAACATATGCACAACCAAAGGTGCTAGCAAAATATTAAAACAGCTGCTAATAGACTTCAAGGAGGTCATTAGTAGCAACACAATAGTATTTGGAGACTTCAATACTGCCTTGTCATCTCTTGGCAGATCAACAAGATTGAAACTCAGCAAGGAAGTACTGGCTCTGAAGGAAGAAATGAAAGAGAGAGAGAGAGAGATAATAGATCTACACAGGGCTTTTCATCCCCCCAAACCAAATGCACATTATTTTCCAGTTCACATGGAACATTTTCCAAGATAGACCACATACTGAGCCACAAAACATACCTCAGTAGAATCAGGAAGATAGAAATTGTATCAAATATTTTTTCAGACCTGTATGCAAATATAGATAGAAGTAAAAAAAAAGATAGAAGTTAATTACACACAAAAACGGAGAATCAAATCAAACATCTGGAAATTAAACAGCTCAATGGTGAACAACCAGTGGGTTAGAGAGGAAATCAAGGAAGAAATCAAGATTACTGGAAACAAAAGAGAATGAAGACATGAGTGTTAGGAAACAGTTTTTTCCCAACATGCACAGACACGTTGTGTACCTGGCCCAGGTAGACACAGGGTGAAAGATGATGGCCGCATGGAGAAAAACCCTCCAGGAGCAGCTGATGGCTGTTCACTTTATTGCAAAATACACACATATTTTATAGAAGGTCTCAGCTATAGGAATGTCCAATCACAAATGTTTAGCACTATTGGTCTATCATCTTTTCTTCTCTACTTTGCCTTGGTCTAATCCCATTCAATGCTAGATGCTGCAGTTAGCATGACCTGCTAAGCATACGTGACATTTTCTGTGTCTTTGGTGCATTTGACTAGGAGGTTGAGCAAGACTCAAGGCTGGACACCTGATGCTGACACCGTGTTCTTGCTAACTTTGCCCAAATACTCCCTTCCGAGGGGCCTTGATTCAGGACCAAATTGCAAGGTCAGGTCTTATCTGCTCCAGTCCCCATCACCATGCTTCACACATGAGTTACCCAAACTTGTGGGACACAGTTAAAGCAGTATTAAAGGGAAAATTTATAGCACTAAAAGCATTTCTCAAGAAAGAAGACAGGCTACACATAAATAATTTGACTTCACAGCTTATGATCTTAGAAAATTACCAACAAAAGCAACTCAAACCAGGAAGGAGGAAAGAAAAAATACTAATTAGAGCAGAAATCAGTTAGCTGGATTCTCCCCCCACCCCGTCCTAAAATTCCAAAAGTTCAATAAAACCAAGAGCTGACTTTAAAAAAAAAATAAACAAGATTAGTAAACCACTAGCAAGACCCACAAGAATGAGAGAGAGAACCCTAATAAACCAAATTGAAAATGAAAAGGGATGGAGTTCATGCCCAATTCAATTAGGTAATCAGTGGCTGAATAAGTAACAGTACTCCTTCATTAAAAAAAAGAAAAAGAAAGAAAATTAAAAGGGGGTATCATAACAGAAACCAAAGAAATTCAAAAGATATCAGAGATTACCTGGAGAGTCTATATGCCATGAAATAAGAGAACCTAGAAGAAATTAATAAATTCCTGAATTTCTATAGTCAACCCTACCCCCAAGGATGAACCAAGGAGAAGTGGAATAACTGAATAAAGCTTTCACTATCAAGGAAATTGAATCAGTACTCAAAAGTTTTCCCCAAAACAAAAACCCAGGTCCATATAGATTCACGTTTTTTGGAAGAATTCTTCAAAAGAATTAAAGACGACCTCTTGCCAGTCCTTTTCAAGCTTTTTCAGGAAATAAAAACACTCCCAGTTTCTATGAGGCATATATCATCCTAATACCAAAAGCACACATTGATACGACAAAATAAGAAAATTACAGGCCAATATCCATGATAAATACCAATGCAAAGATCATCAACAAAATATTAGCAAAATGAATCCAGTGACTCATCCAAAACATCATATAGCAGGATCAAGTAGGATTCATCTCAGGGATGCAAGGATGGTTTAATATTAGCAAGTCAATTAACATAATCTATCATATCAATAAAAGAAAGGATAAAAACCATATGATTATATCAATAGACCAGATAAAGCATTTCCCAAATCCAGTACACATTTATGATGAAAACACTCCCCAAAATGGGAGTTGAAGGAACTTTTCTCACTTAGTCAAAGCCATCCACCACAAACCCACAGCAAGCATTATCCTCAATGGGGAAAAACTAAAAGTCTTTCCCCTAAATTCAACAACAAGAAGGATGCCCACTGTCACCACTTCTATTCAATATAGTACTGATGTATTCGCCATAGCAGTTAGGGAAGCAAAGGTATCAAAGACATCCAAATGAAAAGAAGAAATAAAGCTCTCACCATTTGCATATGACATTACACTATACTTAGAAAACCCTAAAGGCTCTACCAAGAAGCTCCTAGAAACAATATACTTGTATAGTAAAGTCTCAGGCTAAAAAATCAATACTCTAAACTCCATGGCTTTTCTATATGCAAATGATGAGAGAGAAGAAAGTGATATAAAAAAAAACAATCCTGTTCACAAACATGCCTCAGAAAATCAAGTACCTCGGAGTCAGCTTAACTATGGAAGTAAATGAACTATGCAAAGAAAAGTACAAAACACTACTTCAAGAAATAAAAGGACATGAGAAAAAGGAAACACGTCCCCTGCTCATAGATTGGGAGAACCAATGTTGTCAAAATGGGCAATACTCCCCAAACCATTATACAGATTCATGTGTTCCCTATAAGTATACCCATGGCATTTGTCAAATAAATTAATCAAACACTTCCGAAATTCATATGGAACAATAAGCCTCCATGAATAGCCAAAGCAATTCATGGGGGGAAAATATGGGAGTCATCACCTTCCCCAACTTCAAACTTCTTCAAATCCTCTTTAACAAGTGGTGCTGGCAAAAGTGGACATATACATGCAAAAAATAGGGATCAGACCTCTACCTAACACCATGCACAAAAGTTAGATCAAAATGGATTAAGGACCTCAATATCAGACCAGAATCCATAAGGTACACTGAAGAAAGTGTCGGCAAAACCCTCCACCACACTGAAGCTAAAGGTATCTTCAAAGATGACATGCCACTGACCAAGCAAATGGAAGCAAAGGTAAACAAATGGAACTATCTTAAACTAAGAAGTTTCTGCACCTCAAAGGAAACAGTGCCTAGGATACAAAGACAGCCTACATAATGGAAAAGAATATTCACCCAATACTCTTCTGATAAGGGGTTATTACTAAAAATATACAAGTCAATGGTTGAACTCTACAAGGAAAAACTTCAATCCCATGAGAAAATGGGGTCATGAAATGAACAGAAACTTTCTCAAAGAAGAAATTTGAGTGGCCAAAAAGCACATGATAAAATGCTCTTCATCACTAATCATCAGAGAAATGCAAATCAAAACAACATTGAGATATCATCGCACACCACAGAGACTGGCACACATCCAAAAGAACAAAAGCAACCAGTATTGGTGTGAATGCGGGGAGAAAGGGACTCTACTTCATTGCTGGTTGAAGTGCCAACTGGTTCAGCCTTTTTGGAAAACAATATGGACATTTCTCAAAAAATTAGAAATTGAGCTCCCAATTGGCCCATCAATATCACTTCTGGGAATATACCCTGGGGGTCCAAAAACACACAACAGAAATAACCATCTGCACTCCAATATTCATTGTAGCACTATTCACCATAGCCAGAAATCTGGAAAAAACCTGAGTGCCCAAGAACAGATGAATGGATAAAGAAACTATGGCACATCTACACAATTGAATATTATGCAGCTGTTGGGGAAAATAAAGTCATGAAATATGCCTATAATGGATGGACATGGAGAATATCATGCTGATGAGATGAGTCAGAAGGAGAGGGCCAGACATAGAATGACAGCATTCATTTGTGATATCTGTATCTACATCTTTATCTATATCTATCTATGAGAAGACTAAAATCCATGGACAGATAAAACAAAGGTGAGGAGACCTGGTCAATGATTGGATCTAATCTCAAGTGCATGTGGTGCTGAGGATAGGTAAGATAGAGGAGACCTGTATGATAATAATAGCTGGGAATGATCAATGATGATACTAGACAAGATCTGAGGGGTTAAAAGTAGGTAAAGGATAACCTTTCAGTATCAATATTGCAAACCACAATTCCCAAAAGGAGACAGTGAGAGAGAGGGAGGGAGGGAGGGAGGGAGAGAGAGAGAGAGAGAGAGAGAGAGAGAGAGAGAGAGAGAGAGAGAGAGAGAGAAGAAAAGCACCTGCAATGGAGGCAAGCAGGGTGTGGGATGGTGGATGATGGGAGACAACTGGTGGAGGATGATGGGATGGGACGCTGGTGCTGGGAAATGAACACTGGTGGAAGGGTGGTTATTGGAATAATATCTGACTGAAATACAATCATGAACATCTTTTTAAGGGTCTATCTCACAGTGATTCATTCAAAAAAGTTAAAAATAATAATACTTTTTTTAAAAAAGAAAGTTTTGATGATCTTGAGGACTAAATCTGGACTTATGTCCCTGTCTGCCACAGCAGCTGAGTACTCTTCTCTCCCCATTGCTTTTTGAGTTTTATGGCTGCTAATAGATTTCAATTCCTAATTACACAAGTACCAATCTGCTTAGTTGTTTATGTCAGCGAATTACTGGTTATACGTCTGTTGTTCAGATTATTTTTATTACAGTTGGTAATAGAAAAGGAAATCTTCAACTAATTACTCCATTTAGTTACAGGGGATTTATAGAGGTATCCAGCCCCGTGAATAGTTATAGTCCATTTAATTACCTGGGATTTGTGGAGGTGCCCAGCTCTGTTCCATCCCACCTGTCCCCATTGTGAAGAGTAGACACAATAATAGTTTAGTGCAGGTGCAATTTTGGGTTTTGATGCGGCCACTATGGCTGAGAGGAGAGGCCTGGGTCTGTCCTGCTAGATAGATAAGGACAACTGAGAGGGCCAGCAATATCCCCAAAGCCTGGAGCACACTTGGATAGGAAGACTGGAGACTGATGTCAGGCAGGAGGAGATGTGGGGACAGAGCAGGAGCATGGCAGCCCTGAGGGGAATCTGTGCTGAACTTGAGCTCAGTGCTATGCCACAGGCAGTCTGACTTGGGTGTGAATCGTATTTCCTTTATTACATTTATGATGTTCTTTGCTCTGAAACGCATTTTTATTTAATTGATTTGATATTATTTGGAAGGATTTTGTTTTTGTTCTAGATTTTGCCTTCACAGTTTATAACACTAATAGTTAAATTTTTACTTTTATATTTTCTTAACTGATAATAAACATTTCTTGTGTTCTGTGGTTTATCAGTTTCCTTGTGTTTTTTGACATTCACTAGAGAATAAAGAGCTTTCTTAGTTTCACTCTTCTCTTCCCCTTTCAGTTGCATAATTTCTACTTTGTTTCAATAAACTATATTTGTACACTAATCCTCCACCCTCAGCTCTATCTTTGTTGAAGTCAGATGCTCACCATTGAGTGTTTAAAGTCTCCCCATTAGCTTATATTTTGATTCATGTTTATCCTGTTCTCATTAGTTAATGAACAAAGTCCATTCTTCACCATATACTTCAAAATGGGTTCTTTTGTTCCCAAACACCTATGTTGGGGTGGGGGACCTGAGGTTTTGACCACCCAGAAAGGTGGACGAGACATTTACTTATACAGTTCTCTGGAGTAATCTTGGTACTGGATGAGGTACCATGTAAGTTACCAGGAACTTAAACTAGTGTTAGTCCCATGCAAAGCAAGCACCTTACCTACTCTGTTCTCTCTCTGGCCAAAATCCCTGGCATTTAAAAAACAGCTTTATGGATCCTGCCCCCAGCATGTCTCCTCCAGCACCACCGACTTGCTTTCTCAGGTGTGTGACACTCCCCCCTTCCCCGCTGGCACCCCATTCCTGCACCTGTGCCCCGGCCTGCCACTCGGACCTGAACTCCTCCCAGCATCCTGGGCCCAGCACCCTGCCCACAGCGTAGCCCTCCAGTGCTACTGACTTCCTCTCTCAGCACTCCCCAGGTTCCCTAAATCAGGTGTGTGGACCTCCCTACCCATTCACTGCACCCACCCAAAACTGGAACTGGGAGGGCAACACCTCCCAGCATTCCTCAGGACCTATGGTGCAGCAGGGGGCATGACCTTTGTGTCAGGGTCGTGGCCTCCATGGCAGGGAGCATAGCCTCTAGGGGAAGCAACCGAAGTTATTTTCCCCTTTCCCAGCTCTCTGGATGCACATATCAATCTCCATTACCTAATTATGTAGAGAAAATCCTGGCTATCTCAAACACAGTATGTCAATAATCCACTAGTCTATTTCAATGTCACCAAAATACCAGTGAACACAAGAAGCTGTGCAAGCCTAATATAAAAGAACACATCTTCTGAGGCTTCACTAGAGGCCTCACAGAGGATTACCTGAGAGGAAGATAATATTCTAGAAGGGGGAAAAGGCAACCACTATCAACCGAGCTCATCCAGAATCCTTTCTTGCAGCAAGAGGGAATAGTGATAGTGAACTGGAAGGTTCCACCTCCATACAATCACAACAACATGAAAAAACAGCACAAATTCCAATCAAAAGGAATGGATGAAGAGTCCAGAAGCCTCAACAAGGATGACTCACCAATACAGTCTCTCCAATAAAGAATTCAGAGATGAAATGTTGAAGATGTCCAATGAACTCAAAGAAATGGTTCAACAGACATCCAGCAAATTAAAGGAGAGCATGAAAGAAACAGTGGAATGGACTGCCAAGAAAATACAGGAACAATGAGAGCAGAAATAAGAAAGCTGCAAACGGAAATGTCACTAAAAAAGAACTCAGTAGGTGAAATAAAAAATTTAGTGGTGCCCACAACAGTAGAATGACTAAAGCCGAACACTGAATCAGTGAGTTTGAAGATGAGCTGCAGAAAGCTTACAAGCAACAACAAACAATGAGAAAAGACCTCAAAATAGTTCTAGGGTGAATCAGAGAGCTAGGAGCTGAATCCAAGAGGAACAACATAAGAACCATTGGAGTAACAGTAGGAGGAAACCCCAATGAAAAAGCCACAGTTAAATATACATTACTAAGAAATTCAGACCTGGAGAATGCAGGCATCCAGATCCAAGAAAGTCCACTAAAAGAGATCCTAATAAAAAGACTCCAAGACATATCATAATCAGAAAGATGGATGCCACGGATAAAGATGCAACACTGCCAGCAGCAAGGTCAATAAAGAAAATTGCATACAAAGGAGCAGCCCTTAGATTTATAGTAGACTTATCAGAGGAAACATTCAAAGCCCCAAGACAATGGCTGGATATAGTTTAAAAACTTAATTAAATGAAGGACTCACCAAGAATAGTTTATCCGGTTAAATTCTCAGTCAAACTCGAAGGAATGATACACTATTTCATGGATAAACAACAGCTTAGGAACTTCATAGACTCAAAACCAGCCTTAAAAGAAGGACTAAAAGAGCTACTGTAAGACAAGAAAAACTGATGCAAGTATAACCAACCTCTACAGAATGATGGCACAAAACCCCATGACAATAATCTCTCTCAATGTCAATGGTCTAAATTCACCAATTAAGAGACACAGAGTGGCAAAATGGATTCAGAAACTGAACCCAACATTCTGTTGCCTACAATAAACACATCTGAACAGTCGGAGCAAACACAGACTCAAAGCCAAAGGATGGAAAACAATCCTGTTGGAAATTAAACAACTTCCTCAAAAACGCCAGTGTGACCATACTAGTATCTGATAACATACATTTGAGATTGAAAAAGATTAGAAGGGACAGTGAAAGCCATTTTTTTTAATAATTAAGGGATATGTACAGCAGGAAGAAATCAAGAAATCACAGTCCTAAACATATATGCACCCAATGAGGTACCAGCTAAATACCTGAAAAAACTAACAGATTTTAAGGAGGACAATAGTAGCAACACAATAGTAATTGGAGACTTCAGCATCACCTTATCACCTCTGGATAGATCAAAAGATTAAAACTCAGCAAGGAAACACTGGCTTTGAAAGAAGAAATAGAAGAAATAGGCCTAATACAGGGCTTTATATCCCCCTAAAAGAATACATATTCTTTTCCAGTGCATATGGAACATTTTCCAAAATAGACCACGTGCTGTATCACAGAACATACTCAATAGAATTAGGATGCTAGAAATTGTATCAAGTATCTTTTCAGACCATGATGCACTGAAGATAGAAGTTAATCACACAAAGACACAGAGAACCAAATCAAACATCTGGAAATTAAACATCTCAATGTTGAAAAATGAGTGTGTCAGGGAGGAAATCAAGAAAGAAATCAAAAGATACCTGAAAACAAATGAGAATGAAGACATGAGCTGCCAGAACCTGTGCGACGCAGCCAACGCAGTGTTAATGGGAAAATTTATAAATCTGTAAACATTTCTTAGCAAGGAAGAAAGGGCCCACATAAGTAATTTGAATTTGCAGCCCAAGAGCTTAGAAAAGAACCAACAAAAGGAACTCAAACCAGGCAGAAGGAAAGAAATAATAAAATTTTGAGCAGAAATTAAAGACATGGAAACAAAAAAAATCCAAGAGATCAATGAAACCAAGAGCTGGTTCTTTGAGAAAATAAACAAGATTGATAAATCACTAGTAAGACTCACAGAGAGAGAGACAGAGAGACAGAGAGAGAGAGAGAGAGAGAGAGAGAGAAACTTAATAAACGGAATCAGAAATGAAAAGGAGGATATCACAATAGAAACCAAAGAAATTCAAAAGATCATGGGAGACGACTTTGAAAGTCTGTATGCCATGAAAGAAGAGAACCTAGAAGAAATGAATTAATTCATGAATTCCTATAATCTCTCAAAACTGAACCAAGAAGATTTGTAATACCTGAATAGACCTATAACTATCAAGGAAATTTAAACTGTAATCAAAAGTTTTCCTAAAAACAAGAGCCAAGGTCCAGATGGATTCACTAGCAAATTCTTCCAAACATTTAAAGAGGACCTATTGCCAGTTCTTAAGCTTTTCCAGGAAATTGAAGAAATAGAAACTCTCCAAAACAGTTTCTATGAGGCATATATCTCCCTAATACCAAAAGCAAACAGAGCGATCACAAAAAATTAAATTACACACTGATATCTCTTATGAACAAATATGTGAATATCCTCAAAAAATATTAGCAAATAGAATCCAACAGCTCATCAAAAAGATCATACACCACGACCAAGTGGGATTAATTCCGGGGATACAAGGATGGTTTAACATTCAGAAATCAATCAACACAGTCCATCAGATCAACAAAAGGAAAGATTAAAACCATATGATCAATAGATGCAGAGAAAACATTTGACAAGATGCAGCACCCGTTTATGATGAAAACTCTCACCAAAATGGGTATTGAAGGAGCTTTCCTCAATAGAGTCAAAGCCATCTACCACAAGCCTATGGCAAGCATTATCCTCAGTGGGGAAAAACTAAGAGCCTTTCCTCTAAGATGAGGGACAAGACAAGGATGCCCATTCTCAAAACTTCTGTTCAATATAGTACTGGAAATACTTGCAATAGTGGTTAGGCAAGAAAAAGATATTAAGGGCATCCAGATAGGAAAGGAAGAAATCAAGTTCTCACTAATTACAGATGATATGATACTATATTTAGATAACCCTAAAGGCTCTACCAAGAAGTTCCTAGAAACAATAAACTTGTATAGTAAAGTCCCAGGCAATAGAATCAATACACAAAAGTCCTTGGCTTTCCTATACGCAAATAATGAGAGAAGAAAGTGATACAAAAAAAAGCACTACTGTACACAATCATGACTTAGAAAATCAAGTACCTCAGAATCAGCTTAACTACGGAGGTAAAGGACCTGTACATAGCAAACTGTAAAACACTGCTTAATGAAATAAAAGAGGACAGCAAGAAATAGAAACATTTACCCTGCTCATGAATTGGGAGAATTAACATTGTCAAAATGGCAATATAACCCAAAGCATTTTACAGATTCATTGCGATTCCTACAAGGACACCCATGAAATTCTTCAAAGAAATTGATCAAACACTCCTGAAATTCATATGGAACAGCAAACCCCCACGAATAGCTAAAGCAATTCTTGGGAAAAAGAAGGCGGGAGGTATCACCTTTCCCAACCTCAAGCTCTACTACAAAGTGGTAATAATTAAAACTGCGTGGTACTGGAACAAAGGCGGAGCAGCAGACCAATGGAACAGGGTTGAATATCCTTACATACACTTTCAAATATGATCATCTAATCTTTGATAAAGAAGCAAGAATTATGAAGTGGAGCAAGGAGAGCCTCTTTAACAAATGGTGCTGGCAAAACTGGGCAGCTACCTGCAAAAAAAAGTGGGCTCAGACCTCTACCTAACACTATGCACAAAAGTCAGATCAAAATGGATTAAAGACCTCAACATCAGACCAGAATCCATAACGTACACTGAAGAAAAGGTCAGCAAAACCCTCCACGACATTGAAGCTAAGAGTATCTTCAAAGATGACACACCACTGACCAAGCAAGTGGAAACAGACATAAACAAATGGGGCTATCTTAAAGTAAGAAGCTTCTGTACCTCAGAAGAAACAGTGACCAGAAATCAAAGACAGTCTACAAAATAGGAAAAGATATTCACCCAATACCCTTCTGATAAAGGGTTGATATCAAAGAAATACAAGGCACTGGTTGAAATCTATAAGAATAAAACAATCCATCAGAAAATAGGGCAATGAAATGAACAGAAACTTTCTCAAAGAGGAAATCCAAATGGCCAAATAGCACATGAAAAAATGTTCTTCCTCACTAATCATCAGGGAGTTGCAGATCAAAACAATGAGATATCATCTCACACCACAGAGACTGGCCCACACCCAAAAGAACAAAAGCAACCAGTGTTGGCCTGGATGTGGGAAGAAAGGGACTCTCCTTCACTGCTGGTGGGAATGCTGACTTTTCAGCCCTTTTAGAAAACAGTACAGATGTTTCTCAAAAAATTAGATATTGAGCTCCCATTTGACTTAACAATACCACTTATACAATATATTCCCAGGGAATATATCCCGGAGATGCAAAAATGTATAGTAGAAATGACATCTGCAGTTGTATGTTCATTGCAGCACTGTTTACAATAGCCAGAATCTGAAAAAACCCAAGTGCCCGAGAACAGATGACTGGTTCAAGAAACTTTGCTACAACTACACAATGGAATACTGTGCAGTTCTTAGAAAAGATGAAATCATAAAATTTCCATATAAGTGAATCCACATGGAGAGTATCATGCTAAGTGAAATGAGTCAGAAAGAGAGAATAGATATAGAAGGACTGCACTCATTTGTGGGATATAAAGTAATAGAATGGGAGACTAACACCCAAGGATAGTAGAAATAAGGACCAGGAAGATTGCCTCACGACTTGGAAGCTGGCCTCACATGCAGGGGAGAACGGCAGCTCAGACAGAGAAGAGACCACCAAGTAAAGGATGCTTGGAGGGCCCACTTGGGACTGGATATGTGTGCTGAAAGGAGACTATAGATCCAATATGATGACCACTTTATACCTGTATTGCAAACCACAACACCCCAAGGTAGAGAGAGAGTAAAAGGGTATGTGCCTGCCACAGAGGTGGGGGGGGGGGGCAGGGTGGTGGATAGGTTAAGGGTGGCAGGAGGGATCTGGGAACATTGGTGGTCAAGAATGGGCACTGATAGAGGTATGGGAACTTGATCATTGTATGACTGAAAGCACGTATGACTGTAAGCACAAAAGTTTGTAAGTCTCAAAATCACCTCAAGGTGATTCATTTAAAAAAATTAAAATAAAAAAAACCCCTGCTTTATGTAATCTTGACCTTTGAAGGATAGATGAGAAAAGATACAAAATTATTGGTCCTTGCTTCATTGATTGATTTATTTATGGTTATATTCTTTTCATTGGCACATTGCTTTATGTGTGGGTTTTGAAAAGTTATATGTTAATGTTTTTCTTCTGTAGAATAATAGTTCATTTTTCCATAGGATTTTGGAATTTAGCTTTTTTTTTGACGGATATTATTTTCATTTGGCAATTTTGACTTTTACTTGGGTGCATTTTAATTTTCTTGGTTGTTTCCCAATCTTTCTTCAATTTAATTTCAATTTCATTTTAGTTTATTCTCTATCATCTCAGGGCTGGAGCGATAGCACAGCGGGTAGGGCGTCTGCCTTGCATGCGGCCAACATGGCCGACCCGAGTTCGATTCCTCCGCCCCTCTCGGAGAGCCCGGCAAGCTACCGAGAGTATTCGATATACCAGACACAGTAACAACAAAGTCTCCAATGGAGACGTTACTGGGCCCGCTCGAGCAAATCGACGATCAACGGGAGGGCCTTTACTTTACTTACTTTACTCTATCATGTAGTTTTCTATTTATGTTTTATGACTGTGATCACTATCATTATCATTATTACGAACATCTCTTTGTTCATCGATTTGCTCAAGCAGGTGCCAGTAACGTCTCCATTTGTCCCCGTCACGTGCTAGTGTAGCCCAATGGCATATTACGGGCTCATTCAGGGTCAGGGGAATGAAGACCATCATTATTACTGTTTTTGGCATATCGAGTGTGCTACGGGTAGCTTGCCAGGCTCTGCCATGCAGGCGGGATACTCTTGGTAGTTTTCTGGGGTCTCCGAGTGTGATGGAGACTTGGCTTCTAATCACCTTTACAGGTATTCACAGTCAGGCATATATGTGGGAGGATACTCTCAGTAGCCTGCCGGGTTCTCTAGAGTGAGAACTAGAGAATAAGAGGTCACTCTTATTCTTATTCTCTTATTTGAATAAGAGAATAGGAGAATACGATATGGCTGTGATAAATATGCCTTTTTCTTTTCTTCTTTTTTTGCGGGGGAGAAAGAGTTGGGCTATATCTTGTAGTGCTCGGAGATTACTCCTGGCTCTGTGCTCATGGATCATATTGGCAATAGCTCTGGGGACTAAAATGCAGTGCTGAGGTTGAACCAAGATCACCTGTGTGTAAAGCGAGCACCTTATTTCCTATACTATCTCTTTAGTTCTTTTTCTTAAGGTTCCTAAGACTTTAATCAAGTTTTTAAAAATGTTTTTATACATTTAAAAACAAAATATGTAAAAAAAAATAGAAGAGATGCATCTGGGAAAATAGAAGTTCTTGACCAGGTTCTTGGGTCCCAGCTCTTGGCTCTTTCCTCTGGGATATTCGTCCTATTTTCAAGTCATCCTTCCCTTCTTATGAACGATAGCACAAACTGAACAGCTTGAATCTGTCTACTTCCTGCTAGTAAAATTTTAAGAGTAAAATAATCTTTTTTTGTTCTTCATTTTGCTCTAGGTTAATGTTGTTTAAACATCCTCAGCTGCAACCTATCAGTGTTACTGAAAAATAATAATAAATGGGCTGATGTAGTAGTCCTTGGTAATTTGCTTCTGTGGTAGAGAGTATTCAAGGGTAAGACAGTATAGAGATTTTTTTTAAGGAAATAGTATACAATCAGGGTGTGGGTGTGGGCACTGTCTTGGAGAGACATACACTGGACTTGGGGCTAGGGTTCTTAAGGAGTTAGCTATTTGAAGGGGGAGGTCTAACTCACGTGTGGCCATAGTTAACAGCTCAACAGTCTAAGGCATTCACAACCAAGGTTTTTTGTTTGTTTTTAAAATTGCATTGAATTTTAATGACTAGGAGGTCCAGGTGCTTTTAGTTAGCTACTCCTCCCTGCTCCACAGCTCCCCTCTAACTTCCTGCCTATACTTTTCTAGGGGGTAAGGTTATGTGTTTTGATACCTTGTGGTGTTTAGGGCTTACTCCTGACTGTGCTCAGGGATCATTCCTGGTGGTATGTGGAGTAGCAAACGTGATACCAGTGAATCTAACTTTGGTCTGCTGCAAGCAAGAAAAGTGCCTTAAACCCTGTATTCTTTCTTTTTCTAGTCCTACCAGCCTACTCTTATGTTAGAAGAGAAAAAAAATCAGCAAGCTGATCAAATCTTTTCCTGATGTGTACTTTAGGGTCAGCAGGGTCTATTAAACTTATCTTGGGTGATTTTAGGCTAAGAGGATAAATTATGTGTAATTTATTTGTGGGAAAGAAAATAAAGAGTTTTAAAATTAGAAACAGAATAAGGGCCCTCCTGGGGTAAGGAAGGACTAATCTGGCCTGAGGACTGTAGTCTGGGATCTGTAGCAAGATGTCCCCAGGACAGCCATTCTATAAGCTTAATATATCTCTAACTGTGTCCATACAAAATGACTAATATTATTAAGAAGTAGAATTAAGATGACAGTTTAAATGGTTATTGGACTAAGGAAAGGAGCGATGCACCCCTGATGGTGTTCACCCTGAGGTGGATCACCTAGCTCAATCAGAATTTGTCCTAGAAGAAGCTTCCCCTGAGGGAAGGACTTTTCATTTCTTTCTTTCTTTCTTTTTTTCTTTTTTGCTTTTTGGTCACACCTGGCTATGCACAGGGCCTACTCCTGGCCCATGCACTCAGGAATTACTCCTGGCGGTGCTAGGGGACCATATGGGATGCTCGGAATTGAACCCGGGTCGGCCACGTGCAAAGCACACACTACCCACTGTGCTATCGCTCCAGCCTCCAGGACTTTTCATCTCTTGATTGTATCACCATACCTATGTGTAATCACTCCCCCTACCCCTTCAAGGTTTGCGCTATAACTAAGGCTGTGAGAGTGGACATGAGAAGGAGGCTCATGGGAGTGGGGGAGACTGGAAAGAGGCTGAGGGAGACTAAATTGGAATAAATGGCAACTGATCACCAGTCAGCCTGACCCTCATTTCCCACTTCGTTCACCCATTGCCATCGGCCGGGGTGAATAAAATGGCTCCATATCACCTATCCCAAGTGGCCAGAGATTGTTGCAATTTGCATTTTTGAACACACAACCATTCAGTTAAAAAATTTAACTCCAGCTATATCACCCCATTTAAAATCTAAAGAATGATTTGGTTTGTATTTAGGTTATTCACTGTGGTTCTCAGCATGAACATGATCACCTTTCCAGTTCTACCCTCTCCTTTGTTTTTTGTTTTCAAATAATCTGTTTGCTGTAGAAATAATAATTTGCAGGTTTTGAAATCAATATTTGCATTAGGACTTCTTTTATAAAATAACTTATAAAGATAATAACTTTCACCTATATTAAATTTTTATTTGGCATTGGATTTCCATGTTGCCTTTCTTATTTCTGTGTACCTGGTATCTCTATTTTCCATACAATCTAGGTTACACTGGAATGTGACTCTCATGGATCACCCAGAATATAGGATCTCAAGACCAAATTCTCACTCAGGTTGTCGTCCAATTTCCAGAGGTCATGAACTCTGGCCCTGACATATGACTTCATACATCTGACCTTTCCTTGAGCTTATCTCACTTATACCTCCACATGTCAGAATTAACATTCTTTCTATTTTTGTTTTTATTGTAGAAGGCAGCCATTAAGTATCTTCATTGCTTCAGAAAGCCCTTTTGGACAGTGCTGTCTAGAGTTTTGTGTGTAGTAACACAGATAAATTTTTGCAGATAAATCACTTAGAAAATGTATTTTTCTTACAGACCTTTTCTAGAACTTCCTACTTAAAACTTGAATTCCTGGACCTGAGAGATGGTAAGACATGTAAGTCACTTGATTTGCATGGATCCAATGCAGGCTCTATCCCTTACAACTACCGGGATTCAGCAGGCTTCATTCTTGAGCACCACTGGGTGTGAGTGAAAACAAAACAAAACAAAAAGCAAACTTGAATTCATGTTCTTAGATAGATTCCTTAGAGAAATTACCAAAAAGAAATTTGTGTAAACAATATTTTCTGGATCTATTACTGGATTATTTTCTTCAGTGGAAAGTAAGCTAAGCTTTGATGAACTTTCCTATGTATCTAAATTACAAAGCTAAATGAAAATGGAACAACCACCAAACTAGGAACCAGTTAAAGCTTCATAAGGGCATTTTCAACACTGTTCCAGAGGCAGTGTAATGTGTATCAGATACCTCTCTGTCAAGCTTGTCCTTAACGATGTGCAGTACAGCAGTACCATGCATGTGGACATGGTTCACTGAGTGTAGTGCCCGAGACGAGCATTTCTGCGACCAGAGCAGCAGAGTGTCTGCAGAGAATTATCACGGTCACACTAAGTTATCTATGATGGATATCTGGATATCATGGTGAAGAAAATGAATAGGGAATTGTTCCCGCCATTGAGAAAATTCCAAAGTCTCCCAATTGATGTGTACTGATGTCACTATTTCACAAAATACATTGGACTTTTGCTTAATGAAAGCAATTCACTATTCTGTACTCTCATATATCCCATACTAAATGAAAGGGAAAAGGTTGATTCAACGTTTGCAGAACATTGAGAAGTATCCTTGCTTTTTATATTAAACACGGCAGAATTTTTCTTTAATTTACTGCAATCTGAACACACACTTAGCAATGTCAAGTTTACAGGTTTGCTTCTCATGTAAAATTTCAAAATAAATATTACAGCAAGTGTTTAAAAAATTAGATTCCATACTTAGAAGAAAGATTATTATTCCAGATTCCAAGAAAACCATAGTCACTTGGTTTGAATATTGAGATTATTTAATCTCAGAAGCAGCTCTTATTGAATGCATTTTCCTTATTGCTAGGCAGTATTTTTTGGTGAGAGTAAATAGTTGCTTAAATGTTTAGAATGTAAATAATGTAATACATATGTTACTTGTTTTATGTGTGTGTGTAAGTGTGTGTGTGTGTGTTTGAGAGTGTGTGTATTTACTTTGCTGTTACAGCCCAGTTTTTACCATGGATCACTTCTTTTTTTTTCTTTTAGGGTCACATCAGCAATGCTCAGGGGTTAATCCTGGCCCTACACTCAGGAATTACTCCTGATGGTGCTCAGGGGACCATATGGGATGCTGCAATCGAACTTGGATTGGCCTTGTGCAAGGCAAATGCCCTACTCACTGTGCTATCACTCAAGCCTCAACCATGGATCACTTCTTCCAGTGCCTGGGACCATACACAGTGCCAGGTTGACCGCATTTAAGTAAGGCAAGTGCCGTAACTCCTGCACTACCTGTCTGACTTCACAAATTTATATTTTCGGTTGTAAACTTTTGGTCCTGTAAAGATTCCTAACATTAAATTGATCATGTACATTTAGTGTGTAGTGAAACTTTATACACATTTCAGAAATGTATTCCCATTCATAGAAAAATATTATATTATTGCTAGTACATATCTATTTGATTTCCTACTTTATTTTAAATTCTATTTAGTCAACATGAATGACAGATATTCGTGATTGAATTCTGCGAATACAATATTCCAGCACCAATCAATCCCTTCACCAGTGTCCACTTCCTTCCATTGGTCCCCATTTTCTCCCACCTATCAATCTGTGTCTATGTCAGGGTTTTTAAATATATATATATATATATTTAAGGTATATATATACCTTAAAAAATACAGATAAATTTTTGGCACTGTGGTTTGCAGTACTGTGACTGATACTGTTTCAAGCCTAGTGTTCTCAGCATCCCCTACTCCCTCCAGCTGATTACTACCTCTGCCATTGTTGTAGTGTTCACTCACTCTCTTCCCTATTCTATCCCACCCAATATTCTGCAGCCCACCCCCACCACCCACCCTGCAACACACACATCCCTCCATGCTTCCTATGCTTCCTACTGAACATCAAGTCTCATGCTATTTTTCTATTGTCTTTGGGGATTTTTTTATATTCCTGTCTGTATTTCTTTATATCCCACATTGAGACATTTTTTTTCTCTGTCAGTCCCTCTCCCTCTGACTAACTTCACTCAGCATGATATTCTATAGATTCATCTACAGAGCAGAAAACTACATGATTTTACCTTTTGTTAAAGATGAGTAATATTCCATTGTGTATTTGTGTCATCAATTCTTTATACAATCATCTATTCTTGGACACTTAGGTTGTTTCCAGATTTTGGCTATTGTGGATATGTTGAAAGGCACATAGGGGTACAAATATTTTTTCCATTGTTACCATTGGTGTATATTTTAAGAAGCAGAATTGCTGAGTCAAGTAGAAGCTCAATTCCTAGTTTTCCAAGGAATAAACATACTGTTTTCCAAAAAGGCTTGACTAGAGGACATTCTAATCAGCAGTGTGAATGAGGGTCCCTCCTTCGCCCCTCCCCCCACCTCACATCCATCAGTCACTGCTTGTCCTTTCTGATGTATGTCAATCTCTGTAGAATGAGGTGATGCCTCATTGTAGTTTTAATTTGCATTTCCCTGATAATTCGTGACGCAGAGCATTTTCTCATGTATCCTTTGGCCAGTTATATGTCCTTAAAGAATTTTCTGTCTACATTTTGAATTGGGTTGATTTTTTTGTATAGTTCTACATAAATTTCTGTAGTGCTTTATAGACCTTGAATATTAGCCCTGTATCAGATGAGTGCTGGCTGAGGGGTAATTTTATATTTTGGTTACCATTTTCTTTGAGTGCAAAACCTTATTAATTTAATGTATCCCCATCTTCTCTCCACTAACGTTCCCAGGTTTCCTCCCCTTCCAGCCTGCCACCTTGAGAGGCGCATTTTAAAATTTGGTTATTGGAATTTGGATCTCTTGTTTTCAATTGTTGACTGTTTTTTCCCCCATATACATATATATATATGTGTGTGTGTGTGTGTGTGTGTGTGTATAACTATACATATACAACTATGATATATATATATAGATATATGTAACTATACCATAAACTTACATCATGGATGTATGTGGATCCCATTGGTCTCTGCTCTCCATTGCTCTTTTATTTACTAAAGCAGTGTTTTGTAGTTTTCTTTGTATAAAAGGATTCACCTCTTTTGATTTCCTAGGAATAGGCTGGAAGAGAGAAAGGAAGAGCTTCTGGTGTAGCTACTTGCCCCTGGAAAGGCTTGAGATACACATAGGAATGGGCAGGAAGGTAAGAGAATCTGCCAGATACAGAAAACATTGTACACACTTTGAGGAGGTATTGGTACCCTGCAGAGATGCTTGTTAGGGTGTCCAGAATTAAACCTAAAGACTCAGCACATTTTCTTAAAAAGACTTGCATGGGTTTTTTTTTTTTTGACATTAAGTAAACTTAATATCCACACGATGGCGGCAAAGACATAAGGCATTTTTTTTGCTGTGTTAAACGTTCTTAATATAAGGCAAAATTTTCCAACGGCATGCTGAGAAATAGAAGACCAAAACCAACTCATACATTGCTTACTGAGTTGTGAAGAATAAAAAGTTGTAAGGATCAAATTAAAAATCTGATTGAATTCTTTTTCTTTTGGGAATATTTTGCTTTGTTTTTAAATCAAATTATGAATGAATTTTTCTTGATTAGTAAAAAATCGCATTTATTTTTTTAAATAATTTTTAACCTAGTTTTATATTTTAATAACTGAATATGAATTTATTACATTCAATTAAATCATCGGTTACATCTCTTATATTTGGCCTTTTAGTTTTACTTGCTTCTGTCTATATTTTATTTCATTTCCAAAAAGATTTTATAAAATTAATAATATTTTTAGTGTACTCTTTAGAAGAGGAGTTCCTTAAAATTCTCCAAGAAGACAATTTTCATAGCCTGGGTAAAATGAGAACATTCTGCAGGCTGTTTTTATCTTTCCAAGATTCAGTGTATACTTTGAGACTGCAAAAGTTCTAAGAAGTCCTGAGGAAAACTTTAATTTTTCCACAGAGTTTCCAAGTTATTTGGATAAGAGGGCGTCTATTAATAGCATAATAGCTGCTACAATATCCCGCAGAAATAGTGTTTCTTGAAACTTATTCTAAAGGATTTATTTAATTAATTCCTTTTACCATTTCTTTGTAATGTGCATTGCTTTCTTTTTTAAAAACAACAATGAAATGGATGTTATAAAAACTAAATCATACCATTATTCAGTTGTTTAAAAATAGTATGCTTCTCATTTCTATTTTTTTGTACATTTTGGGGCCATATACTGCAGTGCTGGAGCTTACTTCTGACTCTGCACTCAGGGATCACTCCTGGTGGGCTTAGGGGACCACATGTTGTGCTGGGGATCAAACCCGGTCTGCTGCTTGCAAGGCAAGTCAAAATAGCATGCTTTTAAAATGTTATATAATCCCTCCTTTAGGGATTCTTAAAGTTTTCATTTTATATAGCCAATATTCAAATCTATCCATCTCCGATTAAAAGATAAAAAATCTAATATATATCTATATCTATATAGATATATATTCTAGTCTACTTTGAAAAGACAAGATATTTTTTCCTAAGTTTTCTCCATACCAGTAAAAACATACAAGTAAAATACTGTAGCACTGTCGCGCTGTCCTCCCATTCATTGTTCATCGATTGTACTTGGAGGCAAAATACAGACTTCATGAAATAGAAATGAAAGATTCCTCAAATAATTTGAAAGAGACAAAAGTAAATGTTTATAACCAATATGGTGGGACTTTGAGCAACAGGTATGAGTTTGAATTTCTCTAGGATGATGAGCAATAACAATTGGCTCAGGGTTGATTAGTAGGACCAGTATTTATGCAATTACATCAGTTTTTGTGACACCATATTAGTTGCTGCGGTGCTAAATCATAATGTTCACTCTTCAGATAAAGAGAAAGAAAAATGAGTGAAGGAGAACTTTGTCTAGAAGAAGAAATCAAAAATTTCCTAATCATCCCTGGTAGTATGACTTTTGCTAATATTTCTTAGAGCACCTCGAATATTCTCAAGAGAGTTAAGAATTAAGAAAGTTTTACTAACACTCTTTCTGAGTTCAGTTCTCTCTTACCTGACTTCTCAGATATTCTCTGAGAAGAAAAGGAATGAAGTCTACCCCATGCGTTAATCAAGGTTTGTCTGGTCCTGTTGGTTAAGAGAAGAGAGCACAGTGCTGGCCACAGGCTCTGGCTTCCCTGTGGGTGGTAACAAAATAAGCTTCATTTTCAAAAAAAAAAAAAAAACAGAGAAACCTATGGAGAGAAATGGACAACTATGCTGACTCAGCTTCCCTGCTGGCAGAGTGGAAAGTATTCATCATGATAGACTCATCAATTTTCCTCATTAAATGTCAAGCTTTTCTTTCCTTAAGGATCATAAATGTTTGTGGGTGATATTAATCTGACTTCAAACTTCCTAAGGCAACATGGTTAAAAACCTAGGGTATAATTTTTTTTCCAAATTTATAATAAGATCTGTGAATGGAAAATTTCAAACAGAACAAACTGCATAACCAAACTAGCAAAATTTCATTTAAGAAACAGTAACAGGCATCCACACAATGATTGGAAATAGTAGTAAAAATAGAACGTCTCCATCATTACCGAATATGGGATTTAGAAAGGAAGGCAAATTCAAGCTCAAAATCTCTATAGTAAACAAGTAAGCTAACCAGACCTGCTGAAAATAGTGGTAAGTGGTCCAGAGGAAAAAGAGACCTTAATTAATTCCTTAATTAATTTTATTTTACAATCATTTACAGTCAACCAAGCATTTTCTAACAAATGTTGAACATAAAATGTATTTAGTGCTTCCAAACACTTGTATCAAAACAGCTGTGATTGACCTATTTTATAGTACATTCACTGAAGATATAGGATTATTTATCCAAGGTCACATAGTTTCAAATGTTTACTATCATTTAAATGATTTAAAATTAAGTGAATGCGAAGTGGCAGGAAGAGTGTATTCCACTCAGGATCTCTCTATCAGCTGCCAGTTCTCCCTCTTGTGCATTAGAATATAATAAAAGTGAAAGTAATAAAAATGTATATATATACATTTTTGGTTATATCCATATTCATTGTTTATTATATCCATCCATATACATATATATGTATGTATATACACACATGCTTTTGTAGAACTTTTCATGAGAATTTACTTGCTCAGTAGATCCTGGAACACACTGAGTAGGTGGTCATTTATTAACACTGGGAAATAGAGAGGACAAGAAAGATTTGGGTAATTCCCCAGCAGAGCTTCTGGACCACCCAGAAGAATAATTTAAAAATAAGTGACTACCTGAGTTTGATTTCTCCGCCTCTCTTGGAGAGCCCGGCAAGCTATTGAGAGTATCTCGCCAGCACGGCAAAGCCTGGCAAGCTCCCCATGATATATTCGATATGCCAAACTCAGTAACAACAAGTCTCACAATGGAGATGTTACTGGGGCCCGCCCCAGCAAATCGATGAACAACAGGAGGATGTGATAGTGACAGTTGATGAGTAGGTACAGCAGAGTCTCTGTGTTAATAAAATAGGAAGAAAAGATCTTTGGGTGCAAACAGAAATCTTAGCCAAAAAGCTAAGATAAAATTTAGCTTCTTTGGAGTAGGGATTCTTCCTTCTTTGGTGCTGGGACCACTCTAACTTCCCACCGGGATCTCAAAGTTTTGGGTGTTGAAATGTGGTTATTTGAGACAAATTATGTGACTATTTAATATCCAAAATACATAATGTATGACTCCAAATAATTCCTTAAATATTAGGGAGCTTCACTTTTATTTGCTTGTTTTTTGGTCGCACACAGTGGAATTTGGGGCTTATTGTTGGCCCTATGCCCAGGTATGAATCCTGGGGTTCTTGGGGTAGCAGGACAAGGCGCAAGGACCTTGACCCAATACTACCTCTCTGGTCATTGGCAGTTTCTTAATAGTCCCGTTGTAAAAGATGTGTACTAGAGCTACGCTTAACGCATTGACTCTAGTGTTACCAATTTGTGTTAAGCCAAATCTAACAGTGAGCCACTGGTGGTACATAAAACAGTACCAAAGTGGTAAAGTCAATTAGATGTTCTTCCATCCTGGAAGCATTGTTGATTATGTTATGTTCAGGTAATTTCCCTTTCAGTGTGTTGTTGCATCTTTAATGATCTAACTTTAATACATATCACAGTATATTAGAATTTAAGTTCTTTTCTTGACAACCGTTCCTTTAATAAACCCAAGAACAATAATTTTATTTTCATTATAATTGACTCCAAACAGCCCAATGTAACTAATTATATGGAAAATTCTCCTTTAAATTTGAATCAACTGTAAACAGTATCAGGTGTATGAAGTATAAAAGATACTGAGCACCTTTGGACTAAGCTAACCCGGTGTATCAGGCACCTCATCTACAAATAAGTAAAATAATAGCAATGTTCCTGTGGTGTTGCTAGAAACATAAAAATAATAGAAATTAATGGAAAGATTTTTAAAAGGCACTCAATTCAGTTTATTGACATGAGGCAATCTTAAGCTAAGGTTGAAATACACAGGAGAAAATTGGAATAAATATATTCCATAGCCAGTTAACTAACAACTTGGAACTTGTTTTATCTTCCATTTTTGAAAACCTGTTAATTATTGTTAAACCAATTTGGCCTAGATTCATTTTTATTAATTTAAATGGAAAAGATTATCATAGTTTAAAATATTGTTTTTAATATCACAGTTATCAAATTAAATATTCTGTTTATAATATCTCTGAGAAGAGACCAGATCACTCATTTATCAACTGGTTATTTTTGTCTACCTTTGGTGAACTTTTTATATTCTTTGCTATTTTTCCTACTTTAGAATTAGTGTACTATTAGATTCCTATTGATATATTTATACATATAGTAAAAGTAAAGGCCCTCCCGTTGATCGTCGATTTGCTCGAGTGGGCCCAGTAACGTCTCCATTGGAGACTTTGTATACATATATTGTATACATATAATATGTACTACTTTCTATTAGTTTTCTGCCTTGATTTTATTAATGTGTAACTGACAAAACTGTAAAATCAGTAAGCTACTTATTTAGTGTGCAGAGTCGGAGAGATAATGCAATGTGTAAGACCTGCATGCTCTCACCCAGATTTGATCTTTGGCATCAGATATGGTCCTCTGAGTACTGTCAGGAGTGATCCCTGAGCACAAAACCAGGAGTAAGCCTTGAGCTGTGGTGGGTTAGACCCCCAAAGTATTTAGTGCGAGAAACTGATATGCTCATAGTTTGTGAAAGGATTCCCCTATTAACATATTTATAAGCACATATATTGGTGTACATTTATGCATATATTGTAATAAAATTTTAAATTCTATTTTAACATGTTTCAATTGCACAACTCAGTGCTATGACCTATAATAGCTAATTTATAATTCTTTCGTATTATTCTCCTTATAACTTAAAGTCATAACTAAACACTTATTTGCATCTCTGTTCTACCACCACCATCTTCAGGGCAGTTTTATGTTATATTTATCTTCACATTCTCAATTGACACCATGCGACATTTGTCTTTCACTATATACTTACTCTTCATTTAACACAATAACCTCCAGGTTCATTCATGTTGTATGAAACAGCAAAATTCCCTTCTTTTTTTAAGGTTAAAAATAGACATTGGGCGTGCTCGCTTCGGCAGCACATATACTAAAAAAATAGACATTGGGCTGGAGAGGTAGCTGAAAGTCCTTTTCTTGCACATAGCCAACCCTACTTCAAATCCCTGGCATGGTATATGGTCCCCTGACGACTGCTAGGTGTTATCTCTAAACACAGATTCAGGAGTAAGCCCTAAGCCCCTAAGCACTGCAGTGTTACCCCCAAATAAACAAAAGATAGTTTTTATATATTATTATAAATGCACCTATAGCTATAAATCACAGCTTCGTGGAGCGATAGCACAGCGGGTAGGTTGCTTGCCTTGCAAGCAGGCAACGTGGCCGACCCTGAGTTCGATTCCTCTGCCCCTCTCTGAGAGCCCGGCAAGCTACCGAGAGTATCTTGCCCGCTCGGCAGAGCCTGGCAAGTTCCCCGTGACGTATTCGATATGCCAAACACAGTAACAAGTCTCATGATGGAGACGTTACTGGGCCCACTGGATAAAATCGATGAACAACGGGAGGGCAGTGACAGTGACAGTCATCTTTTCATTTGAGACAGACTGTTTCTATATCTTGGCTATTGAAAATGATATTGTAACACATATCAAAACACAGCTATATCTTTGAGATAATGATTTTAGCTCCTTTGGATCTATATATCCAGAAGCTAAATCTTACTGCATACCTACTTGTAATTTTTTTGAGAACCTCCATACAATTTGCTTAAGCAATTGTTGCATTTTGCATATCTATTCACAGTGCAAAACTTTCCTTCATATCATTGCCAGTAATTCATTTTTTATTTTTATTTTTTGATGACATTCAAACAAGTGTGAGGTGATATTTCAGTGGGTTTTGTCTTACTGTTTTCTAATAATTAGTGATGTGAAATATCTTTTATGTTGGTTCTGTGTGACATTTTATAGAAATAAATTTAGAGTCTTTGCCCACTTATTAATCTGGTTACACATTTTGTAACTGAGTTATATGTTTATCATATACATTTTGAATACTATTTATCATCAGATAGGTGATTTAAAAATATTTCCTATAATTCCATAAATTTCTTGTAATATTATCATCTGATGGGTGGTTTCTTTATCTATGTACAAGCTTTACATTTGATGTAATCTTACATGTTTACTTATACTATTGTTGTTTTCGCTTAAGGTGGCTAATAAAAGAATCACTGGCACCCAAAGAGAGAGAAAAAGAGAAAGAAAGAGAGAGAGAAAGAGAGGGAGAGAGAGGGAAGAAAAGAGCCTGTGATAGAGGCAGACAGAGGTTGGAGCTGGGGGAGTGATGGGAGGGAACCTGGGGACACTGGTGCTGGGAAATGTACACAGGTGGAGGGGTGGGTGTTGGAATACTGTATGACTGAAATCTAATCATGAACAGTTTTGTATGTATCTATCTCATAGTGATTCAATAAAAAAGTTATAAAAAATCATTGGCAAGACCAATATCAAATAGCATACTGTCTGTTTTCTTCTAAGGAGGTTTAGCTTTTCTGGTCTTACACATAACTTTTTAATATATTTGAAGTTAAATTATGTCTAAAATTTACATAATGGATAAGTTTTATTGTTTTTATATGGCTATATAATATTCCGGGTGGAGAGATAGCACAACGGTTAGGCATTTGCCTTGCAAGCAGACAACATGGCCAACCTGAGTTCGATTCCTCCGCCCCTCTCAGAGAGCCCTGCAAGAAACCAAAAGTATCTCACCTACACGACAAAGCCTGGCAAGCTACCCCTGACGTATTCAATATGCCAAACACAGTAACAATTGTCACAATGGAGACGTTACTGGGCCCGCTTGAGCAAATCAATGAACAACAGGAGGACAGTGACAGTGACATATAATATTCCATTTCTATTTATTGAATAAACTATAATTTTCTTATTCTTAGCCTCTTTATTAAAAATCATATAAAAAGAAAATAATTTCTGGGCTATTTATCCTGTTCCATTGGCCTATGTGTTCGTTTATATGTTTAGATTACATTACGGTCACGGTCCTCCCATTGTTCATCGATTTTACTCGAGCGGGCCCAGTAACATCTCCATCGTGAGACTTGTTGTTACTGTGTTTGACATATCAAATATGTCATGGGGAGCTTGGCAGGCTTTGTCGTGCAGGCAAGATACTCTCAGTAGCTTGCCAGGCTCTCCGAGAGGGGTGGAGCAATCGAACCCGGCTCAGCCGGGCCGGCTGCGTGCAAGGCAAATGCCCTACCGCTGTGCTATCACTCCAGCCCATATGTTTAGATAATAATGACTTATTGACTTGTTATTTTTTATGTAAATATCTTGTTTAGATTATCACAAAATATCGTTTTTAATCAATATTTTTCCATTCATTTTCTGGTCTTCAGTTTTTGAGATATTTTGTGTGGTGAAGTGCAGGAATTTTATTCATGGATACTACAAAAATTTCACATTACTGTAACAACCTATAATATAATAATAACATGTAAAAGACAACAATTTCCACAATTATTTGTTCTACTGTGAATAACATCATTGGAATTTTTGATAGGGATTTCATTGAAGTATGCATATTAATTTGGGTATAATGAATTTTTAATGCAGAGCCTGGCAAGCTACTGAGCCAGGAATACCATGGCGTATTCGATCTGCCAAAAACGGAAACAAAAACGAGTCTCATTCCCCTGACCCTGAAAGAGCCCCTATATAGAACATAATATCCATTTCTTGGCCTCCTGTACTGAATTTTCATCAGGGCACCCTGGCTACCCCAACATCTTTAGGCCAATAGTCCATTAGCCCTTACTCCAATCAGAAGTCTGTAAGTTCAGGCAAAAGAACACATTCACTGAAACAGCATGAGGCTCCACACAGTTACACAGCAAAAATGAAGGGACTCTCCTAGAAGGGGAAAGAAGAGACCACCACCTCCAGACTACAACAGGTAGCATGGGAGAAAAAGTACAGAACCCCACCACAAGGAGTGGATGAAGATAGAGAAGTCCTGAAGCCTCAGCACACAATACCCACAAATATAAATTCTTTGATAAAGAATTCAGAGATGAAATGGTGAGGATGTTAAATGAGCTCAAAGAAACGTTGGGACAGAGAGCCAATAAAATACAGGAGAAAATGAGAGCAGAAATAAGACAACTACAAACCAATGTCATTAATAAAAAAATTGGTAGATGAAATGAAAAATTCAATGCCCTCAACTACTGAGTAAGAACAGATGAAGACAGAATCAGTGAGCTGCAGATGAGCTGCAGAAAACCTCCAGCGACAACAAAAGATGGAAAAAGATCTCAAAATAACTCAAGGGCAGAGAAGAGAACTATGCGATGAATCCAGAGGAACAACATTAGAATGTTGAGGGTCAGAGAAGCAACTCCAGTGAGACAGTAACAGTAAAGGCATCATTGCTGAAAAGCTCCCAGAGCTGGAGACCACAGGCATCTAAATCCAAGAAGTCTGAAGGGCACCTAAAAGAGACCCCAATAAAAGACCCCAACACACATCCTACTCAAAACATCCACTATCACAGACAGATATACAATACTGAAAGCAGCAAGATCAAAGAAGGAAATTGCATACAAAGAAGCATCACTTATATTTACAGCAGACCTATCCCATAGATTGACAGCAGACCTATTCAATGAAACTTTCCAGGCCTGAGGTCAATGGTGGGATATAGTTTAAAAAACTTAATGAAATGTACGTCTCACCAGAATAATTTACCTGGCAAGACTCTACTGAGATTTAAAGGGATCATAGATAACTTCATTAATTAACAACAGTTCAGGAACTTGCGTATACAAGTGCAGATGTCAATGCTGTGCGTTTTTGTTCCCTGGGGGTATATTCCCAGAAGTGGAATTCTTGGGTCACATGGAAGCTCAATTTCTAGTTTTTTGAGAAATGCCCATATTGTTTCATAAAAAAAGGCTGGATCAGTTGGTATTCCCACCAACAATAAGTGAGAGTCCCTTTCTCCCCACATCAACTCCAGCACTGGGAAAATTTGAAATAATGGTGCTGGGAAGATGTAATGGTGGTTTGATTGGTGTCGGAATACTGAATATAATAAATTACTGTGAACAACTCTATAAAAATAAAAAAAATAAAAAGCAGCATTTGAGTACACACACAAAAAAGAGTGGGCTGCCTTATTTAACATATTTTTGTGTGTTTCAAATTACTTTCCATTAATTTCTATTTTCAGTCACTGTTCAGTGAAGATATTTTGTGTTATTAGTCACTGTCCACTGTCCTTCCATTGTTCATCGATTTGCTCGAGCAGGCCCAATAATGTCTCCATTGGAGACTTTGTTGTTACTGTGTTTGGCATATTGAATATATCACGGGTATCTTGCCAGGCTCTGGCATGCAAGCGAGATACTCTCGGTAGCTTGCCGGGCTCTCCGAGAGGGGCGGAGGAATCGAACTCGGGTCGGCCATGTTGGCTGCGTGCAAGGCAAACGCCCTACCGCTGTGCTATCGCTCTAGCCCGTGTTATTAGCTGGAGCGATAGTACAGCGGGTAGGGCGTTTGCCTTACAAGCGGCCAACATGGCCGACCCGAGTTCGATTCCTCCGCCCCTCTCGGAGAGCCCAGCAAGCTACCGAGAGTATTCGATATGCCAGACACAGTAACAACAAAGTCTCCAATGGAGATGTTACTGGGCCCGCTCAAGCAAATCGACGATCAACGGGAGGGCCTTTACCTTTACCTTTACCTTTAAATAAACTACAATTAGCATTATACATAAATGTATATATTTATTTATGTCAAAGAATGTTCCACACATACTGATGTGACAATTTTTCTGGATTTTATGTTAAAAGAATATGTATTAGGTCTAGTGATTTTCTGTGTATTTGTCTGGTTATTCTACCAAATCTTGTCACATTAGATCCAACTATTGTTGGAAAAATATTTTCTTCCTTAAATTCTATGAGATTCTACTTTACATTAGTATTAGGGCTATTGAACTTCCTCGTCTGTGCTTTCAGTCACTGTATTAGCTTCATGAGTCAACACAGTATCATAATAAAATATCTGTTGATGTTGATGCTTTAGGCAAAACCAAAAGAATTGTGGTAGATTCACGGACATGAGATATCATTGATATCAATATTTTAAAATATTGAGATCTTAAAACTTTTTGTTTGTGCTATTTAATAACTTTTTTCGTTACAACTTGAGTCTTTTTATATTATTTTGTGTTTAAATAATCCATGGTTAAAAATTTAAAGTGAGTGCTCAAAAATAATGAACAGTCGCTCTTGTCAGGTTTTATTGTGATATTTTAAAATACATGGTGCTGGCTATCTGGGGCTATTCTCAGTGTTGGTACAAGTCCTGAAGGTTTAGAACTGGGGGTGAGCAGTGTGGTGCTTGCACCAGTGTGACTGGAGCCATAGGGCGATCCTGATTGTCTGAGGGCCATAAATGTTATACCTATCAGCTGTCAGGGCCATCAGAGTTACATGCACTTGTGCTCAGGAACACACACACTAAGTGTTGGTGATGAATTCTGAGCCTCACACACACATCATTTCTAGATTCGACTACTAGAGCAATCTGCCATTCCTGTTTTGTGCTTCTGATTAGTGTTTCATTAGTTTCTGTTATTTATTTCTTGGCATGGCTTTAAGTTGATATCTAATATACTTTCATTTCTTCTTTAAGGATTCCTTAAACATTTTTTATTCTATGTTAGTAATGAGTAAATTTATTATATATTTAAAATCTAGATATGTATACTACATTTATTTTTTAATTTTTAATTTTTTATGTCTTAGAATTTTGTATTATTGCAAAAGAAACATCAATTTCAACAAAAGTTTTGCTTTAAGTACAAGATATAAGTAAATAGTACAATTCACACAATATTCCTTTTTGTGTTTCAAATTTTTTTATTTTTTTAATTAAAAAAATTTTTTTATTAGTGAAACACCATGAGGTACAGTTGTAGACTTACAAACTTTCGTGCTTGGGTTTTAGTTGTACAATGATCGAGTATTCATCCCTCAACCAGTGCCCATTCTGCATCACCAATGATCCCAGTAGCATTCCCAACCCCCAACCCATCCCCCACTCCCTGCTCTGCCTCAGTGGCAGGGCATTCCCCTTTGCTCTCTCTTTCCTTTAGGGTGTTGTGGTTTGCAATAGAGGTATTGACTGGCCATCTTGTTTGGTTTATAGTCTACTTTCAGCACACATCTTGCATCCCTAGCTAAACCTCCAGACACTCTTTACTTGGTGTTCCCTTCTGTATCTGAGCTGTCTTTTCCCCAGCATGTGATGCCGGCTTTCAAGCCATGGAGCAAAGCTCCTGGTCTGTATCTCAACTATTATTGTGTGTTCATCTCCCATTCTGTTACTTGATATTCCCCAGATGAGTCAGTCTTTCTATGTCTGTCCCTCTCTTTCTGGTTCATTTCACTTAGCATGATACTTTCCATGTAGAAACACTTGTATGCATTTCATGACTTCGTATTCAATATGCCAAACACAGTAACAACAAATCTCATGATGGAGACGTTACTGGGACCACTTGAGCAAATCGATGAACAATGGGAGGACTGTGATGCACCGTGATGCATCTTTTCTAACAGCTACATAGTATTCCATTGTGTAGATGTATCAAAGTTTCTTTAACCAGTCATCTGTTCTCGGCCACTTGAGTTTTTTCCAGATTTTGGCTATGGCGAACAGTAATGAACATACAAGTGCAGATGTCATTTAGACTGTACTTTTTTGCCTCTCTGGGATATATTCCCAGGAGTGCTATTGCTGGGTCAAATGGGAGCTCAATTTCTAATTTTTTGAGAAGCGTCCATACTGTTTTCCAAAAGGGTGAACCAGTCGGCATTCCCACTAGCAGTGAAGGAGGATCCCTTTCTCCCCACATCCGTGCCAACACTGGTTGCTTTTGTTCTTTTGGGTGTGGGCCAGTCTCTGTGGTGTGAGGTGATATCTCATTGTTGTTTTGATCTGCATCTCCCTGATGATTAGTGATGAAGAGCATTTGTTCATGTGCCCTTTAACCATTTGTATTTCTTCTTTGAGAAAATTTCTGTTCATTTCATCACCCCATTTTCTGATGGGTTTGAATGTTTTCTTGTGGAGTGCAACTAGTAGTTTGTATATCCTTGATATCAACCCCTGATCTGATGGGTTTTGGGTGAATATCCTTTCCCATTCTGTAGACTATCTTTGTATTTTTGGTCACTGTTTTTTTGAGGTGCAGAAGCTTCTTAGTTTAAGATAGTCCCATATGTTTATCTCTGTTTTCACTTGCTTGGTCAGTGGTGTGTCATCTTTGAAGATACCATTAGCTTCAATGTCATGGAGGGTTTTGCCAACCTTATCTTCAATATACCTTATGGATTCCGGTCTGATGTTGAGGTCTTTAATCCATTTTGATCTTACTTGTGTACATGGTGTTAGGTAGAGATCTGAGCCCATTTTTTTGCATGTAGCTGTCCATTTTTGCCAGCACAATTTGTTAAAGAGGCTTTTCTTGCTCCCTTAACAAAAATTAGATGATCATATTTTTGGGGGGGTGTCAGTATATTCAAACTTGTTCCATTGGTCTGTGGCTCTGTGTCTCTGCCTTTGTTCCAGTACCATGCTGTTTTAATTGTTACTGCTTTGTAGTAGGTTGGAGGTTTGGGAGGTTGATTCCTCCCATTTTCTTTTTCCCAAAAATTGCTTTAGCTATCCGTGGGGGTTTATTGTTCCATATGAATTTCAGAAGTTTTTGCTCCATTTCTTTGAAGAAAGTCATGGGTATCCTTATAGAGATCACATTGAATTTCTACAATGCTTTGGGGAGTGATGCCATTTTGACAATCTTAATTCTCCCAATCCATGAGCAAGGGATATTTTTCCATTCCCTCATGTCCTCTTTTATTTCGTGATGTAGCATTTTGTAGTTTTCTTTGTACAGGTATTTTACATCTTTAGTTAAGCTGATTCCTAGGTACTTGATTTTCTGAAGCACAATTGTGAATGGGATTGCTTTTTTCATGTCACTTTCTTCTCTCATTATTATAGGAAAGTCATGGACTTTTGGGTATTGATTTTATAGCCTGCAACTTTACTATACAAGTCTATTGTTTCTAGGAATTTCTTGGTAGAGGTTTTAGGGTTCTCTTAGTATAATATCATATCATCTGCGAATAGTGAGAGCTTGATTTCTTCCTTTCCTATCTGACTGACCTTAATAACTTTTCTTGCCTATCTGCTATTGCAAGTACTTCCAGTACTATATTGAAGAGAAGTGGAGAGAGTGGGCAGCCTTGTCTCGTACCTGATCTTAGAGGGAAGACCCTTAGTTTTTCCCCATTGAAGGTGATACTTACCATAGGCTTATGGTAGATGGCTTTGATTATTTTGAGGAAAATAACTTCTATACCCATTTTTGCGAGGGTTTTCATCATAAATGGGTGATAGATCTTGTCAAATGCTTTCTCTGCATCTATTGATGTTATCATATGATTTTTATCTTTTCTTTTGTTGATCTATTGTACTATGTTGATTGATTTCCAAATGTTAAACCATCCTTGCATCCCCAGGATGAATTTCACTTGGTCATGGGGTGTGATCTTTTTGATGAGTTGTTGAATTCTATTTGCTAGTATTTTGTTGAGAATCTTCACATCCGTATTCATCAGGGATATCGGCCTGTAGTTTTCTTTTCTTGTAGTGTCTTTGTTTCCTTTTGGTATTGGGGAGATGTAAGCCTCATAGAAACTGTTTATATTTCTTCAATTTCCTGGAACAGAAGAACTAGCAATAGGTCCTCTTTAACTGTTTGGAAGAATTCACGAGTGAATCTATCTGGACCTGGGCATTTGTTTTGGGAAGACTTTTGATCACAGTTTCAATTTCTTGATATTAATAGGACTATTTAGGTATTCTCCATCTTCTTGATTCAGCCTTGGGAGATTATAGGAATCCAGGAATTTATCCATTTCTTCTAGATTCTCTAGTTTCATGGCATAGAGACTTTCAAAGTAATCTCTAATGATCGTTTGAATTTCTTTGCTTTCTGTTGTGATATCCTCCTTTTCATTTCTGATTTGGTTTATTAGAGTTCTCTCTCTGTTTTTCTTTGTGAGTCTTGCTAGTGGTTTAACGATCTTGTTTATTTTCTTGAAGAACCAGCTCTTTTTTTCATTGGTCTTTCAAATTGTTTTTTTGGGTTCCCATGTCCTTGATTTCTGATCTAAGTTTTATTATCTCTTTTCTTCTGCCTGGTTTGGGCTCCTTTTGCTGGTCCTTTTCGAAGTTGATGAGCTGTGAAATCAAGTTGTTCATGTGGGCCCTTTCTTCCTTCCTGAGAAATGCTTGCAGAGCTATAAAGTTTCCCCTTATCAAGGTTTTAGCTGCATCCCACAGGTTCTGGTAGCTAGTGTCTTCATTCTCATTTGTTTCTGTTAGGGTCTTAGAATGATAATCTCCCCTCTCCGACCCACATAAAGAATCCAGCCAGTAATGCAAAATACAAGCAGAGTTTACTCAAGCGAACTAGCTGCGGTCTAGCTCTTAGGCACACAGGCCAAAACAAGATCCTGAGCAAGGGAGAAGCTCCAAATTTTATTGTCAGTGTGTGTGTTATAGCCCACACTTACAGTTTCAAAGAGAGGTATAAGAAAAAATACAAGATTCAACCTCATTTCGAACAGCACAATGAGCCGTTACAGACAGGTCGTCTTCTCCTGATAATTTTCCCAGTCATTCTGGCAGTTGTTCCCTCCTCCCCTGCTCCCAACCGGAAGTTTTCTGGGAACCAGGGCTAAGCTATCAGCCTGGGACAGATGAAGCTGAATCCTAAGAACCAAGGTCGAGTTATCAATCTGGGGAGAAGCAATATTCTGAGAACCAAGGCCGAGTTTTCAGCACAGATGTCCTTTTTTTTTTTTTTTTTCAGAATGCTGGGGTGGGGGGGACAGGATCAAAATCCTGAGAAAGCCAAAATGTAGGGTTATGGATCAGGGGCTATAAAACTGGAATTCGTTGTGGACTCTGTCTTCACCTGCTCCATACCAAACATTCCCCCCTTTTCTTTTATTAACCTGAGGAATCATCCTTAGCATTTAACCTGTGAAGCTTCTCATATTGTCTCAGCACAAGGAACTGGACAGTATTAACCTGGTCTCTTACAAATGCCACCAGCCTATTCAAGATGCAGGGTCCTGTAGTGAGCAGGAGGAGGAAGAGGAGGAGCAGGGGCCCCGCCAGTGCTGACAGGATGTGGCGAGCCATGGTGACTAGTTGAACCATGACTTGAACCAGCCCTCTTGAGCTTCCCTACAGCAGTCAGCAGTCCGCTGTACCTTTCATAGGTTTTGCAGTTCCTTTCCTTCCGCCAACCAGAAGCCAACGCTCTTGATATATTCCCCCATGCACATACACAGTCCCAAATGCATACCGGCTATCTGTGTAAACCAGCACTCGCTTGCCCTCCGCTTTCTCCAAGGCTTCAGCCAGGACTATCAGTTCTGCCCTCTGGGTGGAGGTTCCTGGTGGCAAAGGGGAGCTCCACATCACTACCCCAGCCGGTCCAGCACCACTGCTCTAGTTCATCACACCCCATTTCCCACAAAGCTGCTCCCATCCGTGAACCATACCAAATCAGAATTGGGGAGCTTACTGTCCTTCAAATCCATCCGGATTGTAAAATGTCAGAGTTTCCTGGCAATCATGTATAGGAGATTCTAAATCCGGGATGGGCAGGAGCGTTGCAGGATTGAGTGTGGTGGGCTCTGCAAAAGTGAGTCTAGGGAAATCAATTAGGAGCCCCTGATAATGAGTTAGTCTAGAATTTGTCATTCACCTTCCAGGGTGCTGCCGTAGCATTCCCTAAAATGGCATGAAGGGTGATTAGCTTCAAGTCCTGCCCAAAGGTTAGTTTATCTGCGTCCTTGACCATGAGGGCAACCACTGCTATAATTTGGAGGCACGGAGGCCATCCGACAGCAACAGGGTCCAGTTTCTTTGACAGATAAGCCACCGGCTGATTCCATGGCCCAAGTTGCTGGGCTAACACTCCTTTGGCTATCCCTGCCTTCTCTTCCACAAACAAGGTGAACGGTTTTGTACAGTCCGGTAAAGACTGTGCGGTGACCTTAAGGAGGGACTCCTTAAAACCCTCAAATGCTCATTGGCATTCTGCAGTCCATTCCCACAGGACCCCTTCCTTGGTGACTTCATACAAGGGCCAGGCTATTTCAGCACAGCCGAATATGCATAATCGGCAATACACGGCCGTCTCCAGAAACTCCCTGACTTCTCGCGGGGAACTGGGATTCGAAATTCAACGGATAGTTTCCTTCATTGCCTCTGTCAGCCACCATGCTCCCTCACTTATTTTACATCCTAAGTACGTCACAGTCCTCTTGGTAGTCCACGGATATACTTTAGTCCCAGTTGCTCCTTGTACTATGCTAGTCCTCTCTGTGTGCTTATTCAGAACTGAATATTGGGCTCCGGTATCTAGCATTATTCCTAGTTTTCCCCTCCACGTAGAGGGGAGGGGGTCTGAGCACCATCACTCCTAGTCTTCCTCCTCTGCACCGGCCAGGAGGCGTCTAGTCCTCTCCACTGCCTCTGTCTTTTTTCCTAATCTGGTCCTCTCGCTCCTTGGTAGTCTCCCAAGTGTGAAAGACTTTCTCTACCACCTTCATAATGTCCCTAATCAAGAGGTCTCAGTATAGGAGCTCTCCTAGCTGACCCATGGTATAATCCTGGGAGATCACTCTATAGTTCTGGTTACAATAGCCTTGGTAGGTCCCTGAACAAACACAAGTCCCAGAGTGGGTCATAACTGGCCGAAATCAAGATCAATTCTACCTGTCTCATTATCAGAATGTATCCAGTGCCAAAACTGGGGCAGGTACAGAGCTTGCTCCCAACTGTCACATAGAGCATACAGAAACAGAATAACCCATGGCTTTCCCATGGTTCCTCTAAGTGCCTTTTACCAGTTTTATCTGGCGGGGTTCATCTCCTATTGTTCAGACATGGCTCTGGTCAGTGTTGTTCTGTCTCCAAGGGAGAGGCAGCTTTTTGATTCCGTCTTCCTTCAGAGCAGTTGGTGTGATCAGGATTACAGTACAAGGACCTCTCCACCGAGGTTCGGGGGTGGCAATCTCATGTCACCTGATTCAGACTAGATCTCCCAATGAGTACAAATGAGGAGTTCACTCTGGCAGTGTGCTCCAAGCCCTGCATGGAGCTGGGCCTTGATACCTGTGAAAACTAGTAACAATTGGAGAAAAGAGAGATCATACATTCTGGCCTATACTTCCTTTTCAAGGCTAAGTTGGAGTAGTGGCAGTTGGCTCAAAAGAATTTTAAAGAGAAAAAAGTTTCTCCAAAAAAGGGGGTTCACACTCACAATAAGGCAGTTGGAATGGATTTTCAAGGCAGGAGGGGCTTCCTTAATCTATCTACCTATATCATATTCCCCTAGAAATTTCACCACCTTAAATCTTTAATGAGAAAATGGTCGAAGTTCCATCTTCTGGAGCTGCTTCCTGTTGACACAGGGACATTGACCCTGCCTGCACAAGGTATGAAATCTCAAGCTACCTTAGTTTTTAATGAGCCCCAGGCAATGAACTTGAAAAATTAAACCTGTTAGGCTAAGGAATGCTATTTTGAAATGACCAAAACTTGGCGGCAGAAAAACAAATGGCAAAAGCTCAAATACTCAGGGTACAAAAAAAAAATTATCAATGGTATAGGAAGCACAGTTCTGAGTTACTTCCTTCTTACTGTCCTGGTCATCCCGTTCATCAATATTTCACTGCATTAGTCTAAAAAAGGTAAAGGCCCTCCTGTTGATCGTCGATTTGCTCAAGCGGGCCCAGTAACGTCTCCATTGGAGACTTTGTTGTTACTGTATTTGGCATATCGAATACTCTCGGTAGCTTGCCAGGCTCTCCGAGAGGGGCGGAGGAATCGAACTCGGGTCGGCCATGTTGGCCACTTGTAAGGCAAACGCCCTACCCGCTGTGCTATCGCTCCAGCATTAGTCTAGGGATTAGTAATTTTCAACTTCCCTTTAGACACTCATTTCAATGTCCATTTTCTATTTTATATTATTTTTTTAATGACTCTAACCTCAATTTTCAATTTCTACTTCAGCAAAAGAAAGCTAGTCTGGAGCCTCAGCAAGAAAGGTTGATATCTTTAATTTTTATCAAGGCACAATTCTGTGGTTTTGGTAGCTCCTGAAATTTAGGTTACCAACAATCTCAGAAATCAAATAAAACACAAATAGGGTAAGAATTTTGCAACCAATTTCAAAACTTTAGAAACTCACATTTAACCCATTTATCTTTAAATTCATTTTCATGTACCACATTAATTTCAACTCACATTCTAATAATCCAGTGCAAATACAAATGTACATCAACATACCAGCATAAGAAAACCCTCAATCAATTTTATAAGACATAAAGAAAAACTTCTTTGGCTTAATTTTAAAGTTCTTATTTATCTCAAATCATAAGATTTTTACACCAGATTCTTTAACAATTTCACAATTCAAACATGCTTTCACAGAAAGAGGTTATTGGTACTCACCAAACTTTAAAGTAGCAGCATTAGAAAACAGTTGGATGTCAACGTTTATGAAAGCATGAGAAAACTTTGTTTTGATGTAGCCTAATTTTATCTTTGCACTCTTTCAAGACACTCTTGTTTTTAACCAGGCAGGAGTCTCTCAACCAGTTTCTGTCAGTCCAGGATGTAAGGGATCTGTTCCGGGTGTCCTCTCGGTCCTGGAAAGAAAACATTACTTTTAACTTTTCAGAATGACCCCTAGATCAAAAGCACCTTCTGCTAGTCAGCTAACATTGACTGCTGGCCATTCTGCAGAACAAAGAATTATCAGTTACTCTCTTCACCTCTACTTAGAGGTTGCTGTCACTGGACCTGAAATCACTGAAATGGTCAGTCACAAGAGAAAGTGGGGCCGACTGATTCTGACCCATGACCAGATAGTGAATTAGGGGACCAAAGACATAAAGACTCACTAGAGACAGGACAAATGAAAGAATAAGAACATAACATTCAGACATCAAACATGCAATGCCTGTAAAATACTAAACAATGTGTGTTTCAGATTCAGATTCAGACTCAGACTCAGGTACCCCGAATGTTTCCTTACTGAGCAGCATCCACCATTCTCGGGACGTTTCAGAAGTAGTGGGGACATCTCCCACACTACCCACCAGTGACCTTCCAGCGCGACCGCCTATGTCCTCTGCCAGTCTTCCAGATCAGGCCCTTCCTCTAGTCCCCCTGACTAGCGTTCTACCAGGTCGGTTTTCTACGCAAGAAAGAGCTAGCACAGTTCGGTTTTCTGAAACCGGCAAAACTCTGGTTTTCCAAAACCAGCAAAACTTGGATAAAGTTCCTATATTGTTTGTGGCAGGGGCGGGTCACGGTCACGGTCCTCCCATTGTTCATCGATTTGCTCGAGCTGGCCCAGTAATGTCTCCATTGGAGACTTTGTTGTTACTGTGTTTGGCATATCGAATACATCACGGGGAGCTTGCCAGGCTCTGCCCTGCGGGCGAGATACTCTCGGTAGCTTGCCAGGCTCTCCGAGAGGGGTGGAGGAATCGAACTCGGATTGACCATATTGGCTGTGTGCAAGGCAAACGCCCTACCGGTAGAGGCGGGAAGGTTCTCAACTAGCTGGAGTCATTTCTGCTTGTCCCATATTCCTGAAAGTCAAGGTTATTAGTGGGGAAGAGACAAAGGTTACCAATAATGTGATCAAGGCTGCCCCACACACAAGTTCGAAGGAGAGGCATACGTATTTTCATCTGGACCAGTCATTTCTTTCACTTCTCCAACATTCACACACCCTTCCTCATCTCCCTTACTTGATATCAGGCTGAAGGGCACCCTCTGAGATTGCTGAGGCCTATCTGGGATGTCTCCTACAAATGTCAGTAATGGGATCTCCAGGATTAATTCCAGAATTCAAAGCACCCCTAGGTGCCAGAAGAGGAGCTAGTCCTCCCAAACAAGAAGAGGAGCTCATCCTCCCAAATGAGGATCTCATCCTCCCAGAAGAGAGCGGCCAACCTCTCTCACTGCAGTCACAGGAGAGGAACTAGTCCTCCTAAATGACTTCAGTACCAGCGACTGATTTGTGGGTCCCAGAAAGTGGGGAATTATCGATCCTGGATGAGCCCCCATATGTTAGGGCCCGAGATTGATAATCTCCCCTCTACAAACCACACAATGAGTCCAGCCAGTAATGCAAAACACAAGCAGAGTTTATTGTAGCCAGCTAGCTGGGGTCTAGCTCTTAGGCATGCAGGTCAAAGCAAGATCCTGAGCAAGGGAGAAGCTGCAAATTTTGTAGTCAGTGTGTGTGTCATTGCCCATGCTTACAGTTTCAAAGAGAGATATAAGTAAAAATACAAGATTCAACCTAGTGTCAAACAGTACAATGAGACCTTACAGACAGGTCGTCTTCTCCTGATAATTTTACTGGTCATTTTGGCAGTTGTTCCTTCCTCCCCTGCTCCCATCTGGGAGGTTTCTGGGAACCAGGGCTGAGCTATCAGCCCGGGGAGAAGCAGGATCCTGAGAACCAAGGCTGAGTTTTCAGCGCAGATTTCCTTTTCTTTCTTTTTTCTTTCTTTCTTTCTTTTTTTTTTTTTTTTGCAGATCGCGGGGGGGGGGGGGGGTGGAGTGGGGAGGAACGGAAGCAAAATTCTGAGAAAGCCAGAATGTACGAGTATGGAGCAGAGGCTATAAAAATGGAGTCCATTGTGACGTCTGTCTTCTCCCACTCTGTACCCAACAGTTTCCAGGTATCTTTTGATTTCTTTCTGGATTTCTTTCCTGAAGAACTCGTTCAACATTGAGTTGTTTAATTTCCAGGTGTTTGATTTGGTTTTGTGCGTCTGTACATGATTAACTTCTATCTTCAGTGCATAGTGGTCTGAAAAGATAATTGATATAATGTCTATCTTCCTGATTCTGTTGAGGTATGCTTTGTAGCCGAGCACATGGTCTATTCTGGTAAATGTTCCATGTGCACTGGAAAAGAATATATATTCTTTTTTTTGAGGGCTGGAGCGATAGCACAGCGGTAGGGTGTTTGCCTTGCATGCAACCAACATGGCCAACCAGAGTTCGATTCCTCTGCCCCTCTCGGAGAGCCCGGCAAGCTACTGAGAGTATCTCGCCCGCACGGCAGAGCCTGGCAAGCTCCCCGTGACGTGTTCGATATGCCAAACACAGTAACAACAAAATCTCCAATGAAGACATTACTGGGCCCGCTCGAGCAAATCGATGAACAACGGGAGGGGCCTTTACCTTTTTGAGGGGTACATAAAGTCCGGTATAGATCTATTAGCCCTCTGTCTTCCATTTCTTCCTTCAGAGCCATTATTTCCTTGCTGAGTTTTAGTCTTCTTGATCTATCCAGAGGAGATAAGGCGATGTTGAAAACTCCAACTACTATTGTGTTGCTCGCAATGTCCTTCTTAAGGTCTGTTAGCAGTTGTTGTAGGTATTTGGCTGGTCCCTCAGTGGGTGTGTGTAAGTTTAGGAGTGTGATTTCTTCCTGCTGTACATATCCCTTGATTAATAAAAAATGGCCTTCATTGTCCCTTCTAATCTTTTTCAACCTGAAATCTATATTGTCTGTTACTAGTAAGGCCACCCCAGCTTTTTTGAGGGAGTTGTTTGCTTGCGGGATTGTTTTCCATCCTTTGGCTTTGAGTTTGTGTTTGTTCTGACTGTTCAGGTGTATTTCTTGTGGTATGGAGACTGAGATGTGACATCAGATTACGGGTTATGGGTAAAATGACTTTGGCCAGCTCACTTCTGGCAGAGGCCATGTCCCCTGTGGCAGAGGCCACGCCCTCTGCAGTGCTGTAGCTGTGGAACTAGGATCTGGGAGGCTCAACACACCTGGGAGGGGAACAAAACGAAGACAGTACTGGGGATTGGCATGCTGCTGGGGGGGGTGGTGTTAGAGGCTGGGACAGTCTGTGCACTACATTTATTTTCATTGGGAATATAGATACTGAACTGTTATCAGGTATCCCTTTACCTACTTTCAACACTGAGTTTTTTCCAAGATGATAATTCCCAGGTATTATTGTCATACTGTTCCCTTTTCTATCTTACCTACTCTCTGCCCCCCACACACTCGTGGTTGATTCTAACCATTTCTTGGCCCTGGATATTAGTCTTCTAATATATGTATACATGTATATGCATATGTACAACGTATATATATTTATAAATACAAAGAAATACATATTTATTTATATCTATATACCGCTTGTTGGTGCACAACCAGATCATGAGAATGAGTCCTTGGACACTACCCTGCAAGCAGGAAGCAGAAGCAAGACCCCACTTTGAACTAAGTGGGCAAGCCTAAGCTGTGAGTCTGATTGATCTGGAAAAGGTGAAACCCCCACCCTCTGGCTCCAGCAAAATTCTGCAGTACAAAGAAGCATCCCTCCTGTTCTCAACATATCTCAGAACTTGCTTAACCTTTACACCATAAGCATCCTCTCCACCTGTTTATCTCAGACCCCAGATGTGAGGAAGCCATGACCAACCAAGCCTAGTGCTAGGCTGTGTTTTCCTCCTCAGAAATTGTAATTGACCATATTTTACTTCCTGGAGATTGTAACTATTTGCTTTGTAAATAGGGCAAAACAATGTATACTTTGATACATGCTCATTCTGTATCTCCGGTTTCCTTGTTTTTATTCTTTCTGCTCTGTTGAATTTATTGTAGGTATTTAGGATAGGAGAGCAAATAAAAAGAGGCTGGGAAAGCTGCTCTAGGCTACTGAGCATGAGCAAGCCTTTTTCCTCAGTGCTTCTTCATTCCTCTCATGTCTTGTCTCTGCACCTCCAACCATCCAACCTAATGTTCGTACAACACCACAAAACAATGCAGTCATTCTATATGTGCCCCTCTCCTTCTGACTCATTTCATTCAGCATGATACTCCCAGGTCCATTAATTTTCAGGCAAATTTCATAACTTCATTTTTCCTAACAGCTGCATAGTATTTCATTGTGTAGATCAATGTGTGCCATTGTTACTTTTTTTTTAACATTCTTGGGAATTCAAGTTGTGTTCATATCTTGGCTATTATGAATAGTGGTACAATGTACATAGGAGTGCAGATGGTATTTCTCCTGTATTTTGGGGGCCCCATTGAGTCTGTACAATGCTTTGGTGAATTTTAACATTTTTACAATGTTCATTCTCCGAATTTACGAGCAAGGGATGTGTCTACATTTCCTATGTCTTCTTTTATTTCTTGAAGCAGCGTTTTGTAGTTTTCTTTGTATAGTCCTTTACCTCCTTAAGCTGATTCTGAAATTCTTGCTTTTTCTGAAGCATGATTGTGAAGGGGATTTTTTTATATGACTTTCTTCTTTCTCATTTGGGGTATTGATTTTCTAGCTTGCGACTTTTACTGTACAAGTCTATTATTTGTAGGCACTTTGTTCTAGAGGCTTTAAGGTTCTCTAAGCAATAGTATTATGTCGTCTGCAAATAGTGAGAGATTGACTTCTTCCTTTCCTATCTAGATGCCCTTAATACCTTTTTCTTCCCATACTGCTGTGGCGACTACTTCCAGTACTATATTGAAGAGAAGTGGTGAGAGTAGTTATCCTTGTCTTGTCCCTGATCTTAGAGGGAAGGCTTTTAGTTTTTCCCCATTGAGAATATTGCTTGCTGTGGGCTTGTGGTAGATGGTTTCGATTATATGAGAAAATTTTCTTCCGTTTCCATTTTGTTGAGAGATTTTTTATTATAATGTGTGGTGGATCTTGTTAAATGCTTTTTCTGCATCTATTAATACAATCATACGGTTTTTCTCTTTTCTTTCATTTATATGATGAATTATGTTGATTGACTTGCAAATGTTAAATCACCCTTACATCCTTTGGATGAATCCTACTTGGTCATGGTGTATGATCTTTTGGATAAGTTGTTGGATTCTATTTGCTAATATTTTGTTGATGATATTTTCATGTGTGTTAATCAGGAATATCAATCTGTAATTTTCTTTCTTTTTCTTTTTTGGTGTCTCTGTTTGCTTTGGGTATCAGGGTGATCTATACCTCATCAAAACTGTTTGGGATTGTTTCTGTTTCTTTAATTTCCTGGAGACGTTTGAAAATGACAGACAATAGGTCTTTATTAAAGTTTTGGAAGAATTCACTAGCGAATCCATCTGAACATGGGCTTTTGTTTTGGGGAAGACTTTTGATGACTATTTAAATTTCCTTGATAGTGATAGGTCTATTCAGGTGTTCCACATCTTCTTGGTTCATCCTTGGGGAGACAGGGTTCCTATCCAGAAATTTATCCATTTCTTCTAGGTTCTCTATTTTGTGGAATACTCTCAAAGTAATTTCTGATGATCTTTTGAATTTCTTTGGTTTCTGTTGTGATGTCCCCCTTTTCATTTCTGATTTGGTTTAGTAGGGTTCTCTCTCTTTTTTGTGAGTCTTGCTAATGGTTTATCAATCTTGTTTATTTTTCCTAAGAACCAATTCTTGGTTTCATTGAACTTTTAGATTGTTTTTAGGGAATCCAGCTCATTTATCTCTGCTCTATGTTTTATTATTTCTTTCTCCTGCCTGGTTTGCGCTCTTTTTGTTGGTTATTTTCTATGATCTTAAACTCTGAAGTCAAATTATTTATGCGGATCCGTTCTACCTGCAAAAGAATAAACTTTCCCATTAGCACTGCTTTTAGCGTTGTTCTACAAGTTCTGGTAGGTTGTTTCTTCATTTTTATTTGTTTCCAGGAACGTTTGGATTTCTCCCTCAATTTTCTCCCTAACCCACTGGTCTTTCAGCATTGAACTTTTATTTTCCAGGTGTTTTATTTGATTCAGTTTCTGTGTTTGATTAACTTCTATCTTCAGTGCATTGTGGTCTGAAAGAAAAAATTTTTGAACATAGGTTTTCCTTGCAGCACTAATCAGGTTGGAACCATTCCAACTGGTGCTCACGGAGCACCAAAGTTAACACCGTGCTGGGTTTGAGGGGTCATGTGGTGTTTTGGATTGAACACTGAGCCTTACACAAAAGATATATTCTCTATCACTTGAGACATCTACTGACCCTCCTCTCATTTTGAACGAATTTTTATTTCACATGTAGGAAGTTGTGCTCGAGGGCTTTTCTTTCAGTATTTTGATATGTAAATATTTTAACACACTATTTCATTGCATTATGGCCTTCATAGTTTATGCTGAGCTATCAACTTCTAATATTATTGCACATCTCTTTCATATAGATTTACTTCTGTATTGCTACTTTTATTATGATGTGCCTTAGTATGAATAATATTTTCTTAATTCTCAGAGGGTTTTTGTTGTTACTTGAATATTAATTAGTTAATAATATTTAATTTTTAAAATATTAATGTGTTTTATAAAATTTGGGAACTTGTGGCAAGTATGTTTTTAGGTATTCTTTCTTCTTTATTCTCTCTGCTTAGTATTTAACCTCTATTATGTCTCTTTTGGAATGCTTCTTTGTTCTTATAGTCTCATATTCTTTCTTTTTAATGTCATTATTTTTATTTTACGCTTCAAAGTAGCAAGGAGGGATGATCTCTCATTATGACTTTTATTTGCATTTCCCTAATTGCATATTTTTCATGCACCTGTTGTCTATATGGAAAAATATTAAGATGATGTGCACATTTTAAAATTGGATTGTTTGGATTTAGTTACAGATTTGTATGAGTTCTTTAATATTTTAAAGAATAAACCACTATATGGTAGATGACTTGCACTTTTTATCTATAAACACAATAGATTGACATTCGTTATGTTGCGTATTTTCTTTGCTATGCATACGACTTTTATTTTAATTAATTTGTTAATTCCATTTTTTCCCCTCATCCTTGTGATTCCTAACAGTGCAGATCCATGAGTAATCAGACCTGAGCACCCCTGAAGGTGGCCCAAATCCAAAAATAAATAAATGAATGAATAAAACATGAATAAAACCATTTAGCTACTCCTCCAGGTCCTGCAGAAGTGTTCTAGTTTGATGTCTTCTTCATTTTTGCTTGTTGATTTTGCTTTTGGTGTCATATTTTACAGTATTCATAACCAGAACCATTTTCAAGTCTTTTGTACTCTTTTTGACACCACTAATGTTTTATTCTAGTAGTTTTACTGTTAGTAGAACTTAGATTCAATTTTTTAAATCCATCTTGAATTATTTTTGTTGCCAAATTAAATTTCACTCTTTTACATGTGGTTGTCTAGTTTTCCAAACAGCATTTATTGAAAATAGTGATCTCTCTCTCTCTCTCTCTCTCTCTCTCTCTCTCTCTCTCTCTCTCTCGTATATTCTTGGCTTCTTGTTTGTAAATTGGTCAGGTTTGTCTTTGGACTTCTTTTCATTTCGTTTTTACTGTGTCTGTTTTTATGGCAATACCATATTGTTTTCATTAGATTTGTAATATTTGAAATCAGGAAAGTCAGAAAATATGATCCCTCCAGTTTTCTTATAGACTGCATTGAATTTTTAGGGTCCTCTATAGTTTAATGAATTTTTTTGTTGTCTGTCATGGGATTTGATAGAAATTCTACTGAATTTCATTTGTTTCATGTAGTATAGATATTCACGTCACGGTCATGGTCCTCCCGTTGTTCATCGATTTGCTCGAGCGGGCCCAGTAACATCTCCATCATGAGGCTTGTTGTTACTGTGTTTGTCATATTGAATATGTCACGGGTAGCTTGCCAGCCTCTGCCGTGAGGGCAAGATACTCTCAGTAGCTTGCCGGGCTCTCTGAGAGGGGCAGAGGAATAGAACTCGGGTCGGCCATGTAGGCCGCTTGTAAGGCAAACGCCCTACCGCTGTGCTATCAGTTCAGCCCATAGATATTCAAGAAACAGTATTTACTATAATATTAAGTATAGAACATTTTTGTCTCCAAAATTAATTTTATAAATTTCATAGTATCTAATTTTTCTCTTAATTTTTATTCTAGGTATTTTTTTCTTTTTAATGTGATTATAAATGAAACTGTTATATTAATTTTTCTCTTAGAAATGGTCTCAGCATGGTGGTGGCTTGTTCTGGAGGTCTTTGGCTGCCAGAGCCCTGGTTGGGGCGGGGAGGGAAACTCAACCCGCTCCCCTCAAAGGGGCCCTGGCGAGGACAGCCAGGCATGGGGACAGGAGACTCTGCCGACGTTCCATCCCAAGTCCCTCCACCAGTGTCTCTGGACTCTCGCTCCTCTGCCCCTCCCCCAGTCCCAACGTGCCCTTTCCACAGGCACAGTGAAAATCTTGCGGGGAAGGCTTGCATCTTGGAATTGCAGTGTGAGGAACTGAATATCACTTTGAATATTTAGCCCTAGCATTTTGTCACTCCCGCGGATGTACCTGAGTCCCCTTCACCTCTGCCCCCATCTCTCTCCCTTATCACACTTTCCTACCTCTGTCTCTATGGTCTGGGTCCAAGGGTCTACACATCTCCTCCAGTTCCCCGAAATACCACTTCTAAGCTCAACCCGCTCCCCTCCAAGGGGCCCCGGCGAGGACAGCCAGGCGCGAAGGCAGGAGACTCTGTGCTATTCTCTTCCGGGAGCTAGGTTTTATAGTCTCTGAGTCTTGGCCGTTGATGGGATTACACGGCACCAGGGGGCCAGTTGGTGGTTGGAACCCCGCCTACTGGAATTGGGGCTTATTATATTTAATATAATTAAATTATATTAATGTTGTTGAGTCTTCTGCCCCCGCGCCTGGGTGTTCCTTCCCGGAGCCCCTTGGAGGGGAGCGGGTTGAGCTTTCCTCCCTGCCCCGACCAGGGCTCCGGCAGCCGAAGACCTCCAGGACCAGCCACCACCATGCTGAGACCACTCTCCGCACACATGAAGGTACTGGCAGAGGGACAAAGCCACGCGGGTTCCGGGGCCGAGACCTCCAAGCCTACTCGAATTGGAGTCGAGCATCTTCCACCCAGATCCTCCAAATTCCAGTAGGCGGGGGTCACACCCACCACCTGGCCCCCTGGCGCCGTGTAATCCCATCAGCGGCCAAGATTTAGAGACTATAAAATCCAGATCCCGGAACCGAATGCGAATGCGGCCTCGTGACATCTTATCAGAACTTTTTTTTATGACATCTTATTGTCTCATTCCTACTTTGGACAAACTTGCAGGCTATCAAATGTAGCCTGCCCACAGGGCAGAGTCTGGCAAACTCCCCGTGGCGTACCCAATATGCCAAATACCAGTAACAATGATGGGTCTCATTCTCCTAAAGAGCCTTGAATATAATCTCAGGGCTAGGATGAAAGAGACGTTACTGGGGCCTGCTCGAGGCAATCGACGAATAACAGGATGATTAAATGAAATGAAATGAAAATATAATTTAAAGATCTATAGTGCCTGCATGGTATAACCTATTTCTTTAGTGATATTGGTAATTCATATCTACTTTCTCTTCTAATCAGTGGGGAAAATTGGTCTGTTTAATTAATTTTCTCAACAAGCTTGTTCTTGATCTTATTTTTTCTCTCATGGTTTTCTATTTTTTCATTTCATTGTCTTATACTCATGAATTGTTTTCTTTATTTCCCTCGCTTTCTATGTCATTTTCTTTTATTTACTCTGGTTTCTTGAGGCAAAGTCGAGGCAATTCATTTTTATACTTGAATTTTGTAATGCAGTCTTTCTCTATTTTTGTTTGCTTTTAAAATTTTTGGTTTGGGCTTGGGGGCTACAATCAGTGGTGCCCAAAAACTGATCCCAGAGCAGTATTCAGGAATATTTCCAGGGATACTCAGAGACCATGTGGTGTTCTGGGAACCAAAGAATGTGTTCCAGTCCTTGAGAAATCTTTGTGCTAAAAGATTGTATCAGAGTATTTTAATATTATAATTTCTCCCTAAATACATCCATAGTAACATTTTACAAATTTTAACATGTTATATTTCAAATATTTTATATTTTCTTCTTTAAATTTCTTCATCCATAGATTGTGTGTAACTTAATATAAAATATTTGGGGGACTTTCTAAACATCTTTTTATTAATGATTTCGAGCTTATTTTCTTTTTGTTTGGAGTACTTGCATTGTTTGATTGTAATTCTTTCAGATTTCCTGGAATTTAATTATAGGACCCAAATAAGGTCACTGTTGCTGACATTCCCATAGTCTTGCACATTTTGTGCTGCTAGTGGAGTATTTTTCAGATGTGAAAGTAATGATAATCAGGGAAACAGGAGTAAATAAGGAAGTAAGCATTAATTTTCTCAGGATTGTCACATTTTAGTTGAGGGAATCAATTGTAAGCATGGTGTAATTAAGTTTTTAAAATGAGTGTCACTGCTCTTTATGCTTATCCCCTCATTTAATTTTTATCCATACCCTTTATCACAGTCTTTCAGGAAACATTGGGTCATACCTGGCTTGCTCAAGGCTCTGAACTCAAGGGTCAAGAATCACTCCTAGAAAGACTTGGGGACCATATGTTATGTCAGGGATTGAACCAGATTTGACACTTGCAAGGAAAGTGGTCCATTTCCTGTGCTATATCTCCAGTCCCTTTATAACCACTTATGTATATTTTTACAGTCATGTTTGGTGATATAAATGATACATTGAATTTCTCAAAATGAATTCATGAACTAAGAATAAAAAAAACTAAAAAAATTACTGTTTAACAGAGAATTTTGCAGAGCAACGACAGGTGAGTGAACATGAAATAAATAGAAATATAATGAGTTATATCATCAAAGGGTCATGATAATTAGAGAGTTGTACAAATTATTGAAATAGAAGAACTAAAAAGTATGTTTGAATTTTTAAAGATGGTCATTCTAGAATAGTTTGTCTGAAATTGAGCTAAGGCTGGATCTTCATTTATTGAGAATAAAGAAAATGATTTGTAATTGGAAACATAAATTCAAGAACGCATGCCCAGCAAGCAGAACCAGATAACCTAAAGACCCCCTTCTCAGCTGAGGTGCTCTCTGAACACCCTGCTAGCCTTAGAAGTCTGCCAGAGTAAACTACTAATCCTGCACAGACACCAAAGTGGCCCCTACCCCACATTGGCAGTGGGGGGGGGATGGCTTCCAGGTTGGCAGCAGCTCATGTGGCTATAGTTATATTCCCCTTTCCCAGTGCTTTGTACTCACGTCTAAATCTTCATTACCTAATTCTGACAAGGACAACCTGTCTATCCCAAACACATTAGGTCAATAATCCACTAGCCTATTCCAGTCAAAATACTCCCAAAACTCACCAAAATAACAGTCAACACAAGAATCCAAGCAAGACTAATGTAAAAGAACTCTTCCCCTGAAGCTGCACTAGAGGCCTCAAATAAGTAACAGAGGAGCACAAAAGTGGTAGTATTCTTAAAGGGGAAAAAGGATACCACCATTGGCCGAGCCTATCTAGAATCTTCCCTCACAGCAAGAGGGGGTCACAGATAGAGAACTGGAGGAATCAGCCTCCATACTACCACAGCAACATGAAAGAAAAGCGCCCCACCATGAGGAGTGGATAAAGAAGCCTCGAGAGGGAATACTCATAAATACAATCTCTCTGATAAGAATTCAGAGATGAAATGTTGAGGATGTTCAATGAGCTCAAAGAAACAGTAGAACAGGCATCCAGTAAATTAAAGGAGGACATTAAAGAAACAATGGACTGGACAGCCAAAAAATACTGGAAGAAGTGGGAGCAGAAATAAGAAAGTTACGAACAGAAGTGTCACGATTAAAGGTTGATGAAATTAAAAACTCAGTGGGTGCCCTCAATAGTAGAATGAGAACCACCAAAGACAGAATCAGTGAGCTTGAAGATGAGCTGCAGAAAGCACACAGACAGAAACAAACAATGGAAAAAAGACCTCAAAATAACACAAGGGTGCATAAGAAACCTAGGGTATCATAAGAAACCATCTGAGCCTGAAAACAATGGTAGGATATAATGGAAAAAAATAAATGAAATGTATGCTTCACAAAGAATACTTTATCCGGCTAGACTCTCACTCACACTTGAAGGAACAAGACACTATTTCATAGATAAACAACATCTCAGGAACTTCATAGACTCAGAACAAACCTTGAAAGAAGGAATGAAGGGACTACTGTAAACAAGACAAACCAATACAAGCACAACAAACCTCTATAGAAAGAAGGCACAAAAACCCCATGACAATAATCTCTCTCAAAGTCAATGGTCCAAATGCACCAATTAAGAGACAGAGAGGCAAAATGGATTTAAAAAATGAATCCAACGTCCTTTTTTTAAAAAACCGTTTATTTTATTGAATCACTGTGAGGTACAGTTACAAGCTTTCATGTTCAAGTTACAATCACACAATGATCGAACACCCATCCCTCCACCAGTGCACTTTCCCACCACCAATCTCCCCAGTATACTGCCTCCATAGCAGACAATTTTCCCCATACTTTATCTCTGCTTTTGGGCATTATGGTTTGCAACATAGATACCGAGAGGCCATCACTTTTGGTCCTTTATCTACTTTCAGCACACATCTTCATTCATGAATGATCTTCCAACCATCATTGACTCAGTGATATTCCAGTTGCCTTCTTCCCTTGCTCATGAGGCTGGCTTACAACTATGGAGCAATCTTCCTGGCCCGTGTGTCTACTATCCTTGGGTGTCAGTCTCATGTTATGTTATTTTATACTACACAAATGAGTGCATTCCTTCTATGTCTTCCTCTCTTTCTGACTCATTTCCGTTAGCATGATATGCTACATATCTATCCACTTAGAAGCAAATTTCATGACTTCATCTCTCCTAACAGCTGCATAGTATTCCATTATTTAGATGTACTAAAGTTTCTTTAACCAGTCATCTGTTCTAGGGCTCTCAGGTTGTTTCCAGATTCTGGCTATTGTGAACAGTGCTGCAATGAATATATTGTTCAAGGGTACAAATATGGAAAAAATATGGAACAAAGGTACAAATGTAATTTATGCTTTACATTTTTGCATTCTTAGGATATATTCCCAGAAGTGGTATTGTGGGATCATATGGAAGCTCAATTTCTAGTTTTTGAAGGAATGTAAAAATTTTTTTCCAGAAAGGCTGGACACTAACAGTGAAAAAGCGTCTCTTTCCCCCCACATCCACCCCAAAACTGGTCACTTTTGTTCTTTTTTGATGTGTTCCAGTCTCTGTGGTGTGAGATGGTATCTCATTTGATTTGCATCTCCCTGATGATTAGTGATGTGGAACTTTTTTTCACGTTCCTTTTAGCCATTTGTATTTCTTTTTAGATGAAGCTTCTGTTCTTTTGTTCTCCCCATTTTTTGATGGGGTTGGAGATTTTTATTCTGTACAATACTACTGTACCTTGTATATCCTGGATGTTAATCTCTTATCAGATGTATAATCCCTTATCAGAGCAAACTGAAAGGATAGCACAGTGGTAGGGCATTTGCCTTGCATGCAGACCCAGATTCAATTCCTCAGCCCCTCTTGGAGAGCCCGGCAAGCTACAGAGAGTATCTCACCAGCATGGCAAAGCCTGGCAAGCTCCCCGTGACGTGTTCGATATGCCAAACACAGTAACAACAAGTCTCACAATGGAGATGTTACTGGGACCTCTCGAGCAAATCGATGAACAATGGGAGGATAATGACACAGTGATCAGATGGGTACTGGGTAAATATTCTTTCCCATTCTGTGGGCTCTCTCTGTATTTTAGTCACTGTCTCTTGAAGAGCAGAAACTTCTTAGTTTGATGTAGTCCCATTTCTTAATATTTGTTTCCCCTTATTTGGTCAGTGGTGCTTCATCCTTAAAGATGCTTTTAGCTTCCATGTAATGGAGGGTTGTGCCTATATTTTCCTCCATGTAATTTACGGTTTCATGTCGGATATTGAGGTATTTAATCCACTTTGATCTGACTTTTTTGCTTGGTGTTAGACAGAAGTCAGAGTTCATTTCTTTGCAGGTAGCTATCTAATTTTCCCAGCACCACTTATTGATTAGGCTTTCACTATTCTACTTCATATTTTTTGCTCCTTTGTCAAAGATTGAGTGGTCATATATGTGAGATTCTGTGATAGAATATTCAACTCTGTGCCATTGGTCTGCAGGTCTGTTTCTAGACCAATACTATGCTTTTTAAATTACTATTGCTTTGAAATATAGTTTAAAGTTGGGGAAGATGATGCCACCCATCTTCTATATCCCAAAGATTTCTTTAGCTATTTTTGGGGATTTATTGTTCCATATAAATTTCAGGAGAGTTTTGTCTATTTCTTTGAAAAATGTCTTAGGTAACCTATAGCAACCACATTAAGTTGGTATAGTGCTTTGGGGAATATTGCCATTTTGATGCTAGTTCTCCCTATTCATGAGCAGGGGATGTATTTCCATTTTCTTGTGTCCTCTTTTATTTCTTGAAGTAGTGTTTTGCAATTTTCCTTGTAAAGGTTGTTCACCTCTTTGCTTAAGCTGATTCCGAGGTACATGATTTTCTGAGGTGCTATTGTGAATGGGATTTTTTTTAAATATCTCTTTTTTCTCTTTCGTTATTTATACATGAAAAAAAGCCATGGACTTTTGGGTGTTGATTTTGTAGCCTGCCACTTTACTACAGACCTATTGTTTCTAGGAGCTTTTCTGTAGAGTCTTAGAGTTTTCTAAATAGAGTATCATATCATCTGCAAATAGTGATAGCTTGACCTCTTCCTTTCCTATCTGTATGGCTTTGATATCTTTTTCTTGCCTAACTGCTATGGCCAGAACTTCCAGTACTATATTGAATAGGAGTGGCGAGAGCAGGCAACCTTGTGTGTGCCTGATCTCAGAGGGAAGGCTTTTAGTTTTTTCTCCATTGAGAATGATGCTTGACATGGGTTTGTGGTAGATGGCTTTGACTATATTGAGGAAAGTTCCTTCGATACCCATTTTGCTGAGAGTTTTCATCAGCAAATTCATCATTGTCAAATGCTTTCTTCTCATCTATTGATCTGATCTTATGTTTTTTATTGTTTCTTTTATTGACATGATGGATTATGTTGATAGACTTGCGAATGTTAAACCATTCTTGTATCAGCAGGATGAATCCTACTTGGTCATGGTGTGTGATCTCTTTCATCAGTCATTGAATTCTCTTTGCTCGGATTTTGTTGAGAATCTTTGTGCCTGTGTTCATGAGGGATATCAGCCTGTAGTTCTCTTTCCTTATGGTATCTCTGTCTGCTTTTGGTAACAGGGTGATATTTGCTTCATAGAAATGGTTTGGAAGTGCTTCTGATACTTCAATTTCCTGGAAAAGCTTAAAGAAGATTGGGAGTAAATCCTCTTTAAATACTTGGAAGAATTTACTAGTGAATCTATCTGTGCCAGGACTTTTGTGTTTGGGGAGACTTTTTATTACTGTTTTGATTTCCTTGATGGTTATAGGTCTGTTCAGACGCTTCAGGTTTTCTTTGTTCAGCCTTGGGAGGCTGTAGGAATTCAGGAATTTATCCATTTTCTCGAGATTTTTTGTTTCATGGAATAAAGCTTCCAAAGTAATCTCTGAGGATTCTTTGAATTTCTGTAATTTCTGTTGTGATGTCCCCCCTTTCATTTCTCTTCACCACCAATCATCAGAGAGATGCAGATCAAAACAGCAATGAGATATTATCTCACACCACAGAAACTGGCATACAACCAAAAGAACAAGTGCAACTGGTGTTGGCATGGAGGTTGGGAGAAAAGTACTCTTCTTCACTGTTAGTGAAAGGGCCAAGTGGTTCAGGCTTTTTGAAAACTATTTGGACTCTTCTCAAAACACTAGAAATTGAGCTCCCATTTGAACCAGCAACACTACTTCTGGAAAGATACTCTGGGGCCCTCAAAACACAAGCAGAAATAACATTTGCACTCCTATTCAGCACTATTCACCATAGCCAAAATCTAGAAACAACCTCAGTGCCCAAAACCAAATGAATGGATAAAGAAACTATGGCACATCTACAAAATAAAATATATGAAGCTGTTGGGAAAACTGAAGTCATGAAATTTTCCTATAAATAGATGGACATGGAGAGTATCATGATAAACGAACTGAGTCAGATGGAAAGGGACAAATACAGAATGACTGCATTCATTTGTGGTATAGAAAAATATATAGTAGAATAATAATATCCATATCCAGACTGAATGTCAATAATAGCTGAGAATGATCATGCTGGATAAGATATGAGGGTTAAATGAAGATAAGAGATATTCATGATAACCTTTCAGTATCAATATTGCAAACCACAATGCCCAAAAGAAGAGAGAGAAAGAGATAGAGATAGAGAGAGAGAGAGAGAGAGAGAGAGAGAGAAAGAGAGAGAGAGAGAGTGGGGGTCGTGGTGATGGGAGGGATCTTGGGAATACTGGAGCTGAGAATTATACACTGGTGGAGTGATGGGTGTTGGAATACTGTATGACTGAAATTCAATCATGAATGAATGACTTTGTAATGCTCTAAAAAAAGCTTTAAAAAGACACAGGAAAATCATGTCCTGAAAAAGGAAAAAAAACCAAATTATTGTACTAAGAGAAGGGACTAGGAAGCAAATTTATCTCTACTGACAATAAATTTTATCCTTTTCTGCCTTTAGTATCTTCATAGCATCCTTTTCTATGTTTGTTCATAGCTGCAACATCCCCCTTGGTGCAGTATTGTTCTCATTTGTCCTTGTTGCCAAAACAGAATATCATAGACAAGATGAGTTAAACAACAGAAATTTACTTACTATTCTGGAGATTAATTAATTTATTTTTTGGTTTTGGAGCCACACCCGGTAGTGCTCAAAGCTTACTCCTGGCTCTGTACTCTGGATCTGTCCTGGTGAGGCTCAGGGCCCTTTTGGTGCTGGGGATCACCCTGATAACTGCTCACAGTACAGGGAGCCTTACCCTACATAGTAACTCTCTGACCCCCAAATACCCAAATCTAGAGACTAAAACAATACAAAGTACCTTTATCATAGACCCATCAGTCTGATTTAGGTGTCAGCAAGAATGTTATCTCCTGAGGTCTTCCTCCTCTTCTACTAGATGATTGCCTTTTCTCTGTGTTTCCATATGGTTGTTCTCTACATTGCCCTCTGATGTACTGATGGATCTATCACATCTTTCAGAAGGGCAATGGAGAAGATTATTCATGACTTCTACTCAGATCTCTTCGATAGCCATGTCCACCTGCCCACATACCAAATTCCGCAGGATGGATATGTCGTAGACCTCCACTACCGACACTACCTCCACTACCCAGCCGCCACCACACTCCAGGATGCTTTCCAGACCCGCACGACGACTGGAATAGGAATTTATATTTATGAATTTATATTAAGAATATAACTGTAGCACTTTCCTCCTGTTATTCATTGATTTGCTCGAGCGGGGTCAGTAACGTCTCCATTGTGAGACTTGTTATTGTGTTTGGCATATCTATCGCCAGGGTTGATTCGGCTGATCTGGCTGGCTAGGCAGGTGTCCCCTTCCTCCCACACTGCTCCCTCCCGAAGCTGCATGCTTGGTCGAAGCGGATGGCCTTCCCCGAATAGAGATGGACAGGTCTTCTGTTGAGGATATACGAGTAGCTGTGCTCCCCTGCTAGAACTTCCAAACAAGCTCTCAAGAATATAACAAGTAATCATTTAATCACTTAACTTCCCGTTAGTCGTCGATTTGCTCGAGCGGGCGCCAGTAACGTCTCCATTTGGCCCTGTCGCGTGCTAGTGTAGCCCAATGGCATCTGTTCGCTCCGGGAACATGAAGGGCCTCAAACCGATCATTCATGATCTTCACGAAGAAGTCTGACCATCTGGTAGGTGGGCGGCCACGCGGTCTTTTGACATCCCGTGGAATCCAGTCAGTAACAGCTCTAGTCCAACGGTTGTCTTTAAATCTCATTACGTGACCAGCCCATCTGATTTTCAACACCTTGCCAAATGAGACAGCATCCCTGATCCTTGATCGTCGACGGATGTCAGAACTCCGGATTCGTTCTCTCATTTGAGTGAAACGTGATATTCCAAGCATAGCTCTTTCTATTCTTCTTTGGGAGACCTGAGTAGCGTTCTCATCTTGTTTGCATAGGGCCCAGGTCTCTGAGGCATATGTTAATGCAGGAAGAACAGTGGAATCAAAGAGATGTGCCCGGAGCCGGAGGTTCTTCGTCCTCTTAGCTATTTCTTCGACGTTCTTGAAGGCGTTCCAAGCCGCTCTCTTCCTCCTGCGCAGCTCGGGTGCCAGGTCATTTGTCATGTTGACCTCTCGACCTAGGTACACATAGCTGTTGCATTCGGAGATGGTAGTTCCGTTGAGAGCAAATGGGGCGTCAGGAACGAGGCTGTTTCTCATAAACATTGTCTTCGTAAGATTCAGCTGTAGTCCTACCTTTCCACACTCATGGTCTAAGTCGGCCAGCATTTGTGCCGCTTGGCTGATGTTTGGTGTTATTAAAACAATGTCATCAGCAAAGCGGAGGTGGTGTAGTTGCCGACCATCTATCTTCACTCCCATTCCTTCCCATTCCAGTCGTCGCATGATGTTCTCGAGGGTGGCACTGAAGAGTTTCGGTGAAATGGTATCACCCTGCCGCACCCCTCTCTTGACATCAACGATCACTTCTTTGTAGAATGGTGAGATCCTGGTAGTGAATCCGCAATACAGCTCACGGAGGATACTGATGTATTGGGCTTGAATGCCCTGATTGGCTAGGGCTTCAATGACCGCTTCCGTCTCAACAGAATCAAAGGCCTTCTTTAAATCAATGAACGTTAAACAGAGTGGCATCTTGAACTCCCGAGAAACCTCAATGAGCTTGGTTATTGTGTGGATATGGTCGATGGTGCTGAATCCTTTGCGGAACCCGGCTTGCTCGCATGGTTATCCTTCATCTAGTGTTCTGCAAATCCTATTTATATATAACAAGTAAATATTAATTTATTTCCTTTCAGAGCAAGCTAAAGAGTCATTTCCAGAACTATAACATAGATTCAAGTATATTTTGCTGGTCCTGTGACTAGTGCTTATTCTCTTTAACTGTACATTCAGCCACAGTGCTTCCTTCAGAAAGGTGATGCAGTGATATATGACAGAAATGAAACGTAATTTTCAATTCTTCCTCAGTGCAATGAAACTCTACAAAGACTTTCAGAACATGTTTACATTCTGGATCTGCATGAGCATCAAGAAACATGCTCACATGCAGTAAGTTCATAGTCAAAGAATAAAGGAAATTCTGCCATTTGTGATAACCTCGATGAATCTGGAAGATATTTTTCCTAAAAGAAATGTCATAAAAAGACAATATACAATCTAAAAATAAATGAATTAGAAGAAACAAAATGCATAAGGTGATTTTCAAGATGTGAAAATGTGGTCATTTTGAAGAAATGGTAAAAATTTCCGGTCAGAATTTTAACAAATTTGGGGGAATCAAATGTACAACATGTTGATTATACAGGTTTGCAATATACTTGCAAGTTTCTTGAAGAGTAAATCTTAAATGTTTCATCATATGCCAAAAAAGAAATGGTAATTACGTGACAGGATGGAAGCGTTACCTAACACTCTAATGGTAATCATTTTGCAATATATGTGTATCAATTCCATGTGCTAAAGAGCTTAAATTTATACAATGCTATATGTTCATTATATATCTAAAAAGCTGTTACATTTATGTAATCGATTAATTTCAAAAGAAATTTTGTAGTCACAATCTAATTAGAGATGAGATCATTGAACTTGAGGGTAAAACCAGAATTAATTTCAGTATGATGTACTGAATAGATGAGCCAGTAATCCTACTGGTCACACCTAAGTTTCCACAACAGAATATGACAGCAATCGCATCTCAAAAATAAAAATTCCTGACAGTTCCTTCATTGTAGAAGTATGGCTGATCGATATGTAATATGGAAAATTTCTTCTTACCATGTATAATTATAAGTTTACATATACCCTGGGTTGGAGCGATGGCTCAGTGGGTAGGCTGTTTGCCTTGCACGCGGCAGACCCAGATTTGATTCCTCTGCCTCTCTTGGAGAGCCCAACAAGGTACCAAGAGTATCTTGTCTCACGGCAAAGCCTGGCAAGCTACCCATGATGTATTCGATATGCCAAACACAGTAACAGCTGTCACAATGGAGATGTTACTGGGCCGGCTCAAGCAAATAGATGAACAACAGGAGGACAGTGACAGTGACATATGCCCTTGTTTTTAGTTCATTAAACATTAAAAAGGATTAGAGAAGATACATGTTTTCCCCTCAGCATAGTTTATTATACTACTACTATTGCATACAAATAGATATAAATATATAGTTGTTGGGGTATTGTGGTTACAAACTGTAACTGTTTATACCTTTGGTTTAAAATGAAAGTTCTTTTTAAATACAAGCTATAAGAGTTTTATAGTAATGGTTTTATTAAATTGCTTACAACCCAATGAGTGTCTCGTGCATCACATGTCCTTGATTGTGTGACAGACATAGATGAACAAATTAGTGAACAGCCTAAATTCAAATATGGGATTCTCTCTTTAATTTGTAGTTTGGAGCTATTAACCAGTTTTATTGGGTCCTAGCATCATTTCATAGAGTATGACAATGGTAACACTATCTAAGTTTATGATAATACTATAATCTACGCCAAGTGTTGACTAAAGCTCTGGTATTAGCCCCAGTATTCAGTGTTCTGTCTCAAACACAGGACTGTTTAATTTCCAACTGGCAATTTTTTAAAGTGAGACATTAACATGTTTTAACAGTTTCTAAGAGTAATAGGTTTCTATAGATTGAACTGTAGGTATTTTATATTATTATATTGCACATATAATAATAAAGGGTGGGAGTTTTGACAGTGTGGTTTATTTCATCTGCACTCTGACTTATTAGTATTGTGATAGCCTTCCTAAGAGGAGTAATCTGCAAAACAAAAACATTTTTTAGCAACTAGGCAAGCAGGATGCAGACCACAGGTTTTCTATCACAGTCAGCAAGGTCTCTGCCCCCTGGGGGCAGCCTCCGAAGTTTGTGGAGTTCCTCATTGTCTCTCTGCATTATGGCCACAGGCTAGAGAGCAAGAGGCAAATGAAAGTTTCTTTGAGACAGGAGCATGCAGCTCTCAGCCTGGTCAAGACACAGCACACTTGCACTGTTACGGTTTAAGCTACAAGAGCCCTTTGAGGCAGTACATGGAGGCTCTGAGGAGTGAGCGTGCTGGGAGTGTAGGAGCAGGGACTCTTCATTGGGACTGGAAGCCCCTTTATCAATAGGAGCTCATACATGGGGTGGTGATGGGATGGGGATTTAGGCCAACCTCGGTGCTCTATACTATTGTGACAACCACAGCTTTGTGCTATGGCAACCAGAATACGGGGCACTAATCTGTCTTTTCCTCTACCTAAATCCCAGCCACAGATTACTACTACTACGGTCCTCCCATTGTTCATCGATTTGCTCGAGTGGGCCCAGTAACATGTCCATTGGGGACTTTGTTGTTACTGTGTTAGGCATATTGAATACATCACGGGTAGCTTGCCAGGCTCTGCCATGCGGGCGAGATACTCTAGGTAGCTTGCCAGGCTCTCCGAGAGGGGCGGAGGAATCGAACTCGGGTCAGTCATGTTGGCTGCGTGCAAGGCAAACGCTCTACCGCTGTGCTATCGCTCCTGCCCAGTGAATACAAGAACCAGAAATAAAATTTAGTTAATTAACTATGAAAGATTTTTACTAAAAAGAATAAAAATGTGTGTGTGTGTGTTTGTGTGCGTGTGTTTAAATAGATTAGGTAACACAAGTGACTAATTCTGTATACAGTCCCGTGATTACTGTCCAGGGAATTAACCCCTTGGTACTGCTGGGTATGGCCCTCAGACACCACAAATAAATAAAAGGTAAAAGGTAAAGGCCCTCCCGTTGTTCGTCGATTTGCTCGAGCGGGCCCAATAACGTCTCCATCATGAGACTTGTTGTTACTGTGTTTGGCATCTCGAATACGTCACGGGGAGCTTGCCAGGCTCTGCCGTGCGGGCGAGATACTCTCGGTAGCTTGCCGGGCTCTCCGAGAGGGGTGGAGGAATCGAACTCGGGTCGGCCATGTTGGCTGCGTGCAAGGCAAATGCCCTACTGCTGTGCTATCGCTCTAGCCCCAGCCACAGATTACCAGTTTTTATTAGAATTTATTAGACTGCCAGTGCTTATTTTACTATACCTCCAGTATCTCACCAGTTATTCGTCATTTCATTTGTTACTTTGGTAATCTTGAGAATTATCTGTGTTCACTAACTCACTTTTCTCCAGTTCTCTTTTCACACAGAACACATGTTTAGGGAGAAATGGTACCCCTTCTCTCTTGACATTGTCACATCTTAAATGTTTAGACAGTACTTGGATAACTTGTCTGACCTCAGAATATAACGCAATCAGCCTCAGGGTATATTGCGTTTTAGTGAAAAAAGAGCATAAAGACAGTAAAGATTGATAGAATGTTCTAAAGGGTTGATTGCGTACAAGGAAATAAACATACATAAATTTAAAAATATTGAAATTATACTAAGCAATCTATCAGACTACAGTACCATGAAGATAGAAATTAACCATATAAAGAAGATGGGGGAAACTCCAGCACCTGGAAGCTGAATACAATGTTGCCAAATAACACCTGATCAAAAAATTAATAAAGGAAGTAATCAAAAGATTCCTGAATGAAGACACAAGCTATGAGAATCTGTGAGACTCTGAGAATCTATGAGAAGCTATTGGAAAAGGGGAAGCCCATAGCACTATAGGTCTAAATCAGGAAAGGAAAAGCAGCACAAATCTACACCTAACCACACATCTTAAATACCTGGAAAGAGAAAACTAGTGAGTCCCAAAACTAGTGAAAAGAAGGAAATAATAACTACAGCAGAAATCTATGGTATACAAAGAAAGCAACAAAACGAGTCAATGAAACCAGAAGCTAGTTCTTTGAAAGAATAACATTTAGACATACCTTTGGTTAAACTTACAAGAAAAAAAGAGAAACATCTCAAATAAATTAGTAATAGATAAAAGAGGAGAAATGATAAGTCCTTGGCAATTCAAGGTATCATGAGAGGTTAATATGAGCAACTTTATGCTGTTAAATTGGAGAACCTATAAGTGAAATGATTCATAGAATTATGTAATATACAAAACCAAGTGAGGAGGAAATATGAAAAATAAAGAGGCCAATCGCAGTAATAATTAAATTAAAATATTAATTAAGAATATCTCCAAGAATGAAAGCCCTGACTCAGATGGGTTTACTGTTGAGTTTTATCAAATCTTCAGAGAAGACTTACTACCTGTATTCCTAAATAAAGGAATTTCTTTTTTTGAAGAAAAAGGAATCTTACATAATCCTTCTATGATACCATCACTGCAATAATACCCCAAACAAATAAAGTACTAAAAAGGAAATTTCCAGGATGAATATCAATGCAAAAGTACTCAACAAAATTTAATGAGCTAAATCTAGGAGCATATCAAAAAGATCATACTTCATGATCAAATATAATTTATGACAGGAATGCAAGAATTATTCAACATACACCACTTGATTCACATAATATACCACATCTATAAAAGGAAGAATTAAAAAACACAAAATTCTATGAATCAATGTGCCCATCAACCTCTCTCAGGTGTGGGACATTGTGCAAGGCATAGTTGGGGGCAACTAGGGGTGAGGATTGTGTGATAGGTGGCCCCTCCCTGAAGCGTCCCTTTTGGCTTCCCTGAAACGGTCCCGTTCACCTCTGGTAAAAGTGAGTTCAGTAAAACAGTGCCAGGGTACAGCTGAGCTAATGGGCCCCAGCCAGAAGGAATCTACACCGTCTTACCTTGTTCTTACTTTGTGCAAGTACATTCTTTACTTGTGCAAGTATATTTTGGAAGTCCCCCCAAGGTGTTTGTCTCTTTCCCCTTATAGTATATAAGACTGAACCTACTTGCAATAAATTAGCTGACGCTCCTCAGGGCTCCCAGAGAGCATGTCCTCTCACCTTTGCGACTCGACTCACCCTCCTGCTGTGACTGCTTGCATTCGGCACTGAGTGAGGAGAGCTGCCTCGCTGGCCTCTTGGTTAGCCATGCGACTCCTGCATGTCAAGAGCGACACCCAAGGATCCTAAAGCCCCTCCCTTTCAAGGCCTCTACCTCCCACCAACTCAGTTTTATGGATCAGTTTTTTTTTGTATTGTCTTTGGCCTTTTTGTTGCTACCTTATTGTATATCTTTAAGTTCCACAAATGAGTTAGATTGTTCTATATCCCATCTTTTTCCTCCGATTGACTTTCCACAGCATGGTATCCTTTATTTTTTATTTAATAATTTATTACATTAAATATTCCAACACCATAAGTGAAATGAGTCAGAAAGAGAGGGATAGACATAGAAAGATTGCACTCATTTGTGAGACATAAGGTAACAGAATGGGAGACTAACACCCAAGAATAGTAGATATAAGTACCATAAGGATTACATCACAGCTTAGAAGCCAGCCTCCTATGCTGGGGGAAAAGGCAGCTCAAATAAAGAAGGGACCACCAAGTAAAGGGTGATAAGAGGACGCACTCAGGATGGGAGATGTGGACTGAAAGTAGACTATAGCCCAAACATGATGGCCACTTAATATCTCTATTGAAAACCACAACACCCAAAAAGATAGATCAAACAGGAATGCCCTGCTACAGAGTGGAGTACGGTGGAAGGGACAGGGTGGGGTGGTGGGACGGATGCTGGGACCATTGGTGGTGAAAAATGGACACTGGTGCAGAGATGGGTACTTGATCATTGTATGACTGAAATGTAAGCACAAAAGTTTGTAAGTCTGTAACTGTACCTCATAGTGATTCACTGTCACTGTCACTATCTTCCCATTGTTCATCAATTTGCTCGAGTGGGCCCAGTAAAATTGTGAGACTTGTTACTGTTTTTTTTTTTTGCATATCAAATACATCACGGGTGGCTTACCAGGCTTTGCTGTGCGGGCGAGATACTCTTGGTAGCTTTCTGGGCTCTCTGAGAAGGGTGGAGAAATCAAAAGCCGAGGAATCAAACTCAGGTCAGCCAGGTCAGCTGCGTTCAAGGCAAACACCCTAACCACTGTGCTATCTTTCCAGCCCCATGGTGATTCACTAATAAAAAATATTAAAAAAATATCCAACACCAATCCCACAACCATAACACCTTCCCACCACCATTATTCTGAATTTTTTAGAACCGCCCAAGACTGACCCCAAAATAATCTATTTTGTATGGCTTGTTATGATTAAAGTGTTAAAATTATCCAAAAAAGTTTCTTTAGAAGAAAATGTGTCAAGATTGTTGTATCTCACCTTGGAGACATTAAGCCCTTGTATAAGAGATTGCTAACAAGTTGTTGCATGTTGAGCCTTGTGTCACTGTCACTGTCCTCCCATTGTTCATCTATTTGCATGAGCAGGGGCTCAGTAATGTCCCCATTGTGACAATTGTTACTGTGTTTGGCATATTGAATATGTTACAGGGAGCTTGCCAGGTTTTGCCGTACAGGCAAGATACTCTCGGTAGCTTGCCGGGCTCTCCAAGAAGGGCAGAGGAATCGAACTCGGGTTGGCCATGTTGGCCGCGTGCAAGGCAAATGCCCAAACCACTGTACTATAGCTCCAGCCGAGCCTTGTGTACTAATATTTATTTGATTATTTTTGATTCATTGTCTTCTACCTTAACATATTAAATGTGGTGTGCTACTCTTGGTACATCATGGAGTAGAGTATAAAATCTCATGTGGCCGCAGATAGGGTGCTTCAGGGATTCTAATGTTTTAAATAGGGCAATACAACTGGAGATGACTTTAGGATTCAGAAACATCTTTGCAGCTTGTGGCTCTCCTCCGAGATTTATTTGTGAGTCTCTCAGCATGATATACTTTAGTTCTGTACTTGTCAAGGCAAATTGCATGATTTCACTCTTAGTGCTGCATAGTATTCTGTTATGTATATATACCATAGCTTTTCGAGTCATGAATTCATAGTTGAACATTTCTTTTGTTTCCATTTGTTTTGTTTCCTACTTGCTATTGTACTAAGGGCTGTGATGTACACACACACATACATCCTTGATGATATACATATATATTCTTCCAAATTAATATTTTGTGTTTGGGAAAAGATGCCAAAAAGTGATATTGTTAAGTCTGATGAGAGTTCGAGTTCTATTCCTACTCTTTTTGAGAGATCTATTTTTAGCCCTTTATAAAGGTCCACAGCTAGTTTCATTCTCAGTGATAAAAAATGGAAAGCATTCCCATTAAGATCAGGTACAAAGCAAGGATGTGAACTCTCTACACTTTTATTTTATATAGTATTAGAAGTCCTAGAAAAATTAATGTTGTAATAAAAGATTTAAAATGATCCAAATTTTAAAAGTAATCCAAATTTTAAAAGAAGTCAAATTATCACTATTTGCCCATGATATAATAAACACATAAAACCCTAAAGTGTCTATTAAAGAATTCTAGACAAAACACACTAATATAGCAATGTAGGAGGCTCCATCAAACTAAGTTTAGATCCTGAAAGAAAGTGTTCTGAATTTGAATGGGGATTGCATTAACTTTAGGTAGGATCGACATTGTTATAACATTAATTCTTCCAATACATGAGCATAGGCCATTTTTCCACTTGCAAAGGTCTTTTTCTATCTCTTTCTTTAGTGATTTTAAGGCTATCATAGTATAGATCTTCCACATCTTTTGTTAAGCTAACTTCTAAATACTTGCTATTTTGGGATACTATTTGAACTGGGATAGACTTCTTCACTATTTTCTCCTTTCCTTCATTCTTTGTATATATAAGAAGCAACTGACTTTTCTGTATTAACTATGTATCCAGCCACTTTGCTACATTGATTTATTGTTTCTAGGAGAATTTTTGTGGACTCTTTGAGATCTTCTGTGCATATTATCATGACATGTACATATGGTGATAGTTGGAGTTCTCCAGTTTGGATCCCACTGATTTGTTTTTCTTGCCTGAAGGTTGTAACCAGGACTTCTAATACTATGTTGAATAAAAATCCTCACCTTGTGCCTGATCTCAGAGGAAGTTCTTTCAGTCTTTCACCATTAAGTATGATACTGGATGTAGGCAGTTATAGATGGCCACTATTATCTTGAGGGAACTTCTTTCCAATCCTATTTTATTCAGGGTTTTTATCATGAGTGGACAATCACTTAATCACTTAACTTCCCGTTAGTCGTCGATTTGCTCGAGCGGGCGCCAGTAACGTCTCCATTTGTCCCTGTCGCGTGCTAGTGTAGCCCAATGGCATCTCTTCGCTCCGGGAACATGGAGGGCCTCAAACCGATCGTTCATGATCTTGACAAAGAAGTCTGACCATCTGGTAGGTGGGCGGCCACGTGGTCTCTTGACATCCCGTGGAATCCAATCAGTAACAGCTCTAGTCCAACGGTCGTCTTTAAATCTCATTACGTGACCAGCCCATCTGATTTTCGACACCTTGGCATATGAGACAGCGTCCCTGATCCTTGATCGTCGACGGATGTTAGAACTCCGGATTCGTTCTCTCATTTGAGTGAAACGTGTTATTCCAAGCATAGCTCTTTCTATTCTTCTTTGGGAGACCTGAATGGCGTTCTCATCTTGTTTGCGTAGGGCCCAGGTCTCTGAGGCATATGTTAATGCAGGAAGAACAGTGGAATCAAAGAGATGTGGACAATATATCTTATCAAAGGTTTTGATATGATCACATGATTTTTATATTTCCTCTTTTAATGTGGTGAATTATGTTAATTGATTTGGTTATATTGAATCATCCTTTCATTCCTGGGATGAATCCCACTTGATCAGGGTATATGATTTTTGTGATAGTTTGCTGGATTTAGTTAGCTAAGATTTTGTTAAGGATTTTTGCATCGATATTTATCATTGAGATTGGCCTGAAAATTTCTATTCTAGAAGTGCCTTTGTCTACTTTGGGTATTAGTGTAATGTTAACTTCATGAAAGGTGTAAGGAAGAATAACTGTGTCATCAATATTTTGAAATTGCTTAAAGACTTCTTTGAAGATTTAGTAGAACTCACCAGTAAACCTATCTGAACTGGGATTTTTGTTCTTGGGAAGATCTTAATTACCATTGAAATTTTCTTACTTATAATTGGCCTGTTTGGGGTTTCTACTTTCTCCTCATTCCGATTTGTATGATGACTCTAATAATCTGTCCATTTCTTCTAAGCTCTCCAGTTTAAGAGAATACAGCTGTTCATTGTAACCTATGCATGGTGCTGGAATAAAGATAGACCCTTGGATCAATGGGTCAGAATTAAATACTCTATGACAAAACCCAATATATATGGGGAGTTAATTTTAGATAAAGGAGCTGAGAATGTAAAATGGAGTAAGATAGCCTCTTCAACAAATGGTACTGGGGAAATAATTGGATAACTACATGTAAGAAACTAAAGCAGGATACATATCTTAGACCTCAAACAGAAGTCAATTCAAAGTGGATCAAGAACTTGAGATATGAACAGAAACTATAAATAATATGAGGAAAATATAGGGAAAACACTTCAAGATTAGGACCTCAAAGGTGAATTCAATGATCTGATACTCCTGGCAAAAGGCAAAATCAAAAACAAACAAATAGGGATAAATAAAGGTAAAGGCTTGCATGGCAAAAAAAAAATATGCAAAGGCCTCCATGACAACACCACTGATTAAAGAAATGGAAGCAAAGATAAACAAATGGGATTACACTAAGCTAACAAGCGTCTACACCTCAAAGAGAAGAGCCCATGGAATGGGAATGAATATTTACCCAATATCCAGGATATACAAGAAAGTAGTAGAACTGTACAAGAAAAAAATCTCAAAAAATGGGGAGAAGACATGAACAGAAGCTTCCTCAAAAAAGAAATACAAGTGGCCAAAAGATATGTAAAAATGCTCTACATCACCAATAATCAGGGAGATGCAAATCAAAACAACAAAGATATCACCTTACAACAGAGACTGGAACACATCAAAAAGAATAGCAATAACCAATGCTAGAGTGGATGTGGGGAGAAAAAGACTCTTATTAATTGTTAGTGGAAATGCCAATTAAAGCAGTCATTTTGGAAAACTGTGAACATTTGTCATAAAAATAGATATTGAGCTTCCATATGACCTAAGAATACCTCTTCTGGGAATATACCCCTGGGATGCAAAAACACACAGCAGGAATGACATCAGCACTTATATACTATTGCAGCACTGATCACAATAGCCAGAATTGGGTGCCCAAGAACAGACTACTGGTTAAAGAAACTATGGTACAACTACACAATGGAATACAATACAATTGTTAGAAAAAAATGAATTTAAGAAATTCACTTATAAATGAATGATCATGGAGAGTATCTAATGTTGAGTGAAATACCTCAGAAGAATAAGGAAATACATAGAATGATTGCACTCATTTGTGGGATACAGAAAAAAAAAACCAAAAACATAGTATGTGACTAACATCCAAGAACAGTAGAAACAAGGGCCAGAATGAATGGTCCATGGTTGGAAGCCTGCCTCAAGGGTTAGGGGAGAGGACAATTGGGATAGAGAAGGGAGCATTATGACAATGATGGTTGGACGGGATCTCTCTGGATGGGAGAGGTGTGCTGAAAATGGGTAAAGGACCAAACATGATGACCTATCAATATCAGTATTGAGAAAGAGAGAGTGAAAGAGAGAAAGGGAGAGAGAGGGAGAGAGGGGGAGAGAGAAAGAAAGAGAGAGGAATAAAAGTGCCTGTGATAGAGGTAGCCTGGAGTGGGGTAGTGGCAGAGGGAATACCAAACATATTTGGTGGGAAATATATACTGGTGGAGGGATGGGTGTTGGAACATTGTCTGACTAAAACCTGATCCTGAAAGTTTTGTAACTGTAACTCACAGTGATTCAACTAAAAAGAAAATTAAAAGAAAAAATAAAGTACTCACAAAGATCAACAACAACAAAAAGATACTAAAAAAACTTACCAACAAATTGGGAGAGGAAATGAATAAGCATTTCTCAGAGGAGGACAGGTGAATGAACAGTAGGCATACGAAAATATGCTCAGCATCACTTATCAGAGAAATCCAAGTCAAGATGACAATGAAATAGTATCTCACACCAGTGAGAGTGGCACATTTCAAAAATAGTAGGAGTAATCTGTGTTGGTGAGGGTGTGGTGAAAAAGGAATTGTTATCTACTGCTGGCCTGGAGCGATAGCACAGCGGTAGGGCGTTTGCCTTACAAGCGGCCAACATGGCCGACCCGAGTTCGATTCCTCTGCACCTCTTGGAGAGCCCGGCAAGCTACCGAGAGTATTCGATATGCCAGACACAGTAACAACAAAGTCTCCAATGGAGACGTTACTGGGCCCGCTCGAGCAAATCGACGATCAACGGGAGGGCCTTTATCTACTGCTAGTGGGAATATTGTCGGGTTTAACCCCTGCAGAAAACAGTGTGGAGAGTTCCCAGTAAACTTAGAATAAAACTGCCATATGACTCAGCAATTCCACTTTTGGGCATCTAATCCCGGGACATAAAAAGTTTCTTATAAGGACATATGCCCACCATTATTCATTGCTGTGCTCTGTACAATAGCTAATATATGAAATCAATCTAGGTGTCTAACAACAGATGAACGGATTATGAATAAGTGCTATATATACACAATGAAATATTATGCAGCTGCGAGAAACAATAAAATCATGCAATTTGCTGCAATAGGGTTGAAACTGAGAGAAATTAATTGAGTAAAATAAGCCAGAAGAAGAAAGATAAATACAGGATGATCTCTCTTCTCTATGGAATATAGACTACTGGAGTGGGAAATGTATTTTAGTAAAAGGTGATGCTTAGATCACTCTTGACTATAGAGTTTAGAGGTGAGAAGGACAGAGAAGGAAAGAAATCGCGGGTTGGAGGGAGAAGAGAACAATAAGTAATGGGTGAAAAGGCGTCAGAGCTTCAGTTAAAGCTGTGATATGAGTGAGGGGAAGAGCCATATACTCAAACACAACACAAGTTTACAGTTCAACAGAACTGAAAACATGAATTCTTAGTGGCAGCCACTGAAGCTTTGTAATGTGTCTGTCAAGGTAACAGGTGGTGAAAGAATGAGACTTGGGTTGAGGATGAAAAAGTGGTGGAAGGATTGGTATTGAATAATTGTATGCCTCAAAGTCCACTATCAGTAATTTTGTAAATCATGGCTCTTCAATAAAAAGCTACAAAAATTTAAAGACTGCAATTTAAGAAGTTTTGCCCTATTGATTGTGTCAATACCATAAGCATATAATACTTTTCTTAATAAAGAATAATATTCCCAATATATCCTTCATGGTTAATTGTATTTTTATGTGATTTCTATTAATATAAGAGATTGCTCTTAAGAATGGATTTGTCCTCAATTTCATATGTAAAGTCCTAATCCTCTGAACCTCAGCATGTTATGATAGTTTGAATTCAGTTCTTAGTGGGTATGAAAATTAAAGTAAAATCACTAATTTAGGTCCTTAATCCAATATAACTTGTGCCCTCTTAAGAAGAGGGGATCTGAATAAAGATATGAGGATCAGATGATTCTCAAATCATCCAGCCACACAGTGAAGTTGGGACACATGAGCAGTGAGCAGGAGAAACAGTTTTCAGATAAAAACAAACAAAAAAAAAACTAAATATGGCACAGACACTGCTGTGTTCATCAAAATAACCACTATTTTTTATTGCTCTTGAATTCAGGGAAAATACAAATATTTATGTTCTTTTAACTTTGCTCATTTCCTAATTGCCAAGTATTCATCAAAACTTCAAGGTTGCACAGGATTTTGTGGTTGTTTGTTTTAATTTTCTACATACATGGACTTAATTTCCTGTATATACATTCATTATGGGGACAGCTTCGTGAGATCCTAGAAATTCTAAAAATATCCATATAAACAATAACTTTGGACTTATTTTCTGTTTATAAAAATTGCTTGCTTGATGGTTCGAGAGATAACTCAAAGGACTGGAGTAAATGCTGCTATGCTCAGGGCTGTGTTTCAATCCCCATCACCAAATGATCTCCAAATGCTACCAGTGTCCTCTGATAGTTTCCAGAATCTCTGGGGAGGCCCTTCCAAAAACAAACAAATAAACAAGAACAGCAACAATGGAAAATTTATTTTTCTATGAGAATAATGCTTAAATAGGCTTTGCAGCCCTTGTTGGAAAGAGCTTGATGGAAAGAGCTGAGCATCACTTAACAAATCCTTCCTTCCCCAAGATCTTTTGATCACTGACGGGATAGAGGAGTTTATGTACCCGCAATTATCTCCTCCATCTGATACTTTTCTTATACTTTTCTGAAAGAGCTAAAATAGACTTGACAGTGGTCCCTAAGGCTTCTTACCAGGAGTATGTAAAGAAATCTCTTTCTGGGCTGGAGCGATAACACAGCAGGTAGAGCATTTGCCTTGCACGTGGCAAATCCAGCCTCTATTCCCAACATCCCATATCGTCCGCCAAGCACCGCTAGGCGTAATTCTTGAGTGCAGAGCCAGGAGTAACCTCTGTGCGTTGCCAAGTGTGACCCAAGAAGCTAATAATAATAATAATAATAATAATAATATTTCTCTTTCTGTTGCCAGATGAGGAGCCCACGGAATCAGTAGGGCCACATCATCACAAAGTGGAGACAAGCCAGGATGGGAAGTTATTCCACTCAAAGATTGTGTGTCTGCAAGTCATAGTTGAGCAATGCATGCAAAGTTCTTCTTTGTTATTTCCTATTTTAGGAAATAAATCATTTTAGTATTTAATTTATCTTCAAATTTTTCCTGGTGTGCTCGGCTGACCAGTCGACCAAAAGCTTGCACTTCGGAGACTGGGAATACCTGTAAAAGCGGTTAGAGGCCACTCCAAAAGCCTCCATCCCTCTTAGAGAGCCTGGCAAGCTACCGAGAGTATCCTGCCTACACAGCAGAGTCTGGCAAGCTCCCTTTGTATTTGATATGCCAGAAACAGTAACAATAACGGGCCTCATTTCCCTGAGCCTGAAAGAGTCCCCAATATGCCATTGGGCTATGCTAGCATGCAACAGGGACGAATGGGGTCGTTACTGGAGCCCACTTGAGCAAATTAATGATCAACGGGATGACAAGTGACAAGTGACAGTTTACCTTCAAATATCCTCTTATCTGTAGGCTGTAATAACCACTTTCTATTTTATCACTTTCTCTACAAAAAAAATGATCTGAAAATGAGAAAAAAATCGTGACTTTTGAAACTCTAAGTAAAATTTTGGATTAAGATCTGAACTTTTTGACACTGGTATAACATGTTTTATCAGTTTTCTTTAATAAGAAAAATGAGGAAATGAATCGAAGACAGAGAACCAGGCTCCTTTAACCCAACAGGTTGGTGTAGAAGTCAGAGTGAATGGGAAAGTTCAGGCTGGGAGCTGTGCTCACAGCTTGTTCTAGGCTTTCTCCAGAGTATGAGAAAGCGAGTCTATGCTGAAGCCAGAGGAGACTGTTTTTTAGTTTTCCTTCACTTGGTGGCCATGCCCAAGTGTCTTCAAGCGGGGAAGAATAGCTCTAATTTTTTTTTTTCTTTTTTGCCATTGCCAGGACTAGAGCGATAGCACAGCGGTAGGGCGTTTGCCTTGCATGCAGCCAACATGGCCGACCCGAGTTCGATTCCTCCGCCCCTCTCGGAGAGCCTGGCAAGCTACCCAGAGTATCTCGCCCGCACTGCAGAGCCTGGCAAGCTCCCCGTGACGTATTGGATATGTCAAACACAGTAACAACAAAGTCTCCAATGGAGACGTTACTGGGCCCGCTCGAGCAAATCGATGATCAACAGGAGGGCCTTTACCTTTACCTTTGCCTGCCATTGGTTAGGAAAACAAGCAGAGAAGAGGCAGTAGTGGGAGTTAAGTATTTAACCTGCCTGCCTTGATTAACACTGCTTTGATTCCTGTCACAACATCGGTACCCAGAACACCTCCAGAAGTGATATCTGTGCACAGAGAAAAGAGTATGCTGTATTACTGTGGTATATGGCCCCCTCTCCAAATAAAACAGTTAAGCAGGCTACAAAAATTTATAATCTAGCACTAAGAGGAACTTAGGAATCCTATGAAAGAATCAGTGAAAGGTGTTCCTCAGAAAACAAGACCTATCCTGAAAGGCATATTAGGAATGGGATTTCTAAGAAATAGTAACGTTTAAGTTCTTGTTAGTAATAGAGTTGTAGGTAGTACGCTTTCTATTGGATCACAGTATGGGTTTTGCCTTCAATGTTTTATCAACACCGTGAAGGTAATTTCATCTTATTTTATTTATTTTTGGTTTGGGGGGTCATACCCAGCAGTGCTCAGGGTGTGTCTCTGCACTCAGGAATCATTCCTTGCTGTGCTCAGGGAACCAGAGAGTGGCCCAGAAATTACTGGCCAAACATGAGCAAGCACCTTTCCCGCTGTCCCAACACTTCATCCTGTAAAGATCATTTTAATTTAGATTTTGTTTAGACTTTAGCTAAACTAAATTTTCAAGATAATCTTAAAATTAATCTTCAAGATAAAAAAAGTCTTCTCTTCTTCAATGTTTGTCTCTAGAAATCCACTTGGGTGTCAATCCACTTGATTAATTCAGTGAATTACTCCATTTTGGTTTCCTCTTTAAATAGTGATCCATCATTTTGGCTAGGGCTTCAATGACCGCTTCAATCTCAACAGAATCAAAGGCTTTCTTTAAATCGATGAATGTTAGACAGAGCGGCATTTTGAACTCTCATGAAACCTCAATGAGCTTGGTGTGGATATGGTCGATAGTGCTGAGTCCTTTTTGGAACCCGGCTTGCTTGCCTGGTTGTACTTCGTCTAGTGTTCTGTCTATTCTATTCAGGATGACTTGAGTGAACAACTTGTAGATGACGGACAGCAGGCAGATCAGGCAATAGTTGCTGATGTCGTGGATGTCTCCCTTCTTGTACCACAGAATGGTCCTGCTGGTTTTCCATTGGGACAGAATATATATTTGAGTTAAAATCTTTGTGTTAAAAAATAAAATTTTTGTGTTTTGGGATAGATACCAAAAAGTGTGACCATTCTATTTTTAAGTATGTGAGAGATCACCACACAGCTTTGCATCGGTGGTAAATTAGATGAAATTCCCACCAACAGTAAACTGTGCCTTTCTTTTTGAGTAATGCTTCTTCCAGTCTTCTTGATTCTGGCCACGTTCACTGAAGTGAGGTCACGCATGCCTCATTGTTTTTCTGATTTGTACTTTGCTGATATTTACTGATGGTCAATACCTTTTCGTATGTCTATTGACCAACTATGGCTTCTTTGTGGAAATATTTTTTAATGCAAATGATATTCATTTCTCTGGATAATCCAAAAGTCCTGTCTTGTCTAAACCTTAGATGTGATTTCTAAGATATTTTTTTTTCTGTCTTTTATCACCAGAAATGGTGGAACAGCAATACAGTGACTACTGATAATTTTTCTCCCTCAAAGAGAAGATATAAGAGGAGAGAAATAGTGGCCACAGTGGCCTTTGCTGCATCATTTTGCAGATCACTAACCAAGTCCCAGTTTAGGCGCTAAAATAATTCTTCAAATTCTTAGTTCCAGTTTCTGGAGTTTGAATGATTCTTTTCCCATAAGGAATGACCTGAATTGGAATTTTCTCAGCATGCTTCCTGCTGTGTAATATAGTATCACAAATTATTGACTTTAAACCAGTCCAGGTGTATAATCTCAGTTTTGATGGAGCATAAATCTCAAGTACATATCTGCCTAGTGTCCCAGTGGATTGGAATCAAGGTGGGTGTCAGCCAGCACTGGTCTCTTCATGTCGGATCACTGTTTTCCTCCAAGTACAATCCTGGCTGACCAGACATTTCAACTTGAGAACAGAACTGGTGAGAATTCAATACTGGGTGGCCACACAGGCAATCCACAACCTAACAATTTGTTTTTGGTTTTGTTTCATGTCCAGTGGTGCTTACGAGTTACTCCTGCCTCTGCACTCAGGGATTACTCCAGATGACCATATGGGATGTTTGGTTGAATCTGGGTTGGATGCGTGCAAGGGAAGCACACTACCCACTGGATTATCACTCTGTTATCACTCCAGCCCTATCAGGGAGCCAACTTTAAATCTTGCCCAGCACACCATTCATAGCAGCTTGCTGTCCAAAGTCTTCACCTTGTTACTTATAATCATTCTCCCTTTTAGGCTAAGCTTGTGGTACTTCCATAGAACAGATACTTTAAAAATCTATGGCTTTCCTACAAGTTTGCTTATAGTCAGTACCGCAGTCACAAATATCACTCTATCTCTTTGCTTATATGATTTTATTTTTCTCACCATCTCTCCTCTCCAATCTATATCATGTTACTTTTTGCTATCTTTTCCCTCCTGCCTTCCTTCCTCCCAACCACCTTTTGATATGACCTCCACATATTGAACATGTTACACCTCATATATGTTCACGTATGAACATTTACACCTTAGTATAGATGGACTTATTTAAATCTGGCTGAAGGTGCTGAAATTGTATCTCTAGATCTGTTCTTTATTTCACATAGTTTCGATTTGTTTTACCTTCATTGCAAGTGGCATTTCACTTAATTTTTATTATCTACTTGTTTTACTTTATTATCATCTATTTTCATCCTTTTTGGTGGGAGGGCACAACTGGCTGTGCTCAGGGGTTACTCCTCACTCTGAAATCAGGAATCAGTGATGGGGGATCACCTGGGATGATGGAGATTGAATTCAGGTTGGTCACACGCAAGGCAAGTGGTCCATTATCTATCTTTTAAGTTAAATTTGTGCCAAGTTGATTGGCTATTTAGTGTATGGGTTAAAGATTTGGGTTTTTGTTAAATTTTACTTATAACTTTTAAAAATAGACATATATTCATTGAAACTTATCTGTAGTACACATGAAATGCTTCCAGGAACTATTTTGCTTTTTTCTGTTTCAATTAATAGACTTATTGATAAATTATTGTCTAAATAGTCACAAAGTTTTGTTTCTCCGTGTGCTGGCTGAGTGGTTGAGTTTCTTTTCTTTTTCTCCCTTTTTTCTTTCCTTTAATTTCTTTTATTGGAACACAGTGATATGCACAGTTTCAAAGTTGTTCATGATTGGGGTTCAGTCATACATTGTTCCAACTGTCCCCTCACCAGTGTACATTTCCTACCACCAATGATCCCGATTTCCCTCCTGCCCCTCTGCACCTGACTCCACTGCAGGCACCCCCAACTCTCTCTCTCTCTTCTTTTTTGGCCTTATGATATGCAATACAGATAATGAAAGACTAACAGGTAATCACTTTACCTACATCCAGCATCAGTTCCTGTCCAGGATGATCATTTCCAACTATTACTGTAATGTTGGTCACTCCTCTATTCTAACTGTCCTTCACTTCACCCACTCCATCACCACACACATTCTTGTGGTAACCTTCCAATTATTGACCAGTCCTCCTGGCCCCCATATACTCTGACCTTGAATATTAGGCTCATACTACATATAACATATGTATATGTGCATATGTATGTATTTTTATATCCCACAAATGAAGCAGCCATCCTATATCTCTCCCTCTCCTTCTGACTTATTTCACTCAGCATGATATTATTCATTTATAAGCGAACTTTATGACTTCATTTTCCCCCCTAACAGTTGTATTATATTCCATTGTGTAGATGTACCATAATTTCTTTATCCAGTCATCTGTTTTTGAGTACTTGGGTTGTTTCCAGATTCTGGCTGCTGTGAATAGTGCTACAGTGAAATAGATGTGCAGATGGCATTTTTGTTGTGTTTATCTGGGCCCCCAGGATATTTTCTCAGAAGTGGTATTGCCGGGCCGTATAGGAGCTCATTTTCTAGTTTTTTGAGGAATGCCCATATTGTTTTCTAAAAAGGCTGAACTAGTCGGCATTCCCACTCACAAGAAAGAGTCCCTTCCTCCCTGCATCCATGCCATCGCTGGTTACTCTTGTTTTTTTGCATGTTATGTGCCAGTCTGTGGTGTGAGATGGTATCTCATTGTTGTTTTGTTATTCATCTCCCTGATGATTAGTGTGGGTTTATTTTGTTTATTCCATTTTTTTTGGTAATACTTCAATTTTATCTTTTCATATGAATATAGGAAACTAAATCAAGGTGATCATACAATTAAATTTCATACAATATTAGGATGCTGATCACACAGTAGAAATCGTTGATAAGATTGCTTCTCTAATACAGGAGTGGAGCATGTGATTTCAAGGATATTGGGATATAAAGTCAGATATTTCTTGGAAAATAATGTCCTAGTTGTTAAAGCCCCTTTGTTTCCCATGAAATGATTGTATCACTTTGGAGTATATTATCTCTTATATCAAAAAAAATCGCTCATATACTCTGTACTTAGTCCAATAATCTGTCATATTTCAAGTTTATTTCCTTTGACCAGATGGTCACTACTGAAATAGAGCTGAATATGAAATCTTCAAAGTCTATCACTTCTCGATAATGCAAAAAATTAGTTAAAATTTGATAAATACCCTCTACTATTATGGAAGTCAGTTCTCTGTGTATAGGACATTTCTTCAGCTTTCTGTGTCTATCGCTTCTACATAATTAGCTGATTATAGGAATTCCATTGAAAGAATGACTATAAGAATGAATTAACAATATCTAAAGGATACTCATAAGGTAACTTGGCATATCAGATAGTTTTTATAATCTTTAATTGTGATCAAGGCATTAAATGGTCATTCTTAGGCTTGACTATTGTGTTGTTTGAATTCATAGAAAAAATATAAATATCAAATCACATAGTTTCTGTGTATTCAAAAAATAAACTATGAAGGGCACAGTGGCTCTTTCTCTGTCACTGTCTGTGTTTGGTGATCTCTGCCGCTTCCCCCACCCTGGGGAGGCTGATGGCAATGGGCAGACCAAGGAGGGAATGAGGGCCAGTCTGGTTGGTATCAATTGCAGTTTATTCCAATCCCATCTTCACTCGCCTCTGATGTTCCTTCGGCTCTTCCCCTTCCTTGTTTCCCCTCATCCTCCTCTTGAATCCTGCTCCTTCATACTTCTTCCTACTTCTGCCTTTCCCAGCCTCCTCTTACAGCCTTAGTTTATACCAAAGCATGAGGGGTTGGGGTAATAATTACATGTAGGTGTGGTCATACAATCAACAGAGGTTAAGTCTTTCCCTCGGGGGAAGCTTCTTCTAGGACAGATTCTCATTCAGTAAGACGACCCACTCAAGAGTGAAATTCCACCTATGGGTGTGTTTCTCCTCTCCTTAGTCCAACAAACATATAAGCATTCATAATATTAGTCATTTTGTATGGACACAGTAAGAGATACATTAAGCTTTTAGGACTGTTCTCCTGGCCATCTCACTATAGATCTCAAACTACAGGGCTCAGGCCAGATTAGTCTTTCCTAACCTTAGAAGGGTCCTAGTCTGTCACTATTTTTTGGATCATGGCAGAATTTGTCCATGACCATGCTCTTAACTTATAGTTAAGTATTATGGCACTTTGGCCTGGCCCATTTCCTTGCCAGGATAGTTCACAGCTTGCCCTGGGTCCATCCAGTCCTCGTTGGGACACTGCTTTGGAGGTGCTAGGAACAAAGGGCAATTGAGGCTTAATAAGAGAAATCAGATGCCCAGGAGTGAATATTATTCAGTCAATTAACTCCCAAGTTTCTAAAGCAAAATATTAACTGTCTTCCTTTGTCTATACAAAAGGACATTGCTTTAAAGTAAACTATGCAAAAGACATAAGGAGAGGAGCAAGGCAGTGTTTCACTCATGAGTACAAGTCAAGTGTCCTTAGAAGAATCTGACCTTACAAGTTAACAGAGTCTGATGGGGGGGGGGGGGGGTTGGGAGGTAATAGACCTGTTGGGGAAGAGAGGATAGAGAAGAGTTTACAGATAAACACAGAGGAATGGGAGTGACTCCAGAGCACTGTGATGGGTGTAACCTGATACACCTAAGCTCTCTGTGTCAAGGGAAAAAGGACAAACCCATGTTAACCTACAAGCTTCAATATTGCATTATTCATTAAACATAAAATGTTGCTGAGAACTATGGTCTATGTTTTAGAATAGACTGAGATTCATTCTGAGCTTGTGCTGGTCAGAATTTGCTGGTTGTTTTTGCTCACACCATGGTATTCTGTTTATCTGTGTTACTCATTAGGCTAATTTAAAATAAAATTGTTATTGATCTATCATTGGTTTAAAGTAGTAACAAGTTTCTGGAGGATAGCCTCAAACATTAAGAAGCACATATACCTTCCCGGCCATTACAATTATAATGGTTATTATCCTACATCAGAACATTATTTTTCATTAATTTACTCTGTAAAATAATGGTTACCAAATTACTTAATACCAAATATTAGTTTCCCATTTATGTTCTTTGATCTGCTTGGGAGTATATTTAGACTCCTTATTAAAGAACAATAGCATCCTGATGGAGGTTACAGGTCAAATTCCCTATACTAAATTACTAACACCATTAAAATTCATTCCAGCCTACAATACCCAGAGATATATTTCAAGTATATAAATCTTTCATCACTTGTTTAATTTACTAACACATAGATACTACCCAATGGTATTTAGATAAATAGAAAAGAATACAATTTAGATTTACCTACATGGAGGTCACCATTACAAATTAATGATAAAAGATTTAAGATAAATTCCATTTACTTAAAGTAATATCATTGGAAACAGAGAGTATATTTAGAACAATGGGGAGTGCTGTGGATTATTTTGATATTTCTTTGAGCTTTCAAAGGCAAAGAGTGTGACAATATAGGGGCCACAAATGAAGAAGAAGCATGGTTTGAAAACATTACTGAGAGGTTGGTAATTTCACCCCAAACATAAATATAAATCATATAAAAATACTTCTGTGCTTCTCCAAAAGGTGAGACAGAACAAAAGGGAATGCCCTGCCACAGAGGCATGGTGGGATAGGGGAGATGGAAGGTGGGAGGGATACTGGGATCCGTGGTGGTAGAAAATGGGCACTGGTGGAGGGATGGGTATGTGATCATTGTATAACTGAAACCCAAGCACAAAATATTTTAAGTCTACAATTATACCTCATGGTGTTTCACTAATAAAAATTAAAAAATAATACTGTGCTTCACCCAAGAAATCAGGAAAAAATGTGGTAATATTTTTATAATATCTAGATTTTCTTCATTTAGCTTCTTTTAATTATCTTCATAAATTATTTGATTTATAGATATTATTTTATTACACTATAGTTAAAAATCTTTATATTATTATTTATTGTATCTATGTCATTTTACTACTTTCCATTTCATAAATGACTTGCATCAGATACTATTCTTAGTCCACTAGCCTCTAATTCAGGGGCTGGAGCGATAGCACAGCGGGGAGGGCGTTTGCCTCGCACGCGGCCGACCCGAGTTCGATTCCCAGCATCCCATCGGGTCCCCCAGCACCGCCAGGAGTGGTTCCTGAGTGCAGAGCCAGGAGTAACCACTGTGCACCGCCGGGTATGACCAAAAATTTGGGCTGGAGTGATAGCACAGCGGGTAGGGCATTCGCCTTATAAGCAACCAACATGGCCGACCCGAGTTCGATTCCTCCGCCCCTCTCGGAGAGCCCGGCAAGCTACCGAGAGTATTCGATATGCCAGACACAGTAACAACAAAGTCTCCAATGGAGACGTTACTGGGCCCGCTCGAGCAAATCGACGATCAACGGGAGGGCCTTTACCTTTACCTTTTATCCTCCAAATAATATAATAATACTTAATATTTATAAAATTATCCCATTTTAGAGAATCATCCAGACCTATAATTATATGATTATAAATTGTTTAAGAGACAGTGGCTAAGTGCTTGTTCTGCATGTAACTGCCCCTGATTCAATTCCTAGCACACATGGTTCCTAAGCTCTGCCAGAAGTAATTACTATTTAGAATTTAATTAGCATAATTACTAATACAATATAGGAGTTAACCCTGGTACCTATGAATGTGGCCATAGTCATCCTATTCCATAAAATTATTTAGATTATTTTCATTGTAAATAATCATTTTCTTGTTGTTAATTATGTCACCAATTCTTAAAACGTTTATTTTCACAATATTAAAGCAAATATTACATTGAAAGATATAAGGAAGAACAAGTTCAGGCTATTCCATACTGGATTACAGTGATTTTTGTTTCCTTCTAGTGTACTTATCTCTTAACCATCATTTTATTGTCTTCATAGTTATAAATATTGTCAAGAGTGCCTTTTGAAACAATAAATACATCTCTGGTTCATTATTTAAGAATTCCCTGTATCTCACTTTATTTCAGAGAAAAAGAAAGGGGCTTTTTCTGAGTAAGTTGATACAGAAAAAGTGGAAATTAGAAATGAAAATATGAGAAATTATGTGATAACATTTTATTAATAATTAAGAATGTTTGTTCTAAGTTCTAAGTTTGGTAGAGTTTCCTGCTCTGGTAAATTAATCACCAATTAAAAAATAATAATATTGTCCATGCTCTTGGTTTATAATGTGCTGGCAGTACTTTATCTTTGTATGCTCATCCAGAAGTAAGCACTCCAAAGTTCATTTTCCAGAGGAATAAGGCAATCTTGGAGAGGCCAGGTAACTTAAACAGGGCACTGAAATTGTATAAATAAACGCGCAAGAGACTTAACCAAGGTTTCCATCAACTTTTGCCGCACCCCCACCCTGAGACTATTTGTTAGCCTCAAAGTAAAGCACAGAAAGAGATCAAATAAACAAAAGTCTTGTCTACTTCTGGACTCAAATGACAGTGACATTTTGCCCAAGAATATTAAGCAATCTCAAGTGACTTTTACCCCCTCCATAATGGAGATGAACCACAAGTTATTATAACAAAACTGGTTATTGCTTTTGCCAAACTATTTCATCAGCTTCTGGCTCATTATATCTTGATATGCTTATCCAGCATGACTGATGGTTTGGATCTTAATAAGTAGCTTAGTTAAGCAGAGAAGTTAATGGCAGGAGAATTTTTTTTTGTTTGGCTCCAGGGCTCAGCATGCACAGACAGGACCCTGTACGAATTCCCCCAGCATGTGACGATAAGATGCTTCTAATCTGCCAGTAAGAAGCAACAGCATTAATTAAAAACACATTGCGTGTTATCAAAAAAAGATTGATATTCCTAGTAAGAATTACCCTTTGGCATTTAAGATGAACATGAAGAAAAACAGATAGTAAGATTATAGATATAACTTTACTGGATTTAAGACAGCAAACATTTAAAATTAGTATTAGGACTCAGAAGAAAAAGCCTAGTGATAATTCTGCAAAAGAAATATTTAGAAACACTGTTTTCATTTGTTTATGCTGATTCTGAAAGGTAAACATTTACTCAAGCATACTGGGTATCTGTGATTTAATTTGATATGGTCCTCAAGTTAAAAAAAAAAGACTGCATACTTCACTCTTTGCTGCTTATAAAGAAAAAAGGCAAAGTAAACAATGAATGGAGTAAAAATATTTACCAAAACTGATAAATGCTAACAAAGAGAAGCATAATCAGGCTATCTTTTAAAAGAGATTATTAATATTGACAATAAAAATAACATTGTCCCAGGGCTGTCTTTTAAAGAAACTAAGACAACTTTATGCATAGTACTGATGTATAACTATAACAAATCAAGACATAATAGTTAATAACCAACTATGTGTTGTCTATGTGAAGACCTTTACCATGTAAAAACTATGTGAAGTCCAACCCTATCACTATCACTATCCTACCATTGTTCATCGATTTGCTCTAGTGGGCCCAGTAACATTGTGAAACTTGTTACTGTGTTTAGCATATCAAATACGTCACAGGGAGCTTGCCAGGCTTGGCCGTGCAGGCGAGATACTCTCGGTAGCTTCCCAGGCTCTCTGAAAGGGCTGGAGGAATCGAACTCGGGTCAGCCGTGTTGGTTGTATGCAAGGCAAACGCCCAACCCACTAAGCTATCGCTCCAGCCCAAGTCCAACCCAATATATACATTTCCGATATTCAGTCAGAGTATCATGTAGCCCCTGCACCGAAACTACCACAGACATAATTTCTTTAAAAATCTATATAAACTTGAAGAAATCCCAATTAACATAAAAGTTCTTCATAAATCTAAGTGATACTTATTTTCTAGTGTAACACACCAAACTGTTCCTACTTGAAGACTTTCTATCATCTGCTACAACTTTTTTCTATCCCAAACTAAACCTGCTACTCATTGTTTCAAATATTTTCCAGTCTTCTTAACAACTGGATCTCCTCTTAACACATGGAAGTTTGCCAGTAAATCAATGTCAATATTTTAATAATTCAATAGCAAGTATAATTAAGCACTCCATATGTAGGCTTAATATTAGTGTTATTTAGCTATAATAAAGGTCCATCAGTTGAGTTTAGAGAACTCATAGTGTTAGTATTCGAGGTTGATAATTTCCCCCCTCTGAACCACACAGAGTCCAGCCAGTAATGCAAAACACAAGTGGAGTTTATTCAAGCCAGCTAGCTGGGGTCAAGCTCTCAGGCACGCAGGCCAAAGCAATACCCTGAGCAAGGGAGGAGCTGCAAGTTTTATAGTTAACCTTTCATCATCCCACATCCTCACATGCACTCAGTACAAAGAAAGCACTAATGGGGAAAAGGGGTTAAAAGAGGATTTCAAGGTAGCAAAAACTACATTGTTCTTGTAACGTTTGCAAGCCTAAAGCTTGCAGCCTCCAAAGAGGAATCCAAGACCAAGCAGCCTGGCAAGATGAGCTACAGCCCCTTGCACATGGAGTAATAAGGGAGAGAGAATGTCTGTATTCCAAAGCTGAGCTGGGTTAGGGATCTGTGAGAAAAGGAAGAATGAACTATGTAACACTGAAAGCAAAAAAGCAACCAAGAGAAGAGATGTTAACCCTTTCCAAACAAGTCCGGAAACACGAGTCATGGCTCACCCATTTTCTTTTAATTAATTAATTAATTAATCTATTTATTCATTGAATCACCATGAGAACAGTCACAAAGCCTTTCAGTTCAAGTCTCGGTTGGTCATACAATGATCAAACACCCATCCCTTCACCAGTGCACATTTTCCAAATCTGACTCACCATTTCATTGGTACAGAAGTGAATACCACCCGCACAGACAAGGTCAAACCCGAACACCTGAAGAACCTACAATCTGTACTTATCAATACACTGGCTCGGCTCTTCATATGCTACCTGTCTGAACGCAAGTTTCCATCCCAATGGAAAACCAGCAGGACTATACTACTGTACAAGAAGGGAGACATCCACGACATTGGCAATTATCGCCCAGTCTGCCTGTTGTCTATCGTCTACAAGCTGTTCACTTGAGTCATACTGAATAGGATTAGCAGAACACTAGATGAAGGACAACCATGCAAGCAAGTCGTGTTCTGAAAAGGATTCAGCAATGATCGACCATATTCACACAATAACCAAGTTCATTGAAGTTTCTCTGGAGTTCAAGATGCTGCTCTAATGTTCATGATTTAAAGAAGGCCTTTGATTCTGTTAAGACAGAAGCGGTCATTAAAGCCCTAGCCAAACAGGGTGTTTAAACTCAATGCATCAGGATCTTCCATGAGCTGTATTATAGATTCACTACCAGGATCTCACCATTCTACAAGAAAGTGATCATCGATGTCAAGAGACGGGTTCGGCAGGGTGATACCATTTCACCGAAACTCTTCAGTGCCACCCTGGAGAACATCATGTGACAACTGGAATGGGAAGCAATGGGAAGTAGATGGTTAACAACTACACCACCTCCACTTTGCTGATGACATCATTCTAATAACACCAAACATTAACCAAGTGGCACACATGCTGGCTGACTTCGACTGTGAGTGTGGAAAGGTCGAACTACAGCTGAATCTCACGAAAACCATGTTTATGGGAAATGGTCTTATTCCTGACATCCCATTCTCTCTCAAGGAGATGAACATCTCTGAATGTAACAGTCGTGTGTACGTAGGTTGAGAAGTCAACATGACGAATGACCTGGCACTGAGTTGCTCAGCAGGAAGAGAGAGGCTTGCAATGCCTTCAAGAGCATCGAAGAAATAGCTAAGAGGATGAAGAACCTTCGGCTCTGGGCACATCCCTTCAATTCCACTGTTCTTCCTGCATTTACATACGTCTCAGAGACCTGGGCCCTATGAAAACAGGATGAATATGCTATTTCAGTCTCCCAAAGAGGAATCAAAAGAGCCGTGCTTGGAGTATCATGCTTCACTCAAGTGAGAGAACGAATTCCGAGTTCCGACCTCCATAGACGGTCAAGAATCACGGATGCGGTCTTCTTTTTCCAAGTCATCGAAAATCAGATGTGCTGGACACATAATGTGATTTGAATACAACTGTTGGACTAGAGCCATTACCAACTGTATTCCATGGGACATCAAAAGATGGCATGGCCACCGAACTACGAGGTGGTCAGACTTTTTCATCAAGACACTGAATGAGTGGTTTGAGGCTCTTCGTGTTACTGGAGCTAGCAGAAACCATTGGGCTACATTAGCACACAACAGGGATGAATGGAGATGTTACTGGTGCCCGCTTGAGCAAATTGATGAGTAAAGGGATGTCAAGTGAAGTGCTCAAGGAGCTCTTAAACTTTATGTTGTCCCATTTGTTTATTTTTGATTTTGCTTTTTGACAGTGGTATCAAATCATCAAAGTCACCTTTGTGGCCTAAATCTTGAATTGTTCCATGTATAATGTCCTTAATGTGCTTCATAGTTTATAGTCGGATCTCAAGGAATTTGATCCACTTTAAATTAACTTTTGTGTGAGGTCTAAGATATGGATCCAGCTTTAATTTCTTACACATAGTTATACAATTTTCCCAGAATCATTTAAGAGACTATCTTTACTACATTTCATATTCTCAGCCATTCTATCACAAATTAACTGCCCATATAAATGGAGTTTTTTCATCGGGTATTTGACTATGACCTATTTATTGGATGATGTAGCATTATTTCAGTACCATGCCGTTTTGATCACTATAGCTTTATAATACAGTTGCAAACTAGCTAAAAAATACCTCCCAATTTTTTATTTTTTAGTACGGTTCTAATTATTGACAGTCTTTTCTGATTTCATACAAGCTTTATTGTTTATTTTTCTAGATTCTGGAAAAATGTCACTTGAATTTTAGTGGGGATTGCAGTGAATCTATAAGCTTAGGTAGGAAGGACTGTAGCACTGCAGCACTGTCCTCTCGTTGTTCATCGATTTTCTGAAGCAGGCTCCATAACGTCTCTATTGTTAGACTTGTTGTTAATGTTTTTTTGGGCATATTGAATACGTCATGTCACAGGTAGCTTGATAGGCTTTGCCATGTGGGTGGAATACTCTTGATAGCTTCCCATGATTTCCGAGAGGGGCAGAGGTATCAATCCTAGGTTGGACACGTGCAAGGCAAATGCCCTACCCGCTATGCTATTGCTCCAGTCCCTTAGGTAGGCGAGACATTTTAATAATATTGATTCTAACAATCCATGATCATGGGATATTTTTCTGTTTAGGATTTCTACTTCCTCCTCATTCAGCTTCGGATGATTACATGACACTGTCCATTGATTACATGAATCTGATTACATGAATCTGTCCATTTCCTCTAGGTTCTCCAGCCTAAGAGCATAATATTGATAGCAACTTCTCATTATATTTTGAATTTCTGAAGAATCAGTTGTAATTTCTACCCTTGCATCTCTGATCCAATTTATTTGAACGTTTTCTCTTTTTTCCTTGTGAGTCTAGCTAAAGGTTTATCTATCTTGTTTATTTATTTGTTTATTGAATAACTAGCTGCTGGTTTCATTGCTTTCTTGCTTCCTATGTTGTCAATTTCTGCTCTAATTTTTATTGTTTAATTCCATCTGCTACTTTTTGTATCTATTTTTTTATTCTTTTAATACTTTTTGTATTTTTAATACTTTTTGTATTCTTGTTTTGGTGATGGAGAGCCCTGAATATGTCCAACACTTTCGTTTCTTCCAGCTTCTCATTTAGAGCTCTTGTCTCTTTACCAATGTTCTTTCTAATTGATGTATCTAGTGGGAAAGTGGTGTGTTGAAATTTCCCATTACTGTTGTTTTTGGTTAATGTGTTTCTTTAGGTTTGTAAACAGAAGCTTTATAAACTTTGCTGAACCTTCTTTTGTTGTGTAGGTGTTGATGATAGTGTCTCTTGATCTATTGTTTCCTTAAACAATAGGTAGTGTCCATCATTGTCCCCAATTAATTTTTTATTTTGAATGGCATTTGATATTAGTTATGGCTTTCTCAGCTTTTTTTCTGTCTTCTTTTTTGTCTGATTGGTCTCCATCTTTTCACTCTAAGTCTGTTTACTCTGAGAGTTCAGGTGTGTTTCTGAAAAGAATGGATTTTCTTCCCTGATCCATCCAGCTACTCTATGCCTTTTTATATGGGAGGTTAGTCCACTGACATTCAGAGGTTAATAAAGGGCTTTGCTGCCATGTGTGTGTGTTTGTATGTGTGTGTGTGTGTGTGTGTGTGTGTGTGTGTGTCTACCAGTTGTTTTAGGGAGAGTTGTTTTAGGTAAGGTGTATAAGACACACCTTACCTCCTGTACTATCTACCTAATGCAAACATTTAGTTTGGGGATAAATTATGTTTTAAGATATGTCTAAAAATATGAGAAGTACAGTTGAATATACTGCATTGACAAATAAAATTTAATAAGAAACTAATATTTCAGTATTAGCGCCAAAAATGAAGGTAAGGGATGGAAGTTTAATATACGAGGTAATAATTTGTTAATCAACTTATGGTTGAAATTTTCTCACAATGTATTTGTGTTGAAATCATCACATTGAATTGTATGCGAAAAATGAATATATCCCAATCTTGTCAAATATGGTATATTAATCATAAAAAAGGTATCTTAAATGGTGAAAGAGAGGCTTGAAAGTGACCTCAAAGGAACATGCTTTGCTTGCAGGGTGCCCTCACGTTTGATCCCTAGCACTCGTATGGTCCCTCTAGTACCATTGTGAGCAAACCAACCACACTATCCGATGTGACTCAAAAGGAGAACAAGCATCAAAAAAATCGCCAGGTGTGACCCCAAAAGCAAATAAATAAATAAATTAAAGGTAAAGTAGAAAATAGTATCTAGAAAAGAACAATTACCCCAAATGTAAATCTAGAAATAGCAATATATCAAGATTATAAGTTTATTAATAATTTCTAGTTTTTACTATGTATTTTAGTAGGAAAGTAGCACTGTCGTCCTGTTGTTTATCGATTTGCTTTAGCAGGCACCAGTAACTTCTGCATTCATCCCTGTTGTGTGCTAGTGTAGTCCAATGGCATTGGCTCGTTCCAGGAACACGAATTGAGGCTTGTTGTTAGTGTTTTTGGCTTATCAAGTATGCCACAGGTAACTTGCTAGGCTCTGTCGTGCAGATAGGATACTCTCGGTAGCTTGCCAGGCACTCCGAGAGGGACAGAGGAATTGAACCAGGGTCTGCTGCGTGCAAGGCTGTGCAATCACTCCAGCCCTGGTAGGAAAATAAGAGATTATAAGTGATCATCTCAAATATTCTCCCAATAGATATTATTATGTCAAAATTGTGGTACATTTACAAATATATAATGATGTGTTTAGCACCAACAATCATTACTTCATGAAATTCTAAAATACTTTCTAGAGCCCAGAAAGAAAGTCAGAGGGAAGACTAACAGGGAAGGAGTGCTACCCAATGGCTTGAGAGTATTCTATGAAGCCAAAAAGGGCCATCAAGGTTATGTGACTTTGAGTGACTAATTAATTTCACCAAAAAAGCAAAATAAAGTAATGGAAAAAAAACTATGACATGAACTTGAGAAAAGTCTATTAAAAATTACAACTTTTGACAGAAATCAATAGGACCACTCAAAGTGATAAAAAAAAATTCAGACATATTTATATGAATGTAGTGATACTAATTGTAATCTTGCTGAGATGTGCAATCTTTGACATTCTTAACAATACTCTAAAGTCAAGATGTATAATTAGACTTCAAGGAAAAAAATAAAAGGTAGCACAGTTAGGTGTTAAGAATTGTTTGATGATAGGTCTTAAATGATGTTTTGTAGTAACTGTCATTTATAACTTTTCTACGATTACAAATGTAGTTGAAAAGAAAATATGGGACCTTAGAAATAGTACAGGGGTTAAATTGCTAGCTTTGCATACGGCAGACGCTTGTCTGAAACCCCGGATTACATAAACTCTGATCATTGCTGGGGCAGCCCTGGAGGTTCCGCAGCACTGTCAGGTGTGACCCTCCATGACCCAAATGTGTCCCAAGTGTCACCAATTTCAGACACCACAGAGCACGAACTAAACTGTGTCTTTTGATCCTTGCATTGAACCGCCAGTCGCAGATGACTGAGGACCACCAGGAAAGGCATCCAATCCGGCAAGTGCCACCAAAAAATAAAGAATTTTTTTCTTTTAACCTGAAGTGTATTTTATCACAGAATTGTTAATATTTAAACTTTCCTACAGAATAGATCATTTATCCACAGTGAATCACATCTTAGATTATTTAAATTGTTGTCTAGATAGCAATAAAAATCAATTTTTAGTGAAATTTCTTTAAGGCATCTGAAATATTATTGAAAATAAAGTGAAATTATTTGTGTTGCATGTATTCTGGGCACCAGCCACTGAGCTAGACCTTGTGTATATGATGGGTGCCACCTAAAAATTCTCATAAGCCCAGGGGAGGCCAAAGTGGATATGTAGTTACATTTTGGCAAAGAGGCCCAACAGAAAGCATCAGGCTGAATCTAAGAAATGAGCTTCACAAAGATTTATGAGCATTTAAATTTAAGGTGAGTCTAAAATGTTTAGGGGTTTTGCTAAGTGGAGGAACTTGAAAAGAATTCAGGAAGGAGAAAACTGCTTTAAGAAATGAATTTAATTGTAAATAATAAATAATAAAAGATTATTTTATCAGATTATATTTAGGCAAGTAAACCATGTTTAATATAAAAGGAAAATTCACTAAATAATGATAATTTTCTTTTTTTTCTTCTAACCACAAGCTACATAATGAGGTAGGTGAGTTGTAGCAGGAAGTTCATCTGGTTGTGTTTGGAGTATGGTGGAAAAAAACAGAGCGGCTCCTCCCCCAGGATCAGGGAGTCATAGCATGTGCAGGATGGTTGGATGTGTTCCACGTGGAGAGCGGAGCTACACTGTGTGCAGGACTGTTGGACATGCTCCAGTGGTGAGGAGAGCTACACTGTGTGCTGTGCTTAACTTTCTTTCACAATATGTCTAAAATGTATTAATTGAGTTAAGTGAGTGATTTTATATACAAGACTAGTTAGACTGACAAATTAAACTTCCTGCTCCTGGAAATCAAAGATCTTGTAGACACGGTTCAAAACAATAACACTAATGTGAATGTGAGACATTCCCAGTATTTAAGGTCAAAGAAAATAGAAGTTGTCATTGCCAAAAGAAAGTTCAACTAGCAACTCTGTGATAGTGCCAGAAGTAGCCTGACTCTTGTACCTCTCCCCAGGAAATCTTTCAAGAAAGTCTCCATGTGAGATACTTTCTTCCTTTTCCTTCTGTCATTTTTGTATTTACTATTGTCACTGTCACTGTCCTTCCGCTGTTCATTGATTTGTTCTAGTGGGCCCAGAAACTTCTCCATTTTGAGACTTGTTGTTACTGTGTTTGACATATCGAATCCGTCACGGGTAGCTTGTCAAGCTTTGCTGCGCGGGTGAGATACTCTTGGTAGCTTGCCAGGCTCTCCAAGAGGGTCAGAGGAATCAAACCTGGCTCAGCCAGCCAGGCTGGCTGCGTACATGGCAAACGCCCTACCACCTTGCTATCGCTCCTATGGTCTTCACTTTTTCTCAAGAAATATTGTCATATTAAAGACTGTAACAGTAAAAACTGGGCTGGAGCGATAGCATGTGGGTAAGGTGTTTACCTTGCACATGGCCGACCTGGGTGTGATTCTTCCATCCCTCTTGGAGTGCCTGGTATGCTACCAAGAGTATCCTGCCCGCACGGCAAAGCCTGGCAAGCTACCTGTGACATATTCGATATGTCAAAAACAGTAACAAGTCACACAATGGAGACGTTACTGGTGTCCGCTCAAGCAAATCGATGAACAACGGGAGGACAGTGCTACAGTGCTAATAGTAAAAATTGGTATCAAATATATGGAATTTTTGTTTTGTTTGGTTTGGGGGCTACACCTGATGATAGTTAGGGGTAAATCCTGGCTCTGCACTCAGCAATTACTCCTGGTGGTTCTCAGGGGAGACCATACTGGATACCAGGGATTGAGCCTGAGTTGGCAGCATGAAAAGCATGTGCCCAACACACTGTACTATATCTCCTGCCCTCAAATGTATGAAAATTTTAATAAGTAGATATAAATTAGAATGTTTAAAATTCTTCAACAGGGTACATAATTATAAAAAAGAAGGCAGCGACTGGAGAGGGAATATAGCAGGTAGGTTGCTAGCCTTTCATGTGGCCAACATTCAAGCCCTGGTACCACACATGGTCCTCTGAGCTTAACCAGGAGTGATCCCTGAGTTCAGAGCCAAGCATAAGCCCTGAGCACTGCAGAGTGTGGCCTAAAATGTTTTTGGAAAATAAGCATGTCTGGTGTTACAAAATCTTCCACAGTGAAATCTTCAACAGTGAAAGTGTTGAATGGCAATGGAACCTTAATTAATCCTACTCTCCATTGCCAGAGCATAATAATGAAAAATTGCGACAATGTACCATCAAGTCTATTTAGACTGGATGCTACATGCAGAAGCTCAACTCCAGTAACATCTATATGGTAATTTACGGATAATTACTCTGTGTGTATTAAAGGGAGAGCCCCTCTCAACTCATGTGTTGTAACCTCAATCTCCAAGAGCATGATATTAGAAGGTGATTAATTAGATGTTCTGAGGCAAGGCCAAATTGACAAGATAAATGGAGAAGAGGAGACAAGCATCTCTCTGCCTGCACACACCAGTGGAGACCTTTAGAGGATATCATTAGGAAGAGGATCGACCTCATGAAGAGTCTAAAAATGTCGACACTGTCATCTCTAATGTCACTGTCACTGTCCTCCCGTTGTTCATCAATTTGCTCGAGCGGGCCCAGTAACGTCTCCATTGGAGACTTTGTTGTTACTGTGTCTGGCATATCGAATACATCACGGGTCGCTTGCCAGGCTCTGCCGTCCAGACGAGAAAAAATGATTATTGTTTAAGGTTACCTGATCTTTGGCCATTTATTACAGTGGCCAAACATATTCAGAGAAAAAATGCAATGTTACAGGTATCTTTTACTTGAAAATGTAAATCTTTGTTAAAGTTATTCCTATGGAAAGACAAATCAGGTTGTCCAAGTTTTAGAATGTTTGGATGTCAATATTTCTAACCACCTTGCAACCACAGTGTGACTTCCCTCTCCACATGTAACATGTCCAACTGCCCTGCACATAGTGTGGAACATGTCAAATCCTGCTTCTACCTGTAGGTCCACAATTGGTAGCCCTGAGCACAATCTGGTGTAATCTATGAACTCAGATTCACTAGTAAATCTGTAAGAGATTTATTTGGAGACTCTAATGGGGAAGAGCAAATACTATGGAATAAAAAATTCGACTATTCGGGGAAAAGCATTTTCTTGGACCAAGCCCACAGCTTCAGAAGGGATACACATGGCAGTTGACAGTGTAAGGAGACACCCTGCTTTATCAGTCAAATAAGTCAGGTCCTCCCTGGCACCTCATGTGACAGGTGTCACAACCAGATTGCCCTCACATCCTTACATTCTAGGAGTAAGGCCTGAGCGTGCAAAGTTTGACCCAAATTATTACCCACCCCAAATAAATAAAAGGGGAACAATAAAATTATGTCTATGATATGCCATTTATTATGTATGAAATAAAAAGATTGATAGGTGAAATTAAAAATAATTTCTTTAGAAATCTATCATTTAAAAGACTTACTGAACATTTTCTTCTCTTATGGAATCTCCCATTAGAATTCTTCTTATTTTTTGTCTATACCTGAGCAGGAAAAAATCCTCATGTTGTAGAGCCACAGTTTAGATATCTTAATTCTAAGACTGTAGTAGAATTCCCAGTAAAGGTTTGTATATATGTGTATTGCAAATATTTTTATTTATCTAACTCTTGGTTTACTTTCAAAGAGTAGAACTGTAGCACTGCCCTCCTGTTGTTCATTGATTTTCTTGAGTGAGCACCAGTAACGTCTCACAACAAATTGTGAGACTTGTTGTTACTATTTTTGGCATATCAAATACGTCACAGGTAGCTTGCCAGGCTTTGACATGTGGTCAGGATACTCTCGGTTGCTTTCCAGGCTCTCTGAGAGGGGTGGAGGACTGAACCTAGGTCATCCACATGCAAGACAAATGCCCTACGCACTGTGCTATCGCTCCAGCCCCTTCCAAAGAGTATCCAAGATAAATTTCGGACATATAGGATAGGATAATATGAGACCTAATCACTCAAAGAGTAAATTAATTTATTTTTGACAGTCTTCCAAGTTCTTCACCTATTTACTGCATTCTCCTCTCTTAGATTAAAATTCTACAGCCTTCCTCATGTGTCTGGAGGGTTATAAACAACAAAAAAGTATTAAGAAAGTACCTATTCTTTCAACTTGACAGGTAAGGAAGTAACTTAGATATTTATTTATCAAAGAAAATCCAAGGCCTAAGAGATAGTGCAGGAGTTAAAATGTTTGCATTGCATGTATCTTTTCTCTGTATATTGTCCCTGAGAATCATGTATGGTCTCCCATGTACCACCAGGAGTATTTATTTGTATAGAGCAATGACAACAATGGCGAATCATATTTTAAAAAACAGAAAAAATAGCAAATCCTAACACACTGAAAATAATGCAATTTCTCTTGAAACTATCAAGGATCTGAATCCCTGCCCCTCCTAAATCTGAAAAAATAGGTAAATCTAGAAAATAATCACTCAACATGTTCTCACCTAGAATACCGAAGCTGTGAACTATAGGATTGCTTCAATAGTATTTGACCAATTGCAAAAATGTTAACTTTGGACCACTGTAGTAGTAACATTATGCTAAGCATTCAGTCTTAGAAACCACCAGTTTTAGATGAGACCCCACATGCACACACTCATGTGTTTATTATTAACCATACCAGACTCTAATACAAAGATCTAGAAAATACCCCATTTGCTGTTGACTGGGGGGAGAAGCACTGGGGGACACTGCAAAAATTCTCTCAAAAATATCCTCATACCATTTGCATTATTGGACTTATCAACCAGGCAAAATACTGATAATGTAAACAAGAGTCCTAAATGATGAACTTGAAGAACTGTGTCTAATTGATGTATTCAGTGCCCGCCGCTTCCAAGAAAATTGAATATATATTTTTATATATGATACATGAAACATTCTCTAGAATATATCATCACATGCTGGGACACAACTTGAGCATTCATAGATATCACAAAATAGAAGTCATACCAAGTCATATCTTTTCAGACAACAAAGTCACAAAAGTACAAATCAACCATAAGAAGAAAGTGGCAAAAGACTAATTACCTGGAAACTAAACAATATGCTGCTAAGTAACAATTGGACCAAAGAAAAAAATTTTAAAAATTAAAATATTTCTTAAAGCAGATTAGAATAATGATACTTTTTACCAGAAGCCATAAGACACAGTAGCAGCACTACTGAGGGGAAATTTTATTGCTATTTAAGTGCACACCAGGCAGAAAGAAAGAGCTCAAATCAATGATCCCATGTGTCAACTAGAAAAACTAGAAAGAGAGCAACATATAAATCCCAACGCAAATAGAAGGCATACTATAATAAAAATTAGAGCAAAAATCAATGATATATAAAAGGTGCAAACAATACATAGGGTCAAAAAAAAACAGGAGTTGGTTTTTTGAAAGAGTAAACAAGATTGACAAGCCCTTAACTCAATTAACAAAGAAAAGAATAGGAAAAAAGCCAAATAGGATCAGAGATGACATGGGAAGAATCACAACACATACCTCAAAATTAAAAAGTCATAAGCAGTTATTTTGAATAATTTTATATCACCAAGCTCAATATGGATGAATTCTTAAAATCGAAGAATCCAAATTTCCCAAGACTGAAACAAGAGGAAACAGAAGACATGATAGATAAATCTCAAGTAAAGAAATTGAAATTGAAACAATAATGAAAAGCCTTCTTCCAAGAACAAAATCCCAGGTCCAGATAGAGTCACTGTGAGTGAGTTCTAACAACCTTTGAAAGAGTTGGTGTCCATACTCTTCAAGCCCTTCCAAAATGCTGAGGAAATGAGAATTCTTTTTAACATCTTCTATGAAGCTAATACACGTAAAGACATTAACAAAAAAGAAAATTATGGACAAATATTCATGATGAACATTGATTCAAAAATCCTCAACAAATCCTAGCAAACAGAATCCAGCAATATATCAAAAGCATATATATATATATATATATATATATATATATATATATATACCATGGTCAAAGTGGGGTTCATCCCAGGGTTGCAAGATTGGTTCAGTATTTACAGATCAATTAATATAGTATAAGTAATCAACAAAAAGGAAGATAAAAACCATATGATAATATCAATCCATTCAGAAAAGGTTTTCGACAAGATCCAGCACACTTCCATGATAAAACTCTCTAATAGGAATAAAAAAAATATATAAGTATAATAATGGATCATCTGTAACAATTCTCAGCCAGCGTCACAGTCAGTGGTGAGAAACTAAAAGCCTTTCTCCAGAGCTCAGGCATAAGGCAAGAATGTCCACTGTCATAACCACTCTTATTCAACATAGTTTTGGAAGTCCTTGTCAGAAAGAAATTAGACAAAAGAAAAGGTATGAAAGTAATCCAAATTGGAAACAAATCAGATCATCACTATTTGGAGATAACATAATATTATATAGTAAATACTCCTCAAAAAAAACTTCTATAAATAATAATCAAAAACAGTAATCTAGTGTGTTAAAAAATTAATACACAAAAATCAGTGGCTTTCCAGTACGCAGATAATGAAATAAAGAAGATAAGTAATGGAAAAGATTAGTCTCTTTAAAAATAGTGTTGCAAAAAGACAAATACTTAGACATCAATTTATCAAGGGAGGTGAAAGATATACAGTAAAAACTAAATTACTACTAAGATAAACAGAAGAGAACAGAAAATGAAAAGAGATTCCCTGTTCATGAATTGGAAGAATCTATATTGTTAAAATTACCATCCTACCCAAAGTACTATACAAATTTAACACAATACCCATTACAATTCCAATTACCTTTTACAAAGATTTGAAAGAAACCTTACTAAGATTGTTATGGAATCATAAAAATCTCTGAATAATCAAGATAATCTTAATAAAACAAAGATATCACATTTCCCAACTTTAAGCCACACTACAAAGCTATTATTAATCAAAACTTGCATGGTACTGGAATAAAGATAGACCTGCAGTGGAATTGAATTGAGTGACCTGAGTTAAGTTTCCAGATATATGCCCAACTAATCTATGGCAAGTGAGATAAATATCTGAAGTGGAGAAAAGAAAATCTCTTCAACAAATGATGTTGGGGAAATTGGATAGTCATATGTTAAAAAATAAAATTAGAACCATACCTCACATTCCTCACAAAAGTTAATTCAAAGTGGATCAAAAGCCTCAATATTAAACCAGAATCCATAAAAAAATGAAGAAAACATCAGCATAATTCTCTGTAAAATTGACTACATAGGAGCCTTCAAAAAAATAACCAGAGTGGCAAAGACAACCAAAACCAAAAATTAACAAATGAACTTAACCAAATTTAAAAGCTTTTTCACAGCAAAGGAAACCCAAGTTTTAATAAAAAAGACACCCTAGTGAATGGGAGAAAATATTCTCACACAACACATCAGATAAAGGGTTGTTATCCAAGACCTAAAAAGTTCTAACAAAACTGAACAACAAAAAATCCAATGACCCTATTCATAGATGGGACAAGAAGATAAGCGGAAACATCCCCAAAGTAGACATATAGCTAACAGGCATATGCAAAAATGCTCATCATCACTCTTGATAAGGGAAATGCACATCAAAACAACAATGAGATAACCATCTCACACCTGTAAGAATGGCACATTTCCAAAAGTCTGGGAACAGCCAGTGTGGAAGGGCTTGTGGTGATAGGGGAACCCTTATCCATTGTTGGTGGGAATGCTATTTGGTTCAGCCATAATGAAAAATAATATTAAAAAATAGGAGGACACTCCTACATGACCCAGAAATACAGCCTCTTGGCAGTCGCCCCCTAACACAGAAACGGTAAATTGAAAACATCTATGCATATCTATGTTCATCCCCCACCTAGTATAATTGGGAAGATATAGAAACAACCCAAATGCCCAACTGAAAATTAATGGATCAAGAAGGTCTACACAATGGAATACAAGTGGCTCTAAAAAATATATACAATAATAAAATAAAAATAAAAAATAAAAACAAAAATAAAAAATATATACAATTTGCAGCAACATGGATGGAAACAGAGAATATAATGTTGAATTGTCAGTCAGAAAGAAAATGGTAAATACAGAATGACCTTTTTCATGCGTGGGAGTTAAAGATACAGAAGGTAGCAATAAAAGTCCAAAGGAAATATAACGGAAGAACTACTCCACATAATTAAGTTGGTTGAGGGACTTGAGAGGGAAGGCACTTCAGAGAGACAGGGGCATCTGAGAGAGCACATTGGTGATGGGTGTAGCATTGAAATTATGTGGATGATAACCCATTATTAATAGAATTTTAGGCGTGGTGCAGACTCAAAGCTGGCAGCATTTCAAAATGGTGATGGAAACTGCATGGCGCTAATAATTGGAACACTGCAGGTTAGAAGTCCAGTGGGCGTTTTCCAAGTAGTTGTCCTCCAATTAATCTTCCCCACCATACTTCATAAGACTCACAAGTTAGCCTCTTATTCAGAACTCTCACTAAGGCATCCTGGTCATCCCAAACATATTAGACCAATAATTCATTAGCCCCAACTCCAATCAACATTCTTTCCCAAAACACAAAAGTAATGGTGAATGCTATATATATATAAATGTATATATGTATGTATGTATATATATTATATACACACATGCACACAAACACACACAGAAGCACCACTGTGTACCACATGCATGAGGAAACCCTGACCACGAAGAGTGCAGTTCTTCACCTCTTCATAGGTTCCTAACAAAACAACAATACATAACAAACAACTCCAAACTGCAAAGGTCACAATGGTAAACACATAAAGCCAGCAGGCTTAGTGAGTGAAGATGCTATCCCAGATGCCCCAACTAAAATTAATGAACTATATAATAAATGAGCTAAAATTCCTCATAAGGAATTTAGAATAAAACCATTAAGGATGCATTAGGAGCTCAAAGAAACAATGGGACATACTGTCAATAAAATGCAAAAGGACATGAGAGCAGAAATAAGGAAAATACAAATAAAAATACAAGCAGAAGTGACAGATCTGAAAAACCTGGTAGGTGAAATGAAAAATTCACATAAGGCCTCAGCAGCAGAGATACAGCTTAGTGAGCTCCAAGATGAGGTGCATAGAATCTCCAGACAACAGCAGAAGATGGAAAAGAGCCTCAAAATAAACCAACAGATAACAAGAGAATTTCGGGATGAAGTCAAGAGGAACAGCATTAGAACCATTGGAGCTCATCATTGCTGAGAAATTCCCAGAGCTGAAGAATGCATGCACCCAGATCCAGGAAGCACAAAGGGACCAGTTGAAAGGAATTCAGATTAAAAAATACTCCAAGACCATCCAAATCAGAATGAAAAAAACAAGAATACTGAAAGCAACAATATCAAAGAAGAAAATTACATACAAAGGAGTATCCTCAAGGTTTACTGTAGACTTACCAATGAAGATAGCAGTGAAAGAACTAGAGTGAAAAAAGACTGAATGAAAGCCTCACCAGGAATAGTTTACCCAGTCAGATTCATATTTGAAGGAATAATCCCCAACTTCATAGATAACCAACTCATGAATAGCATTGTAAACCACATAATTTCAATAAAAAATTATCAAACAAAATCATTCATAATAAAAGTTGATTTAAAAGTTGATTCATAATAAAAGTTTTGATTTTCCCAAAACTGCTTTTTGAATAGTCACTTTTTTTTTTACAGATTCCCGATATTACCTGCAAGAATGAAATATAAAGGGTTATGGAGTTACACACTTGAGGCAGTCACATTAAGAATCGGAGGCATACAGAAGACAGATTTAATCAAGGTATTAGAGAGCAGATCTGCTTCCCAGACCTTCCCACACCACAATTATGATTCTAGTTCCATGATGCAGAAGGAATTATGAAATACAGGCATTTTCTGAAGATATCTTTTGAAGAAAATTAAAGTGTCTCGAGAAGAACAAATATGAATGACAAAAATGATACTTAGAAAATGATACTTAGAAAAACTGAATTCATCCAGCAACTAAATACAAAATCCAACATTGCAGCATGGGGGATTAATGAAACATCTTGTACTAACTTTGCAAGTTATTTTTTTCAATCTAAAACTTTACTAGCAATAGATGACATTTGAAAAAGAGGGCCTAGTGCTAGAGGGATAGTACAGCAAATGTGGTACTTACCTTTTACTCATCTGATCCAGGTATGACCCTAACACCACATACGGTGCCCAAGCCCAATGAGGAGTATTCCCTGAGCACCTGGGTATAGCATAAAAAAACAAATTAAAAAAATTTTTAAATAAAAATGTGGAGCTAAAAGTGCAGACCAATGCCGGGGTGCCTTTGAGCTAAGAAAAAGAGAGGGTAACTTGGTAACTTCAGTGAAAGTTGTTATACTCAAGAGGCACTGGATATAGATGTTGACAGATGGAAAGAGTACATTCCTTGCAGGCCTGAAAAGAAGAAGCTTCCAGAGGGTCTGGTGCCACCATCGGATCCAAACTGTACCTGTGGGGCAAGAGCATAGGCATCCTGATGGTGCATTCAGGCTTTCTGATAGTCCAAAATTGCTCCGTGCATTTGGTCAAACCCCAACAACACAGGACCAAGCTTACCATGAAATTAAATGGCCTAAAGCTAAGTACGCAGGAGCCACACCCACAAACCACCTCCAGATTAGCTATACAAGCTAATTTATTGGCCTTATTTTAGAGATCCATAGATAAATCTCGAAAATTATCAAAAGCTGCAGTTAAGCTTGGATCCACTCATGGCTGAACAGGCTGGAGTAAGTCCGAGAGGGTTAGGTTGGTGTGTGCCCACCCAAGCAGAGTTCTCAGCAGCCACTGCTTCCACAATCCCAAATCGACACCAAATCCCTGGCCAGGTAGTGGAGGTAGTGGAGAAATTGAGAAGTTCTACATGGAGCTGGAGAAGTTCTATAAAGAAGACCACACCTTCTAAAAAATCATTGTCAGTGATTTTAATGCCAAGATAGTACAGAGAAGATCAGCTGAATAACTCCACATCAGGACACAGGGCCTAGAATGGAACAAACAGGCTGAGAGACTTTCTGATTTCATCATGTCAACCAAGATCATCCATGGTAACTCACAATTCCAGAAGGCCGAATCTAAACGTTGAACATGGGAATCTCCTGGTGGATGGTTCCACAACAAAATTGACCACATCCTATATAATCAACAGTTTTGCCTGACCAATGCCGTTGTTGTCCCAAAATTCCAAATGGGATCGGACCACCATCTCCTTCATGCAAAATTCTGCTTCACAGAGCGGGGAGAAAGGGCTGCAAAGTTTAAGAAGAGAACTCCCAGAACAACCACCAACTGGGAACTCTTTGACACTATTGCTGCAACATGGGAAGATGCTGTAATTGACAACATTGACGAGTAATATGATCGACTGGTTCAGCATGTCCATGATTGTGCGAGGAATGCGAGGAGAGATAGCCACAAAAAAAACACTTGTCTTTGAAAACACTTGAGCTTATTGGCCAATGTGGCTTGACGCATGCGTCAGGCAACCTCAAGTGAACGACTGAGTTTGCAAAACAGTGCAGAGATGCAATAAAGGAAGATCTCAAAGAGACAAGAGTAGCAATGCTGGGAGATGCAGCAGAAGCATGGAAAAGCATTTGCAATGCCCGCCTATCTTTTGCCAACTACAAGAACAAGATAACTGCCCTCCGATGTCCTGATGGATCTATCACATCTTCAGAAGGGCAATGGAGAAGATTATGCATAACTTCTACTCCAATCTCTTCGATAGCCATGTCCACCTGCCCACATACCAAATTCCACAGGATGGATATGTCGTTCCCAACGTTCTCACTTCCAAAATCCAACACGTCTTTTTGTTCGTAAAGAAATGACAGTCCTGGCCCAGACAATGTCAGACCCAAACAACTGAAGAACCTGCAATCTGTACTCATCAATACACTGGCTTGGCTATTCATATGCTACCTGTCTGATCACAAGTTTCTGTCCAAATGGAAAACCAACAGGACTGTACTACTGTACAAGAATTGAGACATCCATGATATTGGCAACTATCACCCTATCTGCCTATTGTCTGTCATCTACAAGCTGTTCACTTGAGTCATCCTGAATAGGATTGGCAGAACACTAGAAGGACAACCATGTGAGCAAGTCAGGTTCCACAAAGGATTCAGCACCATACACCATATCCACACGATAACCAAGCTCATTGAGGTTTCTCGTGAGTTCAAGATGCTGCTCTGTCTAATGTTCATTGACTTAAAGAAGGCCTTTGTTTCTGCTGAGACATTGAAGCCCTTAGCCAGTCAGGGCATTCAAACTCAATACATCAGGATCCTCCGTGAACTGTATTATGAATTCCCTACCAGGATCTCACCATTCCACAAAGAAGTGATCATCAATGTCAAGAGAGGGGTTCGGCAGGGTGATACCATTTTACTGAAACTCTTCAGTGCCACCCTTGAGAACATCAAATACAAAGTACTACAAATACAAAGTTCAGAATTACCAAAAAGTTTTGGCTTATAAGTAACCAAGACTGACTTGGGGAACTGTGACAATGAGAGGTAAAATACAAAGGAAAGGTTAAAGATAAACTTTTACTACATTTGGGATGTTAGCAAGAGCATAGTAAGTTTCTCTGGGGGGAGAAAAAGGGGTAATTCACTGATGAAGCCTAAAACACTGAGGGTCAACATCCATCACTAATCTAGCCCCCCATCCCTCTTACAGTAATCTGCTTCCTAGTAAAGACAAGTTCCCAGTTTCTGTTTATTTTGAATATTTATTGTTCTTGTTTTACTATGTTTCTTGAGCCAGAAGGATGAAAGGCAAAAAGCAACCTTTGCCTCCCTTCTTGCTTACAGGCCAACGGCTGTGGTTTGCAAGTGTCCATCTTAGGAAGCCCTTGCCAGGGTCGGATCAGATCCTCTTACCAGGAGCAAAGCTTCCCCAGCCTAGATTTGTCCAGTGAGAAGGATAGAGGGGTGCCACTCTCACTACCCTATCCCTTGGCACTCTTCACACTAGGCTATCCTTGCTGAATTGAGCAAGGAGTACAATCTTCAATGGTACCTAGAGAAAGGATATGATTGTAGCATCTCATGACCTTGTCTCAGCTAGGTATTTGGGGGGGCAGAGGGCAGGGGATGTAATTGTCATATCTCAGGGGGCCATATGCGATTCCGGGGATGGAACCCAGGTCAGTCAGGTGCAGAATAAACATCCTACCTGCTGTACTGTCACTCCAGCCCCCTAGGGTCTGTTCTTTTTTGTACATGTACCAGTTCCTTCTCTTTGTACAGATACCCAGACCTCCCCTTTTAACAAAGCCTTTAAGCACACACAAAAAAAACTGAAAACAAAAAAAAAAACACTCAAAAAATAAACTAACACCTTTTTTAAAAAAAGATTTCCCTTAATGTTTTTGAAAAGTGAAGGATTCTTTCACTGCTTTCCTTTCTTAATAAAGTTCCACCAAGGCTCCTTCCCAGTATGAAGGTAATATGGAAAAGTACCCTTTATCCTGATTCAAAGATTATCCTTTAGGTTTGAGAGAGAGGAACTCAAGAAAAAGCCATAAATGGATCTTCCCATTCTTCTCAGATGTTTGTCTTCTTAGGTCTCCATGGGGTACTTCAAATATATTTGCTAATTACCTAAAGCTTTGGAAAGGAGGCAGGACTTCCCTCATTCAGACATAATTTTTCCATAATTAGTAATCAACTATAGCTCCAAACCTGAAACAGCTTGGTTCCTTTTCCATGATGCTTTCTCCTCACTAAAGCTGTGCTGACAGGTAATTGAGTCATTTTTTTTCCTCAAGCCCGCCAAAAACCATACACTCAACAAAAGGAAAAAAGAGAGAGAGTGAGACTGTATATCTACATAATGGATAATTAGATAATTATCCCTAGCTGAAAGTATATCTTAAAATTTGCATTCAAAATGAAGAGATTTGGCAAAAACTCTGCTGATGTCAGGTAATGGGCAAATTTATTTCAGCTAAGTAGCTCAGCAGAAACGATTTCATCATTCTCACATTTGATTCCACCTTCTGCATTGTCTTCCTAACTGCAGTTTAATTCTCCTACTCTAAAATAACCAGAGAGGAGAATATCAAATGTTATTCGGCCACTTAAAGGGAGGTGAGGGACAAAAGAGGGACAAAAAAGTTACTATCACGACAAAGATTCTCATTTTAGCACAGTCCCACCACAAGGATAGCAAATCTCTGGAGCTCTCTAAAGATCTTCAGACTTAACCTTGTTAGATCTGTGTTCCCTTCCGTTGGAACTGTCTTAAAAGTATCACCTTCTACTCTGGAACTGCACACAAAATTCTGGACGTAAATTCTGTTTGTGGAAACTGTGAAGTTGTCCTCTTCCATTATTCATTATCTCTTTGCTAATACATTCATTCAATCTCCACAAATGGACACATAAATAGCCTCTCTGCTGGAATCTAATAAACTCTCAAATGGGTTTTTGTATTCCCTTGGTTGTCGACAACATTCATCTTGACTCTTAAAATATCATAGTAGGGCTGGAGAGATAGCACAGCAGGTAGGGCATTTGCCTTGCACTCGGCCGACCCAGGTTCTATTCCCAGCATCCCATATAGTCCCCTGAGCACCGCCAGGAGTAACTACTTAGTGCAGATCCAAAAGTAACCACTGTGCATCGCCAGGTGTGACCCAAAAAGCAAAAAAAAATAAATAAATAAAATCATAATAAATGAGCCAGAGTGATAGTTCAGTGGGTAGGGCGTTTGCCTTGCGCACAGCTGACCAAGGTTCAACCCCTGGCATCCCGTTTGGTCCCCAAAGCACCACCAGGAATAATTCCGTAGTGCAGAGTCAGAAGTAACTCCTGACCATCTTTAGGTGTGACCCTCTTCAAAAGAACCCAAAAGTAAAAAATAAGAGTTAGAGAGAAGAGAGAGAGAAGAAAAACAGTAAAATGCTGGAGGAAAAAAGAACAGTAATCCTCTATATCTAATATTTTCTTACTATTATTTTGGTATGTGGACTAACTCCTGGGTTTGTGCTCAGGAATCATCTAGGCTGGTCTTTTCTAGTAGGAGAGCGACCTCTCTTGTTTCCTGGGTCACTGCAAGAGGCTTTCCTTATCATCTCAAACCACTCCCTGGTGACCTTTTCCTTGATTAATTTGCACAGTAGTTGACTCCATTGGCTTCATGCAGGCGTAGTTCTGCCTTTTCTGCTGATTCCCATAAATGGGTGTCTGGTACAACTGATGGTTTGGCATAGCGTTGCAGGTTGAACTGAGGGTCACTGGTAAGGGCTGCTCTTTTCAGAAATGGTTGTGCTGATGCTAAGCAAGTCTAAGTATTGCAATAGTGGAGAGGGTCTCCACAGTACATGATTGCCTTACTTATAATCACTGTTATATGGACTCTCCCATGATTTCTAAGAGTGGGTCCCCATGAGTCAAGATCAGGCAGTTCTGACCCAAGTTCCAGCCCAATGAGGGGGATCAATCACAAGCTCACACACCACCATGTTTAGGCATACCACACATATGTGAAAACGAGGTCTTTATAAGGAAACAAGCATTGATGGAGGTATTCTCCACCTGTTAATAATGATCCATATTGTAGAGTTTTACAGACATAATCCACTGTTAGTAGGCTCTTAATTTGTAATTTAATGTTCATTTTAAATTCTAAATGTATAATAAAAAAGTGTCTGTAAGGATTGGGCCTGTGTTCAAGGAAGCACACCTGGTGGTGTGCTTGTGATTCGTCTGTATGTCTGCTTTATACAAACTGCAAAATTATTTACCTCTAATTCTTTTCACTCAAAATTCTGATTGGCTCTACCATAACTGCAGATTATCATACAATATACAACATAGAATATATCCTTCATTTGTTTGTGCCAATCCACTTGGATAGTTAAGGTATTCAACAGAGAAAACATAGATTTCACCCAAATTAAAAAATATATACATAAAAAACTTAAATCTTCTACTCTCACAAATATTATGGTCAAGATATGGTGTCATTTGCAAGTTATTCATGAAAAAAACTAAAATCCAGTTTTATAATCCAGGATATCTGCTCTTAAAATCCAGTTTTATAACTCAGGATATCTACTTTCAAGACTGCATGTTTTACTCCATCAGATTTCCAGTTAGGGGCCAGAGTAATAGCACAGTGAGGAGGGCGTTTGTCTTGCAGTCGGATGACCCAGGTTTGATCCCTAGAATCCCATATTGATCCCTGAGCCTGCCAGGAGTGATCCCCAAGTACAGAGCCAAAAATAAGCCCTGAACACCACTGGTGTGGCCCCCAAAGAAAACAAACAGAAAATAATATTTCTGATTAATTGTCTTTGTGCTCCTAACCTAACCTGAAATATTAGTTTGAGTTTAGATCAGCCTGATGAACTCAACTGTACAGCTCATCTATCTCTCCACAATTTTTATAAGTACATTCATCACAAAGAAAATGTAGCATTTATTACTACTATGGGCTAGAGCTGTGGCATATAATAATATTTAATATTCTCATAATAGCATCAGCCTCAAAAGGCCTTCTGAAGTAAATAATCACAACCAACCTCTCTGAGAGAATTTCTCAGCTATCGGGTAGTTTTATGTTCAACTTTTTAAGGAACTGACAAATTATTTTCTGCCGTGACTGCACATGTTGTGTTCTCATCAGCAACGCAGGAGGGTTTCAAGTTCCTCGCATACAGCAAGCCAACACTCGCTGTTTCCCTTTCAAAACTTTGTTCCTGTCACTGCAGTGAGTTCTTTCCTGGGCTTTGATTTCCGCTTACATAATAGCTAATGATGAGGGCTGTTTTTAAGGACACACCCACCCACACCCACCCCACCCCACACGTGCACGTATATACTTTTATTCTTTGGAGAAATTGTTTTCTTGTATAAATTTTTGTATATACTATAGAAAAAATATCTACTTAAATGTCTTTCAAATATATTTTCTCTTCCCCCTTTTTAAAACTTTTTATTTCGTGCCACACCCGGTGATGCTCAGGTTTTGTATTTAAAGATCAGTCCTGCATTACTTGGGGACCATATGGAGTGTTGGGGTTGAGGTCCAGTCAGCTGCTTGGAAGGCAGGCATCTGTTGCTGACCACCTCTCTGACCCTCCCCATAAGTGTTGTTACAAGAATTCTTTCTATGTTCTGGAGATTAGGTTATTTTTACATAATTTGAAAACATGTTTTCCCATTCTGTAGGATATTTTACTTTGCCCCTTATTCATTGTATTTTTAAATCAAAAGGGTTTTACTTTTGTTTGGGGGGTCACATCAGGTATTTAATAAGCACAATTAATAAATGAGAAAATCATGCAGGCTTACAACTCTGTTTCCTCTGAGGTTTGACTTGTTTGTTTGTGTTAGTGAAGTAAAATAGTATTATTTAAAGACATTCACATAGAGAAATGTGAAGGGAGAGAAAGAAATGCACATTCAAGAGAGAACATGAAGTTCCCCAGAGGGGGAAAATGTCAAGTTTTAATTTCTATATTTAGATGTTTGATCAATTTTGAGTTGATTTTTGTCAGTGTTACAGAGGCAGGTGACACATTTATTCTTTTGTATATATATATAAGAATTTATTCCCACTTATTGATATGAATACTCGATATCCTCATCAAAACTTTACTTACATTTATGAGTGAAGTTTTTTTTTATTGACTCAATTCAATTCTTATATGCCTACCCTTTACCCTAGTATCATGCCTTGATTATTTTAGCATATGGTATACTCAAAACACCTTATTTTCAATATGAATTTTAGATGATCTTATCTTAATTTTTGAGAAAATGCAAAATTATATTTGGAGTTTTGATAGACATTACATTGAATAATGTCAATATAGAAAATAATATCATCTTAATATTTAATATTCTAATTCATAATCACAGCATACCTTTTCATTAGATCTTAATATTCTCACAACATAATGACATTTTCAGTATACTATATTTAACACATTTTCAGTGTATTTTATAATATGTTTCAATTTTTTAAGTTATTTATAAAGTTATATTTTATATGAATTATTTTATAATTTTACTTTCAGATTGCTTATAAACAGAAGATTAATAGATTTTTGTATATTCTTTTTGTCTTTAACTTTGTATGTATTAATTAGGACTCATTATTTGTGTATGTGTTGATATGTGTGAATTCTTTAGTTTACTATCATAAAGATAACCATGGTAACAGTGAAATTTTATTTAGGTTTTTCAGCTTGATTAATTTTTTTCTTTTCTTTATTTTCCATATAGAAATGTATAGAGCAAAAATGACAAGGACAGATATTCTTATCTAAATTCTGAGTTTTAATTTCATACTTATATCATGAGGTATAATCTTCTATGGAAATCCACAAGGTATTTATTAAGCTGAATAAATTTCTTCTAATCCTCTTGTCTAATGTACTCTTTATGAACATTTGTGGAAAAATTTTTATTTTATTTCTGTGTTTTCCAGGTTTTAATCTGTTGCTATGGTGCATTACATTGATATTTAGTGTTGACTCAAACTTTTATTAATAAATAACATTTGGTTGTAGTGGGGCTGGAGCGATAGCACAGCGGTAGGGTGTTTGCCTTGCAAGTGGCCAACCTGGCCGACCCGAGTTCGATTCCTCCACCCCTCTCAGAGAGCCCGGCAAGCTACCGAGAGTATCTCGCCCGCACGGCAGAGCCTGGCAAGCTCCCCGTGACGCATTCGATATGCCAAACACAGTAACAACAAAGTCTCCAATGGAGATGTTACTGGGCCCACTCGAGCAAATCGATGATCAACGGGAGGGCCTTTACTTTACTTTACTTTACTTTACTTTACTTTACTTGGTTGTAGTATATAATTCCTTTATATGATGGTGAATTTGGTTTGCTAACATTTTGTGTTAGTTACTATTTAAGTATTGTGTTAATACTCAATTACATTATTAAAAGCTTATTATGAAAATTTATTTCTAATATAAATATTAGAAAATATTCCTAATTTTTTGCGTACATACTATTTTCATCCAATACACTTTTCCTGTACCTACATGATTTTTTTCTCTGGAAGGGGTTGTGACCATATCTGTGGATGTTCAGGGGCTACTCTTGGATATGTGATAAGGGACTGGACCATATGCAGAGAAAGGTATCCAACTGGGGCTGGGAACATGCAAGACGAGTGCCTTTACCCCTGAGATATCTATCCAGTCCAACAGGCTTTTATCAGTGTTCCTTATTTGGTGTGACTCATTGTAATTTTGTATATTAAAGAAAAAATGACAACCTTTGTCTTTTAAAGGTATTTTTATTGGCTATATCCAATATTGTGACAATTGTTACTGTGTTTGGCATATCGAATACGTCACGGGTAGCTTGCCAGGCTTTGCCGTGCGGTGAGATATTCTCGATAGCTTGCCGGGCTCTTCGAGAGGGATGGAGGAATTGAACTCCGGTCGGCCAGGTCGGCCAAGTGCAAGGCAAACGCCTTTCCTGCTGTGCTATCGCTCCAATATTAAGTTGGCAATCTTGCAATGTTTTAAGTATGACGCTTTCCATTCTCTTCACTCTCATTACTTTTGTGCGACATTTGCTGTCACTGTTAGTTTTGCTCATCTATTTATTGTACAAATCTTCTGTGAATGCCTTTTGGAACTTTTCTTGGAAATGCTGCTTTCTTTGTGCATGGTATTCCCAGCGAGGGGCAGGGCCACCATGCCAATGCTTGTGCTGCCTGCATGGGTGTGAAGGTGGTGGTGACTTTAGGGCCAGACCCCACACTGCCCTGCTGCCTCTGTGCCTGTGACCACAGGGACTGGACTCAGGCCGAGAGCGTGCTGGGCTTGCGCTCTAGTTCTTTGTGCTCTTTCTAGCTTGAGAAAGTCATTTATGGGGTTATTAATGTAGTTCTATTTAAATGTGCTTTTGCTTGAAAGTTATTGAATTTCTTGGATAAGTGAGTTTATATATTTCAGCTATTTTTCTCCCAAATATTACTTTCTCTTCTTTGTTTAAAAAAAACTGATAACACATCCATTAGGCCACTTGAAATTGCTATACAACTACTCTTTTTTTACGCATTTTAATCAAAATTCTTTTTCTGTTTTGTTCTGGATATTTTCAATTATTATATCTTCATGTATAATAATTGGGCTGGGGCGATAGCACAGCAGGTAGGGCGTTTGCCTTGCACACAGCCGACCTCGGTTCGATTCCTCCATCCCTCTCGGGGAGCCCCGCAAGCTACAGAGAGTATCCCGCCCGCACAGGAGAGCCTGGCAAGCTCCCCGTGGTGTATCCGATATGCCAAACACAGTAAAAACAAGTCTCGCGATGGAGACGTTACTGGTGCCCACTTGAGCAAATCGATGAACAACAGAAAGACAGTACTTTACCTTCAAGTCACTAGTCTCTTTTTCTACCCTTAAAAAACATTTTATTTCAACACCACATTTTTTGCATGTGAAGTTTTAATTTTCATATTTCAGTTTAATTTTAAAGCACCTTATATTCTACTAATTGTTCAATATTCCTTGCAATATTTTCACATGTAGACTATAATTATAATTTTTTATATCCTTGTTTGTCATAATTAATAATTTTGACAGTTCTTAGTTGTAATAGATTGATTAAATTCTCTTTTCAAAATTTACAAATTTTCCAGTTTTGTGTATATTTATTTTCTGGAAATATTTCAACAAATGCCAGTGTTTCCTTTATCTCAGGGATCACTCTAATACTCATTACATGAGAGCTATTGTTTAAATATTTTCCTCCTCTGTGTATGTGTGTGTGTGTGTGTGTGTGTGTGTGTGTGTGTGTGTGTTTGTAATTTCAGGCAGGAAGATAAATCCAATCCAGGGAATCCTCAGTGAGTCTTGCCCTAATTTAAAAATCTCTTTTGGTTTCATTTTAAAACAAATGCAAATGTTATTTTTTCCTTTGTAAAAAAGGTGATTATTCTATCAACTCCATTTTATTTTTTATTATTTTTTTTAATTAGTGAAACACCATGAGGTACTGTTGTAGACTTACAATTTTTTGTGCTTGGGTTTCAGTTATACAATGATTGAGTACCCATCCCTCCACCAGTGCCCATTCTCCACCTCCAGTGTTCCCAGTATCCCTACCACCCCCAAACTCCCCTCCATCTCACCCCACCCCTGTGGCAGGGCATTCCCTTTTGTTTTCTCTCTCCTTTTGGGTGCTGGTGGTTTGCAGAAGAGGCATTGAGTGGCAATCATGTTCGGTCTATAGTCTACTTTCAGCATGCATCTCTCATCCTGGGAGGATCCTCCCAACACCCTTTATTTGGTGCTCCCTTCTCTATCTGAGCTGCCTTTTCCCCTAGCCTGTGTGGCTGGCCTCCAAGCCATGGAGTGAACCTCCTGGTACTTATCTCAGCTATTCTTGGGTGTTAGTCTCCTATTTTGTTACTTTATATCCAGATGAATGCAATCTTTCTATGTCTATCCCTCTCTTTCTGACTCATTTCGCTTCACATGATACTTTTCACGTAGTACTACTTGTATGTAAATTTCACGACTTCATCTTTCTCCATTGTTATCAACTCCATTTTAATTACTTCTTTTCTAATGTTTCTCCATGTCAAATATGTTATTCCTTTAGAATGTACTTCCTTCCCTGATTGCACATTCTCAAGTGTCTCTTTCCTCTTTTATATTCTTTTAGCACTGTATTTTGTAGTAAACAAATTTACGGTTTTTATTGTGCTTACATCTTCAGTAAAGTGCACATTTTGTCTATTGATATTTTTCCTTCAATTTACTAAGACAATTTAAATTTTTTTTTATTTTGTTGTGAGGGGCATATTCAGCTCTGCTTGGTGCACTCCCAGCTTAGGAATTACTTCTAAATTCTCATGGCAGTGATCAGATGACTTGTGGTGCAGAAGAGCAACTTGGGCTCTTGACTCTGAGCCATTCCCCCTTCAAATAAGGATTTTAGACTGAATGAACAAACAAATTAAAAGAAACTGATGAAACTCCAGTTACTAGATATTGATTGTCATCTGAAAGGGTATCTTGAAGAGATGCTGCATTGAGAAAAAGATACAAGTCAAAATAGAGTTGAAGAAACTTAGGCAGCAAATACCTATAAAACACAGAGGAAGTGGGAACTATGCTAGGCGAGGAAAGATTTTTTACCATGATATTATCTGAAATCAAATGGACAGAGAAGATGGGAGGAATTCAAGAGAAAGAGTTTCTGACTGAAACATGATTCTGAGAACGTCTTGTTCACACAAACAACGAATCCCTGGAGCACAGGTGCTGTACCTTGGGCAGAAGTCACCTGCTGCTGAGGGATTGGCTGAAGCAGCCCCAGGAAGCAGCAGAAACATAATCCGAGGATTTTCCCCTGGGAGCCCCCTTGCCAGCGCTGCTCCCCAGAGCAGTTTGCTAAAGCTCGAAGTTGTGTGACCATCTGCCTTCCCCTGAGTATTGGAGGCAGCTTGGTGAAGTGTGGCTTCAGAAGGTTGGCTGCTCCTTCCCATTGCTCCCTAGAGGAGAACCCTGTCACTGTCTGGACTGGCCCTCAGAGCCATTTCCGGGAAGTCCACTCTGGAGAGCTTGGCCTTGGAGCTTGTCCCGGGTTCGTTTCCTCTCTGAACTTGGCAGGCCAGGACCCAAAACCTTCTTGCTTCTCCCAGAGTTACTTGGGAGTTGCCTCTTCAAGAGTTGGTAGATGCAATTTGTTGCCTTTATTGTCTTGTAAAGATGTTAATCTCCCAACCACAGGGAGGGGTTGCTTCTGTGATTTATCTTATTTCACTCTTTGACATGTTGAATGGCTTGCTGATTCTCTACTCCAGGCCCACTAAGGTTCTCACATTCCTCATCTGTCACAGAGAAAGTGGGGGATAAAATTGTACAAGCAGCACCTAGCCACAGGTACCCTACCTGAGTCACGGAGGAAAGGTCTGGAAAGCAGCCAGAAGTCTTAGCACTCTGGATCTGTGTTCTGCAGAAAGAGCAGCAGGGCTGCCACAGAGAGGACTCCACCCCAAACACATGGATCCAAAGAACCTCTAGAAAACGCAGTCAAGTGGAGGGTGGTTTCCTAGCCCTGCAGGTACTATTATTTTTCCCCCTTGCAACATGGTCCTAAGCCAGCTCTGATATTCCTACACACACACACACACACACACACACACACACACACACACACAAAATCCTCTAATGTTGAGTAATGACAATAGTGCTTTGGAACCACTTGAAGACCCTCCAATAAGAAAGGAGTCCACTCAGGTGCCAAGGCATGTGCCTTTTCCTACTTTAGTGGGTGAAGATACTTCTCTTTGTCTTTTCAAAACAAGAGAATTCCAGAATGAATCAAATTCCTTCAAGTGTGCCTCTATTCTGATTTATTTATTTTTTTTTGTAATTCAGAAACAGGGTAAAACACTTTTATTCATAATGCATACATTGGATGTCTGACTTGAGTGATAGATGAACAATGAAGAACAAGAAAGAAGCACTTCCTGTCTCCAAACCACCCTTCTTAAGTGGTCTCTGACTCTTGTCCTCTCCCTCTCTCTGTGGTCTGTACAAGTCATAATGGATTCAAGTTCTTTGCTTGAATAGTAGATGGCAATAAAACTTCTCAAAGGTGAGAGCACTGTTGAGGATTTGTTGACTGAACCTTTATTTCTCTACCTCCCTCCCGTTGATCATCGATTTGCTCGAGCGGGCCCAGTAACGTCTCCATTGGAGACTTTGTTGTTACTGTGTCTGGCATATCGAATACTCTCGGTAGCTTGTCGGGCTCTCCGAGAGGGGCGGAGGAATCGAACTCAGGTCGGCCATGTTGGCCGCTTGTAAGGCGAACGCCCTAATTTCTCTACCTCGGTCTATGGTATTCTTTTTTTATAAGCACTAACATATACATACCTCAACTACTCGTAGATCTGGTCAGCTCTCATTTCCTCTAGTGCGCTGAGCTAGAAGTTACAACCATGCCCTAATGAAATAATTTACGCATAGAGTCCACACATAAGTCCAGACTGGCTGATAGTAACCATGTTTCAAAGCACCAGGAGAAACAGAGATATAGCTTAAGAAGAGAATTGTTTTTGTTTTGGGGATACCTGATTGAGTGCTCAGGACTCACTCCTGGAAGCCTTGGGGACCATATGTGGTACTGGGAATATTGGAATCTAGGTTGGCCCTGCTCAAGGCAAGTGCTTAATCTGCTGCACTATCAATGCTTGGGAACCAAATAAGATTTTTCTTGGGAACAGAGACATAATACAGAGGCAGAGGACAGAGCACTCATCTTGTATGAAGCTCACTTCGGGTTTCTTCACTGGTACCATATATAGGCCCCAGAGGCCCATCAGGAGAAATACGCAGAATTAGGAGTAACCCCAGAGCACTGATGAATGTGGTCCAAAAAACAAAGAATCAAAATAAAAAAAGATATTTCTTGCTAAACTGTGGGATTTGGTATTTTGGGAAAACTAGCTAATTTTATCAGAAAAATAGAAACATTTCCATGTACGCCCCTCATTTTCAGTCTGCACTAATGAAATAGGCAGGTAGATGGAGTGGGGGTGGGATTGGGCTGGGAACAAATTCCTAGTAAATAATAAAACCAAGACAGAATTTGAAGAAGTTATTCAATATGCCAAACACAGTAACAAGAAGTCTCACAATGGAGATGTTGCTGGGCCCGCTCGAGCAAATCGATGAACAACGGGAGGACAGTGTTGTATTGTTATTCTGTCTCTAGTCCTAACTCAGTGAATGACAATATGACTGAGCCCACTTTAAGGATACAGAAACTGAGGTCTGAAAAGACCCTAACTTGGAATCAGCACAGGCCCAGAGAAGTGGGCCACCCTTTGGAGAGAAGCTCCAGCAGGAGCTAAGGGTTGTGATGAGGACAAAAAGGTGGACACAAAGCATTTCAAACTCTTTCCCTTGATAACACTATAACAAGAGACTTATGTAGGTAGGAAGTCTTATGTGGGGGCAGCGAGAAACACATGTTCTCTCTTGACTATGTTATGCTCTCCACTTCCTATTATTCTCTTCCTATTATTCTTCATGATTTGTGACCTCCTGAAATTTTTTTCTGTGATGGGATAGTGATGGACCTGAAGAGCCTAGATAATATTTGGTACTGACTCTCCTTTCATGCAAAGAGCAATTTTTCATTCCAGAGTGACTCCACAGCTCCCCAAGAAATCAGGTAGAAGAATCATTTCCCACAACCAGGAAGAACATGTGAAGTTCTGGCACAAGTTGATGGCTACCCCAAGGTGCTAGAGACAGCCGAGTTCTGTACTGTGCAGGGGATCGCTGAAAGACTTTCCTTAGTTCTAGATTTCCCTGCCACTTCCAGGGTGACCACAGCAGGCAGTGAGGGAAGCAGTGACACTCTTCTCGAAGCTACCATCTCTCTTCTCCCCTTCACATGAGTAATCTGCAAAAATAGCAATTGACTTGTATTAAAATCCAATTCCTGGATAATTTGGTTTTAAAGTTTGTTAAACATTTGATCTCTGATCAAACTATTTGAGTTGTGAATATTGAGAAGTTACAAATGTGAATTATGTTCGAATCATTTTTTGACAAAGTAAACTTTAAATATATCTCACATGGGAGTCAAAATACATTGATTTTTGTTGCTGTTATTTTCAGGGAGCCTTGCAAGTGGTGCTCAGTGTCCTCGGGGACAGTTACGGATGCATAAGTCTAGCCTAGGTGGATATGTAGTGCTAGAGACAGAGGGTGCAGTGTTGCTCTGGCCTGTGGTGACCAGGACCACCAGGACCACCCCTGCCAGTGCTCCAGAGCAGCACCTGGTGATACTCAGGGGACCATGTGGTGTTAAGGATCAAATTAAGCTCAGGTGCATAGGTGGGTTTTCTTCTATTCCTAGAACCAGGAGTTAAAAAGAAAAATTAATGATACCAAAACAAGAAAATTCACGTAATACAAAGAAAACCATCTCTTTGAATAATCCCTTGAGTTTTTCAAGTAATATGTAAAGAAACAAAATAGAAAAATTTTGGACATGCTTCGGATCTCATTGCAAGTTTTAGTGAATTTAGTAAATGAGCATTTCCTCATTCTTTCCTGCTAGCTTGGTGGGAACAGTTTGCGAGGAAAGGAAATTCAGCAGGGGGTTTTACTACTCATCATTTTTCTTTCAAAGCCTTCATTCCTTCTCCATCTTGTCCAACAACTGCTTCTGCAGTCAAGAAAAGATCCAGATATTCCACAGCACCATCCTCGTGTTGGGACTCCCTGGGCCTGGAAGAGCAGGTGAGCCTGATCCCGTCTGCCAGCCTGCTGAGGGATGCTGACTGTTTCAGGAGGACCGGAGCCCACCTACACAACCACAATGAGACTGGTCATCAGGGACTTTGTGTCTCTTAAGCCCTTACCACGCCCCAGCATGACTCTGTTGCCAAGAATTCTGGTGTGTGGAGTGGTGCTGTGTGGTGTGTGTGTTCAGTGTATTTCCACCCCCAATCACCCCACGCCATTAAGGCAGCAGCTGATAAAATAAGGGATTATTCTTGCCTCTCTCTAGAGTCTTGTCTTCTCTTCATTTTTCCCTTTAAAACTGTGATGAATCAGATTAAGGGGGAAAGATTATAAATGGGCCACACTGAGAGGCAGCTGAAAGTACTTACATTTAAATTAGATTAAAAGGATTTTCTGTCTCCACTAGGGCTTCATATCATTCATCTTCCTTAGTAGATTTTTTTATGATAAGAATGTAAATGATGTGATAGTGGTAATATTAGGAAATACTGAGAAGTAAAACCCTGGGAGTAAGCCTATTAAGTTGCATCAACTTTGCTCTTGTAGAAAAGTTGTGATAAAAATCTTAGGAGATGGAGGAATGGAAAATCTATATTTTAACTAGTCTATGCCATTGTCTTTGTGTCTTTTAAAAACATAGGCTTTCAAACCAAATATTTCTTAACAGTGAATGCCTCATTAGCTTATTTTTTTATAGTACATATCTTTTTAAAATTACAAGTAGCCTTTGATTCTGTTGTTGGTGTCTTATGTGAAGTGGGCAGAAGAAGGTGGCAGTCTTTCACTTCCTTTGAACCCACTTGGTGTCTGGGGTTAGTGCCTGGGGAAGTTCTGATGATGGAAGCCTGCTATGAGAACCTGCACAGTACAGAACTTAGGTCTCACCAGCTCTACACGGTTGCCATCAAATTGCATCAGAGTCACACTTGTTCTATCCAGTGTGGGAAGTGAAACCGGCCATCACATTTTTGGGGGAGCTATGAAATTCATACTAGATCAAAGAATTGCTTTTTGCAAAAAAAATCAGTCAGTTCTAAATTCTACCCAGGTTTTTCAGGTCAGTTGCTTCTTCTCACAGAAAAGAATTTCAGTAGGAGACAAATAGTGCAGTTAAAAAAGTGCATTTGGGAAATGTGGGCAGGAAGGAGAGTTTCTCACTTAAGGAAGGATGCAGGTTTTTCTAGAGTGGAGAGAGCCAAATACCCATTCCATGCAGAGCTTGCAGAAAATTCCAAAGATGGAGAAGTTACACCATTTAGGAAGTACATATATCAGGCCTCAAAATGAAGAAAAACTCCTTTGCCTCTGCCAAGTTAGTTTACACACAGTTTTCCCAAAATGCCTTCCCCTGAAACCCTCACTCCACCCATAAATCTATTGATAGTATTGGTTGAGAGTGGATCCAACCCTCCTCTGGACCCGAAATCATGAATCTTAGTGATTTACTGAGTCTCCTCAGTTGGGTCATTATCTCAAAGGCCTTCATGGCTTTGGGCTGGGTTAAGTCATAGAGAGTGTTTTATCCCAATGCATATTTTTCCCAATACACAATAGGTTCCTGTATCTCTTTTTCTGAAACAATTCTTGCACAGTTTTGTAGTCTATTAAAAAAAATAAATGATCTCAACAGTCAGAGTAAACACAGACTCATAGTCAAAGGCTAGAAAACAATCATACAGGCAAACAACTCCCATAAAAAAAGGTGGGGTGGCCTTTCTGGTCTCAGACCACATTGATTTCATACCTGAAGAAGGTCACAAGAGACAGTGAAGGTCATTTCTTATTGATCAATGGATCTGTACAGCAGGAAGAGATCTGTACAGCAGGAAGAACTTGCACTCCTAAAAGTATATGCACCTAATGAGGAACCAGAAAAGTGCTAAAACAGCTACTCATAGACTTGAAGAAAGATATTGACAGCAATACAATACTAGTGGGAGATTTCAACACCATTTTATCACCTCTCGGTAGATCAACCAGACTCAAGCATAGCAAGGACATACTTTAACTGAGGGAAGAGATGGAAGGAAGGGCTTTAGTAGATGTATACAGGACACTTAATCCTCAAAAACTCAATACACATTCTTCACAAGTTTTCATGAGACATTCTCCAAGATAGACCACAAGCTGATCCACAAAATATACCTCCAGAAAATTAAGAAGATAGAGACTGCATCAACAATCTTAGACTATGATGTGTGAAAATGAAGTAAATCACATACAAAAAGACAAAATCAAATCAAACACCTGAAAATTAAACAGCTCACTATTGAACAACTAGTGGCTTAGGAAGGAAATTAAAGAGGAAATCAAAAGATTCCTGGAAACAAATAAAAATGAGGACACAAGTTACCAAAACTTATTGGACATGGCAAAAGTTGTGTTAAGAGAAAAGTTTAGGGGCTGGAGCGATAGCACAGTGGGTAGGGCTTTTGCCTTGCATGCAGCCAACCTGGGTTCGATTCGCAGCATCCCATATGGTCCCCTGCTCACTTCCAGGAGTAATTCCTGAGTGCATGAGCTAGGAATAACCCCTGTGCATTGACGGGTGTGACCCAAAAAGAAAAATAAATGGATATAAGAGGAAAGTTTATAGCTCTACAAGCATTCCTCAGAAGGAAGAGTGGGCCAACATAAGTAACCTAACTTCACAGTTGGAGCTTGGAGAATGACCATAAAAGGAGCCCAAACCCTGAACAAGAAGAAGGAAATAATAAAACTCAGAGCAGAAATTAATGAGATGGAAGCCCCCGCCTCCGCTCCCCCAAATCCAAAGGATCAATGAAATCAAGAGCTGGTTCTTTGTGAAAATAAACAAGATTGATAAACCTCTAGCAAGTCTCACAAGAAAGGAAGAGAGAAAACCCTAACAAACAGAATTAGAAATGAAAAGGGGGACATCACAACAGAAACTACAGAAATTCAAAGGGTCTTCAGGGATTACTTTGAGAAGCTTTATGCCACGAAACAAGAAAACCTGGAGGAAATGGATAAATTCCTGAATTCCTATAGCTTCCCAAGGCTGAACCAAGAAGACCTGGAATACCTGAATAGGTATTTCTATCCAGACTTAATACCATCTAGGAAACTGAAACAGTAATAAAAAGTATTCTCAAGCACAAAAGTCCTGGTCTAGATGGATTAACTAGTGAATTCTTCCAAATCTTTAAATAGGATTTACTCCCAATTCTCTTTAAGCTTTTCCAGGAAGTTGAATTATCAGAAACACTTCCAAAAAGTTTCTATGAAGCAAATATCACCCTGATACCAAAAGCACACAGAGTTAACACAAAGAAAGAGAATTACAGTCTGATATCCCTGATGAACACAGATGCGAAGATCTTCAACAAAATCCTAGCAACTAGGATCCAGTGACTCATCAAAATTATCCTACATCATGACCAAGTAGGATTTATCCCAGGGATGCAAGGCTGGTTTAACATTCGCAAGTCAATCAACATAATTCATGATATCAATAAAAGAAATAATAGAAACCATAGAAGCAGAGGAAGCATTTGACAAGATCCAACACCCATTTATGATGAAAATTCTCTGCAAAATGGGCATTGAAGGAACTTTCTGCAATAGAGTCAAAGCCTTCTACCATAAGCCCATGTTATCATTCTTATGTATCATTCTCATTCTCAGTGGGGGAAAACTAAAAAAGCCTTTGCTCTAAGATCGGGCACAAGACAAGGTTGCCCACTTTCACACTACAATGTAGTACTGGAAGTAGTGGCCACAGCAGTTAGGTAAGAAAAATATATCAAGGGCATAGAGATAGGAAAGGAAGAGGTCAAATTATCACTATTGGCAGATGATATGATACTATACTTAGAAAACCCTAAAGATTTTACACAAAATTTTCTAGAAACAATCGCTCAATATAGTAAAGTGGCAGGCTACAAAATCAGCACCCGAAAGTCCATGGCTTTCTTATATACAAATAACAAAAGAGAAGAAAGAGACATTAAAAAAAATATATCGTTCACAATAGTACCTCAGAAAACCAAGTACCTCAGAATCAGCCTAAACAAAGAGGTGAAGGATGTATACAAGAAAAATTTCAAAACACTACTTCAAGAAGTAAAAGAGGACACTAGGAATTGGAGACACATGCCTTGCTCATGGATAAGGAGGATTAACATTATCAAAATGGCAATACTGCCTAAAGCACTATGCAAATTTAATGCCATCCCTATCAGGATCCCCATGACATTTTTCAATGAAACAGACAGAACACTCCTAAAATTCAGATGGACCAATAAACCCCATGAATAGCTTAAGCAATCCTTGGGTTTGCATGATAATGGGTTAGAAACAGACTTGCAGACCAATGGAACAGAATTGAATATTCTGTCACAGACTCCCAAATATATATTAAGAAATCTTTGACAAAGGAGCAAGAAATGTGAAGTTGGACCAAAAAAAAAGCCTCTTTGACAAGTGGTGCTGGGAAAACTGAATAGCTACCTGCAAAAAATTGAACTCTGACCTCTGTCTAATGCCAGGAACAAGAGTCAGATGAAAGTGGATTAAAGACCTCAATATCAGAAGGCAGTTTGACTGTGAATCCATAAGTTACATAGAGGAAAATGTAGGCAGAACCCTCCACGACACTGAAGCTAAAAGCATCTTAAGGATGAAACACCACTGACCAAGCAAGTGGAAACCAACCTAAACAAATGGGACTACCTCAAGCTAAGAAGCTTCTGTACTTCAAAAGAAACAGTGACCAAAATACAGAGAAATCCCATAGAATGGGAAGGAATATTTACTCAATACCCATCTAATAAGGGATTAATATCCAGGATATACAAGACACTAATAGAATTATACAAGAAAAAAAACCTCCAACCACATCAAAAAAATGGGGAGAAGAAATGAAACAGAAGCTTCCTAAAAAAAGAAATACAAATAGCCAAAAGGCACATGAAAAATGCTTCACGTCACTACCCATCAGGGAGATGCAAATCAAAACAACAATAAGCTATCATCTCATACCACAGAGACTGGCACACAATCAAAAGAACAAAAACAACCAGTGCTGACATAGATGTTGGGAAAAGGGGATGCTCTTTCAATGCTGGTGGGAATGCCGACTGGCCCAGCGTTGCTGGAAAACAATATGGACATTCCTTCAAAAACTAGAAATTGAGCTCCCATATGACTCTGCAATACCACTTCTTATAATATATTCTAAGGGTGCAAAGAAAGCACAGTAGAAATGACATCTATACCTATATGTTCATTGCAGCACTGTTCACTGGAAATCTGGAAACAATCCAAGTACCCTAGAACTGTTTAAAGAAACTTTGGTACATCTACACAATGGAATACTGCATAGCTGTTAGGAGAGATGAAGTCATGAAATGTGCTTATAAATGGTTAGACATGGAAAGTATCATGCTAAGTGAAATGAGTCAGAAAGAGAGGGACAGACATAGAAGGACTGCACTCATTTGTGGAGTATGAAATAACATAACATGAGACTGACACCCAAGGACAGTAGATACAAGGGCCAGAAAGATACTGGAGTATAGCTGGAGTCCTGCCTCATGAGCGGAGGGGAGAAAGCAGATGGAATAGAGAAGGGATCACTAAATCAATGATGGTTGGAGGAATCATTCGGGATGGGAGATGTGTGCTGAAAGTAGATAAAAGACCAAACATTATAACCTCTTAGTATCTATCTGTATTGCAAACCATAATGCCCCAAAGTAGAGGAGTATGGGGCAAATTGCCATGGAGGCAGTGGGAGGGTGGGGACGGGGGGGGGGGGGAGGGTATACTGGAGAGATTGGTGATGGAAATGTGCACTGGTGGAGGGGTGGGTGTTTGATCATTGTGTGAGTGTAACTCAAACATGAAAGCTTGCAACTATCTCAGGGTGATTCAATAAAATAACAAAAATGGCCTTCTTTCCCTCCCTTTCCCTTCTGTCTTTGCTTTCTTCCTTCAATAGGTATATAATTGGGACTATATCCCTGGTTCTAAGTGCTTTATAACTAAATTCACATAAATTCACATAGTCTTGCTTCAGGCAGAAAGAAAAAAAGCTTGTTAATGGATATAGGGGAAAGCATTACTTGAAACCTGAACCAGCCCAGAGGCATGAAGGCTTCTCACACAAAGACCATGCTGAGGAATCTAGAAAATCATTGAGATGCAGAATTCCAGGCCTGGGCACAATGGTTTCCTGAGAGGATCCCAGGAAAGGCTTCAGTTCTGGAACAAAGGCTTTGTTTATCAACTGACCATAAACTGCTCCCAGCTCCTAGATCTCCTGCTTGTCATCCAGGCTAGCAAGGGGCTGGTAGAGGAAGTTTGGGAAAAGTGTATAGAGTCTGACTTGGAGGAAGAGCTCTGAGATTGCTCTGGAGAAGTGCACTTTCTCACTTTAGGGTGCCTTTCCCCATTCTCTGGGTATGTGGGGATGTAGTCCTCACATCCAAGCTCAGGATGTGCACTTTGTTTTTTCTACTTTGCAGAAATTCAGGTTGTCCCTTGAACGGTCACGGTCACGGTCCTCCCGTTGTTCATCTATTTGCTCGAGCGGGTCCAGTAACGTCTCCATCATGAGACTTGCTGTTACTGTGTTTGGCATATCAAATACGTCATGGGTAGCTTCGCAGGTACCTTTATCTACCTCTCTTTTCCTTCTTTATTTTCTGAATAGATCTGTTTTGCTTCACTATGTATCTCCTCCTGAAATTCTTTTCTCCAAGGGAAGGTGACTGTGAATGCCAAGAGCTATTCTAGCCCCAGAGAAGCTGAAGGCCCAGATGCCCAGACTCCCCTCCCTGCCCTCTGGCTGGTCAGGACAGATGGAACCTGTAGGAAACACCAGAACAGGATGTGAGCTAACTGCTGCCAGCTGTAAGTTTTGAGAATAAGAAATAAGAGGAAGGACTAACTGCTCAATTCACTTCTGCACACATGCACAGATTCTGAGATGGAATAAGGTGTATTGGGGTATGAAGTGATATAAATTGACTGCCTAGCAAATGTTCTGGGCTCCAGAATATTTGGACTCTTGGACTTGGGAGCCTGAAGTTCTGTGCTTTGTGTGAGTGAGAATAAATCTGTCTTGCATCTTTAACTCTCCCTGTGTCACATTTTTTTATCAGAAAATTTAAGTATGCTTGAATTTATGATAAGAGGAATTTAAGAGTTACAAAATTTTGATAGGTTTTGAAAGAGGCAGCCTCAGTTTCCCCTTGCCAGTAACAAAGGAAGCCAATTTTCTCTTTCCAGAAGCTTCATCTCTCCCCCATGACCTGCTTTACGCCCCAGGGGTCTCAACATCCCAGGGATTCCCCAGGACCATAAAACTCTGCCCTGGAGCTCAGGCTCACAGGGAGGCACAGTGCCTGAGGCAACTGGCCAGGAGGCAAACCAGATTTACATTCTCTGGAACATGTTGTCAATTGAGAAGAAATGTGAAGATCTCAATTTCCACCTGAAAGGGTCTCCAGGAAGAGCCTTTTTCAGTAACTTCCTTGCAACCTCTGTAACATTTGTCAGTTATAGAAATTGATCAGAGAGTCTTTAAAGGGGTTATACAAAACCCCCATACTTTTAATTTAGTCCTATAATAAGTCCCTTCCCTCTGGGACCTCCTTTTCTTTTCTCTTCTACTTTCCAATAAACTTTTCTACTTCCCAACTCTGAATCTGAGCATCTTTGTTTTTCACTAATTTCGTTCTTGAAAATACTGAAGTACTTAGGAATCAGGAACTAACAAACATAGACCTGCCAGAGCTTCTTCTGCCTCATCTGCATCAATAGTAAGTGATAAAGAACATTTTTTCCATGTATATATTGGTCATCTGTTGGAGAATTTCTAGTCAGGTTGTTTGTGCATTTTGGGAGCGATAGCACAGCGGGTAGGGCGTCTGCCTTGCACGCGGCCAACATGGCCGACCCGAGTTCGATTCCTCCGCCCCTCTCAGAGAGCCCGGCAAGCTACCGAGAGTATTCGATGTGCCAGACACAGTAACAACAAAGTCTCCAATGGAGACGTTACTGGGCCCGCTCGAGCAAATCGATGATCAACGGGAGGGCCTTTACTTTACTTTACTTACTTAATTTTGACAGTTTAATTTTAAAAGTTATCTCTATATTGCAGATATTGTTGGGATCGGGAGTCCCCTGGCCCTGGGAGGCGCGGAGAGACCAGAAAGACACAATTCCTGCAGGAGTACAAACAGGGTTTATTTAGACCAGCATGCTGGGGCTCCACAGCATACCCCAGAGTGGGCAGTGGCTGAGAGCCCCGAGCTTCTTCAAAGTGGATCTTATATAGGCCTTCATCAACCGTTACAACAAAGCCTGCGCATTTCATAGCCAATAGATTTGTAACAACATATATTTTCTTAACCAATCCATTTAAAAGTACATCACTCCTTAGCCTATAGATTCAAAGATCAGCATTTACGTACATTGATTGTCAGCACAAGCAAGGTTATAGCCGGAATCATTAAGCCTTAGGTAATCTCCCCCGACCACCCGCATTTTGAGTTATCCATTACCCACGACATCTGCAGGGGTCTTTGCTGAGACAATGCATTCCCGGAATGGGCAATCTACCCGCATCCTGAGTTATCCTTTACCCAAGACTTCTGAAGGGGTCTTTGCTGAGACAATACATTCCAGGAACGGTAAATACACCTGAATCCTGCCATTCTTGGTTTCACAAGAAGTTATGCCCTGTTCACATTCCAAATCCCACCCCCACCCCCACCACCAGGTGCAAAGCAGCCAAGCAGTTTTACAGAAAGCAATGTTGCAAGTTAGCTGAAGCATGCAAGAATTTAATGCCCTAATATGGATTCTCTCAATATTAACCCCTTGTCAGATCTATAATGTGAAAATATGTTTTCCCATTCAGTAAGATGCCTTTGAATTTCAAACCTGTTCTCTTTTTTTTTGTCTCAGTGGCTATGTAAGCTACTTTTTTTCATAACTGCTGTGATTGTAAATCAATCTGTCTATAATACTTTAGCAAAACTAAGAGAGGAGTATGGTAAAAAATGCAAGTTAAAGTGCCAAAGTTTACTGATTGTTCTACTATTTCTGCAAATCATTAAAAATTATACTACCACTAGTTTTCTGAAGACTGATTAATTTTCAGAACTCTGGAATTTGACTATTTTACTAGTGTTTTTGTGGGTTTGATGGATAAACCAAAAATTTTTAGATGTCTTTATTGCACTACTCTGAAAGTTATCAGAAAATCCTATTATTATGAAATAGGTGGCCCCCACGGTTGGCTTATGTGAGGCAGAGAAGAGAGACGGTCACTTTGTTCTGATCTGTCTCTACCACCGTAAGGCTGTCTGGGAAGGCTAGAACTGGTAAAACCTGTAATGAGTCCAACAGGCCAGAGCCCTTGTCAGCTACACGAAGTGGTCACCAAGCTACACCTGACGTCCGGTTGTTCTTCTTGGCACAGGAGTTGGTCCCCACCACCTAGTTTCTCGGGGAACCACAGACTCAGGTTGGGATGAGGAAGTTCTCTTTTCAGGAAAGGAAAGTCAGTCCTGGGCCTTACCCAGGCCTTTCGGGTTCTTGTGTTGCCTTGTAGAAAAGAATCTCAGGAGTAAACAAGCAGTAAAGTAAAAAACAGATTTTATTTGGAGGTTTTTAGGAGAGGAAATAGGGAGAGAATGTGAGAAAGAAGAACATGCTCAAGAGAGAATGTGGACTTCTCCAGAGAGGGAGAGAGTCCCCATACACAACCCAACATTAGATATAGAAGCATGAAAGTCCACATCTCAAGAGGGGAGATGCGGGTGACACATGTGCTCAGTCACCACATGTGCTCGGTCATGTGGGCCTAAGCAGCACATGGGCTCAGGCAGCATATCTGTACCCTCCTATTGTTCAAGGTGACTTTTATAGGGTTTCTCCAATCCACCCCCACCCCATGGACCTTTCTAGCTAGGTAAGAGTCAATTGCTAGGGTTGTTGCTAAGGGATGGAGTTGAGAGTAGTTGATGATCCTCTGAAAACTCCTTTTATTTTTTGACCTTTGTTCCTGCTAGATCTTCTCTTGGAGGAGGGTGGATCCAACCTTTTCTCATCTGGGCTAGCAGAGGATTAATCATATTAAAGGAAGGAATTGAGGGTTCTCATTAACTTCCTTAAGACTCTTGCTGTAGGAAGGGGCAGACTCCTCAGGATGGACTACTGGAGAAGATCTTATCAGGTCTTGCTTTCTGTACCCACAAAGTGGTTCAGACGTAGGACTGGTGGCTTTATTACTTCTCAGAAATTTCACTGCATGATGGGGGGATGAGGAGAACCCTTCCCTAATCTATCTGCCTACAACACTTGCATTTGTAAGAGGAATCCTGAGTTAGGCTATTTATTCTACATGGACACTGAGTTAATGTACTTTGTTCTGAGAGCTATTTTAAGAAAGCATAATCTGCAATAAATAAAGATAAGAAAATAGCAACTGTCTAACCCTTACATAAAATAAGAACAATCCAAATAAAATCAAGTGTCATTTTATTATGTTGATTTTTTTGATCTTATGAATAAGAAATGCATGCCAATTAGAATATGATATACATATCAAAATATAAAAGAAAGATGTCTGATATTTGAACAACTCTGATATGCCAAGGAACTTACAATAGCTCATGAATATTGCATTAATAGTTGCCAATATTCATCATAAATTATAATTGTATTAACTTAACTAGGTGTATGCAATTTCAAAAATTCAAAACTGGTTTAGTAGTCACATTTTTATGCACAAAATTAGATTTTGTGTAATTTTTTATCTTTTTCCTTAGCACTGTTTTCTGTTATAGGTAACCAAGGGGATCAGCTGTGGAGTGATAAAGTGTACTGGGAAAAACTATCTGAAACCTAAACCAGTGCAAAGGCAAGAAGGTCTTTAAGTTACAGGACACATCTGTGAAGAACAAAAAACCACTGAGAAGTAGAATTTCAGGCCCTGAGCATGGCTGGACCCTCTGGGAGGAGAAGATCCATCATTGGAACAAATCCGTGCCAAGAATGTGAAAGAGGAACATGAACTGTTCTAAAATCTTCTTGGCAACTATCCTAAGAGCAGAATTTGGGAGACAATTGGGGGAAACTGTATATAAACTAACTTGAAGAGGCAAAGACACACATTTCTGCATTCTGCGGCAACAGCCCTGCTTGAGCTGAATACTCTCAAAGTTTCCCTACCACCTGAGCTGTGTACTCTCAAATTTTCCATGCCTGAGTTGTGTACTATCTTATTTTATAACATATTTGCTGTGCCAAGTCCTCTGATGTCAACTTTCTTTTGGGCACAAATATGTTAACTTGAGTGAAATCTGCAGATCTACTTTGAATGTGTAGTTTACCTGTTGCATTATGGAGAAGACTATTTGTTCTTGAGGCAAGAAGGTAGATAAGAAAGGATTCCCATGGCAACAGAATTCCTGGGAAGTAATAACCAACTATTTCTAACGCTGTCAGGACCCACTTTAAGTAACATAGACCTGGCACCAACAGACACAAATAAGCCTGGAGCCACTTTGAGAAATACTCCAGCAGGGGCAAAGACCAAGAAAAGGAGCTTCAAAAAAGACCATCAACCAATCTCAACTCTACCCTAGCAACAGACTCTTACTTAGGTTAAAACCTAAGTAGAAAATATGGCGTCTTGGAAAAAACCTTAAAAGCCAACTTGAAACCACAAGAAGTGAGTGCATATGCTGTCCAAGCCCATGTGCTACTTGTGTCCATGTGGTCAAACACAATTGGTGCCGAGCACATGTGTCAGGCACATGTCAGATCTCTCCTCTTGAATTTGGGCTCTCTCTGCTTTTGGAGAAGCCCAAGTTCTCTCTTAAGCACCTTATTCTCTTCCTTTATCTTCCTCCTACCCTTTCTCAAAAAAAAAAAAAAACACTCCAAATGAAAATCTGTTTTATTTCACTGCGTGTCTACTCAAATTCTTTTCTGTAAGAAGGACAAGTACCCAGAAGGCCTGAGTAAGGCCTGGGACTGACTTTCCTTTCAGCAAAGAGCAATTCCTTGCTTCAGCCTGAGACCATGGATCCCCGAGAAATCAAGTGGTGGGGATTAACTCCCATGCTAAGAGTAAGTGGAGGTCAGGTGTGGCTTGGCGGCAACCTAGTGGGACTGGTGGGACTCGGGTCCTTACCATGCAGGGGCTCATCACTGTCTCAGTCCTAGACCTCCCAGCCAGTTCCAGCCTGACAGAAGTGGATTAAGAATGAGTGGTCGTCCCTCTCCCCTCTGCTTCACATAAGTCACCTGGGGTTCGAGACATCAGTCTTGAACATCTGTTTCTTTTTCTCTCCTTTTATTTACCCAGATAAACTTACCCTATTTCATTCTTTGTCTCCTGCTATTTTTTTTTTCTGTTAGTGAAGGTGAGTGATGGATTTGAAAAGCCTGGGTAAGCTTTAGAATTGACTTTCCTTTCCTGTAAAGACTAATCCCTAGCTCCGTTCAGCCTGGTTCCACATCTTCCTGAAAAAGCTAGTGGTAGAGATCATTTTCCACACAAGACAGAGCAAGTGTGACACTGGTGTAGTGGGAAAACTGCTTTGTGAAGCTGGTGAGATAGAAGATCTATACCAAAGCAAACTTTAGTCAGTAATAAACTTTCCCAGGTAACCAAGGAGGATAGAGAGGGAAGCAGTATATTTCTGCCAAGAATCTTTTCTCCCCACTCTTCATGTTGGTCACTTGTGACAGTTCAGTGAATTTATTTGCTTAGTGACTAATCAGTTACTAAGAGTGAATAAAGCTACAATATATGAAAAGTTAGCTGAAATGAGCCTGAAAAAGAGAAAATAGGACTAAAATGGGAAAGATAATATGTGAAGCTAAGTATTTTATTGTTTACTCTTATAACAGTTTGTTTCTTATTTTATTTTGAGGATTAAATGCTATGATAATATGTTTTAATGACAAAAATTATTCTTCTTATGGGTTAAAATAAAGAATGAAGGAATAAAGAACAGTCATTTAAAAATGGTTAAGGCCAATTTGAAGTGAATGAACATAGGACCCAGCAGGGGAGAGAAAGAATGAGAAACACAGACATAATTATCACTGAAAGGATCTCATTCACTTGAGCAATGATTGATACATTGGTTGAAAATAGATTCAACATGGTGGAATATATCCTGAGGGAAGTACTGAAACAGATTTTTGCTTGTTTCTGCAAGTCCAGAATGTTTGAGTTCACACTAGTAAGAGGCAGAGAAGAATCTAGGAACTTCAGGAAGGCTAAAGAGTCCTCCTGTTGTAGATTGTAAGAATCGTAGTATTTGATGAGAAATTTCTTTTCAGGAGTTTTTCAATTTGGTGTGGCATGACATTAATTATTTATCTTTTCTTTTTGCTTTAAAAATTATTCAAGAATTTCATTTAAAAAATAGTGTCATTTTCCCCAAAGGCACACAATGACATACACAGAAGACAAGATGAAATCTAACAGAATTTGACAAGTGTGGTGATTATTGTTATGAGATTTTTCTCTTTCAATATGCTTATATTTTATAGATAGTGAACTAGAGTGTAAAAATAACCTAATAATTTTCGTTAAAACTTCACTAAGAAATAAGTTCTACCATTTCTTTTATATCCTTTTAGTATAAAATTTGGCTTTTTCCTTTGTTTAGGCATATAATTTTAATTTTTCAACTATAACTACACAAATATTTTCCCCAAAGAAAAAGAAAATGGGAGGAATCAACCTCCCTAACTACAAACTCTACTACAAAACAGTAATAATTAAAACAGCATGGTACTGGAACAAAAGCAGAGCTGCAGACCAATGGAACAGGGTTGAATATAATGACATCTCCCCTCAATCATATGATCATCTAATTTTTAATAAAGGAGCAAGAAATTTTAAGTGGAGTAAGGAAAGCCTCTTTAACAAATTGTGCTGGCAAAACTGGATGGCTACATGCAAAAAAAAAAAAGGCTCAGATCTCTGCCTAACACCATGTACAAAAGTAAGATCAAAATGGATTAAAGACCACAGCATCAGACCGGAATCCATAAGGTACATTGAAGACAAAGTTGGCAAAACCCTCCAATGACACTGAAGCTAATGGTATCTTCAAAGATGTCACGCCAGTGGCCAAGCAAGTAAAAACAGAGATAGATAAATGGGACTATCTTAAACTAAGAAGCTTCTGCACTTCAAAAGAAACAGTGACCAAAATACAAAGACAGTCTACAGAATGGGAAAGGATATTCGCTGAAAACACATCTGACTAGGGGTTGATATCAAGGTTATATAAAGTACTGGTTGAACTCCACAAGAAGAAAACATCCAACCCCATAAAGAAATGGGGCAACAAAATGAACAGAAACTTTCTCAAAGAAGAAATCCGAATGGCAAAAAGGCACATGAGAAAATGCTCTACATCATTAATCATCAGATTAATGCAGATCAAAACCACAATGAGATACCATCTCACACCTCAGAGACTGGCCCAGATCCAAAAGAAGAAAAGCATCCGGTGCTGGTGCGGATGTGGCGAGAAAAGACCCTCCTTCACTTCTGGTGGAAATGCCAACAGGTTCAGCCCTTTTAGAAAACAGTATGGACGACTCTCAAAAAATTAGAAATTGAGCTCCCATTTGACCCAGCAAAACAACTCCTGGGAACATATCCCAGATAGGCAAAAAAGTATAGTTGAAGTGACAACTAACTTGTTTTTTCATTGCAGTGCACTTTACAATAGCCAGAATCTGGAAAAAACCTGAACAGATGACTGGTTAAAGAAACTTTGGTACATCTACACAATGGAGTACTATGTCACTGTTAGAAAACATGAAGTCATGAAATTTACATACAAGTGGAACTACATGGAAAGTATCATGCTAAGTGAAATGAGTTAGAAAGGAAGGGACAGACATAAAAAGATTGCATTCATCTCAAGGACATAAAATAACAGAATAGGAGACTAGCACCCAAGAATGGCCAAGATTAGTACCAGAAATTTTGCTCCATGGCTTAGAGGCCAGACGGTCATGCTAGGGGAAAAGGCAGCTCAGATAGAGAAGGGAGCACCAAATAAAGGGTGTTTGGAGGATCCTCTGAGGATGGGAAATCCGTGTTGAAAGTAGACTATAGACCGAACGTGATTGCCACTCAATGCCTCTTTTGCAGACCACAACTCCCAAAAGGAGAAAGAGAACAAAAGGGAATGCCCTGCCACAGAGGCAGGATGGGATGGGGGGAATTGGGGTGGGATGTATACTGGGATCTGTGATGTTGGGAAATGGGCACTGGTGGAGGAATGGGTATTTGATCATTGTATAATCAAAACCCAAGCACAAAAATTTGTAAGTCTACAACTGTACCTCATGGTGTTTCACTAATAAAAATTAACAATATATATATATTTTTTTTCCCCAGAGTATTAAAAATTTACTGATTCTAGAAAAATACGTTGCCTTTTATACAGAGAGAAGAATTTATGCATTTCATTTAGTTACCTTATATTTTGATTATTTTTGGTTTGGGGGACAGAGTCTCCTGCCTCCGTGCCTGGCTGTCCTCACTGGGTCCCCTTGGAGGAGGGTGGGTTGAGTTTCCTTCCCCACCCCAAGCAGAGCCCCGGCAGCTAAAAACCTCCAGCTCCAGCCACAGTCATGTTTAAGAACACTCTCCACATGATCGGACAAGCCTCACGCATGAAGGAACTGGTCGAGGAACCCAGGTGTGCAGGACTCAGGGTGTAGATCTCCAAGCCTGCTTGGATCTGGACTGGACCCCCTCCACCCTGATCCCCCATCTTCCAGTATGTAGGTGTAACACCCACCAACTGCCGCCAGTGCTGTGTAATCCCATCAACGGCAAGACCCAGAGACTATAAAACCCAGCTCCTAGAAGAGAACAGCGCAGAGTCTCCTGCCTCCTATTATCTAGTTCTTACTCTGGAGAACCTGGCAGGCTAGCAAAAGTATCCTGCCCACCCGGCAGAGTCTAGCAAAATCCCCGTGGCGTATTCATTATGCCAAAAACCAGTAACAATGATGGATTTCACTCTCCTGACCCTGAAAGAGCCTCAGATGTGGCACTTTCTAAAATCTCACGGCTAGGACGAAGGAGACGTAGCTGGTGCCTGCTTGAGGAAATCGATGAACAACAGGATGACAGTGATACAGTGATTGGTTTGGGGACACACCCAGTATGCCCAATGATACACTGAGGAATTACTACTGGACATACTTGGGGAACCACTTGGGTTTCAGGGATCAAATAATATGCACATAAACATTTTCTTTCTTTCTCAGAAAGAGAAAGACACTAACTACACTCCTGAATTTTCCATAGTAGCACCGCACTGTAGCACTGTCCTCCCGTTGTTCATCAATTTGCTTGAGTGGGCACTAGTAACATCTCACAACAAATTTTGAGACTTGTTGTTACTGTTTTTGGCATATCGAATACGTCATGGGTAGCTTTCCAAGCTTTGCCATGTGGGCAAGATACTCTCGGTAGCTTGCCGGGCTCTCTGAGAGGGGCGGAGGAACTGAACCTGGGTCAGCCCTGTGCAAGGCAAATGCCCTACCCACAGTGCTATTGCTCCAGCTATTTCCATAGTTGACTTCCTATTTTTTTCTGATTTGTATGTCAACCACAATCAAGACAAGGAAAAGAAAAAAAAACCCAGATAACTATATAGCTCTCCAGCATCTATGAAAACAAATCTCTACACTAACTATAGAGATTTGCTTTGAAAGGTGTTGGAGGGCTGAGTGAGCAAAAAGAAACAGCTGTTCTAACTTTGCAGAACCCGTCCTAAAGTAGCCCACCCACCCTCTTTCTGGCAGACACTGAGAAAAGAGATAAGACTCCCAGTGTCCATATGCTTTGTGTGGAGGTCCTCAAGGAACAGGAGAAACACTTCTAAAAGGGAAATGTCACAGACAAGTTTTAGATCAGAGGAGGCCAAAAATCTGAGACCTAAATTAAAATCAGAATTAGGACAAAGCCTTATCTCAGATGAATGGAAGTAACAAGAAGCATAGAAGAAATGCCACTCACTGTCTTACCCCTCACCTTGCGGAAGAGGCAGAATGAAGGTTTTTCTTCTCTTTTCCCTATTCCACCAGAGATGGAGAGGGTTAGTGTGCCCGGACTGGCTCAGGTTGCAACTGATCTCAAGGAGGCCAGGCAGAACCCCTATCTCCAGGCCAGAGACTATACTCATTAATGAGACTGCTGCCATCAGTCAACCAAATTTCATTTTAAATTATCTGTAGGGTTTCTCTTAAATCAATCCTATTAGAACATAATTATTCAAACATCCCTGTAAATCTTGAATCTAATTTTTACAGAATACAAGTTATTGAAATACAGTTTTCTCTTCACCTTTCCAGTGAACTACTAAATTATCACAATTTTGAGCTAAATTTACTTCAGATGAGTATTGTCAGTCATTTTGCATTTACACAGTAAGAAACACAAGTTCCTAAAAACAGGTCTCTGGGGTCAGCGGTAAAAAAAAGTTAGAGCAGGGTACTTTTTCCTGGGCATGTCTTGGTACATTACCCAGACTCCAGACCTCAGGATAGGTTTTCTTTCTTTAGCTTTTCCCAAGCGGTCCTGGTCAGCTGCTTTTGCTTGTTATCAAAGAGTGTTCTTTGCCTGTGCACTTGGCCAGTTCTAATTCTTGTGGGCCCGTAAGCGGTCCTATGTCAAAGTTAGGGTAGCATAAAGCTTGCTGTAGGTTCTATCTAAGGCCTGTGGTGGGACTCATGTTTCTGGGATGTTAGGAATTAAGGACAATCTGCTGGAGCGATAGCACAGCGGGTAGGGCGTCTGCCTTGCATGCGGCCAACATGGCTGACCCGAGTTCGATTCCTCCGCCCCTCTCGGAGAGCCCGGCAAGCTACCGAGAGTATTCGATATGCCAGACACAGTAACAACAAAGTCTCCAATGGAGACGTTACTGGGCCCGCTCGAGCAAATCGACGATCAACGGGAGGGCCTTTACTTTTAAAACAACTGAAACTTAAATTAAACTGAAAGTCAAGTTAATATGACAGATGCCCAAGATTTTCAAGATCCACTGAAACACTAGAAGTTTGGAGTTAATTACCTCCCAAATTACTTATTGCAAAGGCAAAACATTATCTATCTTTCTGTGTTTATGAGAACAAGACATTGTCACAAAAACAAAACATAAAAAATGAGGGGTAAACAGAAAAAGGAAAGCAAATACTTCACTTCATTCAGAATGCAGTCTCCTACATGACTTCAGGTAATTAATTCTAAAACAAAAAGTTTTTTGAATCACTTGAAAAACAACCCTAAGATATGATGTGATCTCAAACCATCTTGTTTAAATTTAAATTTATCTTTAATAATTTATTCATTCTGATGAAAAATTCAAATTGCTTTTTAACTATTCTTAAAGGCCCAATTCCTATAACCTAATAAACTTTCACAAAACTCCCATATAAGTTATTATAAAACATTACTTAACCACACATTTAATCAGAATAACAGTTTCAAGAACCAGGGAAAGTTCAAGACTGCAAATAAGATTAAGCTTGTGTAAAATCAAGACCATGCTGATGTAAGTATATGGAGTGATTCTGGAACAGACCATGTCTCTCCCTTTGTACTTGTCCAAAAACAATCATTTAATGTATTCTGGAATTTCTTATTTTATCAAGCTTCTTTTCATATACATGGCTTCTTAACTTACTAAGCTCCTTCAACTTATTCAACCTTTCAGCAAGTTATTTCTTCCCATCCTCTACTTAAATTCTACCTCTTTAAATCCCTTATATCCAACAAAACAAAATTTTCATTCATATACATTTTACTTCACCTTCAGTATACAGCTTAGATAATCTTATATATGTTCCTTTAAAACAACCTGTGCATTCCTTTAAAGTTACCGATGAAGTAGGACAAGGACCCAAGGACCAGTCTGGCTACATATGCAGGATTGCTTGCCAGGCTTTGCCGTGCAGGTGAGATACTCTCAGTAGCTTGCTGGGCTCTCTGAGAGGAATGGAGGAATTGAACCCGGGCCATACGTGTGCAAGGCAAACGCCCTACCCACTGTGCTATTGCTCCAGCTGTAAGAAGCAATAGCGCAATAAAACTGATAATAAAACCTACTGAAGGAAGCAGTATAGTCTCTCATACCACTAGCAAACAAACACGCACATAAAAAACCATGAAAATCCAAAACTTTATATCAAATGCCCCAGTATTATGACAGAATATATGTACAGGGAATTTCCATTTCACTGGAAGTTTTTGGTGGTAAGTTTGCCTTAGCTACCTTGTATCTACTTCCAACATCTAGCTACTGAAGAATTTTACTTCTTACCACAAGAGGAGTAAGCCAAATATAACAAAAATTAACTTATATTTTCTGGAAGAAAGGGAGAATAGTGATTGTTACTACTTTTACATTGTTTTAGGGGCTACAGGGCCTAGGTTCATCAGGGTCACCTGGCTTGTGGTACCATGTGGTGTCACAGAGACTGAACTTATGGCCTCTTACGTGACATCTCTGGTTCCACTAGTGTATAACCATTTTTCAGTAGGAACAGGGGTAGCCCTTTGCAGCAGGTTGGGGAGGTAGAGGTAACACACAAATTATTTTCAAGGTTCCCCAAATGGCTGTTTTTCCTATATCTTCTTCAGAAATTTCAACATGACATTTTTCTTTTCTCCCTTATTCATAACCTATCTGATCTATAAATAGAAAAATCTTACTGAAGAAAATGGCTGTTATGGAAGATCTTAAATCATGAAGATTATTCCCGATTATACAAGAATTACAAATAAAATCAAATTTAGAACAGCTGTAGAAAGTGGTGATTAAGAGCAGGGAAAGAGACAGCACCACCACCAAATATAGAGCATGGAGAAAGAAACCCAGTGGCAGGGTAAGTAGCCTTCTTTTTTACATGTCGAACAGCATAGTAAATAAAGTAAAAATGGCAAATGTGAGGCGGATTTTATGTTGTTTTTCTTGTATTTGGGATTCTGTTTCTTACTTTCATTTTAGAGTCTCTCTTTGGGGTCTTGCCCCTTTGGCTGCAATGTATCTTGCTATTTTTCTGATTGAGTTAAATTTGTTGGCACTTTTAATGCTGCTCAAATCATGGCACATTTCCCTTCTCAGTTTGAGGAAGTTCTTAGCTATTATCTTTGCCACCAGCTACTCCCTTTTTTCTTGTTCCTTTTCTTCTGGGTTGGTTGCTTTGCTCATGTCCACCAAATATTTTAGGTTTAAAATGTTGAAGGTGTCTTTCTGTTACTACCCAACGATGTTGGGCCTGTCCTCCACACCACTGAATCAACATTTGATTACAATCATTCTGCTATTGAGCTAGTTCCTGTTGTCACTGTACTTTTGTCTTTTGCTTTCAAGTGCTTGTCAGGGTAATATAATGACTGACTTACCTTAGTTTGGTTGTTTGTAAAATGATGTTGTGATTTTCTATTTTTTTTAATATTAATCAATTATTTTCAGTGGAAAAATTTGGTAATTTGTCCATTAGATTTGGACTTTATGCTTTTAAATTTTGTTTGTTTGCTTTGGGACTGGGCTGGAGTGGTAGCATAGCGGCTAGGGCGTTTGCCTTGCATGTGGCCGACCCGGGTTCAATTCCTCCACTCCGTCAGAGAGCCCGGCAAGCTACTGAGAGTATTCTCCCTTCATGGGAAAGCCTGGCAAGCTACCCCTGGCGTATTGGATATGCCAAAAACAGTAACAACAAGTCTTACGATGGAGATGCTACTGGTGCCTGCTTGAGCAAATCGATGAACAGGACAGTGCTACAGTGTTTTGGGGCTAAAACCAAGTGTGTTTAAGTCTTACTCTGGACTCTGGGCTCCTGGACTCGCTTGGGCGACCAAATGTGATGAAGGAAATTAGTAGGATGTGTGCCCAGCAAGGACCTTACCTCATGTACTATTTCTCTCGGCCCTTTATTCATTTAATTTAAAGTTTTATTTTACCAGCAATCTTCTAGCATCAGGAATTGAGAGTTGAACCTCATTTTTGCTAGGAAGAGATGGAAGTCCAGGACTCCCATCTGCATTCAGTGACACTTCTGAGGTTATGGGTCCCTTGACACTGCTTTCTGAGGGTGGAAGTGCTGCTGATGCAAAGACACTTCCCTGAATGGGTGGGAGAGGGATGATTTTTGTTGTCATCTGATCATTCTTATCTCTGCCTTGTAGAGTTTTCTAAAGTTTTTAGTAAGTATAGAATGCCCATATTTTTAATGGAGCGATAGCACAGTGGGTAGGACGTTTGCCTTGCGTGCAGCCAGCCTGCTGAGCCAGGTTCAATTCCTCTGCCCCTCTTGGGGAGCCCGGCAAGCTACCAAGAGTATCTTACCTGCACAGCGAAGCCTGGCAAGCTACCTGATGTATTCAATATGCCAAACACAGTAACAACAAGTCTCACGATGGAGACATTACTGGGCCCGCTCGAGCAAATCGTTGAACAACGGAAGGACAGTGTTTGTTTGGACAGACTGTTATTTTGATTTACTCCTGGTTGGGTTCTGGGAACATATAGGATGCCGGGGTTGAACACATGCAGGCCCACTTGCAAGGCAAGCATCCTACCCTCTATACTTCTTCTCTAGACCCCGTAACTCTGTACCTTTTGTTTCAAGAATTCAACCTATTTATGCTTAGGTAACATTGGCTTAATAAATGTATAGTCATTTTGATGATTCATATGTGTTTTTTAAAATATATTTTCAGTTTTGCTTTCTTTCTTCTGTTTTTTCTTACTTTCTTCAATCACAAACTAATATCATCATTTTCTGTAGTTCTCTATTTCTCTTCCTGAAGGCTCATAACTATTTTGCTTTGAGGTTTACAAGTAGTCTATGAATTTACACCTACAGTTTTAAGATAATTTCTGCTTTTAAATTTAAAATGTCTCAATTTTATTCAAGATTCCCTTTCTTAATTTTCTTTATTCCTACTTTTATCCTCCTTTAGATTTAAGGTCACACTCAGTCCTGACCAGGGCTTACTCCAGGTTCTATATTGAAGCATCTGGTAGCCATTCAGGGATAATACGCAGTGCTATGGATGGAACCAGGGTTGCCCATTTCCAAGTCAAGCACCTTAATCCCTGTATTAGCTCTCTGGCCATGTCCCTCTGCTTGTTTTATTTAGAAGATTATTTATTATTGCTTATAGACTGGTTTAAAGAAAATGTAAGTATTTACCTGCTATGTATGAATTTTTTTTATCATTTGGAGTGAACACCAAATAGAATGGAGGACTCGTGGGTGGGGGTTCTTTTCATTTGAGGCATCGGATATATTATGCCATTCCCTCCTTCTTTTTAGAATTTCACTTGAAAATTCAATGAATGCTTCATGGGGGTTCCTTTAATATATGAATACACTTTTCTCTTGTTGCTTTCTGGAGTCTCATCTCTCTTCCTGGTTCTTGAAATTTTGATGGTATTGTGTCTTGGTATTCTTCCTTTTGGCTGTTTTGGGGTCTCTATGGGCTTCCTAAATCAGTATATATTTCTTCCTCTTCTTTTTTTAAATTTTCAAATTTTATTTTATTTATTTATTTTTAATTTTTATTTGTGAGACACCATGAGGTACAGTCGTAGACTTACAAATTTTGTGCTTGGGTTTCAATTATACAATGATCAAATACCCATCTCTCTGCCAGTGCCCATTTCCCACAACCACGGATACCAGTATCCCTCCCATCCCCCATACCCCCCATCCCACCCTTCCTCTGTGGCAGGGCATTCCCCTCTGTTCTCACTCTCCTTTTGGGTGCTGTGGCTTTCAAAAGAGGCATTGAGTGGCAATCATGTTTGGTCTATAGTCTACTTTCAGCATGCTTCTCCCATCCTGGGAGGATCCTCCCAACACCCTTTATTTGGTTCTCCCTTCTCTATCTGAGCTGCCTTTTCCCCTAGCATGTGTGGTTGGCCTCCAGGCCATGGAGTAAAATTTCTGGTACTAATCTAGGCCATTCTTGGGTGCTAGTCTCCTATTTTGTTACTTTATGTTCCCCCAGATGAATGCAATCTTTCTACGCCTATTCCTCTCTTTCTGACTCATTTTACTTAAAATGATACTTTCCATGTAGTACCACTTGTATGTAAATTTCATGACTTCATCTTTCCTAAGCACTGCATAGTACTCCACTGTGTAGATGTACCAAAGTTTCTTTAACCAGTCATCTGTTCTTGGGCATTCAGGTTTCTTCCAGTTTCTGGCTATTGTAAAGAGTGCTGCAATGAACAAACAAGTGCAGATGTCACTTCGACTATACATTTTGCCTCTCTGGGGTATATTCCCAGGAGTGGCATTGCTAGGTCAAATGGGAGCTCAGTTTCTAATTTTTTGAGACTCATCCATACTGTTTTCCAAAAAGGCTGAACCAGTCGGCATTCCCACCAGCAGTGAATGAGGGTCCCTTTCTCGCCACATCCGCGCCAGAACCGGTTACTTTAAATTTTATTTTTATAAGATTGTTCACATTAATTGATTACATTCAATATTTCAACACCAATCCCACAACCATTACACCTTCCCACCACAATTATACCTTCCCACCACCATTACTTGGAATTTTCCCACCACCATTTAAGCCTGCCTCTCACAAACAGATTCTAGATAATTGATTTTCTATTGTTTATTATAAATATTATGAGAGGTCATATGGCCATTTTCGCAGCTACAAGCTCCTGGAATTCTAAAATTGTAAATGACTGAGATCCGGAGACATCTCTGTAGGAAGCTAAATGAATCTCAAAATTTTTTGAGTTTCTGGATAAGGCTGTTGACACACTGAACTTAAATATTGCCACGAGGCAGATCATGCGCATGACAGCCAGGATCCCAAAAGGGTGGGCAGGGAGATGGGAAGGGATGAACCGTGTGGGATGGGGTCTTCAGTCCTTGTTCCTGTATACCTGGGTTTTCCTTCTGAAAGTTTGTGGCCACCGGAGGTTCATCTGAAGTGGGCAGAGCTAGGATCCCCACTCCATTTGAGGCGTGCCAATGAAATCCCCTTGGCACGGGTCCGAAAAGATCTCCAGTGAGCTGCTGTCTTCTTATTGTAGAAATTCATCTTCATTATTTCTTCCACCAGCAATTTCCCTTTCTCTTTTGGAATCAGTGGTATTTCTTCTAAAGCTGTCCCATTAGGTTTCATCTTAATATTTGTCTATTTCCTCTTGTTTTCAAAGATATCCTTTATTTCTTCCCTTGGTAACTATTCTGCTATTGTATTATTTTGGTTCAACAACACCACTTAAAAGTTCATTTGTTTGTATTTGGAACTTTTTAATTCTTCCTTCATGATCTTTGTAAGCATATTGATAGTCTCTTCCACTGATTTATTCGTTGCATTTGACTATTGATAGGATTGTTGCCTGGAAGTTTTCCTTGGATGTATAGAAAGTTTTGATGTTTTTTAAAACGTTTATGGGATTTTATTTTAGGGCACTATACCCACTGTTACTCAAGGATTGCTTCACCTCTGTATGTGGGTTCAGTTCTAGCAGTACTCAGGAAGCATGATGGCCAGAGATCTTGCATGCAGAGCATATATTCAGTTTTTTGAATTATCAGTCCAGTTCATACTGGGATGTTGTTCCCATTCATTGATATGGATGAATCAATGTTTCTTCATTATTCATGTGTTACAATACTTCACTGGATTTTGGGTGGAAATCAAAGTATGAGGATCCCTACGTGATGATCAAGTAGTGCCAGTACTCTGAAATTTGTTTGGGCCTGGATAACCAGTTTGTGATCATGGTGACCTATAATAGCTAGAATCCTGCTGAGAACTTGTAGTTGCAAATTTACTACATTAGCTGCAATTTTGGGCAATCTAGTCCCAGAGTTCATGGTTGTTGGTGTGTGACAATGACTGTGATATCAATGTCCCCATAGCTTGGCAGCAAATGAAAGATGATTGATCATCAGTGTGGCCAATAGCACCTTAATACTGAGAAGACCTGGAATATGCACTTGTTTGTACCTGGAAGTCTGCATTATCAAGATCTAGTCAACTTTGAGAGAGTCAGATGGCCTAACCTGAGAGTGACCAGGCTTGGGTTCAGATAAAATGGTCACTTGTTTGAAAACCAAACAAGTAGGCAAAAGTAGATCTTCATTTTTTTTTGTTTTAACTTTTTTATTGAATCACTATAAAATACACCCTTACAAAGCTGATCAGGACTGGATTTTAGTTTTACCTGCTTTCAGTTTTCCTTTCACTTTGCAGACAGTATTCTGGAATTAGAGAGATAGCTTAGTGAGTAGTGCCCTTATCTTGCACATTCCCAACCTGAGTTTAGTCCTCATAACTACATATGGTTCCCTAAGCATCAGAAGAAATCATTTTGGAGTACAGACCCAGGTGTAAGCCCTCAGCACATCAAGAAATTCTTCCTCCTCAAAAAAGAAAAGAAGAGAGAGAGATGGGATGGGATGGGAATGGAAGGGATAAGGAAGAAAAGAACATTTCCTGACTTTGGAATTTTATTCCACATACTGCATTCAGTCAGACTTGGTGGTGGAGTGGGTCAGGACTGGTTTCAGTTGGCCAAGTGAAGGCAGATGGCACTAGCCCCTGCTATTCAGCCCTTAATTTGAAATAGTGGAATTTGCCCCTGGAGATTTTTCCTGTTCTGAAATGGATCAGGGCTCCCTGCTGGTTTCCAGGAGCTATTCTGGTGATGAACATTTCCCAGCTTTAGATCTTCCCTCAAATTCAGGTTTTATAGGAAGTAGACTCTGGGACAACTTTTGACTAGTCCCTCCCTTTTCTTAAGTCTGAGATACTTGTTTTAGCAGCCTCGTGGCCCATCCTTCACCACAGCTCCATCCCTTTCTTTTCGGTTATGCACCTTGGCTTAGATGATGGTCCTCAGCTTTCAAACTGGCAGCAGCTCCTTGTTCCACACTGGAGCCTCTCCTTGAGATGGTTATGCTCTACAGTGAATGTTCCTAGTGGCAGCCCACTCTGAAGACTGCATTTTATGTGCTTCTGATACATCTGTTTTGATGTCACAGAGAGAGTATACACTTGACCATCATCTTGGCTCCATCTCTGCCTACGAATACAGAAGGCCACCAGACAGCCAGGTGAAGACTGAGACACTCATCTTTTAGTCAGCCTGGGCCTCCTTCTTAGGGCAAAAAGAAAATGTCAGACCATTTTGAAAATGGTTTGGGTCATCCTAATACTTTTACTACTCTTAAACAAATATTGAAACAGGAATATAATCAAAACATGATCTTTCTTAGATGAAATTTTGGAGATGTAGAAATAATTTACAACCTATAGAATGGGAACCTTTCTCAGCTTCTGAAAAATTCAAATTATTTAAAATTTTTTTTTATCCATGAGATACAAGAAAAAAATCTAAGGCAAAATATTTGGAAGAAAAAAAAATACAAGGTTATCCTACAAAAGTTGACACATTTTAATTTTTCTTTTAAACGGAAATAATAAAATTCCAACATAAAACTGTCTTCTATACTAAGTTTTAAAAAATTACTCAGTTTTAAAAAATTACAGCAGAGAATTTAGCTTCACTAACTGTCTTTAAGGATTTGTCCATCTGGCAATTCTTGGCCTCTTGCAATTCCCTGGAATGCACTTGGTCTGTCCACCATCTTAAAAGATGCAAAAAGGTTTTGCGTTATAAACTTTACCAGGACCCCACAAACATACTAGTTGGATAAAACATTTTTTTCCGAAGAACAATGTTAACATTGCTTTGTCCAAGAAACTACAATTTTTATTTATAGAACAAATAAACTTTCTAAATTTGGACTGTGTGTTTTTGTGTTACAACACTCATTATTGCAATAGCTTTTGATCTTACACTGCTGGTCTGATGTGATTTGACAGTTATTGTTTTATTCAATAAATATCCACTGAGCAAGTTCTTAGCCATGGTCCCCACACTGCCTGCCTGGTGCTAAGCATTCAGAATTTGCCAAGTTTATAGTTCCTGCCCTTGGAGCTGTTATTGGTTCACTGGAAAATTTTACATTTAAACAGCAATCAAAGCATTTGAACAATGGAAGTAGCATTTGCTTCTCCGCTGCCTGGATATTGACAGTGCACCAGTGTCCTTCTGATGACTTGTCAGTGTGTCTCTTTACTATTATTTTCTTAATCTTGTAACAAAATTCATATATCCATATGACTTAAATTCTACCTTTGTTAAAATATACTTGTTAGATGTCATACTTTAGATTTATTCTCAATAAAATTGAATGGTGAATACCTGATACACTCCACCAAGCACTTCTTTAACTACTAGATAAAAAAATAGTTTCAACCTTCCTAGAACTTCTATGTCTACTGGGTTTTTATCTCCTTGTAGTAAGTTGAGTTTTGTAGAAAAGCCTGGATTAAGCTATTTCTACTAATTAGTGTAGTAGATTACTAGAAAACTTCTGATAGGTCCACAAATAACTACAAGGTGCTATAAGCAATTCACACTTTTTAAAACTGCATGCCCTGGACATCTCTCTAGAGCCAAGATGCACAATAAATAGGTGTATTTTATATGTTTTTGACATTTTTTGAAAAAAGAATTTGATAAAACATTGTTATCAAATGTTTTATCTGGGGGGAAAATGAGAAACAATATTTTTTATTTGGGAATCTCTTCCATGCTAACTGAAATGATTAAAAGATCAGAGAGATGTTGAAAATTCATTTGTCATTTATCTAAAATCACATTAACAGAAAATTGTTATCTGTCAGACTTCAAATTGAATTTATTTAATTCTTGAGTTGGTAAGTCATTCTCTGGAAGAAGTCCTGACTAATCTTCTGATACAGGAAACCTAAATTCTCTTTCTTTTCACTGACAGTCACCTTCTAAACTTCTTTCTGTTTATAGATGAACCCCTCTCCCAGCGCTTCCCTAACGACACTTTTTGAGTCCTCCCTCTTCCTCCTCTTCCTGATTCTGGCATCACTTCCAAGAGCATCACAGTCAGTACATCCCCTTATTTCTGGAAGTCATCTCCTGTGGCTCCCTGGTTTGGTCTTCGCCACAAAAACTCTGCCCTTTTCCGGACTTCAGTGCCCTCCTTCTCTTCCTTTAGATACCAGAGATCTTGTCTTGAGTTCTTATCTTCTACATCTGGTCCCACATCCTCTGTGTCATTTCTCTCTGACCCCACTATCCTCTTTCATCATTCAGTTATTTAGTTGCCCAGTTTCTCCCAACATCCATCTCCAGCTTTTCTCCATGTAGAGGCCCCGTATGTACACTTTTTGTTAGGCACTTAAGTCTTTACTTACTCTTGAATCCTGCATTATTACAAGGAAGAGAAAAGTGTTTCTGTAACTTCCTCAAAGAAGAAATAGAAATAACCAAAAGACGCATGAAAAAATGCTCTTCATCACTAATCATCAAGGATATCAGAGAGATGCATATCAAAACAACAATGAGGGATCATCTCACACCACAGAGACTTGTTCACATCAAAAAGAGCAAGAGCAACCAATGCTGGTGCAGATGTGCGGCGAAAGGGACTCCCCTTCATTGTTGATAGAAATACTGAGTGGTCCAGCCTTTTTGGGAAAACAATATGGACATTCCTCAAAAAAACAGAAATTGAACTTTTGTATGACCCAGCAATACCGCTTCTGGGAAAATATCCCAGGGGTCCAAATCAACACAGTAGAAATGCCATCTGTTCTTCTATGTTCATCTCAGCTCTATTCACATAGCCAGAATCTGGACACAACCCAATTACCCAAAAACTGCTGACTGGATAAAGAAACTATGGTACATATATGTTGGATAACACTAAATTATCCTTGCTCCTCCTGCAGGGAGCTTAGGTTTATTAAGTTACTACCACAACAGTGCCCCTGAGGCATACCCAATTCCATCAAGCACTAATAATCCCATATTGTTTTTCTCTTTCCTTTACGTCACTTGCATGTTTTAGCAATGTCCTTTTTGTATAGACGCAGAAAGACAGTTCATGCTATGTTTTGCTTTGTAACATAGAAGTTAATTGACTCCAAAATAATATTTACTCCTGGGCATCCATATTTACTTGACTTAAGCTTCTGTTGCCCTTAGTTCCTAGCAGTTCAAAAGCAAGGTCTAGATGAAGGGACTGGATGGTCCAAGAACAAGCTGTAAGCTACCCTGTCATCAAAAGGGGACAATCTAAGCACCATAATTATAAGTTAAGAGCATGGTCATGGAACAAATTCTGTAATGACCCAAAAAGAAGTAACTGAATTAGGACCCTGCTGGGATTAGGAAAGACTAGCCTGGCCTGAGGACTGTGGCCTGGAATATATAAGTCTGTTGTCTCCAGGAAGAGTCAACTGTTGAGCTTAATGTATCTCATACTGTGTTCATACAAAATAATAGAAATATTATAATAAGTAAAACACTATGATGACTGTTTAATGGATTAATAGCTGAGGAAAGGAGAAAGCAACACACTCTGGATGGAACCTAGACCTTGAGCAGAACTCCTAGTAATCTAGAGTGCTGAACCGTCAGATGAGATTTTTGTCCTTGAGTTAATCCCCTAGAACTTCTCCTGAAGGAGTGGCTTTACCTATTTATTGTTATAACAATATTCAGCCCTACCTATGTGTACCTCCACCCTTCATAATTTCTATACAACTATGCTGTAAGGGGAAAGAGGTGAATATAATGAAGATGAAGAAGACAAAGACTAGAAAGACAAGGACTAGATGAGAACCACTATGGTACTCTGAGGACTATGATGAAGATAAGGACTAGTAGAGGATGTTCAGATCTATGAGAAGACTAGGATGATGGAATTATGATGACTGGAACTATGACCAAAACTACAACTACAATTGTGCTGTAAGGGGAGGGGTGCTGGGGAAGAGAGACAAATAAATTGACTACCAACTAACCTGGGGCTCAGACCCTGTTTCTGTTCCCCTGGACCCTCGTCCCTGTATTGCCATGGGCTGACCAGGGGAATAGCTCCAGGCCACAGAATGCTCTTATTCCCCATGTGCCCACACTCACCTTTGCAACTCATATACAATGGAAGAGGACTTGGCTTTAATAAAAGATGAAATCATGCAATTTTCTGCTACATGGATGGAATGTGCTGCGTGAAATCAGTCAGAAAAAGAAACCAATGCAGAATGATCTTTCTCACATTTAGGATATCAAGAAATACAGTGGGAATTACCAGAGACCAAAAGTAATAGAACCTAAGAACTTGTCTACAAAACTAAGCTTACTATGGCGGAGAGATGTGTGTGCATGTGTGTGTGTGTGTGTGTGTGTGTGTGTGTGTGTGTGTGTGGCGGGGGGGAGGATAGGAGGATGGGGAGAAAGGCAGTATTGAGGCCAGGATATGAGGGGAGACAATGGTGGAGGGAAATGGACACTATGGTTGATAGTGTTGGAATGTTGTAAACAATAAATCCTACCCCTCTAATACTGTAAAATTATAAATCATAATGGTTAAAGTAAAAAATTTTGCCCACTACCTCATAACACACAGAAAATTTATCTCAAAAGGGAACAAAGAAAAAAGAAAAATTATAAAATTCATACAAAAATTATAGAAGAAATCTTTCATGACATTGAATTTGGAAATCCTGTCTTGAATTTTTGAATAATACCTTAAGAATAGGCAAGCAAAGAAAAACTTTGTTTACAAAAGTTATGATATATTTTTTAATATTGAAGACCATTTTTAACAAATTTTGCATATCAAAAGACACTACTGAGTGTTTTAATTGAAGAGGCAAAGCAAAAGACTTGAGGAAATATTTGTGAATTTTATATATAATATGATCTTAGACTCTAGAATGAATATATAATAATTTAACAAGTAAAAAAGTCTACACTGATTAAAAATGGGGAAAAGACTTGAATAGAAATTTCTTCAAAGACGTTATACACAGTTTCCAACAAGTATATGAAAATATGTTTGACATTTCTTAATAATTAGAAAACTATAGCCCCAAAGTACTCTGAAATAATACTTTGTATTTAGTAAGAAGATTATTATAAACAAATAAACAAAACTAAAAATTTCCAAGTCTTGAAGAGGATGTAGACTTTTTTTTTTGACTAAAAAATTTTGGACTTTTTTTTAGGGAGGGTATAAAATTGTACAGCTACTGTGGGACACAATATGGCATTTCCTTAAAAAATTAAAAGTAACATTACCATATTACTTAGCAATTCCACATCTGGATTATACCAAGATAATTTAAAACAGGATCCTGGCAAGGTATTTGCATATCCATGTTCAAAACAGCATTATTCACAATAGCCTGAAGGTGGAACCAGCCCAAGTGACCATTGATGGGTGAATGGATAAACAAAATGTGGTATAGCCTTACAAAGTGATATTATTAAACCTTATAAAAGGAAGGAAATTTTGGCAATGCTGCAGCATGGAGGAATCTTGAAGACATTATGCAAATTGAAAGAAGGAAGTGACAAATGGACAAATACTCTATGAATCCTCTCATAAGAATTGTTTCAATCAGTCAAATTAAAGAAGACAGAAAGTACAATATTGAGTACCAATAGTTCCCAGGACATGAGGAGCAGAAAGTGAGTACTTAATTGGAACATAATTTCAGTTCATATGAGGATGAAGAATTCTACAGATGGATGATGGTGATGGTGGCACAAAACTGTAAATTACTTAATAGAATTTAACTAAATGGCTGTGTTTTAATTTTACCACAATATAATTTGAAAGAATTGTTTACTGACTCGAAACATTCATATTCACGATATAGGTTACAGTTTGTTATAAATCCTAAAGTGGTTATCATTTTCCTGGGGAAAGTTTCCCACTAGAAACTTATGAACTTTTCCAACTGCCTGCTACCAATACATAGGAAGGTTGAGTATGTACGTACATCTCTGACATGTACTCAGACCCTCTTACACAGTGTATGGAAGTCCTACAGGAAGAGTGAGTGAAAAGATAATATGTATTTTACCAGTATGGTTTTTCCATAATATGATCCAGAAATCCAAAAGTCTATGACCTTTTTTTACTTATGAAAGGAATTCTTGAAATTCTTGACCTTCTTATACTGATAGTATGTACATCCAGATAGACAGGGTCATATTTTATACGCTACATACCACTGTGATAATAGCTTCTCCTTTGCATATATTCCTCAGATGTGAGTTATTCCCGTTGAATGATGAAAATACTTAACACCTTGCCTTGAATATCATAATTTGAATAAAATGATGTCGAATGACGTTACTGGGCCGCTCGAGCAAATCGATGAACAACGGGAGGACTGTGACCGTGACCGTGTTGTCGAATGAGTTCTTAAGTAAGATTCGAAAAGCTGATTGACTGTCTCTTTCTGATACATTGGGTACACTTGTTCAGTGCTCTTGGGTTGGAGCGATAGCAAGGCTGGAGCAATAGCACAGTGGGTAGGGCGTTTGCCTTGCAAGTGGCCAAAATGGCTGACCCGAGTTCGATTCCTCCACCCCTCTCGGAGAGCTCAGCAAGCTACCGAGAGTATCTCTCCTGCACAGCAAAGTCTGGCAAGCTACTCATGACATATTCTATATGCCAGACATATTATATATGCCAAACACAGTAATAATTGTCACAATGGAGACGTTACTGGGCCCGCTTGAGCAAAATCAATGAACAATGGGAGGACAGTGACAGTGTACAGTGATCTTAGCAGTTTCTTAAAGAAGTTCAGCCACACAGATGCCAAAAAACAGAGAAACTCAAGTTTCCTGGTGAGACCAGCTATAGGTACTCCTGTAATAATCTTGGGTTTAATTCTTCCAGGTCAAGGTCATCTCCAGATGCATCTCGACATCCATAAATACATACTTCTTACAAATGAACCTTCCTACCAACCCACTAATGCAGGAGCAGCTACAGTCACTTCTGCCCACATGGCCATGAGTATCATCCAACAGTTTCTATTGTTTGCTGATGAGGCAACAGTAACTTATTTTGCAGCTGGCATAAGAAGAATAGACACAAGCAATAGTATTAAGTCTTAGGGGTGAAGAAAAAGGACTGACCAAAATATGCTTTAACTAGGGGTGCTTCCTTTTATTTTCACACTTATTAATAAATTTTCTAGGCCGAGAAAATAACTTAAATTGCTGGAGCGTGTGGCTGGCATGCATGAGACTCTGAGTCTGATTTCCTCCACATGACCTGCTCAGCATCATCAGATGTGGCCCACTGGACCAGAGCAGAATGGTTTTAGAGCCATTAGTACTGTGGTCATTGATGTAACAAGTATTATAGAGAGTGATTCCTGGGTCCCCAAGCACTGCTGGCAAAGCTGTATATACTCTTTAAATCAGAAATCTATGTCTAAATAATATTTTAGATTGCTTTACATAACCCTACATAAAGAAGTAATTTTGAAGTACTGACTATGAATATCTTTTTCTATTTTTTTCCTGCATGGTACTTAATAATAAGTCAATTATTTTTAATAACTTGTTTCCATAAAATTATTGGTATAAGAGCCCGACTATATTACAAAGCTCTAGTAATCAAGACAGCATGGTAGTGGAATAAGCACACACTTGCAGCTCAATGTCACTGTCCTCCCATTGTTCATCGATTTGCTCGAGTGGGCCCAGTAACGTCTCCATTGGAGATTTTGTTGTTACTGTGTTTGGCATATCAAATATATCAAGGGTAGCTTGCCAGACTCTGCCGTACAGGCGAGATACTCTCGGTAGCTTGCCAGGCTCTCCAAGAGGGGCGGAGGAATCGAACTCGGGTCGGCCATGTTGGCTGCGTGCAAGGCAAACACCCTACCGCTGTGCTATCGCTCCAGCAGCTCAATGAAAAAGAATTAAAAACCCAGAAATAAATCCTCAGTTATATGGAGAGCTAATCTTTAAAGGGGCTAAAAAGCATGAAGTGGAGCAGAAGTATCCCACAAATGGTGATGGGAAAACTGGTTGTCTGCATGCAAAAACAAAAAAGTCAAATCCAAATGCACTAAAGACCTCAGCATCAGACCTGAATCCAAAAAAAATATTGAGGAAAATCTAGGTAGAACATTTCATGGTATTAAACCTAAGGCATCTTTCAGGATGCAATGCGAGTGGCTAAGCAAGTGGAATCAAAGATGGCACGACAGATTAAGAAACCTATGTACCTCGAAGTAAATAACAATCAGCATACAGTGACAGCCCACATATTGGAGAAAGAATTTACCCACCACTCATCTGATAAAGGGCTAATATCCAAGGTATATAAAGAACCAGCAGAACTTTAGAAGAAAAAAGAATCCAACCCCATCAAAAAATAGGGAGAAGATATGAACAGAAACTTCCTTAGAGAAGGCATACAAGTGGCCAAGAAGGCACATGAGAAAATGCTCTGCTTCACTAATCATCAGAAATCCAAATCAAAACAACAAAATATAATTTCACATCAAATAGAACAAGAACAACCAGCATTGGAATGGATGCAGGGGAAAAGAGAAGAGATCCTTATTTGTTGCAAGTGTAATGCTCACTGAGGTCTCATCTTTCTGGAAACATGAAGGACATTCCTCAAAAACATAGACTTGAGCTTCCATTTAATCTAGTAATTCTCCTTCTTGGAATATACCCTGAGGGCCTAAAAACACACTACGGAAAATACATCAGCACTGTTGTATTTATTGTAGCACTACTCACAATAGCCCAAACGCCAAATGCCCAAGAATAGATGATTGGATAAAGAAACTATGGTACATATGCACAATAGAATATTATTCAGCTCTAAGAAAATATAAAGTCATGCAGTTTGCTGCTATGTGAATGGATCTAGAGAGTATTGTGCTGAGTGAAGTTAAAGAAAAAGAGATTAACACAAAATGATCTCTCTCATATGCAAGATATAAAAAAGATAGCATGTCATTTTCTGGGGTGACAAATGTCCAAAGCCTATGTGCAAAGTGCAAAGACTATGAAAACTGATCTTCAGTAGGACAGAGAAGACTACACTATGACAATGGTGGTTGGAAGTTGCCATCTGGAGGAGGGGGTTGCTGAAAGATGGCAAAGCTTTAAGCATAAAACCCTATCAGTAACAGTAATGTAAACCATATATATATATACATATATATAATTAAAGTGCTGTCATAGAGGCAGGCTAAGGTGTGGGGAGTTGGGCACATTGGTGGAGGCAGTTGATACTGGTGAAGGGATTGGTAATAGAACATTGTACGCCTGAAATCCAAAGATGAGTAACTGCTCAAAGTTACTAAATTTCAAAAAAACAAAAGAATTATTTCAAAAGAATTATTCCTAAGAAGTTGTTTAACTTACACTTTGAAACATATATATATATATGTATATATATATATAGACATTTTACATAATTCTACTTAGGGAATATGGGCTGCATTGTACTTAGAAATAACAATACAGATTTTTCTATTGTAATTAATAATTAGTTTCCAGGATGTGTGACAGGATTCAGTATAGGTTATAATTCTACAGGTATAGAATTCTAGAGTTCTGTAGAATCCTAATGAGAATTGTATAAAAATTTTATCAAAACATTTGGCAACTGCCTGGAGTAAGAGTGAATGAATTGGAACAGGAACATTTAACAGAGCACTTAGAATCAATGTCTTCCAGAGGGAAAAATGAGAATAGAAAATACTTTTTTCAAAGGAATAAAAATATTATACAAGAAATACATAATGAAATTAGAATTGAAACACTTGTGCTTCAGTTTTTCATATACAATATGAAACTTAAGAATTCAGCAAGCATCAGCATTCTCAAATGGAGTGCCACACTTACTTTATTTTTCGTTTTGGGTCACACCTAGTTATGCCCAGGGTTTATTCCTGGCTTTGTGCTCAGGAATTACTCCTGGCAATGCTTGGGGGACCATATGGGATGCAGGGATTGAACACGGGTTGGCCGTGTGCAAGGCACACACCCTACCCCAATACTATCACTCCGGCCCCGGTCTTGAGAAATTTTGTCACTATTTCTTTTGATGTAAATCAGGAGTGCTACTGGGTTTATATAGATACAAGGATTCCAAAAATGTGATGTTCTTTTCAGTGTAAAACAACACGTGTATGATTTTGCTTATACCAAATGTGACTATGAATGAAAAATACATCTATAATTTTCTTATAAACTTCTTTACTTAACTTCTTTACTTGTTTAACTACAAGTTGTAAACTTCTTAAGATAAATAGCAACAATCAGCTGTGCTAGATAATTGCAAGATATGGGAGGCATTGTAACAGACCAAGAGGACTTAGCTGTATGTACTTTTCCTGAGTGACAAAGAATATTAACACATTTTTGGGTAGTTGTTTACCAAACCTTAATTTTGAGTTCAATAAGAAGTATGTAGGGATCATGTAAATTACAAACAAGTAGTTTCAGGTGGGGTTCATCTATTTTTTTAATTATCTTTAACTTGCCACCTATATTAAAGATCACCAAATAGTCCCACAGAGTTTCTACCTTTATACCACATTTACTTTTATACAATGAAATTCTGACTCAGACAGTGAGCCTACCCAGAGCAGAGAAATCCCCATTCTAGTTACTGTTGTCAGATTTGACAGGTCAAAAAAAGAACTTTTGGTTACATTGCAAATTCAAAGAGTGAACAAGGAATTTTTAGTATAAATATCACACACACAGTATATGGGGGTAAACTTATAGTGAATTTATTGCTACTTTTTTCACCCTGGATTTATGTTAAAAAGCATACTGACATTAGAGAGACCTCACTAGGCAGAGTGCCTACATTCTCTGTGAATATCCCTGAAAATGTGGGCCATGATACATAACCTGCAGGACTGCCAAATGCTGCCATGAGTGGGACCATTTGCCTACCAAAATATAAAATTTTTTGTATGTGTGTGCACATGTGCTATTTGGCACATATGCTATGTGATACATGCAGTGTAGATGTAGGTCAATAGGTCTTTATATGGTGTCTTTGTGTGCCATGTATGTTTGCATGCTGTGTGTGTTGTAGATATCTGTGCATATACCAATGTCTGTGTCTGTACTTGTTTAACTACAAGTACTCAAAATATTGGTGCTTAAATAGTGTAAGTGTTTGAGATGAGATGGTGAAAGCAATGCAAATTCAGTCCAGAAGCAAACTTTCATGTATCATATTTTTGTAAGGATGCGCTCCTTAACTACAAGGTTCTGTGATAAACTCCCCCTGATTCTTGCAACCACATAACTACTTCTGGTACTGGAGTGTAGAGGATCCCTAATTAACCCCTGTGAAGGGTCCAAGTGACAGTAACAAAAGGATTAGTTATCATGACTACATCTACCTTCTGAGCTCAGAAAGACACTTGGAGTTTTTCCATGTAATAAATATTTATACTTAGAATAATTTATGGCTCATTTATGGAGTCTGACACATTTCCATCTTTCCTTTCAGGAAGATGGTGGTCACTGGGCTAGGGCCTTTGCTCTCTGTTGCTGTAGATTCTGCTTTATCTGAGATTTTGCTGACCCATGTGAGACACTGCAGCTGGTACTACTATGCCTCTGTATCAGGAATCTCACCACTGAATGGGCTTTCATAGCTGGTGAAAATCAAAATGTGTTTCTGTGTTCAAAGTGTATCTGGTGGGCAAAGCTGAGTTCATCTTTATACGTTGAGCTACCCACACCTGTTTCTTCTATTCTTGAAGGCGATTTTGTAAGAGCTAAGTAGACTAAAATTTAACTCTAAAGAACTGCAAAGCTTGATGCATGGGAAGAATTTTGTTAGTGAATGTACTGTGTCTTGGGCAAGATCCTGGCTCTTTCCCATCTTAGGCTGAGAATGCATCAGGGCTAGATTATAGATGTTGTTACTCCCTTCTAAAGAAGTTCTAGTCTTCTCACCTTTCTAGAAGTGGTTGGTTTTCAGTGTTCCCAGAATATGACAATGATTTTGATTGAATGGTTTAACCAGGTCTGAAACCAAGGCATATTCTTTACTGATTCTTTCTTTTTCAAAATAGTTTTGTTTTTGTTTTAAAAATTTGTTACAGTTATGCAATGTGTTTATAATGGTATGGTCATTCATGCTTTGATGTGCACAATTATCTCTCTTCTCCACCACCAAAATGCTCTGGTACCACAAACTCCCTCTTTTAGAAAAAATGAAGTCACACTCAGAAGTGCTGAGGAGGGAGTCATCCAAACAAGCATTGCTTAGCAACCACCAGAGCTATGCCAAGCAGAGCTCAGGGCGTCAGCCTATGCCCATGCTGAATGCAGGGACTAGCATATACTAAGGATAGTCTCTACCACTTTGAGTCATGTGATCTTTTAAAATACTTTGAGGTAATTATATTATACAATGCCAACCAAGACATAACCAGAATAATATTTATGAAAGCACTTAATTGAAAATAAGGACAATGATACAGACCCAAAAGTAAGTGGCAATTACAAATAGAGGTTGAAAATGGGAGGTTGTCAAGGGTCAAAAAGGAAGAAACATGAGTTTTTTTTTTAACTTTTTTTGAAACTTGAATTGATTCTTAAGCATACTTTTGTTGTATGATTGGTTCAAAAGTTAGTCAGACAGATAGCTGCGCTGTCTTTTGCAACACTTAGCAGATGATCTATTATTTCTTAAGTATTCATTAGGAAAAACAGAAAATTGCTGACTCAGTCTGTTTTGACAGCTTACCCAGAATTCTCATGGTGGCAGTTAAACACAGATAAAAATCTGAATTAAAAGTAGTTTCCACAACAATGAGGATAACAAATCTAGAAAATACTGGTTTGGTATCAGAATATATTTATTTCTGTGAAGATGAAAGAACCTCTGTTCTAGTTCTGTGACCTCTCCAATATTCCTAGATTTTCCATCAGAGAGTGATCACCTTTCTCCTACCATGTAAGAGGCCAAAGACATATCTATGAGCAAAATAATCTTAACAAAAATCTGGGTTTGAAAATGACTCAGAGTTAAACCCCTGTGATAACCCTCTGAGACAAAGTAGAATATTGGATATAGATAAATACTAGTAAAGGACCCTCTACCCCAAATAATCAAACTATAATGTAAAGAATAAATGTCCATCTACAGTCCAAGGGGGTAATGTCAAAGTATACCCATCAGGATCAGGGCAGAGAGGATATATGGGACCACACAGGAAGATGAGCTGAGCTTAGATAATTGTTCTTAAATCTATTTGTTTTTTTTGTGATAGGTGGACCCAAACATTTTTCATATAGAGTTCTCCAATGTCAGGATATCAGAGCTCGATTGCTTTCATTTTTCATAGTCACCTACTGAGTCAGGCTTTCAAATTTTCATTTAGAAATCTAGCTCAACATAGCAGCTTAGAGACAATACAGAATGTACTTTTCTCCCATAGCATTGTTTGGTAAGGAACGAGGCCTGATTGAAGCAGAACAAGTTGTTTACATGAGGATTTTATCAGGAAATGATCTGGGGAACACAGAACCAAGGTATATTTGAGTTGTGTTTCTGAGTTGAGACGGGAGGACTTATAAAGACACACCAAAAATGTAGGAATATTCACACTGTGCTTTTCGTCAATGCAGGCTTTATTGGTGGAAAATTTTGTCAAAAGTTTATGATGGTAAGACTGAAATATTGCGTAGCCAGCATTCTTCTAGCTCTTTCCAGAAATACAATTCATCTGAGCACATGTGCCCTCATGCATAGGCCCTGATCCTCAATCACCTTTTTACTATCTTTGCTATTCAGATGTTTCGTGTTTCTTCTCCATAGGTTTCATAATCTATGGTATGTTTTTTTCTGATCTCTGGGTATAGAGACCTTGTTAAATAATAATGAGACAGACATGTTTCTTTCTCTTAATCTATCTTCTTTTAATCTCTATAAAATATCATATGTCTCAGGAAAAAATTGATATTTTTGTTGTTTGTTTTTATTTTGTTTTTTGGCTAAGCCATACCTAACAGTGTTGTTCAGGATTAAGCCCCTGCAGTGCCCCGGAGACAATAGTGGTGCCTGGGATCAAATGTAGGTTTGTTGTGTGCAGAACAAGAGACTTTCCTGTTCTACTATCACTCTATCCTTGATACATCTTTTATTTAAAGTTTACTTTGACCACTACTAGGATCCCAAGGTAACCAGTATCAAAGTACAGGGAGGGAGATGACTTGCAGAACAGCAGGGTCACAGTGATACTTAGGTTAAGATATCCTAAATTCTGAGGTTAAGGCATTCTAAATTCTGAAATTAAAATATCCTAAATTCTTAGATTTAAGACACCCTAAGTTCTGAGGCTAAAATACTCTAAATTCTGAGGTTTAGATACTCTAAGTTCTGAGGTTAAGATACTATAAGGTCTGAGGTTAAGTATGCAGAAACTAGAAACACTTCAAGAACAATTTATTAACAAATACCAAACTCCTTCCTAATCAGTTTCAGGCCTGCCCACACTGCCCAGAGAAAACAAAACGGTTCCCAAGAAGCTGAAACATTAATCAATGCCTTGTAATTAAACACAGATGTTTCTTCCGGGGAAGATGTGGAAGGGATCAATGATTGTAATCTTTCCACATGCACGTATTTATAGACAATGCAAATTACATTTTTAAATACTCAAGACAAAGCAGAAATCCTGCTAACTAGACAAACAGAAAACAGTTTATTACCACTTCCAAAGAGAAACTCCTAAAAACAATTGAATTTACTACACTGGAGTTATTTTTAGACGAATGCCATCATGCAAGATCCAACTCATTAATTTCAAACAACATGTTTACAACTGTAATATGTGCTGATGGCCTCTGCTCCTCTGAGCAGAGGCGAGGTTGGAGGTTGGAGGTTGGAGAGGAAAAGTGTAGAGGAGGCATCAACGGGGAGGTGACCCTCAGCATTGCCTCAGGATTTGTTCACTGTTGATGTGACAGAACTAAATGTTTTTGCTGCACTTCAAAATGCACAAACACATGTCACACGTATAGTCCTTGTATCCTTATGGGAACATTTTAGTGCTGAGTTGGTTGTTCCATTTCAAAGGAAAGAAAATTGTAGGAAGCAAAAACCTCTTCTCATCCTTAGTGGCTCAGATTTGTTTCATTGCTTGTTTCTTTTTTCTTTTTCTCTTTCTTTCTTTCTTTCTTTCTTTCTTTCTTTCTTTCTTTCTTTCTTTCTTTCTTTCTTTCTTTCTTCCTTTCTTTGACCTATCATATTCAGTTGGGTGAAGATCATGGAAGCCAGATCAGAAGGTGCCTTGCCTCTGTGCTCCTCCCAACATGGCGGAGCTTTATTCCTGTAGGATTCCTATTTCTCTGTCAGTTTCCTACATGTGGGCTTTGTAAAGTCTACTGCTTCAGAACCATTTTCAATGAATTTGCTAGAGGTAAGACAATGTTCTGCTTTCAAAGATCATTTTCATGCCTTCATTTGAAGACAGCTTTTGCATTTATTATAAAAATAGTGTTCCTGTCAAATGTCCTTGTGTAAAGGGAGAAAGGAAAATACTCCCTAAACTTTAGTTTTTTAGATATGACTGAATAACCAAAGCAACCTCAGATTTGGAAGAGAGAAAGAACTGATTCAGGCCAGCAATGTGGTTCAACAGTTAACAAATGAAAAAGGAGAACAATTATACATGTCTAGCCATTCTACATCAATGGCTTGAGTGTAGACAAACCAGGTGCTTTTGTAGCTAAATATTTACACAAATACATAGGTTTCTCCTACATTAAAACTGGGTAATGTCACTAATCTTCACTTTTTGGTAGTTAAGATAATGGTAATATAATTTCTTTTGAAGACTGAGGGTCTCTACTAACCATCAGTAAACAGAATGTACATGACAGGATAACACATCTTGAAAGGCTTGCACAGAACATCTGGGAAGGTCCTATTCAAACATATTTGAGACATATAACCCTTTAATTATGATAAATTATGTTTAGAAGCAGATTTCAGAAAAAATGGCAATTTCTTTTAAGTTTTCTTACTATCTTGTATTCTATGATCAGAACTGTTCTCTAAATCCTGGGTCAGGAATTTCAGCCAGCATCAGCAAGTGGACTTGCCTCTCTCTCAGCCTTTGTGTCTTTTAGACCTTTTTCTTTAAAATTTAAAACCCTAAAGAGAACCCCCATGGGTTTCCAAAAGTGCCTTAAATATCACTCTTATGTGCCATCAATCATGATTTACTGACCTGTCAAATGCTCTAAATTTAGCAAGCTTCTATTTTCCTGTGTCTTTTATAACATTTCATTGCATTAAATGATTCAGAGCTCAAATAACTATTTTAGCATTCATTCAAAATTGACTTTCATCTTGATTAAACACTGCAGAACAGCCTGTGGAACTGTTCATCTCAGAAGTTCCTTCTCTACTTTTTATTATTATTTGCACATGAAGTCTACATTATGAATAGTTTGACTCAGTATTCTCTAGGTTCTTTTTACTTCTAGAAGATATGTGGAAATGATTCATGTAGAGAAGGATCCATGTGGTTTGGTGACCTGAGAATTCTTTTTGTTTTTGAGTCACACCTAGTGCTGCTCAGAGATTAGTCCTAGATCTGAACCAGGAATTACTCCTGGTGGTGCTCAAGGAACCCCATTGGATGCCAGGATTGCAACAGGGCAACACCCTCTCTGCTATACTATCACTTCGGCCCTAACATGAGAATTCTTACTGAAAATGGAACTAGCTTGTCCTGAAGAAGGAAAGCTGAATTTTGTTTTAGCCTTTTCTCTGGGAAGCCTTGAATGATGGGGAGATAGAACAAGGCTATGTCTTGTTTATTAACCAACTTTGGTGGTATTTTTAATTTGTTATCCTTCTCTTTATTTCTCTTTCCTTTCTCTTTTTCTTTCCCTCCCCTTTCCTTTTTCTTTCTTCCCTTCCTCTATTTCTCTCACACTCTCCTCCTTCCTTCCTTCCTTCCTTCCTTCCTTCCTTCCTTCCTTCCTTCCTTCCTTGAACTGCTCAGGGGGTTCCCCTGGATCTCTACTTAGGAATCATTCTGGCAGTGCTAGGGGGACCATATAACAGTGCTTAGGATAAACCAAGTAGGTTTAACCTAAGTCATGAGCCTTAACCCTTATACTAGCTTTCTGATCTCTCTTTTAAATAGTTATCAATATCTGTATTATTTATTTTATTCACTAAAATTATCTTTCATTATTATAATTTGAATTCTTACAATAGTGTTGAAGTTTCTCTGTTTTATATCTTGATAAACATAGATGCGCATGAACTAATTAGTGAGTTCTTAGAACTTAATTTCAATAAAATGATCCCAGTTGGTGTTTTTAAAATGTGGTATTTTTAATAAAATTATTTTATTCTGTCATATTTTATTTCTCTTACTGAGATCATGAATATTTTACTGGAAGAAAAAAACATGAATTTTGAAATGACAAGAGGTAGAATGTGGTCAACTTTGACCCATCACTCTCCAGTCTCAATTTCTATTTCCATATGTGTTTTTCACAGTCATGAAATAAAATTCCACAAGTAAAGTGTTCTCTGTCTCTTTGTGTGATGCCTTTAAGATATTCACTACTCTTTTTAATGTCCTGGGAACAATTGGGGTTTGTCACTAAGTGATAAAGTGCCGTCAAAGGCAGTTTGCTCTGTCTGTCTGTCTGTCTGTCTGTCTGTCTGTCTGTCTCTGTCTGTCTCTCTCTCCTCTGTGCTGTGTAAGAGACATTTGAGCTCCCTCTCCTCTCTGGTATGCAGTTCAATTGTAGTGATAACCTATAACCTGAGTTTCAATCAACTTTGTCCAGGTATGTGAGTTCAGACTGAAGCCCTTGGAACAGTGGAATGAACACTACAACATTCTTTTTGAACTGACCCTGGAGCTCCTAAGTTGCCTGGATGATGACTGTCATCATCCATAAATAAACTGAGGTCCAGAGATACTGTGCAGCAGGTAGGGTGATTGACTTTCACATGACTAATCGGAGATTGAACCCTGGCATCACACATGGTTTTCCAAACCCAACAGGAGTGATCATTGAACTCAGAGGTCAGAGTAAGCCTCAAGAACCTCTGAGTGAGGCCTGAAACCCTAAATAAATAAAAAAAAAATTACTCATGGGAAGCATGATCTCCTGATTTGCCCTGTCCTACCCTGATCTCCTACATGATCTGAGGCAAGTTATTCTCTTAACAACTGTTTTTCCACGAGCATATGGGAGAAATTATTGAACTTTTGCATTGGAAATATCTATGTTCTTAGACCATGTCTATAAACAGGAATGCTTATTTTTTTGGTAGTTCTTCTATAGTAGGTCTGAGAATGGTGGATTTACACTAATCTACAAAAGTCTTGATGCCTCTGCCATAAAACTCTTTGTGGGATGAAAAAGGATGTCTGAGAGCAGCCCCACAAGTGAGGTAAATTCCTGAAGTCGTTGGACCAGTGAATGGACCAATGATTAAAAAGTGGCTTCCGGTGCACATTATCCACAGCTGTGTTCTGATGCTCTGCATCACATCGTCTGAAGGTGCCAACCTCAGAACTGGAAACATTGCTTCACCAATTCACTGGCTCTTGCCTCTGGAAAGATGAGTAAGTATCTCAGGAATGTTCTATGTCTATATAATTTGAAATAAAACAATCATGTGTGGGTTTTCTATGAGGGTGTCAGACTTGCTTGAATTCTCAGATTTTTTTTTCTCTTTGGGTAACACCTGGCGATGCACAGGGGTTACTCCTGGCTCTGCACTCAGGAGTTACTTCTGGCGGTGCTCAGGGGACCATATGGGATGCTGGGAATCGAACCCGGGTCGGTCGCGTGCAAGGCAAATGCCCTACCTAGCTGTGCTATCTCTCCAGCCCCGAATTCTCAGATTTTTCACAGCAGCGCATAGAAAGTTGAGTTTGGGAATTGAGTTTAGCTCTGACAGTTACAACACCAAACCTACACATATATTTACATCTTGTTGTGTCTAAAACAAAACATTTGTACATAGAGAAAAAAATCAACATAAACTTCCTCAAAGAATACATAGAAATAGCAAGTATATGAAAAAGTTCTCTGCATCATTACCATCAGAGAAATTCAAATCAAAACTAGGAAACATCACCTCACACCAGAGAGACAGACACACATAAAAAGAACAAGAATCAGCAGTTATGGCAAGGAGATGGGGCCACAGGAACCCTCAGCTACTGCTGGTGAGAATATCGACTGCTTAAGCTTTCCTTGGGAAACAACAAGAACAACTCTCCCAAAACTAAGAATTGATCTTTTGTATGACCCAGCAATTCCTCTTCTGGGCATCTAGAAGTGGTTCTCTCCTAAAGACCCCCAATCATTATTTAGAAATGAAATCTCAGGAGCCAGAGAGATAACACAGAAGGTAAGGTGGCATCCGGCCTTCTGGACTCGGGTTTAATCCTCAACAACCACATGAACCCCTGAGCCTTGCCAGGAGTTATTCCTGAGTGCTAACAGGATTAAGCCCTAAACTCCCAAACAAACAAATAATAGGAAAGAAATTTTTTCTCAGAACTATTAAATATAACCCAAACAGGCAAATGATCCAAGTGTCCAAGAACAGATGACTAAATAAGGAAACTATTAAGTATAATGATTTATATTTTATATATAGTTTGCATTGTGACTACATATACACACAATACAGAATGTTATGAATACACACACATCAAAGACAAAATCATGTAATTTTTTGCTATATGAATGGATCTGAAGAATATTATGCAGAGGAAGTCAGCCAGAAGATGCAGAACAGGTCTTGAATGATTTCTCTCATATGAGGGATTTAAAGAAGAATAGTATAAGGGAATAAAAAATGGCTGAAGGAAATGAAAACTAAGAAATGGTCTAAGAGCTGAGCTCACTGTGGCAGGGACACCACCAAGAGTTTGAGAAGGAAATCCTGTGGCAGTGGTGGAAGAAAGCAGGCACTCTGGTGGAGCAGTTGATTTTAGAATACTGTATGCATGAAACCTGATCAAGTAGTACTACATTTTATTTTTTTATGGGTTATCCCTTATAACTTTTTATTTTATTTTTTAATTTCATTTTTATTAGTGAAACACCATGAGGTACAGTTGTAGACTTACAAATTTTTGTGCTTGGGTTTCAATTATACAATGATCAAATACCCATCCCTCCACCAGTGATTGCCAATTAAATACCCATTTCCCACCACCACAAGTCCAGTATCCCTCTCACCTCCCATCACCCCCATTCCACCCTGCCTTTATGGCAGGCATTCCCTTTTGTTCTCTCTCTCCTTTTGGGTTTGCAAAAGAGGCATTGAGTGGCAATCATGTTTGGTCTATAGTCTACTTTTAGCATGCTTCTCCCATTCTGGGAGGATCCTCCCAACACCCTTTACTTGGTGCTCCCTTCTCTATCTGAGCTCCCTTTTCCCCTAGCATGTGTGGCTGGCCTCCAAGCCATGGAGCAAACCTCCTGGTACTAATCTTGGCCACTCTTGGGTGTTAGTCTCCTATTTTGTTACTTTATATTCCCCAGATGAATGCAATCTTTCTATGTCTATTCCTTAGTTCTTTTAGTTTGGGACTACAGTATTTTAAAAAAATAAAATAAAATAAATCTAAAAAAAAGAAATAGAGAAACTATTTATAGTTTTTTATCAACTATGAAAAGGCATTGGTGGAGGAATGGGTACTTGATCATTGTATAACTGAAACCCAAGCACAAAAATTTTTTAAGTCTAGAACCATACTGTACCTCATGGTGTTTTACTAATAAAAATTTAAAAAATAATAATAATAAAATAAAAAAATAAATAGCTGGCCAAAAAATAAAGGAATCATTAAAAAGAAAAAAAGGGACTTCTAACAATGGAAATTGCAGTCTCTGAAATCAAAACTGAACTGAGTCATAAAATTCTATTTGAAAAAAAAAAAGTAGTATTACAAGTCATGGTGACTAAAAGAGCTTTTAAAAAGAGAGAAAAAAGCTTAGAGCTCATAGGTGAGATACCTAAGAGGAAGATATATACTGTATTGTCTTTTTTTCCAATTTCACTTTTATTTATTATTATTATTTTTAAAAATTTTATTAGTGAAATACAATGAGATACAGTTGTAGATTTACAAAATTTCATACTTCAGGTGCAGTTATACAATGATTGAGTAATCATCCCTCCACCAGTGCCCACTCTTCACCACCAATGATCCCAGTAACCCACCCACCCCCACCCCATCCCCCCAACCCATCCTGTCTCTGTGGCAGGGCTTTCCCTTTTACTCTCTCTTTCGTTTAGGGTGTTGTGGTTTGCAATAGAGGTATTAAGTGACCATTATGTTCAGTCCATAATCTACTCTCCTATCCTGAATGAATCCTACAAACACCCTTTATCTGGTGTTCCCTTCTCTATATGAGCTGCCTTTTCCCCCAGCATGGGCTTCGAGCTTCCAAGTCGTGGTGCAGATGTTCTGGTACATAACTCAACTATTCTTGGGTGTTCGTCTCCCATTCTGTTACCTCATATTCCCCAGATGAGTGTAGTCTTTCTATGTCTGTTCCCTCTTACTTACTCATCTCACTTAGCATGATAATTTCCATGTAGAACCAACTATATAGACTTTTAATGAATACTGTGCCTGAGAACCAGTCCTCAAAATACTGTCCCTATCTCAATTAGTTTGTAATACAGCGTTTCTTTATCCCAGTTTAAAATTCATAGAAACATACTTTAATGCAATTGTCATGGGAAATATGATTCTCGTCTTAAAAGCCTATTTTATGAAGGATCCCAGAATCTGTATATGATGACATTATTTTCCTGAGTTTTGATCCACTCTTGTCAGCATAAATTGGACAACAAAGCCTTGGTTGCAGGGAGCATCTTCCAGAACCGAGACCTGAAAGATGGAAAAAAATTCGGTATCCATCCCTTACTGTACCGAAAGAAAAGCAACTACTGCCACGATTGATCGGAAAGGGAAGGCCAGGGACAGAACCCAGGAAATCTGGGCAGGAGAAGGTGTCCCTGGCATCGTCTTGGTGGGCACGGGCCTAGCAAGTGCCTGGTCTGGCCCAGGCCTCTCTCTGTGTATCCCCGCGTTGAGGTGCCTTGGGACTGCTATGCCATGTGTAAAGGACTCTCTTCAACAACTATGAAACGGGGTGGGACTCTCTTAGCACCCCACCTTGGAGTCTGGGGACCCCGGCCTCTGAGGCTGCTGGTCCAAGGTGTTGGGCTGCAGAAGGATCTTGCCTACCGCGGCGCCCTCGCTGGATCTCTGGTGGATGACAGGGGCATCCACGCGGTCCCCAGCGGTCTGGCACAACACAATGATGTAGGTGGCTGAGACACGCTGGTCTCGGGGTGAGGCTGCTGAGAACGGGGCCCCACTGGACGGGAACCGACAGACCAGGCCTGGGCTGGACTCTGGACAGCGGGAGGGTGTCCCTGGAGGGCCGGTCGTGGTGGGTATCTCAGGGCAGACTGCAGGGATGGGCCCCTGAGCAGCTGGGGGGAGCCAGGGCGAAACATAACACACAAAACACATAAAACATAAAAACATAAAAATATAATACATAAATACATAAAACATAAAAACAAGCATAAGACATAAAAACATAAAACATAGAAACGACCACAACAGGCAGAAAAGATAGTACATGAGGTTACATCACTTGGCTTGATACAAGTTGGATTCTCAGCACCATGGAGCCCCCGATCTGCCCTACAGCCACAGACACAATTCTTTTTAAATGATACTTTGCATGATTACACTTTGCCCATATAGTTTTATAGTTATCACAGATTTCAATTGCTTTGGTAGATCTATGTAAATCAATTCAGAACCAGTTTAGCTTTTTTGTTTGCCTTCATATATGTACTATTAATAATATCAGTATATCTCATTCTCTCTTTGTGGGAATGTCATGTGGTTAAGTCTCTATAGAAAACAGTATTAAGATATATAAAAAATATTAGAATTGAGATTTTATGTGATACATAAATTCTACTTCTCACCATCTACCCTAGGAATATAACTGTAGCATCGCGATAGCAAAGCAAGTATGGCATTTGACTTGAACACAGTCGACCCGGGTTTAATTCTCAGCATCCCATATGGTCCCCCGAGCACTGCCAGGAGTAATTCCTGAGTGCCTGAGCCATGAGACCCCTGAGAATTGCTGATATGTGGCCCAAAAATGCAAAAATAAAATAAATAAAAATTAAAATAATATAAAATATGTACACACTCCCTTGTTATGGGAGGTTTAAGTTCTTTGCCCAGATATGGAAATAACTCAATGTTAAATGTCAGGTGACTGGTTAAATAAGCTTTGGAAAATATACACTATAGGGTACTACAGGGCTATAAAAAAAGATAAAATCTTGCAGCGTGCTGCAACGTGGGTGTTCCTAGTGGGAAGGTCCTGGTTATATTATGGGAAATAAGTCAGAGGAAGAAGGACAAATATGAGGTGATTTTATTCATCTGTTGCGTACAGAGAAAGAAGACAAGGGAATGACAATATTTATGGATGGCAATACCCTGGATTTTTAGCAAAAAAAAAAACCTGCATTTTTCAAAGGGGGAAAGGAAAAGACAGACAGGAAGCAACAGGGATAGTGAAGAGGTCCTTGGCATTGATGGAGGTAAAGGTACAAAAATATTATACAAAAAATAAGACATTATGAGTCTTTTTCTCGGAGTTTTCTCTGTATCACAAAGGAATTCATTTGAAAAAGTATATGCACACCTGTATTTATTGCAGTACTTAACTCAATAGCCAGAACTTGGAAGCACCCAAACATTGAAGGACAGATGAGTCGACAATGAGGTCATAGCGATATAAACAAGGGAAGGATGAGATATATAGCCAGTAGGAAGGACGGCACCATGGAATTCACTGCAACTTACAAAGAACTGGAGAGTGTTAAATGAAGCAAATTACGAGAAGAACATATACTGATGTTCTGACTTACCATGGTATACTGAAGACAAGACAAGGGAATGGAAGGTATCGCAGGTGGGAAAACACTTGACCATAAATTATAAAAGCGAAAATGCCAAGGAAAGAAAGAAACAGAGGGGGACTGTAAGAGAGGTGGACTGGAAGTAATAAAGGGGCATTGGTAAGAGGCCTGGACGTGCTGGCAGTGTTTAGGTGAATTACAGTAGAGACTAAATCCACTGAAGTCAATGCTTCTAGAAGCATGTAACCTAAACTCTAGCAGTCAAGCCCAGAGATGTCCCTGTTAAGGAATCATGTCCTCATAGGTTAGACCTAAAAAATACGTGGCAAGATAGCAAGAAGGCCCAAATGAAATTTGAGAGAACTGATTCATAAAACTGAGTTTGTGGGGTTTGGGGCATGCATAGGGGAGAAAAGGGGGCACATTAGTGATGGGTGTTGCAATTAGATACATGGAGAATCATCATTAGTAATACTGTAAACCCAATCAATCAAAATTAATGTGTCTGTTAAGGAAGTAAATTGGGGAGTGAGTAAGAACCTGGGGAAATAAATAGGTTGAGAGATGCTGACACCAGTAATGGTTTAGAGTCAGAATACTGTGTGCGTGAAACTGTTATTTACAGCTTTACAAATCATGGGGTTTAAATTAAAAATAAAAAATCTTACTGCTCTAAAAATGCATAGTGAAGTAGTCAAAATGGAATGATTCTCTTGTTATAAAATTGAGTAGAGTAATATATAAAATATGGCAAATTTAGTTTTTCATATGTGGGGATTTGTTATGACTACTATAACATTGTGTCATAAAACGTTGAATATATATAAGATATTAAAGTATTTTACTTATGTATTTTGTATATATATTTGTTTTTGTTTACTAAATAAAATTATATTTTTGTAATTTTATATTATTTTGATTTGCTCGAGCGGGCCCAGTAACGTCTCCATTGGAGACTTTGTTGTTACTGTGTTTGGCATATCGAATACTCTCTGTGCTTGCCGGGCTCTCCGAGAGGGGCGGAGGAATCGAACTCGGGTCGGCCATGTTGGCCGCTTGTAAGACGAGCACCCTACCGCTGTGCTATCGCTCCAGCCCACTCTCCGCACACAAGAAGGTACCAGCAGAGGAACAAAGGCACGCGGGTCCCGAGGCTGAGATCTCCAAGCCTACTCGGATTGGGGCTGAGCATCCTCCACCCAGATCCTCCAAATTCCAGTAGGTGGGGGTCACACCCCACAACTGGCCCCCTGGCGCCGTGTAATTCCATCAACAGCCAAGATTCAGAGACTATAAAACCCAGCTCCTGGAAGCACGCGGCTGCATTTGCGGCCACGTGACATCTTATTGTGACATCTTATTATCTCATTCCTACTTTGGACAAACTGGCAGGCTACCGAATGTAACCTGCCCACACGGCAGAGTCTGGCAAACTCCCCATGGCATACCCAATATGCCAAATACCAGTAACCAGTAAGAAATAAATAAATATGAGCCATTCTTCCATTCTCATTTCATAAGGTTATTCACAGTAATTGATTACATTCTCTTAACTCTGAAAGATCCTTGAATATGGCACTTTTTAAAAAAATCTCAGGGCTAGGACGAAGGAGACATTACTGGGGACTGCTCGAGGCAATCGACAAATAACAGGATGGTTGTGATTGTGATTGATTGTGAAATAAAATTAAAATATATTGTAAAAAGTTAAAATAACTCATCTTAAGATAAAAATCCTGTAATCTGTCTCCCTCCTGGTCTCAATTCTAATATACTTTGAGAGAATATAATCCACCTACTGGAAAATAACTTTTTTTGAGAATGGAAGAATGGCTCATATTTATTTATTTCTTATTTTTAACATTTATTTTCATAAGGTTGTTCACAGTAATTGATTACATTCAATATTTCAGTACTAATTCCACCACCCTTCCACCTTCCCACCACCATTATGTCAAATGTTCTCACCACTATACAAACCTGCCTGCCACAGGCAGATTGTAGATAATTTATTTTTTATTGCTTATTATTAATATCACGAGAGGTTGCATGGTCGCTTTTGCAGCTACTTGCTCCTGGAATTCTAAAATTGTCAATGACTGGGGTCCACAGACATCTCTGTAAGGAGCTAATCCATTCCAGATACACTTGTGAGTCTCTGACTCAAGTTCATTGATACATACCCAGAGGCAATTTGTAGGCATGACATCCAAGACCCCAAAGGGGCAGGGAGATGGGAAGAGATGGCCCATCCCCACTGCTCCCATGAGGTCTGGTGTTCAGACCCTAGTCCCACATACGGGGTATTTCTTCTGGAAGCTTGTGGCCACCCGACAAGTTGGCCAGAAAAGAACTTTAAATGATGGACTAAAGATGCTTAAAAGACAATAGAGTTCCGGCTACCCTAGTTCTACGGACACAGCACACCGCCTTGTCCTGCAGGTGGATTGGAGGAGCAGCCCCTGGACCAAGCAGGCACCCACGCCCTGAACCCCCACCAGTCCCCAGCACTTTGTAGGCACCCCCCGCCCCCCACTGCTTCTGGCTCCCCTAGTCCCACCTAACCAGTGCGTCTTATCCCGTAGGTGTGGCCACCGAGCCAGAGGGCGTGGCCTCTGAGTTAGGGGTGTGGCTAGGGGGTGTGGCGTCCTCTGAGGGTGGCAACTGCTCACTCACCACAATTATTTTTTGCCTTTGCAAAAAATAGCACTTTGGACTCATATCTCAACCTCCATCACAGTAATTCAGAGGAGAATATCCCGGCCATCTCAAACACATTAGATGAATAATCCACTAGTTTATCCCACCTGCACCATAATAGCCTAGACACAAGAATCTGTACAAGTCCAATGTAAAAGATTACATCCTCTGAAGCCTCACTAGAGGCCTTACATAAACCACAGAGGAGCACATAAGAAGAAGCTGCAACTCCTGAAGGGGAAAAAGGCGACCACCTAGAATTCCTAATCGCATCAACAGGGAAAACTGATCGTGAACTATAAGATCCCACCTCCATACTACTGCAACAACATGAAGAAACAGCACAAATCCCCGCCATGAGGGGAAGATGAAGAAAAAGGTCCATATGCCTCAACAGAGGCTACTCACAAATATGATCTATCCGATAAGGAATTCAGAATTGAAATGTTGAAGATGTTCAATGGACTCAAACTAACACTGGAACAGACATTCAGGAGATTAAAACAGGACTTGAATGAAACAGTGGAATGAGGAGTCAACAAAATACGGGAAGAAATGAGAGTAGAAATAGAAAAGCTACAAAAAGAAATGTCAATAATAAACGATTTTTTAATGAAAATTAAAATGAAATTAAAAAACTCAGTGGGTGCCCTCAACAGTAGAATGGCTACAGTCGAGGACAGAATCAGTGAGCTTGAAGATGAGCATCAGAAAGCTTACAGACAACAAGAAAACCATGGGAAAAGACCTCAAAATAGCCCTAGAATGAATCAGTCCTAGGGATGAATCAAGAGGAACAAGAATCATCTGGAGTACCAGAAGGACAGGGAGGCAATCCCAATTAAAAAGCCACAGTTAAAGGTATTATTGCCAAAAAGTTCCCAAAGCTGAAGAACGCAGGCATCCAGATCCAAGGAGCCCTAAGGGTGCCAGCTAAAAGACACCCTAATAGAAACACTCCAAGACACATCATAGAATGATGGATGATATGGATAGAGATGCAATTCTACAGGCAGCAAGGTCAAAGAAGGAAATCACATACAAAGGAGCACCCCTTAGATTTACAGCAGACATATCAGAGAAAACCGTCCAAGCCCGAAAACAATGGGGGGACATACTGGAAAAACTCAATGAAATGAATGCCTCACCAAGAATACTCTATCCAGCTAAACTCTCACTCAAACTTGAAGGAGCCATACACTATTTCACTGATAAATAACAGCTCAGGCACTTCATAGGCTCAAAATCAAACTTAAAAGAAGGACTAAGAGGGCTTCTGTAAGACAAGAAAAACCCCTACAAGCACAACAACCCCCTACAGAAAGATGGCATAAAACCCTCTGACAATAATCTCTCTCAACATCAATAATCTAAACGCACCAATCAAGAGTCACAGAGAGGCAATGGATTTGGAAACTGAACGCAACATTCTGCTGCCTACAAGAAACACATCTAAAGGGTCAGAGCAAACGCAAACTCAATGTCAAAGGATGGAAAACAATCCTTCAAGCGAACACTCCCTAAAAACAGCTGGGGTGGCCATTAGTATTCAATAACATAGATTTCAGGTTGGAAAGGATTACAAGGGGACAGCAAAGGCCCTTTTTTACTAATCAAGGGATATGTTCAGCAGGAAGAAATCACACTCCTAAACATATACACACCTAACGAGGGACCAGATAAATACTTAAAACAACTTCTAACAGATTTTAAGGGGGTACACTGCTAGCAAGACAATAGTAGATGGGGACTTTAATACTGACTTGTCACTTCTAGATAGACAACAAGAATAAACTCATCAAAGAAACACTGACCTTAAAGAATGAAATAGAAGAGAGAGCTAATACATCTATACAAGACATTGAATTCCCAAAAGAAAGAATTCACATTCTTTTTCAGTCCACACGAAACATTCTCCAAAATAGACCATGTGCTGGGTCAAAAAACATACCTCAATAGAATTAGGAAAATAGAAATTATATCAACTATCTTCTCAGACCACAAAGCACTGAAAATAGAAGTTAACCACGCACAAACGCGGAGAAGCAAATCCAACAACTGAAATTAAACAACTCAATGTTGAACAATGAATGGGTCAGGAAGGAAATCAAGGAAGAAATCAAAAGAGACCTGGAAACAATTGAGAATGAAGACACAACTTAGCAAAATCTACATGACACAGCTAAAGCAGTGTTAAGGGGAAAATTTATAGCCCTGCAAGCATTCCTCAGGAAAGAAGAAAGAGCCCACATAGATAACTTGACTTCACAGCTCAAGATCTTAGAAAATGGCCAACAAAAGGAGCCGAAACAAGGCAGAAGAAAAGAAATAATAAAACATAGGGCAGAAATTAATGACACTGAAACCCAAAACACAATCAGGAAGATCAATTAAACCAAGTGCTGATTCTTCGAAAAAATAAACAAAATTGATGAACGACTAGCAAGACTCACAAAGAATGAGAGAGTAAGAACTCTAATAAACCGAATCAGAAATGAAAAGGGGGACATCACAAGGTACACTAAAGAAATTCAAAAGATCATCAGAGACTATTTTGAAAGTCTGTATGCCATGAAAGAAGAGAACCTAGAAGAAATGGGTAATTCTTGGATTCCTATAATCTCCCAAAGTTGAACCAAGAAGATCTGGAATACCTGAATAGATCTATTCATATCAAGGAAATTGAAACTGTATTCAAAGACTTCCCAAAAACAAAAGCCAAGCTCCTGATGGATTCTCTAGCAAATTTTTCCAAACATTTAAAGAGGACCTATTGCCAGTTATCCTCAAGCTTTTCCAAAATATTAAAGACATCAAAACCCTCCCAAACAGTTTCTATGAGGCACATATCTCCCTAATACCAAAAGCAAACAAAGAAACTACACAAAAAAAGAAAAATAAAGGCCAACATCCCTGATGAACATGGATGCGAAGATCCTCAATAAAATATTAGCAAACACAATCCAACAACTTATCAAAAAGATCATACACCATGACCTGGGGATTTATCCTGGGGATGCAAGGATGGTTTAACATTCGAAAATCAATCAACATAATCTATCACATCAACAAAAGATAAAAAACATATGATCATATCAATAGATGCAGAGAAAGCATTTGACAAGATCCAACACCGATTTATGATGAAATCCCTCGCCAAAATGGGTATAGAAGGAACTTTCCTCAATATAGTCAAAGCCATCTACCACAAGCCTATGGCAAACTTCATGGGGACAAACTAACAGCCTTCCCTCTAAGATCAGGGAAGAAAAAAGGATACCCACTCTCTCCACTGCTGTTCAATATAGTACTGGAAGTACTTGTAATAGTGTGAATGACAATGGATTTAATGAATTTTTCTCCTCCCCCACTTCCTCTGCTTTCCATTATTTCCAGTTTAGCTATGGAATTTGACAATCAAAGATTTTGCAACCTAATACACCTACTCTTTTGCCCCCAATTTGGAAGGACTCTGTGAGTGGAGCTATAGTAGAGTGGGTAGAGTGTTTGCCTTACACGTGTCCAATCCGGGTCAATTCCTGGAACCCCATATGAACCCCTCAGATGTACAAAGTCCTGAGTACAAAGCCAGGAGCAAGATCTCAGCACCAAAGTGTATGGTCCAAAACAAAGGAACAGACAAAACTAATGAACAGACAAACACACAGACAAAATTAACTCTGTGAGGTTAAAGATAATGAAAAGATTGTTTTGAGACTTGAAGTTTAGAGAATAAGAAAAATCCCTTCTGGCAGAAGCTAAGACTTTCTTTTGACTTTAATTATGCCAAGACTGATCCTTTCTGATAAGGACCCCTATCTAGAGAGTAAGACAGAGCAATGAAGCCCTCCCCAACTTCCAGTCACCTTTCTATCCATTGCCATATGAAAAAAGACCCATGAAAAAGTTTATCTGCTATTTTCTGCATGTGTGATGTATGTCCATTTTCTGTCACTCTGCAATCCAAACATTCCCCCATAAATATATATAAATTTCCTGAAAATTAAATTAATAAATGCATATGCATTTGTATGTATATAATATGTATACCTTTATTAGTTTTGACATTCTCTGAAGGCAAATACTATGCAGTCATCCAAACTCCTCCAGAAGTAAAAGCAGACTCCTATATCGTCTCTTTGGAGAGTTCTTTCATCTCTAGATACAGGCTTTTATGACTAACTTGTTTCCTTGCCAATAAAGTCCCCGAATACTGTTAAATTAATCCTTCAGTCTTTTAAGCTACTTTTTCTACTTGTATTTTAATTTTAATTAACAATATATAATTGTTTAATATTGACACTTCTTTTTTTAAGTGAATATATGTATGTATTTAACATATTTACTACAAGGATTTTTCTTTATATAAAATACAATAGACAGATTATATAGGTATGAAAGATGCTCTTTCAGTCTTTATTTTTGCCACATTGCCTTGCTAGAGTTTCAGTGTGGACCAACCCGTGAATTACAAATTTCAGAGAAAAACAGTTAGAGAAAGTTGCGCATGTTGGTGAGTTTTACTCCTGGAAACCTAACCTAGTTCTCTGTGAATTTTGGACCAAAATTTTATAGGGAAGGTGGAGCAGGAAAAGAACTGTTGTTGAAATCTGACAGATCATTCTGTTCTTCATAGTATTTGCCTTCAGAAAAAATAGTTAAGCAGAGCATAACATGATCTGTATTATGAAGTCACATTGACCTAGCCGAACTCCTGCTCCTGGGAGCCCTCCTGTCCCAGATATGATTGGGAAAACTAGAAGTACTTGTGAAATTCACTACCTAGAGGTAGAAACTCATGGATAGTCTGAAATCTAAACATACGATTATATGATGCACGGTAACCCTAGCAATTTAAAAGTTATAGCTTAGGTTTCCTTACTCCTAGATAGTTACCTAAATGTGTTGAAATTATTTATATATATGCATATATGTACATATAACCTATATTATATATAAAATATACAAACATGTTTACAACAGCATTATAGATTTAAAAAATAGACATTATGATTGACAATAATGTTATTTATGAATAAAGTTTTGTTTCACTATACCTGTCACAAGAGTGCCAGGGCTCCTCCACCACTGTCTGAGATCAGACACAAGACAAAGATATTCACTCTCCTCTATTTATTATTCAGCATAGTATTGGAAATCTATCTTAAAGACGTTAAAGCTATTAAGCAAGAAAGAACCATTAAAGTGATTCAAATTGGGGGGGGAAGCTGTCTAGTATTATTTGCAGATGGCATGATTTTGTACACAGATTACCCTAACAACTACACAAAATTCCTCAAAAACAATAAATGTATATGTAAAGTAGCAGATTTTAAAAAATTGTTGAATTTTGTTATCAATCAATCAGATAGAGGAGAAAGAAAAAAACGCCATTTACTCTGCATCAAAAAATACATATTTGGGCATCAACAAAGGAAGTGACAGTCTTGTATAAAGAAAATTATATATCACTGTTAAAAGAAATAGAAATCACAGAGAATGGAAATACATTCATTGCTCATAGATTCAGAGAATTGCTAAATGTATCATCCTACCTAAAGCAACATACAGATTCAGTCAATTCACCACAATCAAACTCCTATGGAATTCTTTAGTAACTTAGAAAAATACTAAAACAATTTACACGATGTAATAAAATTACCCACGGGGCTGGAGCAGTAGCACAGCGGGTAGGGCGTTTGCCTTGCACTCAGCCAACATGGCCGACACAGGTTCGATTCCCAGCATCCCATATGGTCCCCCTAGCACCGCCAGGAGTGATTCCCGAGTGCATGAGCCAGGAGTAACTCCTGAGCATCGCTGGGTGTGACCCAAAAAGCAAAAAAAAGAAAATACCCATGTAGGTAAAGTAATTCCAAGAAAAAAAAATAGGATACTTTTCCTATTACTCACCCTGACTTTAAATTATACTATAAATTATACTATAAAGCTATAGTAATCTATACAAAGAAGATTGCTATAGAACAAAGGAAGACTCATAGACAGTGTGATAGTATTGAGATCTCAGAGATAAATTCTCAAATACATGAACAGTTATTCTTTGACAATAAGAGTTTGGGGCATGAAGCAGATTAAATAAAATATTCAACAAATGGTGCTGAGAAAATTCATTAGTCACATTCAAACAAACAAACATATGAAACAGTAATTTGTTTTTGAAACTACCAAAACTTGTAAGCAACCAAGATGCCCCTCATTAAGTGAACGGATGAACAAAAACGGTTTTACATCCAGCTATTGTGATATTATTAAATACTAAATTTAAATGACACATCAAGTAATGAAAATACATACAGGAATCTTCAAATATTTACATCTGTAAGAGAAGATTATCAGAGCAGTTAAATCTGTATGACTCCTTGGATGGAGGTGTCCTCTGAGACTGAATTTTGAGAATGGATTTTGCTGGCACAGAGAGGGTTAAGTTATCAAGAGACTCTCTTGCCTTGGGCCAATAGCCTATTCCTGGAAATTGAGAAAACATGTAAAAATCTTGAGAAACATCTGTTCTATATTTTCTTCCTGGAAGGTGTAGTCTGTAACAATCTGCTTTTCTCAGATGCTCCAACCCTTTCCTCTCCTGGTGGGGAGTAAACATATCCTAAATCAAGGTAGCTGTTCCTTGTTTTCAGTTGTGAGTTTGTTTGCCTCCTTCTGCATTTGCTTCATAATGTCATTGTAGATGACACTAACATCTGTCAGGCTTATCCTATAGCAGAGAAGTGGTAATGGTAAAGCTTATATCCTGTGATACCTGGACAAGTAAAACTAATTGGTCTGGGATACTTGCTTCTATTGGGGCATAGCATCCTTCATCCCAGGCTAAGTCGGGTGCAATGCTAGGGTTAACATGACAAGATGGGGCTAGTCCTGCTGTCCTGTCACACTTTGCCAAGGAACACAACAGTTAGCCATCACTATCTTCAGGTCAGAAATAATAGCAAAAGTTGGCAGAAGGGATACTGACAGAATTTTCAGTCCTTATAGACATATGGCATTCAGGAAAACTGAGGATGTGGAAACTGGCCACTGCAGGGATGTGTGGCATGTTATGATTGAAAGGAGCCTGCAGTGACCTAGAGTCAAGCTGGCTATTAAAGAACTGACCACAGAGCTGAGGGCACATGCCAGTCATAGGTGGGAAGATACATCATTGCCTCCTATCTGACCAGCCTTTGCTTTAGATGTTCATCGATCACAACTTCTCCTTCTCTTTTCTCTGTTTCTATGTTATTTCTTCTATACCCACTTTTCTCTCTCCCTCTACCTTCTTACCTTTTCTCAAATTCTGTCGATCTTCCTTCTCTCTTGCTTTAGTTCCAGCTCTTTCATTTCTTCCCTTCTCTCTCTCTTTCTTTTTCTTATTGTTGACTTTACCTCTATCCCTGTATCTACCAATATCTGTAATTCAGTCTTTGTTTCTTTAGATCTTGCTGTTCTGCGTTTCTGTTCCTTTCAGTTCCCTTGGCAATTGAGAAGACATTCTTGAATTCTTGGCTGACACAAGTTTATAATTTCATGTCTCTCATCCACTCTGATCAAAGTTCTACAAAACCATAAAAACCTCCAAAATAATTTAGACAGTGTGACTATATTAAAAATTATTAACCAGTCATCAGTTCGATGAAACATTTCAGGTTTCTTTCTTTTTTTTTGATAGATACTTTCCACCAACACCCTAGAGAAACAAAAAGGAAGGACAGAGCTAAGTGGAGGCAAAGGGGTAGATATGGAAATAAAAGTGGGTGGAAATAAGGGAGAGGTCAGAGGAGACATGGGACTAAAGATGAGGATGGATCCAGGAACACTTTAAGACTCTCCTCCTGGTACTTGGGAAATCAATGATACTGGGTTCATTTTATTCCTTCAGCTGAGATAAAGTACAGCCTAACTATCACCACCTCCCACCCCAAGTACTTTATCTTTTTCTAATTTCAGGCTGCTTTGACTTACTCACTCTTCCAAATGCACAATTACAGCAATAGTGTTGCCCATCTCATAAACAATTTCTAAGAAAGAAACTTCATGGAACTTCTCAGAGCAGCTCCTTAGCTCTGCTGTTTTCTTTGCTTCTGGTTCAGTGAACTTTCAGGGTCAAAATGACTCTTTAAAAAATATTTTTATGACAAAATCTGTTAGATATACCAAAATGGCTCATAAAACTTTAAAAGAGATGAAATCAATTTAAATTATAATGCAGATTTATTATAGCATATAAAGATAATGAGTTATAATGGCACACATACATCTTAGATGGTATAATAAAATGTAGTTTCAATAAGGACTTGAAAATTCACTAAAATATTCTTTAGTAGACTGGAGCAATAGCACAGGGCTGGAGTGATAGCACAGCTGGTAGGGCGTTTGCCTTGCAAGCGGCCGACATGGCCGACCTGGGTTTGATTCCTCCACCCCTCTCAGAGACCCCGGCAAGCTACCGAGAGTATCTTGCCTGCACAAAGCCTGGGAAGCTACCTGTGACATATTTGATATGCCAAACATGGTAACAATAAGTCTCACAATGGAGACATTATTGAGCCCGCTCGAGCAAAATTGATGAACAACAGGAGGATTGTGCTAAAGTGCTAAGCATTTATCTGTTTAGTAAGCGTTTATCTGGCAAAATACTCTGGTCTATCAGCTTTCTATGATTGCAGCTTAGAGTAGAACATGTGGATGTACTGGTGATGTGAGAGTGCTAGGCAGCATAGTTTTGACAGTAATAAATATTTAGGAAAATTTAAATTATTATAGTATATTCTTGATACAAATGTGCACATTCTGCTTATATATTTAAAGCAACTGTTTGCATCCGCAGCCTGATGGCACCGTCAGACTTTCAGTTACCCCAAAATTGCTTCTGTGCCTTTGGCCAGACCCCAAAAATTTGGAGCAAAGTTTACCAAGAAAGTAAACGGCCAAAAGCTAGGTATATGGGAGACACACCCACAAACCACCTCCGGCTCAGCTATATAATTGGAGGCATGGCCTCTCTGGTTCCTGATCAAACTGCTTAACAGTCATGATCCCAGAGACTCAGAAACGAATCTCAGAACCCAAAGGTTTTTGGCAGAAATGTGCCCTGTTCCTGCAGTAGATTACTGGTGCTGGGCCACTCCAGGTGGGAATAGGTTTCATGCCTTGGCCTGTTCCCCCTGGCGGCCCAGCGACTGCTATCCTCCAGAAGCCACTGGACAGTAAGGTTTGGGACTGCAGTGACGAGACATATGGGGCCGCATCAGATGGGGTTGGAACCAGCCCTTTTCACCCCATCCCAAAGAGACCCCGAGTCGCCGGCTAAAAACAGCTTCCTGATCAAGCTGATTAACGGCCATGATCCCAGAGACTCAGAAACAAATCTCAAAACCCAGCGGCTTTTGGCAGAAATGCATCTGGACCGTATACAAGGTGGTCACTGCCTCAGAGTTTATTGGAAAGCCAGGTATGAGCCATAACACCAAACGTACAGAAACCAATCTCATAATTATCTGGCTCTTTGCAGAAATCCAAAATCGCAGCCACATGACATTATATGATTCTCATAACCAGCTATAGAAAGCAAAGTATTTCACAATGCCTTTTCAGCAATTCTGATTGTTGTGGGGGGGGGGGGGGATTCTAAACAATAATGGTGCATCTTTTGTCGAAATAACGTAAAGGTAAAGGCCCTCCCGTTGATCGTCGATTTGCTCGAGCGGGCCCAGTAACGTCTCCATTGGAGACTTTGTTGTTACTGTGTTTGGCATATCAAATACTCTCGGTAGCTTGCCGGGCTCTCCGAGAGGGGTGGAAGAATCGAACTCGGGTCAGCCATGTTGGCCGCTTGTAAGGCGAACACCCTACCGCTGTGCTAATAATGAATGTAATCAATGTAGAGAAGAGTTAAGTAAAAAATCATCTGCCTCACAGGCATTGGGAGGAATGGGAGGGGGTATATTGGGGTTCTTGGTTGTGGAAAATGAGTACTGGTGAAGGGAATGGTATTTGATCATTGTATGACCGAGACAAACCTGAAAGCTTAGTGACTTCCCACAGTGATTCAATAAATAAATATAAGAAGAAAAAATAAATAAATAAATTATGGGAAAAAAAGCAAGGTGGAGTTTATGCCCAATTCAATCAGCTAATCAGTGGCTGAATAAATAGCAGTACTCCTACATTTTTTTTAAAAAAATAAAGCAACTGTTTTATTTTATTTTTATTTAATCACCGTGAGATAGAAAATTAGAAAATTCCTCATGATTGCATTTCAGTCATATAATGTTACAACACCCATCCCTCCACTAGTGTAATTTCCCAGTATCAGTGGCCTTAGTTTCCCTCCATCGCTTCAAGCCACCCGCCACCCCAGTCTACCTCTATGGCAGGCACCTATCCCCTCTCTCTCTTATTCTTTCTCTCTCATTTTAAGAATTATAGTTTGCAATACAGATGCTGGAAGGTTATCATCTATGTCCCTTTACCATCTTTCAGCACTCAATTGTAGTCCAGAATGATCATTTTCAACTAGTACTGTCATAATGAATCCTCGTCTATAACTATCCTCCACCTTCCACACCATGGCCCAACCATTGACCAGTCCTTGAACTGGTCTATATTTAAATCAACTGTTTTTATGATCAATAAATATCTTTAATATAAATGTTTTCTACTTGAAAAGCTATTAATATATTGATGAGAATTCAAAATGAGCACAGAGGAAATTTAACTGTCTCATAGTAAAGTAAAGTAAAAGTAAAGTCCCTCCCATTGATCATCGATTTGCTCGAGCGGGCCCAGTAACGTCTCCATTGGAGACTTTGTGGTTACTGTGTCTGGCATATCGAATACTCTCGGTAGCTTGCCGGGCTCTCCGAGAGGGGCGGAGGAATCGAACTCAGGTCGGCCATGTTGGCCGCTTGTAAGGCAAACGCCCTACCCGCTGTGCTATCGCTCATGCATGAAAATGTATGCTTCCTTGAATACAAAGTAAAATTATATTCATGAGTATGGAATTAGTAATTACTCTGACATCTTAGAAAATAGCAAAGTTCAGTGCTTTCAGGGACAAAATGTTGTAATTGACAGATTTCTGAAAAATATTTTCTATTTTGTTTGTTTTTGTATCATACTCAAGATGCTCAGAGATTATTTCTGGTGTACTCAGGCGACCATATTGGGTACTGGGAATTAAAACTGCATCAACCACATGCAAAGCAAATGCCTTCCCTGCTGTACTCTGGTTCCAGCTATTTTCTATTTCATTAAGTTATGGAATTAATAACAATTGATGAACCATTCAGTGTGTTTTTACAGATTTATTGAATAAAGTGATTGTTTTAAAGCTGGTATACATAAAACTGGTATGCTTTAAAACTGAATTCCATAGACATTAATATTTGTAAAGCCAAGTGCCTGTGGTAAAGAAACTAGAATATGATGGGTCTGACATCTGGTAAAAATCATAAAGTAGTTGAGAGCAGTGGTTTACTGTCATGTATAGATGATGGGGAGAAAACAAATCAGGGAACATTATGCAGAATGACTAAGAACTTTCAAAGTACATGGGAGGAGTGTTGCATTGGGTCATAGTTGTTTGGAGGGTGCAAATGGGAACAGATCATAGGAGAAAAGCCGTGAGATAGTCTAGAAGAGAAGGGGCGGAGCCAACAATAACTGCATTAACAAAATTTGAAATTACTGGGAGTAGCCACTCAAAGTGAAATAGTAATGTAAACGGACTCTAACTGGGAGAGAAAAGCAGGGCACAAATATACAGAAATTCAGAGTTGGAGAGAAAACAAAACCAGGGCTAACAGGGGCTCATTGGGGAAAATTGTCTGCCTTTATCCTCAAAAATATTACCCATAATAAACATGAGGAACAACATTGGTAACTGGGAAATTTCCTATGATACAAATCAAGAGAAACACATATAAATAAAAGTTATATGAAAAGTCAGAAATTCCAAGAAAGCTGCAGGACTTCATAAGCCAAGAGCAAGAGAAAGAGGAGAATGGGGATTTGGAAGCAGAACTCACCAGAAGGGCGAACGAGGATAACTCCTGGTTTTTTTATCTTGACAAGTTATTTAATACCATTCTGCTCTATTCATTTTTTTCAAAGGAAATGCATTTCTCTGGAGATTTTGTGGAAATAATATCTAGCAGGGAGACAACCTTGTGAATTGCAGACCTAATATATGGTACCCATTGAAACGTGATTAATCGCAAAAACAAACACAACAAAGTCAAGTATCTTAATTCCAGAAAATCTCAGATTTGTTAAAATAATGGGATTTTTTTCTCTACACCCTTGAAATCTTGAATTTTTTTAAAAAAGTTCTCATTCACTTTTCAACAGAACAAAAGTTGGAATTAGGGGACACATCAACAGTGCTCAGGACTTACTCCTGGCTCTGCATCAGGATATCTCCTGACAGTTCTTGGGGAACAATATAGTGTTCCCCATATTGTTAAGGTTGGCCTGAAATTTCAGATTGGCCACATGCGAGGCCAATGCTTTACCTATTGTACTATCTGGACCCCAGAAGAGCAAAATTATTATTTTTTAATTTAATTTTATTCTTTTGAATCACCATTTTACTGTGAGATAGTTAAAAAGCTTTCATAATTGAGTTTCAGTCATACAGTGTTCCAACACACATCCCTCCATCAGTGTGCATTTCCCACCAACAATATCCTCTGTATCCCTCCTACTACCCCCACCCTAGCCTGCCTGCCTCTATGGCAAACACTTTTCTTACCCCCATCTCTCTGTCTGTCTGTCTGTCTGTCTCTCTCTTTTCTCTTTCTCCCTCTCTCTACTTTGGGCATTGTGGGCATTATTATTTTTACCAAATAATAACTGACTCTACAGTTAAAATGAAATAATTTCTTCAAAGTATCTTCACCATCTTATCCATGAAATATAACAATCAATTAAAGTTCAAAGCAGTCAGAAAGCATATAGTCCTGGAAAGAAAAATTACATATTCTGGCACTTGCCAATGCCCTGTTTGCCTCTGAGTTTTATATGACACACTAATGCCCAGGTAGAAAGTCTTTAGTGACAAAAACTTAAAATGCTGCTCTAATTATTTTTAATCACTGTCAGTTTCTATGTTTGATTTGGGTTTAGGTTCGTTGGTTGCAGTACCCTAAGTGCCTCTAAACAGACTGCTGGACACTGGAACTTCTGATGACACTTCAGACACAGAGTGCCATATATTAAATATGTATATACTAATATATGTCCCTATTAGAGAGCCCATCAAGCTACCAAGAGTAGCCCGCCTGAACGGCAGAGCCTGGCAAGCTCCCCGTGGTATATTCGACATGCCAAAAACAGTAGCAACAAGTCTCACAATGGAGATGTTACTGGTGCCCACTCGAGCAAATCAATGAACAATGGGAGGACAGTGCTACACTGCATACTAATATATCCACATATTTATATATGTATCTTATATATGGAATACATATAAGATATACGTTATGGCTTATATATGGAATATTATATATGAAATAATATATTCCATATATAAGCCCAATAAAATATGAATTGAGGATCTTCTATGTTTCAAGTATTATCAGTGAGAAGCTAACTAGGTTAGAAAAAGCTAAGTACAGATGCTGCTAATGTATTACTAAAAACAATGTGTTATAAATAAATACACCTATAAATATTTTGTTTTCAGTTACCAGTAAAGGACTCCTAAACCCTTGCGCTTTCCTAGAGCACTAGGCTCATTCTTATTCTAATATTTAGTCATCAGTGCAAGTTCCTGATCTTGTCTTTAAAGAGAGCTGGGGCTGCGCTCAGGGATCTTTCCTGGAAGTGCTGGGGAGGCAGGGGGCATATCTAGGGACAGGACCAGGTCCGCAGCATGCAAGGCAAGTATATTAATGTCTATACTACTGCTCTAGCCCCGAGACATGACAGTTTTTTAACTGAGGTGACTCTGGATAACATCCTGGGTGAGAGCTGTTCATCAGATAGATCAGTCATAATTAGCAACTTGGAATTTTAATTTATTTTCTTCACTCTTTTGAGATGGAAGAAGTGCTGGCTGTACAGTTAACATTAATGCCTATGTGACAAAGCTCCATAAAATCTCCAAATAATGGGACTTAGGAAACCTCTTGACTACTGAATGCATGAAAATGGTAGACAGTTGTGTTCTTACATTAGACATGGAGATTTCAGACCTCCTTCCCAACTATTTTCCCTTATGTAACTCTTCCAATATGTCATCTCGTCGGTAAAGAAACAAAGAGCACCTGGCCCAGACAAGATCAGACCTGAACACCTGAAGAACTTACCATCAGTACTCATCAATACATTGGCTCAGCTCTTCACACGCTACCTGTATGAATGCAAGGTTCCATCCCAATGGAAAACCAGCAGTACTGTACTACTATACAAGAAGGGAGACATCCACGACATTGGCAACTATTGCCCAATCTGCCTATTGTCTGTCGTCTACAAACTGTTCACTCGAGTCATCCTGAATAGGATTAGCAGAACACTAGATGAAGGACAACCATGTGAACAAGCCGGATTTTGAAAAGGATTCAGTACCATCGACCATATCCACACGATTACTAAGCTCATTGAGGTTTCTCGGGAGTTCAAGATGCCGCTCTGTCTAACGTTCATTGATTTAAAGAAGGCCTTTGATTCTGTTGAGACGGAAGCGGTCATGGAAGCCCTAGACAATCAGGGCGTACAAACTCAATACATCAGGATCCTTCGTGAGCTCTATTGTGGATTCACTACCAAGATCTCACCATTCTACAAAGAAGTAATCATCCATATCAAGAGAGGGGTTCGGCAGGGTGATACCATTTCACCAAAACTCTTCAGTGCCACCCTCGAGAACATCATGCGATGACTGGAATGGGAAAGCATGGGAGTGAAGATAGATGGTCGGCAACTACACCACCTCCGCTTTGCTGATGACATCGTTCTAATAACACCAAACATCAGCCAAGCGGCACAAATGCTGGCCGACTTTGACCGTGAGTGTGGAAAGGTCGGACTACAGCTGAATCTTACGAAGACAATGTTTATGAGAAACAGCCTTGTTCCTGACACTCCATTCGCTCTCAACGGAACCACCATCTCCGAATGCAACAGTTATATATACCTAGGTCGAGAAATCAACCTGTTGAATGACCTGGCACCTGAGTTGCGCAGGAGGAAGAAAGCGACTTGGAATGCTTTCAAGAACGTTGAAGAAATAACTAAAAGGACAAAGAACCTCCAGCTACGAGCACATCTCTTCGATTCCACTGTTCTTCCTGCATTAACATATGCCTCAGAGACCTGGACCCTATGAAAACAGGATGAGAACGCTATTCGGGTCTCTCAAAGAGGAATCGAAAGAACTATGCTTGGAATATCATGATTCACTCAAATGAGAGATAGAATCCGGAGTTTGGATCTTCGTCAACGCTCAAGAATCAGGGACGCTGTCTCATTTGCCAAGACATCAAAATCAGATGGGCTGGACACGTAATGAGGTTTACAGACAACCGCTGGACTAGAGCCATTACTGATTGGATTCCATGGGACATCAAAAGATCACGTGGACGCCCACCTACAAGATGGTCAGACTTCTTCGTCAAGACCCTGAATGATCGGTTTGAGGCTCTGCATGTTCCTAGAACGAACAGATACCATTGGGCTACGCTAGCACGCAACTGGGATGAATGGAGACGTTACTGGCACCCGCTCCAGTAAATCGATGAATAACGGGGATTAAGTGATTAAGTGATTAACTCTTCCATTTGGATACTTTGCTGTATTATTTATAATATCATTTAACAATCAACCTATACATGTAACTTCTTCCCTCTGAACATAAACAATAAATAAATAATAAAAATCCTAGGGATGGTCACTGAACTCACAAATCTTAGTCAGAGAAACAGAGGAACCTGGGTGAGTTTGCAAATGATGTCTCAATAGGCAGTCTTGTAAGATGGTGAGGCCTGATGTTCTCTACAGGTAAATGATGTCAGGATTGAGTTAGATTAGAATATACTTACATGGTGTCCTAGAATTTTTTGGTATGTAAAAAACAAACATTTGGTAGCTACATTTGTCAGAAATGAAATGTTTTATGTAATTAGAGAAAAAGAAAACCACTAGGAAAGATACACAGGAAAAAAAATAGTAGGAAAGAATATTTCACCTACACAAAGAGGGAAGAAGTGAGTTTTATAAGGCAGATAACCCTCCTTGTAAATTTTTCCCCAGTTAGACATGGAGAAGATATAAAAGTGAATTTACATGTTATTTTTTCACCATTTCTTTCTATCCCTATTTTATTTCATTACAAGATGAAAAAAGTGCAGTATCACATTTTATTTTTATGCTGTATTCCTCATCATAGAAACTGTTTAGATTCATGGGCAAAGTTCTTCACATATTGAAGTTATGGGAAAAAGACATACTTAATATGCTAAATGAAATAGGAACTTAAGTTTTAAAAATTCTCCCAAAAGCTAGCAAATTAAATTTTATGGTCATGTATATAATACTGGGTCTTTTGACCCATTACTGTACAAGGCAATTGTCCAAGATTCTAACTAAAATAAGATAAGCTCACCACTCTTCATCATGGCATATGATAGTTTATAATACACATTTTATCACTCTGTAGTGTTCTCAAATGCCTATTCAATTTCAGTTTCTCATTAACTGGCATATGTCCCAGTGGAAAGGTAGACTTTTTCAATTCTTTGAGCTTTTGAATCTTATACATAGCTAATAGGGTTTTCTTTTTTTTTCAGAAAATTTATTTTTAAATCTGTGATGGATTTGATTTGAAATTATATGAATTATGCATTCCTCATTACTAAAAATAATTTCAATTCAATATTTATTGAGTTATCTATTATGTTCAAAGCATCTTTCAAAAAATGAAAAATATACAACATTACCGAAACATACACCATGGTAGAAAAATAAAGTGTATAATTTTGAAATGGGAACTCTAGAATTGTATGAGGAACTCAGGGAGGTATCCACTACAAAGAATATCTGTTGAATCGCTTAAAATTAGCAAGGAAAATCATTCAAAATATTTGTAGACTGATCATAAAAGTTTTAGTAACTTGTAAAGTGATTTTTGAACAAAAATCTATGTTGAAGGTGAACTTAGTAATCATGGAGAGGTCGTGAAATTAAAGCTAAGATTTATCTTTCAGATTTTAGAGAGAGTACAGAGACTTAGGTTTTTGCCTTGCATGCAGCCAATTTCATTTCAATCCCAGGCACCAAGTTTGGTCCTCTAAGCACTGCTAGAATAAAGACCATGAGATTTTTCGCCATTACCAGAGGTCCTCTTGTATTTCTTTCATAAATTACTTATAGATCTCAGGGTATAGGTGTTTCACCTCTTTTATTGATTTGAATCCTGATATTATTGTACCTGATATTATTGTACACTCATACGACTGGAGAATTATACATCACTTTATCTTCTAGTTTTCTATATTGTATTTTTATTATATTTTATTATATTTATTATATATAATATAGTATATTATATATTATAGTATATTATATATTATAGTATATTATATTATTATATAATCATATAATATATTATATTCTTATATTTTATTATATTATTATATATTATATTATATATTGTATTTATTATATTATATATTATAATTATATATTATATTATATACTATATATTATATATTTATTTTATTTTATTATATTGTACCTCTTTAATTGATTTGAATCCTGATATTATTGTACACTCATATGACTGGAGAATTATACATCACTTTATCTTCTAGTTTTCTATTTACATATAAAATTAAGCCTATTTTTGTTTATTTATTGTGTATATAATTCATATTCAATTATAAAGATTTATTGTTAATAATCTCCTCTATTGCCCTTCTGGAAGATGTGATAGATCTATCAGGATGTTGGAGGGCAGTCATCGGTTTTCTAGTGGTGAAGGACAGGCGGGCACTGTGAATGCTTTTCCTGGCTTCTGCTGCAACTGCCAGCACTGCTGCTCTTCTCTCTTTGAGGTCTTCCTTTATCTCTTCTCTGCACTGTTTTGCAAGCTCAGATGTTCACTTGCGGTTGCAAGTGCCAAACTCTGAGCTCGTGCCAATCCACGTTGGCAAATGAGCTCAGAGTTTTCGAAGACAGGTGTCTTTTTGTGGCTATCTCTCTTTTGGCGTTCTTTGCACAATCATGAAGGTGCTGAGCCAGTTGATCGTATTCCTCGTTAATTTTGTCAATGACGGCATCATTCCATGTTGCCACAATAGTGCCAAAGAGCTCCCAGTTGGTGGTCGTTCTGGGAGTTCTCTTCTTAAATTTTGCAGCCCTTCTCTCCCTCCTCTGTGAAGTAGAATTTTGCACGAAGGAGATGGTGGTCTGAACTCGTTTGGAATTTTGGGACAACAGCGACATTGGACAGGCAAAACCATCGATTGAATATGAGGTGGTCAATTTCGTTGTGGAACTGTCCACTAGGAGACTCCCCAGTCCAATGTTTAGATTCAGCCTTCTGGAACTGTGAGTTACCATGGATGGTCTTGGTCAACATGATGAACTCAGATAGTCTCTCACCCTGAAGGGCAATGGAGAAGATTATTCATGGCTTCTACTCAGATCTATTTGATAGCCACGTCCATCTGCCTACATACCAAATTCAGCAGGATGAATATGTCGTTCACAATGTTCTCCCTTCCGAAATCCAACATGCCATTTCATTGGTAAAGATGCGAACAGCATCTGGCCCAGACAAGGTCAGACCTGAACACCTGAAGAATCTGCGGTCGGTACTCATCAATACACTGGCTTGGTTCTTCAAACTCTACCTGTCTGAATGCAAGGTTCTATCCCAATGAAATACCAGCAGGACTGTACTACTGTACAAGAAAGGAGACATTTACGACATTGGCAACTATCGCCCGATCTGCCTATTGTCTGTCATCTACAAGCTGTTCACTCGAGTCATCCTGAATAGGATTGGCAGAACACTAGATGAAGGACAACCGTGCGAGCAAGCCAGGTTCTGAAAAGGATTCAGCACGATTGACCATATCCACACAATAACCAAGCTCATTGAGGTTTCTCGGGAGTTCAAGATGCCACTCTGTCTAATGTTCATGGATTTAAGGAAGGCCTTTGATTCTTTTGAGATGTAAGTGGTCATCGAAGCCCTAACCAAACAGGGAGTTCAAACTCAATACATCAGGATCCTCTGTGAGCTACATTACCGATTCACTACCTGGATCTCACCATTCTAGAGGGAAGTGATCATTGATGTCAAGAGGAGGGTTCAGCAGGGCAATACCATTTCACCGAAACTCTTCAGTGCTACCATTGAGAACGTCATGGGATGACTGGAATGGGAAGGAATGGGAGTGATGCTAGACAGTTGGCAACTACACCACCTCCACTTTGCTAATGACATCGTTCTAATAACACCAAACATTAGCCAAGCGGCACAAATGCTGGCCAACTTTGACCATGAGTGCAGAAAGGTTGGATTATAGTTTAGTCTCACAAAGACAATGTTTTTAAGAAACAGTTTCGTTCCTGACATTCCATTCACTCTCAATGGAACAAACATCTTCTAATGTAAAAGTTATGTGTACCTAGGTTGAGAAGTCAACATGATGAATGACCTGGCACCTGAGTTGTGCAGGAGGAAAAGAGGGGTTTGGAATGCCTTCAAGAGTATTGAAGAAATAGCTAAGAGGATGAACAATCTCCAGCTCTGGGCACATCTCTTTGGTTCCACTGTTCTTCCTGCATTAACATACGCCTCTGAGACCTGGGCCCTATGAAAACAGGATGAGAACACTATTCAGGTCTCCCAAAGAGGAATTGAAAGGGTTATTTGGAGTAACCCACTTCACTCAAATGAGAGAAAGAATCCAGAATTCCGACCTCCGTCGATGGTCAAGAATCAGGGATGCTGTCACATTTGCCAAGGCATCGAAAATCAGATGGGCTGGGCACGTAATGAGATTTGGAGATGACCTCTGGACTAGAGCCGTTACCGACAGGATTCCACAGGACATCAAATGATCGCGTGGCTGCCCACCTCCAAGATGGTCAGACTTCTTCATCAAGACCCTGAACGTTTTGAGGCTCTTCGTATTCCTAGAATGAGCAGACGTCATTGGGCTACACTAGCATGCAACAGGGACAAATGGAGACGTTACTGGTACCCTCTCAAGCAAATCAATGAGTAACGGGATGTCAAGTCAAGTGATCAAGTGATTGTTCATAAGATATTGTAGTGGAATCTTTTGGGTTTCTTTTGGGAATTCTTAAGGAATCTCCTCTGTATTGTCTTCCACAAATAAAAATTTAGATCCATTTGATTTCTTTTTTTTTTTGCCTAACTGCTTCAGTTAGGCCTTCCAGTAATATAGTTAATAAAAGAATAGTAAGTAGACATCCTTGCCTTATACCTGATCTCAGAGCAAAGACTTTTAGTTTTTCACACTTGAGTACAATGAAGACAGTGGGTTTATTGTAGATGGCTACTGGTATCTTGAGGATGTTGCCTTGAATCCCTATTTATTGTTTTTAAAAATCAATGTCACTGTTCTCCTGTTGTTCATCGATTTGCTCGGATTGGGCCCAGTAACCTCTCCATTGTGAGACTTGTTACTGTGTTTCGCCTATCAAATACGTCATGAGTAGCTTGCCAGGCTTTGCCGTGCAGGCGAGATACTCTCGGTATAAATGGTTATTGATTTTTGTCAAAAATTTTCTCTGGGGGCTGGAGCAATAGCACAGCGGGTAGGGCATTTGCCTTGCACGCAGCCAACCCGTGTTCAATTCCCAGCATCCCATATGGTCCCCTGAGCACTTCCAGGGGTGATTTCTGAGTGCAGAGCCAGGAATAACCTCTGTGCATCACTGGGTGTGATTGCCCCCCAAAATTTTTTCTCTGCTTTTATTTATATAGACATGTGATCTTCATTTTTTGTTTTTGATATGTATTACATGAATTAATTTGACTATGTTTAACCACACTGCATCCCTACTGTGAATCTCCTTGATCAAGATGTATGATCCTTTTAATATATGGTTGTATTGAGTTTGCTAAAATTTTTTTGAAGAGTTTTTCATCCACGTTTATCACTGAAATTGGTCTGAAATTTATTTTGTAGTAATATTTCTATATCTATATGCTTTGGTTAATGGTATAATGTTGGCTTTATAGAAACTGTTAGGAAGGATTACTCCAATGTTTTGAAATAGCTTGAGGCATATAAATAGTAAGCCTTTGAAGATTTGATAGAATTCACCAGTGAACCATCCAAATTAGAGCTTTGTTCCTCAGAGTTTTTTAATTACTGAAAATATTAATTTCAATTTACTTGCTTGAAGGTGTTCCTTTCTGAAGCGACCAAGGCTGAATATTCCAACAAAGTTGTTACCATCACAGATACCAGCTATCTGGAAGCCTTTGGGATTACATTTTGAGTAGTGATGGAGTATGTTTGACTGTTCTAAAACTGAACCATAGAATTTTCTGTTTTCCTTTTTGTTTTGTGTTTTTTTTTTCTTTTTTTAGCTTTTTGGGTCACACTGAGCGATTCTAAAGAGTTGTTCCTGGCTCTGCACTCAGGATGTAGTCCTGGCTGTGCTTGAGAGACCATATAGGATGCGGGGGATCGAACCTGGGTGTGCCTCATTTACGGCAAACACCCGCCCCAGTGGGCTATCTTTCCGGGTCCCTGGACTTTTTTCTAATATTGTGTGAAATTCAGTTCTACTAAATAAATCACTGTCACTGTCACTGTCCTCCCTTTGCTCGAGCGGGCCCAGTAACATTGTGAGACTTGTTACTGTGTTTAACATATTGAATGCGAAATGGGTAGCTTGACAGCTTTTGCTGTGAGGGCAAGATACTCTTGGTAACTTGCTGGGCTCTCCGAGAGGGGAGGAGGAATCAAACTCAGGTTGGCCGTGTCTACTGCATGCAAGGCAAAGGCCCTACCTGTTGTGCTATCACTCCAGTCCCACTAAGTAAATATATTTCTTAAATCACAGTTATTTTAAGACCTCTAATCACTTATTGGTTGTCCAGATGCTTTCACTCAATTTCACTCACCGACATTCTCTTTTATAGAAAGTATCACAGTGTGCCAACTTGTACAATGATCTGCAAAGTAACAAAGTCACATCCCTTTAGATTTTTCCATCCACCTTTGTCTCAGATTTCAAACAGGCATTCTTAAAATTCACCTTTAATTTGTTGTCCAGTTTTTTTATGTCAATTAGAAATTTATTTATTTATTTATTTATTTTTAATAGTGAGACATCATGAAGTACAGTTGCAGACTTACACATTTTTGTGCTTGGGTTTCAATTATACAATGATCAAATACCCATCCCTCCACCAGTGCCGATTTCCCACCACCACGGATCCCAGTATCCCTCCCACCCACCCCCCATCCCACCCTGCTCTGTGGCAGGGCATTCCCTTTTGTTCTCTCTCTCTTATTGGGTGTTGTGGTTTGCAAAAGAGGCAATGGGTGGTGTCCAGTTTTTTGTTTTTGGGCCACACTGTCTGTCTCAGGGTTTACTTCTGGCTCTGCATTCAGGAATCACTCCTGGCAGGGCTAGGGGACCATATGGGGTGACAGAGATAGAACCAGGGCCAGCCGTGTGCTCTTCCCAAACTACTACCCCTGTGACCCACTGTATTTGTTGACTTACTATTTTCTACCTCTTAATTAAAAGTCTTCACTAAAGGTAGAAATGAATAAAAGACTAAAATGAAAGGTAAAGATTAGAAATGAACCTATCTGAACCTGGTCTTTTATACAACAAATTATTCTTTTTTTTCATTTTACTTGTCAAAATATAGCACAGCGGGTAGGGCGTTCGCCTTACAAGCGGCCAACATGGCCGACCCGAGTTCGATTCCTCCGCCCCTCTTGGAGAGCCCAGCAAGCTACCGAGAGTATTCGATATGCCAGACACAGTAACAACAAAGTCTCCAATGGAGACGTTACTGGGCCCGCTCGAGCAAATCGACGATCAACGGGAGGGCCTTTACCTTTACCTTTTTACTTGTCAAAATAATTTTCAAACTAAAGTAAAAAGATACTATTTTAAATGGGAGAAAATATTCACGAACAAATCACCAGATAAATAAAAATGTACATATAGACGTTGATAACAATCAAACCTATCACAAAACAGAAAGAAATTGAACAGACATTTCCTTGAAAATTATTAGATGGTCAGTAGGTATATGAATACTATTCACTTTAATGTTTTACAAGGCATGTAAATTGTATTCATTATTATCAGGGAAGGGGCTGGAGCGATAGCACAGCAGTAGGGCTTTTGCCTTACAAATGGCCAACATGGACAATCCAAGTTCGATTCCTCTGCCCCTCTCGGAGAGTCCGGCAAGCTACCGAGAGTATCTCGCCCACATGGCAGAGCCTGGCAAGATACTCGTGACGTATTTGATATGCCAAACACAGTAACAACAAGTCTCATGATGGAGACGTTACTGGGCCCGCTGGAGCAAATCAATGAACAACGGGAGGACCATGACCATGACCATGATTAGGGAAATACAAATCAAATAACCAGATGTCAACTCATACCAGTGAGAGTGTATATATCAAAAACCTATGTGGTGGGATTTTAAAAAAAAAGCTAAGTTGGTGGATATTTTGGTTTGGTTTTATTTATTTATTTATTTTTGTTTTTTGGGTCACACCCAGCGAGGCTTAGGGGTTACTCCTGGCTCTGCACTCAGGAATCACTCCAGCAGTGCTTGAGCAATCATATAGGATGCTGGGGATTGAACCAGGTCTGCAGTGTGCAAGGCAAATGCCCTACGCTGTACTATTGCTCCAGCCCAGTTGGTGGATATTTGATGAAAATTAAATTACTATTGGTGTAAATGTTCTTTGGTTCAGCCTGTATAAATAAAAAGTTAGAAGACTTGACCTTCTACCTGGAGCAGTGACTCCATTTCTAATCAACTTCCCCAAACACAAAACCATAAAAAAAAATCTATGCACTTCTGTGTTCATTGAAGTATCTAATACAAAAGCCAGAATGTAGCAACAACCCAAATATCAAATGGCAGATACGTGGATTTAAAAGATATAGTATAGACAAATAACAGAATACTAAAAAAGAGTGAAATGTTGCAGCAGCACTACAAAAGGGTGAAATATTACAGTTCTCTGCAACATAGACAGAACTAGAGTCTTGAGTGTTTTGTGTTAAGTTAAATAAGTGAGAAGGAGAAGGTTGGATACCAGATACATTTATCTAACTGTGCTATGAACAAAGACAGATCAAGGGAATAAACATTAAATAATGAAGACAAATCCTTGGCCTTGTATTATAAACTCAGATTACAAAAAAATTGAGAGAGATATTGGGAGTATGAAGAGGTAGGATACAGGTGTTACGGAGGCTGAGAATTTTGGATGCTTTGTTGTCAGTTGCAGTAAACTTGGTACAGCATCACCATAAACTTTAACACTATTGTATCCATGTTATCTAGACCTAATAAAAATACAAGAGTGAAAAAGATAAATACACATAAATGTACCCAGTGGGATGCAGCAAAAAGACTGAATGAGAATCTATATCACTATATATACATAAGTGCACAGGTGTCACAACAATTTGAGTGTTATGTAGACTGACCTTCAATTATTTTTGTTCTCTGTGGGTATTTGTGGATTTATTTTGGATCACTGCATAAGCAAATTAAAAATATAATATTGGTTTTCTTTGTTTTTGTTATTGAATTTATTTGCTATTTTTAATAATGAAATAATTGTAAAAATAAGTCCAAAATAGATTACTCTTATTTGATTAATTTTACCATTTAGGAGACCTGATGGGTGCATTGGATACATTTCTTTGTTTTATCTCAAAGATTAGATCCAGTCCATTTGGTGTTATTTCAAGATTTCAGATGGTAAAGTGAGAATCCAAAGGCTACTCAGGCAGGTTTGATAGTTTTTTGTTTCTTTTTACTTTCTCTGAGAGGAGTAATGGTCATTGGCTAGGCATTATTTATCTTGGAAACTATCTCTTTAGCAACCAGCGTCAAGGATTTTATAAGAGGCAATGTAAAGAAAAACATGTTAAAATGAATTCTGTGGTTAGCAATAGACATTGGACAACCAAAGATATGAAATTGAGTAGTTCAACCTTTTCTAATTGCCTGTGAGTTGAAACCCAACACCTACTTTCTGACACCCTTGGGAAAATACTTGAAATTCTAACACTCACAGATCACAGCAATGCTTTTCTAGCAGGAACTTGGAGATGATGGTACATAACTTTGTAGTGAATATAGGTTAAAGGGCTGGAGCGATAGCACAGCAGGTAGGGCGTTCCCCTTACAAGCGGCCAACATGACCGACCCGAGCTCGATTCCTCCGCCACTCTCGGAGAGCCCGGCAAGCTACCGAGAGTATTCGATATGCCAGACACAGTAACAACAAAGTCTCTAATGGAGACGTTACTGGGCCCGCTCGAGCAAATCGACGATCAACGGGAGGGCCTTTACCTTTTTACCTTTATAGGTTAAAGTTAGCTAAAATTTTGCAGAAGGCCCATCATTAAAGAGAGTTTGATAGCATTTGAGTACCACAAGCAATAGCTAAAGAGATTTAAAGCTCAAGATAACTTATCTGGTACTTGTGTACATTATGTAGTACTTGATATTTTTTCTGTAGAAATTTTTTTCTGTAGAAATGAGTGTATATATATACATACATATGTGTATATATTAGTGCTTATGAAGCACATATAATTAATAGAAGCATTCTTATTCAGCTGCTATAATTAGAATCTCAGTCTACAAACCTCTACTTCTATGAGTTAAAATTTCTACAAGAGGAAAAATCAGTGCTAAACTTGAAATCATTTTATTTGAATAAATGTGTTTAATATCATTGAGGTAACATATGAACCCAGTGCTATGATGCTCTGTAAATCTAATCTTTATTGCAGAAACAGTGATCAGGTTTACATACTATCTACCAATACAAAATGATGTAATATGAGGTATAAACAGCTAAGAAAACAAATAAAATATAAAATAGAATGTGGAAAAGCAAAAGTAAAAATATCAGAGAATAGGGAGAAAAATACTCTGGCAAAATATTCTTTTTTCTTTAAACTACAGGCATAGTAGTATAATTAGCAAATATTCAGATACCATGGACTCAAATCCTTCACTAACTCAATGAGTTGGCAAATAAAATATCTCTGTGACTTGCATTTATTTCCCTATTTATTTATATGCAAAGTAAGTGCTACTTTTCTGTAAGTTCACGATCACGATCACGACCACCCTGTTGTTCGTCGATTGCCTCGAGCAGGTGCCAGTAACGTCTTCTTCATCCTAGCCCTGAGATTTTTTTAAAAAGTGCCATATTCAAGGCTTTTTCAGGGTTAGGAGAATGAGACCCATCATTGTTACTGGTATTTGGCATATTGGGTATACCACGGGGAGTTTGCCAGACTCTGCCGTGTGGGCAGGTTACATTTGGTAGTCTGCCAGTTTGACCAAATTAGGAATGAGATGATAAGATGTCGCGCGGCCGCGCTTCCGGGAGCTGAGTGTGATAATCTCTGGATCCTGGCCGTTGTTGGAGTTACACGGCAGTTGGTGGGTGTAACTGTCTAGCTACTGGCAGGTCCAGTCCCAAACCGTGCAGGTTTGGAGATCTCAGCCCCGGGTCCCACACACCTGGGTTCCTCTGCCAGTTCTTTTATGTGTGAGGCTCATCCAAGTGTGTGGAGAGTGGTCCCAGCATGGCTTTGGCTGGGCCCCGGAGGTCTTCAGCTGTTGGGCCCTGGTGGAGACAGTCAGGCATAGGGTAGGAAACTCTGCCTTGTTCTCTCCCAGGAGCTGAGTTATGTAAGTTATGTTATGATTTCTGTAAGTTATGATAAAGAATGAATAAATTATTAAATAATTATTTTACAAGGTTAGCCTAGTGTCTGGCACAGTTACAGCAGCCAAAATTTGATTAGTGCAGGATAGATATATCAGAATATTGAAGTTAGGGGTATGGAGCTGATGTGAACGACACAGGAAGTGCATATGCAAGCTAGAGATAATTGTAGCTGCTATATGCTGGTTTCTCTTCAGATCACATAAATCTTTTGCCTTGGGCTGGAGAGATAGTCCTTATAGAGGGGTGCTTTTGTAGCATGTAGCCAACACTTCAATCTACAGCATCCCATATGGTCCCTGAGTCCTATCAGGAGAGATTCTTGATGGCAGAGTCAGGAGAAAGCCCTGAGCACTGTCAGGAGTTGACAAAAAAATAAAGATAATTATAATTGCCACGGGCTGGAGCAATAACACAGCGGTAGAGCGTTTGCCTTGCACGCAGCCAACATGGCCGACCCGAGTTCGATTCCTCTGCCCCTCTCGGAGAGCCCGGCAAGCTACCGAGAGTATCTCACCTGCATGGCAGAGCCTGGCAAGCTCCCCATGACGTATTAGATATGCCAGACACAGTAACAACAAAGTCTCCAATGGAGACGTTACTGGGCCCGCTCAAGCAAATCGATGATCAACGGGAGGGCCTTTACATAATTGCCACATAAGAAATATGAGAAAATAAGGAACAAAATCATGGGTAAAAAAACATAACAAGACATCATCTTCTCAGTGCCTCCCACCAACAAGTCTATATGAAAGTCTATATTTTCCATATAACAAAAATGATTCACATCTAAATATCAGACAAATTTTAGTTTAGTTTTGTTAGTTTTGGAGTCACAGTCATGGTGCTCAGGACTTACTCCTAGCTCTGTACTCAGGGATCATTCCTGGTGGGCGACAGGAACCATAGGGGTTGCTGAGGATTAAACCCCAGTTGGGAAAGTGCCCACTGGACTGTCTCTCTCGACCCTTAGATACATTTTTAGATTGATAACAGTTGGGTTATTTTTGGTAGGCTTGCTCTGAAAAAGAGCAACATACTTATTTAATATTTTACAACTTTATTTTATTTTAGGTACCTTAGTTTTCAGTAATGTGGATGATTGGGTGTTGTGTGAATATTTGTTCAGTCGGAGGCACTGTGACAAGTAGCGTGAGAGAAATTATTTTTCATGGAGGATCACGGGTTCGCTCAGACCTGTGAGAAAAGGTAGAGCGTCCTGAGATCTCCTTTTATTGCCATCCTACCGTACACATTTCTAAAAGGCTCAGTACAGTAACATCATCAATAAAGAAGTTACAGGAAGAACATTGAGGCGCCAAGGCATACATTGTTGCCTTGTGACTGCAAGTCAGTGAGTTTCGGCCTCTGGAAAAGAAATAAAAAGCCGAAAGTTTTCCTGGACTACCAGCACCTGGAGTTTCCACTCCAAAGACAGGCTGGGCAAGCACCTGGAATCTAAATGTCAAAGACTAGGCTGGGCAAGCAACATGGCATCTGCATGTCAAAGACAGACTGTGTCCAGGCTTCTGTGAGAAGAGGAAGACTGACTCTTTCGGTATTCTGAAATTTATGTCATTTACTGAAGGCAGCTTAAAGAAAGATGTTCAGCTTCATCCAAACCATGAGTAATCTCACTTATTTTCATGGGTCCCGTGTTTCTGCCCATGTGCGGGACAGTCTACCCGGGCTAATCCTGATGGTCTAGTCCAGCCCCAATAAGTTGAGTTTTCTGCATAAATCATCCAGCACCACAGCCTCCAGCTGTGTCCATCTCTCCCCACCATGTCTGGATGTTCTTCCCAGTAATCTCCACATTCTACCTTCTCACCACCCACCCTCCAGAAAGTTTGGCTCTGAAGACCATTTTTCAGTTTCTATTGCCTTTGGGCATTTATTATTTTCCCTATTATATTCAATCTCTCTCATATGTAGGAATAAAGAAATATAAAGAGAGTTACTAATCATTGAATTAACTACTGTGCTTCACAAGCAACAAGGTATTTGAATGGGAAATTACAAATTGCAAAATGTCTGGGTTTTGGACATAATTTAAATGTAACGTTACTACCTTCAGGTGGAATTTCAGTATATTTTATAAGAGATTTAAAACCATATTCTCTTATAAATTTTCTAGTATGAAATAGAATATTTTAAATTATGGTACAAAAAAGTTCTTTACAATATATTAACAGGATTTATTTTATACCTGAAATTTTATAGATTTTGACCAATTCCTATAACCAGCAATCTGTTCTTTGATTTTGTATAATTACTTGCTCATTTTTTTATTGAACAACTGTGAGCTACAGTTACAAAGCTTTTGTATTTGAGATTCAGCCATACAATGATCGAACACCCATCCCTCCACCAGTGCAAACTTTCCATCATCAATGTCCCCATTATCCGCCTCATCCGATCCGAGTCCTTATCCTGTCTCTATGACAGACAATTTCTCAGATACTCTCTCTACTTTTGGGCATTATATTTTGCTCAAATTCTCCCAGAACCATTCAAGTCTGCCTTCCAGGGGCAAACGCTAGATTATTTATCTTCCATTGCTCATTTAGCATATCATGAGAGGTTGCTTTTGCAGCCGTGCACTTCTGAAATTCTAAGATTCTAAATGGTTGAGTTCCAGAGACATCTCTGTAGGGAACTAATTCTTTTTGGGATTCAATTGGGAGTTTCTGGGCCCTGGCTGTTGGTGCACCAAGATGGTGCCTGGAGGCGGGTTGTGGCAGGACATCTGGCATCAGGAGTGGACTAGGAGCTGGGGAGAGACAGCCCGGCCCCACTGCCTCCATGCGGCTTGGAGATTTAGTCCTGAAACCCATATACCTGGGCCTTGTTTTTTGAAGCTCATGGTCGCTGGGATTCCATCTGGTGTAGGAGGGGAGACTGCACCTGCTCCATCTGGGGTGCCCAATGAAATTGGCTTGGTATGGTGCCTGGGGAAATTTCTGGACCTGTGGTATCTACCAGCATTGACTGCTGCTGTGTCTCTGTTGCTCATTGTTTTTAAAGTTCCATATGTAAGGAAAATGATGTACTCTTTGCTTTTCTAGTGTAACTTTAGTTTTCTGTTTTTACTTAGCATAATGCCCTTAATTTACATTTATGTATTTAAAATAGCAATATGTACTTACTATTGGGGTGGAAGAAGCTGTTTGAACTACGTCCAGTGGTGTTCAGGGCTTGCTCCTGGCTCCGTATTCAGGGTTCACTTCTATCTATGATTTGAAGAATTTATGCAGTGCCAGAATGAAACCGGGTTGGCCAGCATGCAAGACAAGTGCTTTATCCCCTATACTATCATTCCAGGCCTAAATACATTATTGGGGGGGGAGGGGTGAAGAGAGGCTACGCCAGGAGGTTCTCAGAGCTTACTCCTAGATTTGTGCTCAGAGACTACTCCCGGTGATGCTCAAGGGACTCTAGCTGGTGATAGCGATCAAACCAGGTCAGGAATGTGCAAAGCAAATGTCTTCCCACTATAGAGAGCATATTTGGTGCCATAAATAAGGCACATGCTTTAAACTCTGTGCTGTCTCTCTGGCACACAGATAATCAAATTAGTGAGGAATGCAAAAGACTTATACAGGAAAAAGTTCATATTAAAACAAATAGAAGAGTAAAATGCGAAGTGAAGAAATATTCCGTGTTTTTGTAATAACTAACATTGTCATAGTGACCATTCCACCTAAAGCATTTTATAGATTCAATGCAAATTTCTTCAAAATTCTGATGACACTTTTCAAGAAATTTGAACAAACTCTACACTGAATAGCCAAAACTATGACGAAATAAAAAATATAGTATGTTTCCTGGCTTTAAAATATACTGTTAAGCTATGGTAAATAAAGTTGTGAGATACTGGATTAGAGAGACTTCAAGCAATGTGATGAAGATGAGATCCAAGAGCCAAAGTCGGTGCATGAATTGGAACAAGGAATGCTTCTTCAACAAAAGGACCTGAGAATAATAAGTCACAAGCAAAAGAGTGTAAAACTGTATATCACCATCATACACTGAAGAGTTTATTTCAAAGTACATTAAATAGCTCAAGATTATACTGAAATCCATAAAATACATTGAGGAAAATAGAGGTAGAAAACATACTCTACAAGGTAATGATTTCAGAGTTGATTTCAAATGATGTTTATTTGACAAAGATAATGGAAAAATTATACATTTCTGACCATTTATATTAGACTAAAATTTTTTTTTGCGTGACAAAACAAAATTAAGCTAAAATAAAAAGACTTCATTGGGAAGGAGATATTTGTACATTACATTATATAAAGGGCTATATCCAATACATGTAAAGCACTCACATATGTCAACAATGCTGAGACCACTCTCCGCACACATGAAGGTACTGGCAGAGGAACAAAGGCATGCGGTCCCGGGGCTGAGATCTTCAAGCCTACTCGGATCGGGGCTGAGCATCCTCCACCCAGATCCTCCATATTCCAGTAGGCGGGGGTCACACCCACCAACTGGCCCCCTGGCGCCGTGTAATCCCATCAACGGCCAAGACTCAGAGACTATAAAACCCAGCTCCCAGAAGCGCGTGGCCGCGCGACATTTTATTAACTCATTCCTACTTTTGAACAAACTGGCAGGCTACCGAATGTAACCTGCCCACATGGCAGAGTCTGGCAAACTCCCCTTGGCGTACCCAGTATGCCAAATACCAGTAACAATGATGGGTCTCATTCTCCTAAAGATCCTTGAATATGGCACTTTCTTAAAAATCTTAGGGCTAGGACGAAGGAGACGTTACTGGGGCCTGATCAAAGCAATTGACTAATAACAAGATGGTCGTGATCGTGATCGTGATTTGTCAACAACAGAAATACTAATAATCCTGTAAAAAATTGGGGAGAATAGCACTTCCCTGAAAAGGACATGAACAGCTAGAAGTCATGTGAAAATGTTCATAATCACTTACTATTGGGGAAATCCAATTTACTTCAATGAAAATGCACACATCAAAATACTGGAAAAGTCCTGTGTTAAAGGGGCTGTGGTAAAAAAGGAATATTGTCTGGTTCACCATCTGAAGAAAATAGTTTGAAGCACTGTAGCACTGCACTGTCCTTCCGTTCATAGATTTGCTCGAGCGGGCCCAGTAACGTCTCTATTGTGAGACTTATTATTACTCTTTTGGGCATATTGGATATGTCACAGGTAGCTTGCCAGGCTTTCCAGCGTGGGCAAGATACTCTTGGTAGCTTTCTGGGTTCTCCGAGAGGGGCGGAGGAATTGAACCCAGATCAGCTGTGTGCAAGGCAAGTGTGCTATCACTCCAGCCCATAGTTTGAAGATTTATCAAAAATCATAAAGTAGAGCTTCCAGACAACAAAATGACTCCATTTCTTGGCATCTACCTTGAAAAACCAAAAAATATTAATTTGAAAATATATATGTATATTTTATATATATGTACAATAGCCATAATATGGAAACTCAAGTGTCCAGAGACAGAGAAATGGATAAAGAAGACGAAGTTTATATACATAATGGGATGAGACACTATACAAGAAAAGATTCAACACAGTTCGCTACAACTTGATTGGAGCTGATGGGTCTCCAGTTAAATGAAACGAGACAGAGGGAGAAAGAAACACCAGACTAACTCACTCAACTGTGGTATACAAACCAAGTACATTATTGAATGACAGTAATTGGATTACAAAACTCAGATGACCAGAAGAGGGGGAAGTGTGGAAGGAACAAAGAGGTGGGCTGCAGTGGCATGGGGACTAAAGATCTTTGCACATCTGGGTGGTAAGGTCAGGACCTCACCAAAAAGCAGAATTGAATTAAAATAATCTTTCTCCCCAGAGTTCTCCTCAGACTCTTGTGTTTAAAAAAATCTAGAACAGGGGCTGAAAATATAGTACAATTCATAGGGTGCTCTCGTTGCATGCAGCCCAAGCAGGCTGTATCCCCAGTAGCAGTTATGGTTCCTTAAGCACTGCCAGGAAGCATGATCCCAAAGTTCAGAGTCACGAATAAGGTTGAGAAGCAGTGGCTGGAGTTTAACCCCATCCCCCCAAATAGGTCAGAGGGACAAGTCACATAAAAGATGATCTCACTCAAATGTTACACATAGAGGGAAAAAATATGGAAAATATTAAGCAATGAGAAACCATTAGCTTTTGATTATATAATTGAGTTTCTCAAACCTGGGCAGAGTAAGAAGGAAATGATATGGAATAACAGAAATAATATTAGGTAATATGAAAGTCTTGGGAAACTTTTTAGTATCATAAATATTAATGCAATTGTTGACATGCTTTCTAAAATAAAATAATAACAATATAAAAAGAAAAATTCATAAATAGATTCTAATATATGCCGGTCTTATTTCCTACCTTTGTCTGTTTTTATCAATCATTTTTTATGACTGGCTAATTGTTGCCCACATTAATTTTTAAACAATTTGTCAAATAACTTAATGGAATTGAAATCTAAAATTTCAAGAAACTTATCAATAAATTTTTGAGAAAATGACACCCTTACATAGTATAAAATTTTAAAACTAAATAATTCTATACATAGAACCTCATTTGATAACTTGACTTTTCTAAATAATTATAACGTATGTTAGATTATTGTGTATCCATTGAAATACTTCCTTAGGTACATATATATTTATTTTTAAATAAATGACACTAATACTTTATAAAATATTTCTAATATTGTGCTATAAATCTATTTTTATATTTTATAATAAAACAAAAGCATTTCCTCCAATAAAACTTTTATAAAACATTTTGTGTATTAAATATTTAAATGGACTTTCCTTGAGTCTGCACTATAGTAGGCATAATTAGACACTCTATCATATTCACTGCTGTATCATTGAAATATTTAGTGAAATGATTTGACTCAATGAATACTTCATTAGTAATGCTGCATCAAGAAGAGACTAATGGAAAAATCTGCTTCCTGTTAGAGTGGAGGACTCATACTCATAAAAAATATATGACAGAAGAAATAATTTGCTCATGTGTTGATAATCATATACCCCAAACATATGGTACATATTAATCATATTTTATACCATGGGAAAGAGGAAAGTTCATAAAGCATGCATTAACTAGTACCAGATATAGTGCCAGAAATAAATGAAGCATGATTCCTGTCTCCTTGAATACAACAGGATGCTCATTGAAACCCAGGTAGTAAGGACATTGCATAATTTGCATCTCATGAAAACCGTATTTCTGTTCTTTCAATCATCATTACTGGCAAGTGCTTCATACTTGGGGTTAGATTTACAGTGATCTGAATATTTTAAATTCTTGAAAAGGAAAGCGTTTTCATTATTAATAAGATGTCTAACAAATGAAGACAGGGCTTCATAAGGTAGTTGAGACCATGAGGAATTACTTCCAGGGGCTGTAAATAGGAAAAAGTGGGTCAACACTTGCAAGTGTCACAAGAAAGGATAAAAAAATGTGTATGGTGCAGGGGTAAGTGAAACAAAAGAAAAGAACTACTGTAAATTTAGGGATTTTTGTTTGTTTGTTCTTGGCCACAGCCAGTGTTGCTCAAGGTTTATTCCTGGCTCTGCACTCAGGAACCACTACTGGCTGGGGTTGTAGGGGCCGTTGGTTTCGATGTTTAAATGAGGTAATTTCAGGACTTCAATATTGTTCTATGTCAAGGACTTCACCTGCGAAACCTATTTCACATGAATTTGTGACATTATGAATCATTAGAGTTTGTATCTCTCTCTCTCTCTCTCTCACTCTCTCTCTCTCCATCACACACACACACACACACACACACACACACACACACACACAAAGATCCCTTGAAATACAGTCTTGGTCAGTTGCAAGTTATGGTCATAAAATCTGAGTGAAATAACTTACGCAGATGATAGGGTCTTTGAATGAACACCTTGGTGGGTAACCAGGTTATCCAAATTTGCCTTAAAGTTATAGCTCTTTCAACATGTCAGATAAAGTTCCTGCAGCTGTAACTCTGTCTTTCATCTCTCAAAAGCTTCTGAGACCATTTTTATATGTTGTCCATATCCAGTTATTTCAGTTCCTCAAGGTAACTATGCTATTTTAATCCTGTAAACTATAGCTAAAGCTCCCCTAAAATCATGCCTTAGATCCATAATTGAAACTCATACTGAACATAAAAATTAATTTTTGGGTAATACTTAATCAGTCTCAAGTTATATCCATCAATTCTGAGACAAACTCTTACAACTATTTTCTTGTATGTGTTCTAAGCTTTGTGATCCTAAAATTGATAAAATTGATAAAAATGAATATATAGCATATGTAACTATATGCACTGCATAATAATTTGTATAATAGGAAGAAAGTAAATGAGTCAAATCTTACATGATCAATATCATTTTTTGGAGGGCTGTACACCAAATTTCTAGATGAATTTGTTTATAGAATCCAGTATTCAGTTGAGTTTTATTTATTTAAGGAAATGTATTAATGGGTTATAAAATAATACTGGATATTGATAAAGTTATCATGCCTCAACATAGAATTACTTCATTTTAGGTGGACAAATATCATTACAAAATTATATTACCTTAATCACTTAACTTCCCGTTAGTCGTCGATTTGCTCGAGCGGGCGCCAGTAACGTCTCCATTTGTCCCTGCCGCTTGCTAGTGTAGCCCAATGGCATCTGTTCGCTCTGGGAACATGAAGGGCCTCAAAACAATCGTTCATGATCTTCACGAAGAAGTCTGACCATCTGGTAGGTGGGCGGCCATGCGGTCTTTTGACATCCCGTGGAATCCAGTCCGTAACAGCTCTAGTCCAGCGGTCGTCTTTAAATCTCATTACGTGACCAGCCCATCTGATTTTCAACACCTTGGCAAATGAGACAGCGTCCCTGATTCTTGACCATCGACGGATGTCAGAACTCCGGATTCTTTCTCTCATTTGAGTGAAACGTGATATTCCAAGCATAGCTCTTTCTATACTTCTTTGGGGGACCTGAATAGCGTTCTCATCTTGTTTGCGTAGGGCCTAGGTCTCTGAGGCATATGTTAATGCAGGAAGAACAGTGGAATCAAAGAGATGTGTCCGGAGCCGGAGGTTCTTCGTCCTCTTAGCTATTTCTTCGACGTTCTTGAAGGCGTTCCAAGCCGCTCTCTTCCTCCTGCGCAGCTCGGGTGCCAGGTCATTTGTCATGTTGACCTCTCGACCTAGGGACACATAGCTGTTGCATTCAGAGATGGTCATTCCATTGAGAGTGAATGGGGCGTCAGGAATGAGGCTGTTTCTCATAAACATTGTCTTCATAAGATTCAGCTGTAGTCCTACCTTTCCACACTCACGGTCAAAGTCAGCCAGCATTTGTGCCGCTTGGCTGATGTTTGGTGTTATTAAAACAATGTCATCAGCAAAGCGGAGGTGGTGTAGTTGCCGACCATCTATCTTCACTCCCATTCCTTCCCCTTCCAGTTGACGCATGATGTTCTTGTGGGTGGCACTGAAGAGTTTCGGTGAAATCGTATCACCCTGCCGCACCCCTCTCTTGACATCAATGATCACTTCTTTGTAGAATGGTGAGATCCTGGTAGTGAATCCGCAATACAGCTCACGGAGGATCCTGATGTATTGGGCTTGAATGCCCTGATTGGCTAGGGCTTCAATGACCGCTTCCGTCTCAACAGAATCAAAGGCCTTCTTTAAATCAATGAACGTTAAACAGAGCGGCATCTTGAACTCCCGAGAAACCTCAATAAGCTTGGTTATCGTGTGGATATGGTCGATGGTGCTGAATCCTTTGCAGAACCCGGCTTGCTCGCATGGTTGTCCTTCATCTAGTGTTCTGCCAATCCTATTTAGGATGACTCGAGTGAACAACTTGTAGATGACAGACAATAGGCAGATCGGGCGATAGTTGCCAATGTCATGGATGTCTCCGTTCTTGAACAGTAGTACGGTCCTGCTGGTTTTCCATTGGGACGAAACCTTGCATTCAGACAGGTAGCGAGTGAAGAGCCGAGCCAGTATATTGATGAGTACTGACGGCAAGTTCTTCGGGTGTTCAGTTCTGACCTTGTCTGGGCCTAAATAGTATTATTCATTAAATAATAATATTTATTAATATTAAATAATACCTAAATAGTATTATTTCTGGAGTCACCCTTGAATCAACACACTAAAAACTACAATCTCTAAAAAAAACTACAGGAGTGAATAATGTTAGGCCAAAGTATAATATACCATTCATAAATGACCTGTCAATTATTTAAAAAATAAATGGTAGTATCCAAGTTTTAGTGCCTCGTTTCTTTTCTTGCAGAAAATACAGGGTGTTCCATGCATAACTAAATGGTATCACAGTCAAATAATGAGTACCTTAAGGGAACATCTTATTCTATTCACTCCAAGAACTTCTCTTAATTCAGTGAATAATGCAAAAAATCAAATTAGAATAAAATGAAGAGAGACAATCAGATTGGCACCTTAGAGGGGCACAAAAATTTATCTGCAGAAAAGTAACAATGAAAATTAAGGTGTATTCACTAAATAGTATCTGTGTGTGTCATTCAGAGATCTAGAATATTGGGTGGTATTACAAAAAAAATAGCCATAGCCAGTGTCACAGGTAAATCTATTAAAAGAATTGTGTTTACTAGATCTGAGGGTTAAAAGTATGTAAGGGATATTCTTGATAACCTTTCAGTATCTGTATTGCAAACCATAGAACCAAAAGTAAAGAGAGAGGGGGGTTTGGGGAGGTAAGGAGGGAGAGAGGGAGGGAGGGAGGGAAGAAAAGCACCTGCCATAGAAACAGGCAGGGGGTGGGCTGTGGGGTGTGATGGGAGGGAACCTGGGACATTGGTGCTGACAAATGTACACTGGTGGAGGGGTGGGTGTTGGAATACTGTATGACTGAATTCTAATAATCAACAGTTTTGTAATGGTGTATCTCACAGTGATTCAATAAGAAAAGTTTTTAAAAACTGTGTCTATTGACTAGAGAGATAACTGGAAGGGCTAGAGCTCATGGTTTGCAAGCAAGAGACTAATTTAGATTTAAAGCATAACAATAAGATGAGTAACAGTAGTAACAATCTCCATCATTTGAAAAGGGTAGCCCTTGAGCACCACTGCATATGGCCCCAAAACACAATACAAAACAAACAATATGAAAACAAATGAGCTTCTTGAAGAAAGGGTGGAGAGGAAGAGTAATTAAAAGGTGACTTTCATAACCCCTCTAAGCTGATTTGGTTTCAGACCAACCCTTGGAGACCCTGAACAGACTGGATGCTCCATATTCCGTGTTCCAGGGCTTCCATCCCTGGGTCTCTGACTGGGCAGAACCTCCCATCCTCTTCTCCTCTCTGCAGTCATACACAGCAGACTGGAGGATTGGCAATAGGGTATGGAGCCTGAGGAGAGGCTAGTGAGGGTATGGTCTGCATTCTGTTTAGAACTCGAAGTTTTATATCTATTATCTATTTATTATTTGTTAACTATTTATGTACTATTGGTAAAATTAAAATGTCTCTGTTACAGAAATGGCTGTAAGTAGAGTCTGTATTCTTCTAGGGATCCCCTAAAAGTCAAATTCTACATTCTTCCCACAGCCTTCTGCAAACTGCATCCATGATTTTGGACTTGTCAGTGTTTACCATCTGTGATAGTATCTGGGCCCTTTAGGCCATTATATTGTGACTTCTCGCACAGAGACTATGTGAAGTGAAATGGCAGCCTTACTATTTCTGCAGAACCTCTAGTCGAATATTCTGTAAACCAACCCCAAAGGAAAGTTTGCAAAACTTTCCACCAAATTTTTCATGACTATTACAAATTATTTCAGGAAAAAGTCAGGATAGAGATAATAAGAGAATGGCACAGAATTTTCTTCACTATTCATATTTTAACATGAGTAATGTCTTCCAAACTTATAGGTAAAATATAAATTAAATTTTATCAGTTCGTGTTTTAGGCAACATATATGTACATTTATCTTATATTCATGTTGATATCTGGTTTTCTTAAAATAGTCTATAAAGCTTTTGTTTATTGTGAAGTGAAATAATACACAAAAAACGATATCTTTTTAAAAATAACCTGCCATTTTCCCATCAGACTGACCACCACATCTCCCAAGCAGAAAATATGAGTAAATACTTGCCTCACACAACTCACCTTTATACTTCCTGTCACTGGGAACAGACAGGGAGTGAAAGAGAAGAGCAGCAACCACCCAGACTAATACAGAGACTCCTAGGACCTAAGCACAGATACCCCCAGCACAGGAGGCGCAGCAAACACGGTGGAGGTGTTTAGAACCTGCCATTCTCAATAAATGAAAATAAAATAAAAACTCGGAAGGTTCTACTAGTATCAATCAGTTCTGTAAAGTACCAGTGAATAGTTTAGTGACACTAAGTTGAGGATTTTCAAGGGTCTCAAAGAAACAATGGCATCGATTGTCAACAATAGTAAGAATGTATGGAAGTGGAAATGAGGAAAATACACTCAGAAGTAGCATAAATGAAGAGACTGGTAAGTAAAAAAATAAGGTGAAAGAGAGTCTGAGCAGCAGACTAAACAGAGGTGAGAAGAAGATCAAGGAACTCCAACATTATATAGGAAACCTTCACAAGACAATCACTGTCACTGTCACTGTCCTCCCTTTGTTCAACGATTTGCTCGAGTGGGTCCAGTGACATTGTGAGACTTGTTGGTACTGTGTTTGGCATGTCGAATATGCCACAGGTAGTTTGCTAAGCTTTGTCATGCGGGTGAGATACTCTCAGTAGCTTGCCGGATCTCCAAGAGGGGCGAACTTTGGTTGACCAGGTCGGCCACGTTCAAGGCAAACACCCTACCCGCTCTGCTATTGCTCCAGCCCAGATGGAAAATATTTTGTTTTGGGGGGAGCTTGAACTGCACTCAGCAATGCTCAGGTGTTGCTCTGTACTCAGAAATTTCTCCTGGCACCGCTCATGGGACCATACGAATTTCCAGGGATTAAATGCATGCAAGGTAAATACCGTATCTGCCATATTATTTATTGATCCAGCACCAGAAAAAAAGTTTGTAAGGAAATGAACCACCTGTAAACTATGGTTTGAAGTCAAAAGAATCATTGAAGTCCCTGAAGAACAGCAAGGCAAATTCAATAAAGAATCACGAATTAAAGATATAGATAAGAATTTCCCAGAGTGGCAGAGTGCAGGCAGAGACTCAAGAGCCAGGTGGCCAATAAAAATAGACTCAAACAGAAAAATTGCAAGACACATTATCAAATGACAAAAGCCAAACTTAGAGACAGATTATCGGAAGCAGCAAGATCAAAAAACAAATTTATATACAAATTAACTACCATAAGATTCATGGCAAATCTACTAAATGGTATTTTTATGAGACAATAGTGAAATATAGTTAAAAAAACTTTTAATGAAATATCACTTCCTCAGTAATATTCTATCCAGTTATATTATCGTTCAGATTTGATTGAACAATATATAATTTCATGTTCAGAAAACAGCTTAGGAAATTTATACCTAAAGCTTAATGTAGCACTGTAGCACTGTCCTCCCATTGTTTATCGGTTTGCTTGGGCGGGCACCAGCAATGTCTCAAAACAAATTCTGAGAATTGTTGTTACTGCTTTTTTCTTTCCACATAGAATTTGTCACAGGTACCTTGCCAGGCTTGCTGGGCTCTCCGAGAGAGGCGGAGGAATCAAACTTGGGATGGCCATGTTGGCTGAGTGCAAGGCAAACACCCTACTTACTGTTCTATCGCTCTAGCCCAAGCAATAGCACAGCAGGAAGTGTATTTGCCTTGCATGCAGCTGGGTCAGATGACCCGAGTTCAATTACTCTGGCCCTCTCAGAGAGCGCGGCAAGCTACCAAGAGTATCTCACCTGCACGGCAAAGCCTGGCAAGCTACGTGTGACCTATTTGATATGCCAAATACAGTAACAAGATTCACAATGTTACTGGGTCTGCTCGAGCAAACTGATGAACAACAGGAGGACAGTGACAGTGAGAACTTTATAACTTTGTTAAAAATAACCAATTTATTAAAAGCAGTAATCAGTGATGCAATCTTCAGTGTCACTGTCCTCCCATTGTTCATCGATTTGCTCGAGCGAGCCCAGTAACGTCTCCATTAGAGACTTTTGGCATATTGAATACGTCACAGGGAGCTTTCCAGGCTCTGCCGTGCGGGCGAGATACTCTCAGTAGCTTGCCGGGCTCTCCGAGAGGGGCGGAGGAATCGAACTCAGGTCGGCCATGTTGGCTGCGTGCAAGGCAAACGCCCTACTGCTGTGCTATCACTCCAGTTCGATGCAATCTTAATAAAATTTTATCAAGAATCACTTAATCACTTGACATCCTGTTACTCATCGATTTGCTTGAATGGGCACCAGTAATGTCTCCATTTGTCCCTGTCATGTGATCGTGTAGCCCAATGGCATCTGCTTGTTCTAGGAACACGAAGAGCCTCAAACCAATCGTTCAGGTTCTTGACAAAGAAGTCAGACCATCTCGTAGGTGGGCAGTCATGCGATCTTTTGACATCCCATGGAATCCAGTCAGTACTGGCTCTAGACCAGCGATATTCTCCAAATCTTATTATGCGTCCAGCCCATCTGATTTTCAACTCCTTGGCAAACAAGACAGCATCCCTGATTTTTGACCATCAATGGAGGTCAGAACTCCAGATTCTTTCTCTCATTTGAGTGAAGCGGGTTACTCCAAGCATAGCTCTTTCTATTTCTCTTTAGGAGATCCAAATAGCTTTCTCATCCTGTTTTCGTAGGGCCCAGGTCTCCAAGGTATATGCTAATGCAGGAAGAACAACAGTGGAGTCAAAGAGCTGTGCCCAGAGCCAGAGGTTCTTCGTCCTCTTAGCTATTTCTTCGATGCTCTTGAAGGCCTTCCAAGCCACTCTCTTCCCCTGCACAACTCAGGTGCCAGGTCATTCGTCATGTTGACTTCTCGACCTACGTACACATAAGTTGCATTGGAGATGTTTGTTCCGTTGAGAGTAAATGGAATGTCAGGAACAAAACTGTTTCTCATAAACATTGTCTTTGTGAGATTCAGCTATAATCCAACCTTTCTGCACTCACAGTCTAAGTCAGCCAGCATTTATGCTGCTTGGCTAATGTTTTGTGTTATTAGAACAATGTCATCAGCAAAGCGGAGGTGGTGTGGTTGCCGACGGTCTAGCATCACTTCCATTCCTTCCCATTCTAGTTGTCACATGACGTTCACAAGGGTGGCACTCAAGAGTTTCGGTGAAATGGTATCGCCCTGCCAAACCCCTCTCTTGACATCAATGATCACTTCCCTGTAGAATGGTGAGATACTGGTAGTGAATCCGTAATACAGCTCACAGAGGATCCTGATGTATTGAGTTTGAATGACCTCTTTGGCTAGGGCTTCAATGACTGCTTCCATCTCAACAGAATCAAGAATGGTATTTTAAAAAATCATTTGATAAAGTAGCACTCATTCATGATATTTAAAAGGAGTTCTCAGAGACGTAGAAGTAAGATGTTCTCTCAATTTTTAAAGTGTATCTACAAATTCCGATAGCTAGTATACTTTTTTGTGAGAAACTGGATGTGTGTTCCCTGTGATGGAGGTGAGGACACCCTGTACTTGCATTTACATTCAGTAGTTTTCTAGTACTAGATAGTAACATCAGATAAGAAAAGAAATATTAGAGAAGTGACCATTATGACAAAGATAGTTGGAAATGATTGCTCTGGATAGGAGCTGCATGCTGAAAGGAGATAAAGGAACAAACACCTCTCAGTATCTGTGTTGCAGACCATAGTGCCCATAAAGGCAGAACGGAGCGGGTGGAGAGAGAGAGGAAGAATGAAGGTGGGGGAGGCAGAGAGACTGAGAGATTGAGAGAGACAGAGAGACAGGGAGAGACAGAGACAGCCATAGAGACAGAGACAGAGAAGAAAAGTGCCTGCCATAGAGTCATAGAGGCAGGTGGTGGGGGGAGGTGGTTGGAGGGAAACTGGGGACATTAGTGGTGGGAAATGGACACTGGTGGAGAAATGCGTGTTGGGTCATTGTATGAATGAAACCTGATCATGAGTAGCTTTGTAACTATGCATCTCATGATGATGATGACTCACTTAAAAGAACAAAAAATTTTTAAAAAATACAGAAAAGAAATAGTACCATCAGAAAATAAATGAAAATTTTTGTAGATTGAAAGTAAATGAACATCCTTCATTCTATATCTCAGATGACATAATCATTTATGTAGAAAATCAAACTACAAAAGAGTTGAGGATCTAGTGCAAAAGGGCTTAAGTAAGGCTTTGCAATACTTTGGCCCCAGGTTTTGTTCCTAGCATCTTTTTAAGCCCCTAGGTCATACACAGGGAGTAACACAGCACCTCAATGAGGATCCCCAAAGCAAACATAATACATAATAAATGACAACAGTATTCTGGAGTTAATAAGCTGTGATAGTGACTACACAGCAAACTGTGTTTACATGTCAAAGGAAAAGGAGATTTTCTTCTTCATCAGAATTTAGATTTGAAATGAAAAAAAATTTTACTCTTATCAAGCAATGAAACACTTAAGTTTAAATCTAACAAAATATATATAGGTATATATACATTTAGTTGAAAACTAATTAGTGACCTGAGAATAAACCAAATATTGGGGGTATGGTGCCACCAGCAGGTCAATCTGTACTTGTGAGGTGAGTGCATCAGCAGCCTGATGGCGCCTTCAGACTTCCAGATACCCCAAAAATTGCTGCTGTGCCTCTGGCCAGACCCCCAAAAACTTGGGGCAAAGTTTACCAAGAAAGTAAACGGCCAAAAATTAGGTATGTGGTAAACACACCCACAAACCACCTCCGGCTCAGCTATATAATTGTAGGCATGGCCTCTCTGGTTCCTGATTGAACTGCTTAATGGCCATGATCCCAGAGACTCAGTAATAAATCTCGAAACCCAGCGGCTTTTGGCAGAAATGCATCCGGTCCCTGCAATAGGTTACCAGTGCTGGGCCAACCCAGGTGGGAATAGGTTTCATGCCGTGGCCTGTTCCCCACGGTGGCCCAGTGGCTGCCATCCTCCAGAGGCCATTAGACAGTCAGGCTTGGGCCCGCAGTGACGAGACGTGTTGGGCCTCACGGGATGGGGGTGGAGCCGGGCCTGTCCTTCCCACCCCAACGAGATCCCAACTCATCGCCCACAAACGGCCTCTCTGGCTTCTGATCAAGCTGCTTAATGGCCATGATCCCAGAGACTCAGAAACAAATCTTGAAACCCAGAGGCTTTTGGCAGAAATGCATCCGGACCCCACAGTAGGTTACTGTCACTGAGCCACCCCTGGGTTGAGAGGGTGTTGTCCCTCCGCCTGCTACCCCTTAGCGACTCAGTAGCCATCATCCTTCAGAGGCCAGTGACAAAACTTGTTGGGCCTCACAGGACGGAGGTGGAGCCGGGCCTGGTCTCCCTGACCCAACGAGACCCCAAATTATCACCCATGAACAGCCTCTCTGGGTTCTGATCAAGCTGCTCAATGGCCATGATCCCAGAGATTCAAGAGCAAATCGTGAAACCCAGTGGCTTTTGGCAGAAATCCCTCCAGATTTAAGTGTTAAAATTTCAGAATTTCAAAATCACATGGCCCTACTGCAGCCACGCGACATCATATGTTATTCATAACCAGCAATAGAACACAAATTGTCTACTGTTGCCTTTTCAGCAGATCTGAGTGCTGGGGTAAGATCTCAAATAATAATGGTGGGTCTGGTGTTGAAATATTGAATGGGATCAAAGTAGAGAGAGAGTAATGTGGAAATCATCTGCCCCACAGGTAGAGGGAAAGTGTGGAATGGGGGTATACTGGGGTTTTTGGTGGTGGAGAATGGGCACTGGTGAAGGTACGGGTGTTTCATTGTATGATCGAGACTTATACCCGAAAGCTTTATAACTGCTCTCATGGTAATTCAATAAATAAAATTATAAAAAATGAAAAAAAAAAGTAAGGTGTAGTTCATGCACAATTCAATCATCTAATCAGTGGCTGAATAAATAGCAGCACTCCTACATAAAAAAAAGAATAAACCAAATAAATGGAGGTGCATCGTGTATTAATAGTTGAAAGTATCAATATTTGTAATCAATTGTTCTTGGTTGATCTATAACTAATGTAATGCCAGTTTAATTTCATAAAGCTATTTTAATACTGAACAACTTGTAGACAACAGACAACAGGCAGATCGGGCTATAGTTGCCAGTGTTGTGGATGTCTCCCTTCTTGTACAATAGAACAGTCCTGCTGGTTTTCCATTGGGACCGAAAACTGCATTTCAGACAGGTAGCATGTGAAGAGCAGAACCAGTGTATTGATGAGTACTGACGGCAGATTCTTCAGGTGTTCAGGTCTGACCTTGTCTCTTGTCTGGGCCAGTGCTGGTTGCTTTTTACCAACAAAAGGGCATGTGGGATTTCAGAAGGGAGAATTTTGGGACTGACATTTGGTATGTGGCAGGTAAACGTGGCTATAGAAGAGATCCAAGTAGAAGTAATGGATAATCTTCTCCACTGTCCTTCTGGAAGATGTGATAGATCCATCAGGATGTCAGAGGCAGTCATCTTGGTCTTGTAGTTGGCGAAGAACAGGCGGGTATTGCGAATACTTTTCCCAGCTTTTTCCGCATCAGCCAGCACTGCTGCTCTTCTCTCTTTAATCTCTTCCTTAATTGCTTCTCTGCACTGGTTTGTGAGCTTGGATATTTTCTTGTGGTTGCCTGAGGCTTGCGCCATTCACGTTGGTGAATGAGCTTGACAGTTTTTGAAGACAGGAGTCTTTTTTGTGGCTTTCTCTCTCTCAGCATTCCTCACACAATCATGGAGGTGATGAACCAGTTGATCGTATTCATTGTCAATGTTGTCAACGATGGCATCTTCCTATGTTGCCTAAATAGTGCTAAAGAGCTCCCAGTTGGCGGTTGTTCTGGAAGTTCTCTATTTAAACTTTGCAGCCCTTTCTCCCCGTGCCGTGAAGTAGAATTTTGCATGAAGGAGACAGTGGTCCGATCCCTTTGGAATTTTGGGACAACAGCGACATCAGTCAGGCAAAACTGCCGATTTACTATGATGTCGTCAATTTCATTGTGGAACTGTCTACCGGGAGACTCCCATGTCCAACGTTTATATTCAGCATTCTAGAACTGTGAGGTGCCATGGATGATCTTGGTCTGCATGATGAACTCAGATAGTCTCTCACCCTATTTGTTCCTTTCTAGGCTGCAGGTCCTGGTATGGAGTTCTTTGATTGATCTTCTAGGTCCTATCTTGGCATTAAAATCACCAACAATGATCTCGTAGAAGGTGTAGTCTTCTTTATAGAACTTCTGCTCCATATAGAACTTCTCAACTTCTTCTTCATCGCAATTGGATGTTGGTGCGTAGACAATGAAGATAGAAACTGCTGGCAGTGAGCCACTTCTATTCAAGTGTAATCATCTGATTCAGGTTGTTAGACATTCGAATGAATCAAAGCTCATGGCCAAGTTTTTGTTGACAAGGACACCGACACCACCGATGCCTCTATTGTGACATGTTTCAAGTAACAGTTCTTCTCCAGCATCAAAACCGGTGTGATGTGATTGGTGCCTTCTCGTCTCAGTCAGACCAATGATGTTGTACTTGGTCTTCCGTGTTTGCACAATCAGGTCCTTGATGGATGCATCAGATGCCAGCATATGTACATTGAAAGTACAGACAGTCATTTTAGTCCTTCATTTTGGCTGCCTAGTTCAGCCCTGAGATTTTATCAGCCTCTCCTTCCTCATCCTTCTCAACACTGCCATAATGGGGGCTCTTTCAACATCAGGGGAATGAGACCCATTGTATTTACTGTTCTTTGCATATTCAATACGGCACAAAAAGCTTGCCAGACTCTGCCGTGTTCACTTGAGTCATCCTGAATAGGATTTGCAGAACACTAGATGGAGGACAGCCATGAGTGCAAGCCAGCTTCTGAAAAGGATTCAGCATGATCGACCATATACACATTGTAACCAAGATTATTGAGGTTTTTCGGGAGTTCAAGATGCCACTCTGTCTAATGTTTGTTGATTTAAGGAAGGTCTTTGATTCTGTTGAGACGGAAGTGGTCATCGAAGCCCTAGCAAAACTGGGAGTTCAAACTCAAAGCATCAGGATTCCCCATGAGCTGTATTACAGATTCACCACCAGGATCTCACCATTCTGCAAGAAAGTGATCATTAACATCAAGAGAGGCATTTGGCAGGGTGATACAATTTCACCGAAATTCTTCAGTGCCACCCTCAAGAATGTCATGTGATGACTGGAATGGGAAGGAATGGAAGTGAAGATTGATGGTCGGCAACTATACCACCTCCAATTTGTTGATGACATCGTTCTGATAAAACACCAAATATTAGCCAAGCAGCACAAATGCTGGCCGCCTTCGAACCTGAGTGTGGAAAGGTAAGACTGCAGCTGAATCTCATGAAGACAATGTCTATGAGAAATGAACTGTTTCCTGTTGTTCCATTTTCTCTCAAAGAAACGAACATATCCAAATGTAGCAGTTATGTGAACCTAGGTCGAGAACTCAACATGATAAATGACCTGGCACCTGAGTTGTGCAGGGGAAGAGAGTGGCTTGGAAGGCCTTCAAGAGCATCGAAGAAATAGCTAAGAGGACGAAGAACCTCTGGCTCTGGGCACAGCTCTTTGACTCCACTGTTCTTCCTGCATTAACATACATCTCAGAAACCTGGGGCCCTATGAAAATAGGATGAGAATGCTATTCGGGTCTTTCAAAGAGGAATCGAAAGAGCTATGATTGGAGTATCACACTTCACTCAAGTGAGAGAAGGATTCCGAGTTCCAACCTCTGTTGACAATTGAGAATCCGGGATCTGCCTCATTTTCCAAGGCATCAAAAATCAGATGAGCTGGACATGTAATGCGACTTGGAGATGATCGCTGGACTAGAGCTGTACCAACTAGATTCCACAGGACGTCACGAGATTGCATGGCCACTCACGTACAAGATGGTCAGACTTCTTCGTCAAGACCCTGAACAATCAGTTTGAGGCTCTTCTTGTTCCTGAAGCAAACAGATGTCATTGGGCTACACTAGCACACAACAGGGACAAATGGAGACATTACTGGCTCCCGTTCGAGCAAATCAATGAGTAATGGGATGTCAAGTGATCAAGTGATTTTAATACTGACAAACTTATTTTAAACTTTGTATGAAGGGATAAACAACCCTAAGTATCCAATATCATATTAAAAAAGAATGATATAATTATGAACTGTTCCCATATTTTAAAACTTAAAAAGCTGTATCAAATTAAAAGTACATGCTGCCATTGAAATATTAAGCACATAGATCAACATAGATCAATATAAATAAAAGTAGATCTCAAAAGTTGACCTACACAATTATAGCTAGTCTCCAACAAATTTTAAAATATTAATGAATTAATTTGTTTTTTTAAAAATAAATTGTTGCTAAAAATTAAAAATCATATATAAGTTAAAATTGCCATCAAAATATAGACATTTCTCTTTTATAGAAATTAATATAGTGTATTATGGACCAAATGGTAAACTAAAAAAAAAATCATTCAACTTCCTAGAGAAATTGAAGGAAATTCTAACTGACTTAGAAGTTGGTACTAATATTTATAAGATACAACAAACATTGTTCATCAAAAAAAAATGTGCAGAAACTAAAGGTATAGCCAACTCTTAGAGCTATAGGTGTAACATGTGCAATGTTCAGTACTTGGTACCCGATACCATCTAGCTTGAATGTGACTGAATGTCCCTGGTGTATGAGCTTTTGGTGGATGACCCCGGTTACTTCCCCACACACCACCAGTCTGACCACAGGTTCACTCCCAGACAAACTGTTAAGAAGCCAATCTAAAAAGGCTACACACGGTATGGTTCCAGTTGCATGACTCTCTGGAATAGGCAGAGCTCTTGTCACAGGAAATAGTGATTGTCAGTGTCAGAAGGAAGCTGTTGAATACATAATGTACAGAAGATTTTTAGGGCAGTGAAACTATTTCATATAATACTGTAATGGCCAATAACAAATTACGCATTTGTCAAAATGCAAGATTTATAAAACAAGAAACCCTAAAACAGAACCTGCCTTACCACCAGTCACCATTATCTGCACAGTTGCAATTACTCAGAGGGAGTCAGAGGACTAGAAATGTCTCACTGTAGAAAGTGAGGGTTGGAACCTTACCGGCAGGAAGCTGTTGGCCTAGGGCAATTGTGTGCAGCTAACTAGACATGGGGCATCACTTGATATTGCTTAGGGAACATATTTGATTTTATTCATTGATTTTCAATTGGAGACAGAACCAGAAAAAGCAGACTTTCAGTTATTAATCAGATCCTGTTCATTTTAGGCATATTGTTACAGAGTTATGACAACAAAAATTTCCTGAATTACAACTAGAGAGAGAGACATCTTACAAACCTGACTTTATTCACCAAGGGTTTGTTTCCTGGGCTAGTTGTGGTAGGGAGTGGCTCAGAGTTTTACATATTTTTTATATGTTTTTCTACATGTGTTCTGACAATTATCTATTTGCATTTTTATTCTTTTACCTCTATACATGAAATCATGAGGAAGATGGAGAGAGAGAGAGAGAGAGAAGAGAGAGAGAGAGAGAAGAGAGAGAGAGAGAAAGAGCAATCAGGGAAGAAAGGGATAATGGAATAAATGGGTGGATGGGTGGGAAGGGTGACACAGGATGGGAGGAGGGGAGGAGGGAGACCAAGGGAGGTATAAGAAGGAAAATAAGGGGAAGGGAACCAGAGAATTGTTTGAGACCGTGAAAAAATGTCTTTGCACTCTTACTTTACCTCATCTGGTTTCTAAGTCTGTTCTAAGCCCACTGATAAGGAACAGAGTTCACTTTTTAGGTTCATCTTGTCCTGGGTCTGACCAAAAGGTGGTATGTTCCCTGAGCAAGCATGTTATGAAGGGGAGAGGGTACATACCTGAATGCAATAAAGATTCTATGGGTAGGAAAAAGAAAAAAATACTCCAATGTGTTGCTTTCTAGACAATTTTTTTTAACTTGTGCATAATAAATAATTCAACCTTAAATTTCTTTCATCAGTCACCTGGTACAGAGTCTTATTTCTCCAATTAGCAAATGATGCCATGATTAGTTTACCACTTTTAGAGGCAATCTCCCCAACACTGCTACACATGGAAGCATTTTAGCTTCCAAATATAACTGTTGTTATTATTTACATGTGGGGGACACAGGAACCTCTGGAACATGAAGATTTTCTGGCGAAACAATAGATATTGCCTAAGCCTTCTGAAGTTAGACACATTTTCTTATTCATTACAAGTTACAATCAAAGAACTGTACATAATCAAATCCTTTGCAAAATGCTTTTAATAAACTTAATATTCAAGTTTTAAAATTTAAAAACAATTATTTTTATGAAAACATCATGATTTACAAGCTTGCTCATAATACAGTTGTTTCAGGCCTGCTAATGTTCAGTTTATCTAATGTTTCCTAATTTTTGTTATAAAATATATAAAAGACACTGCATATGGGGTTCTGTGTTAATATTGAACTTTAATAAAATCATTTTGATCATAAAAATAGAACCTTACTCTTTATTTGTATACCTTACAATTTAGAACACTAAGGACCAATATCAATAATCAAATTTTATTCTTTTATTTTTAATTACATTGAAAAATATAAGTAAAAAACCCTTGAGAGGGGTTGAAAATTAGTTTAAATTTGCATAATAGTTACAACTTAGATATAAATAAAAATACTTCTTACGATTGCATTATAGAGACTGCTAATTCCAACTAGAGCCAATGAAGCAGAAAAGAATAACAAAAGCATAGTTCACCTTTGAGTTGCACTTTTATTTAAACTGTGTATACCTATCAAAAAACATTTAAAGCTCAATATTATTTGGAAGCTATAGCATGCTTGTCTTTCTTCCCACCTACAGATGCATGCATTTATGATGTACTTAAAATAGATATGAAAGAAAAATAAATTCTGGGTTCTTGGATTTGCCTTTTGTGTCAAATAATTTCCAGATGCCCACCAGAATTTTGGTTGGATTTTTCTGAGAATAAGTTCAGTAAGTTTCTGTCAAAGTCGTGAACTTACTCAAGGAATTTTCAAAATATCTTGCTTTTCTGTCGTTCCTAAGAAAACCAATTTTTAATCTCAATCTTCAAAAGAGCCCAAAATTGCTTCTAGAAAAATTTTAAACCTACTATCTGAAAGAAACATTAGTATTTCTGAATTATCTATTTTTTAATGGATTCTAGTATTTTATTGTATTAGAAGGCAGGACAAAGAGTACATGATCTCTTCAAAGTCCTAACTAGCATGGGAGAGGGTTTTGGTGCTTACCTTGAGTGGTGCAAGATCATATGAGGTAGACAGAGAAGAGAAAGTCCTGGGCACTGTTTCTGTGTGATGGAAATAAATGAAGGGTTTTAATCACAACAGAAGATAAAGATGTACTGAGAAGCCATGTTAAGGTAAAAGGTAAAGGCCCTCCCGTTGATCGTCGATTTGCTCGAGCGGGCCCAGTAACGTCTCCATTGGAGACTTTGTTGTTACTGTGTCTGGCATATCGAATACTCTCGGTAGCTTGCAGGGCTCTACAAAATAAAAACCGAAATAGAAAGTATGCATTCATTGGTTCAGACACATTTTCACCAAAAGCTAGGTGATAAGTGATAGATTTATAGAAGAAAAATCATTCTGAAATTGAAAGCCTTACATAGACCCAGAGATATCTTAAAACTCACCTGAAGCAGTTTATAGTCCATCCTTGGAAACCTTGTGATAATGAAGTTAAAAAAGGTACATATATTGGCAGAAACTGTCAAACCCTGTCCTCCCGTTATTCATCGATTTGCTCAAGCGGGTCCAGTTACATCTCCATTTCGAGACTTGTTGTTACTGTGTTTGGCATATTGGCAGGCTTTGCCATGCGGATACTCTTGGTAGCTTGCCGGGCTCTAAAAGAGGGACCAGGGAATCAAACCCGGCTCAGCTGGGCTGGCTGCGTGCAAGGCAAACGCCCTACCACTGTGCTATCACTCCAGCATATTGGCAAGGAAAGTTCTAAGAAATATAATGTGAAGTAAGAGGATTGTTATGGCAGAAACATCCATTAAGTACAGTTTTTAACGGGTGATACATTTTTTTTTCTTTTTGGGTCACACCCAGCGATGCACAGGGGTTACTCTGGGCTCTGCATTCAGGAATCACTCCTGACGGTGCTCAGGGAACCATATGGAATGCTAGGAATCAAACCCGGGTCGGCTGCGTGCAAGGCAAATGTCCTACCTGCTGTGCTATCGCTCCAGCCCCAGTGATACATTTTTTGACTAAAATAAAATTACATCGAAGAAACTGAACAACTTGTCAAACCATAAAAAGGTTTAAAGTCATTTTATATGTAATGTGGTGAAAATATCAAATTTCATTTAATAGATATTTTAGAAAACACTGACTCTGTATCAAAATGACTTGTTTTATTTTTTAAACATTTTTAATGTAGGGATATTGCTATTTATTCAGCCATTGAATAGGCTGATTGATTTGGGCATGAACTCCACCTTACTTTTTTTTTCCTTTTTGTAAATTTGTTTATTGAATCACTATGAGAGCAGTTACAAATTTTTCAATTTTAAGTCTCAGTCACAAAATGACGAAACACCCATCCTTTCATCAGTGTTCATTTCCACCACCAAAAACCCCAGTATGCCCCCACTCCATACCCTCCCCCTACCTGTGGGGAAGATGATTTTATATTCATGTTATTCATGCTGCTTTGGTGATTTGTTTCCTCTAATCTCTCATAGCACAGCAGTAGGGCGTTTGCCTTGCACTCAGCCAACATGGCCGACCCGAGTTCGATTCCTCCGCCCCTCTTGGAGAGCCTGGCAAGCTACCGAGAGTATCTCGCCCGCACGGCAGAGCCTGGCAAGCTACCCGTGATGTATTCGATATGCCAAACACAGCAACAACAAAGTCTCTAATGGAGACGTTACTGGGCCCGCTCGAGCAAATCGATGAACAATGGGAGGACAGTGATTTCAGTGATACTTTGATTACATTCAATATTTTGACACCAGAACCAACATTATTATTTGGGATTTTACCCCAAATACTCAGATCTGCCAAAAAGGCAATCATAGACAATTTGTTTTCTATTGTTGATTATGAATGACATATGATGTTGCGTGGCAGCAGTAGTGGCCGCACGATTTTGGAATTTGGAAATTTTAACAATTAAATCTGGAGGGATTTCTGTCAAAACCTGCTGGGTTCTGAGATTTGTTCCTGAGTCTCTGGGATCCTGGCCCTTAAGCAGCTTGAGCAAGAGTCAGAGAGGCCTTGTCTCTAATGATATAGCTGAGACGTAGGTGGTTGGTGGGTGTATCTCCCACATACCTAACTTTTGGCCATTTACTTTCTTGGTAAACTTGGACCCAAGTTGTTGAGGTCTGACCAAAGACACAACAACAATTTAGGGTATCTAGAAGTCTGTAGGCACCATCAGGCTGCTGATGCACTCACCTCATAGGTACAGATTGACCTGCTGGCAGCACCATATTCCCCAAAATGACCTGTTTTTTTTAGATTTTTTTTAGTCCGTCCCTATCACCTCCCGGAAGCTTATCATCTTATCATCTCATTCCTAATTTGGTCAAACTGGCAGGCTACCAAATGTAACATGCCCACATGGCAGAGTCTGGCAAACTCCCCGTGGTATACCCAATATGCCAAATACCAGTAACAATGATGGGTCTCATTCTCCTAACCCTGAAAAAGCCTTGAATATGGCACTTAAAAAAAAAAAGAATCTCAGGGCTAGGATGAAGAAGACGTTACTGGCACCTGCTCGAGGCAATCGACGAACAACAGGGTGGTCGTGATCGTGATCGTGATCACCTTAATGTCCACACTATATTATAGACAAAAGATTCTTCCTTCTTTTAATAAAATATGAATATTAAGAAGAAAATATATGAATGATAACTAATACATAAGTGCCCTTGAATTTGTTACTATCATACTCAACTGGTATGGAGTGATAGCACAGCAGGTAGGGTGTTTGCCTTGCATGCAGGCCACAAGGCCGACCCGAGTTCGATTCCTCTGCCCCCCCTTGGAGAGCCTGGCAAGCTACTGAGAGTATCTCGCCCTCACGGCAAAACCTGGCAAGCTACATGTGACGTATTCGATATGCCAAACACAGTAACAAGTCTCACAATGTTACTGGGCCTGGTCAAGCAAAATTGATGAACAATGGGAGGACAGTGACAGTGACAATCACATACTCAACTTGAAAAAAAAAATAATGGTCAGAACTCATATGCCAAGCATCATGATTTTATATTCATGTTATTTATGCTGCTTTCGTGATTTTTTTCTTTAGTACAAACTAAGCCAAGGTTCACAGGGTTGTCTTAGTCTTATAGTCATTAAAATTAAATACAAATTTCATTCAGACTTCATTAAGGAAAAAAACTTTGGAACAGAAAGTTACCGCTTAAGGATAAAAGCAAATCTAGTTTAACCAACGTAGTGGGGTAATAACGCTCTTGCAATATTATTCACTGTCACTGTCCTCCTGTTGTTCATCGATTTGCTCAAGCGGGCCAGTAACATCTCCATTTTGAGACTAGTTGTTACTGTGTTTGGCATATCAAATACATCACGGGTAGCTTGCCAGGCTCTGCCGTGCGGGTGAGATACTCTCGGTAGCTTGCCAGGCCCTTCGAGAGGGGCGGAGGAATCGAACTCAGGTCGGCCATGTTGGCCGCTTGCAAGGCAAATGCCCTACCTGCTGTGCTATCGCTCCAGCCCTATATATATATATATATATATATATATATGTGTGTGTGTGTGTGTGTGTGTATGTGTGTATGCTTGTAGTGAAAGTACTCCAGTGAATATTTTGCTCATAGCAGCGCTGAAAGTTGAAGTTTTGTTATATCTTCCTTAGATTCCTTAGAAATAAGCCAAATCACTATCATGGAAAATGATTTTGTTTGTCATGAAGAATTAAATGAATCCTTGAAGACCCTGGACTCATCAATTATGCGGCATTTGTCCACTTAAGAATAGGGCTATGGTTTGTTTTGTTTTGCTTTGAGTTTTTGTTTTGAAACCACAACTAGTGGTGCTTAGGGCTTTATTCCTTCTGTGTGTGAGAGGTAACTCCAAGTAGGGCTCCAGGAACTATATATGAGACAGGGATCCAAGCAGGATTTTCCAGGTGCCAGGCAACCCTTGTAAGATGTCTGCAAGCCCAGGGTCATGGTTGTAGAAAACAATATCTCCCAGGACAAAGATGGGAAAGCTTCAGAGAGTTTGATTTCCCTACCTGAGTGGACAGAGATACAATTGTTTATCCAATAGCAAATATAATAACATGTAGCATATATAACATAACATTATATAGCAGATAATATGACATATTATAACGTTATATTGTTGTAGGGCGTTTGCCTTGCACGCAGCCAACATGGCCGACCCGAGTTCGATTCCTCCGCCCCTCTCGGAGAGCCCGGCAAGCTACCGAGATTATTCGATATGCCAGACACAGTAACAGCAAAGTCTCCAATGGAGACGTTACTGGGCCCGCTCGAGCAAATTAAAAATTATTTTTCACTTAAAATACTTTTTATTCATTGTTTAATCTTCAAAACATCTAAAATTTAGACAAAATTATTTCAATGGATTTTATTTTATTTATTTATTTTTTTATTACTTTTTAAAATGTATCACCATAAGGTACAGTTACAGACTTACAAACTTTCATGATTACTTTTCAGTCATACAATGAGCGAGTACCCATCCCTCCACCAGTGCCCATTCTCTACCACCAATGATCCCAGTATCTCTCCCAGCACCCTCACCACATCCCCGTTCCCCCACACTCACACACACACACACACACACACACACACACACACACACACACACGCACACTGCCATCTCTGTGGCAAGCATATTTCCTTTTACTCTCTCTCTCCTTTTGGGTATTGTGGTTTTCAATAGAGGCATTAAGAGGCCATGATGTTCGGTCTATAATCTACTTTCAGCATGCAACTCCCAACCCGAGCGGAGTCTCCAAGCATCCTTTGCTTGGTGGTCCCTTCTCTACCTGAGCTGACTTTTCCCTCAGCGTGTGAGGCCAGCTTTGAAGCCGCGGAGCAATACTCCTGATTCTTATCTCTATTATCCTTGGGTGTTAGTCTTCCGTTCTGTTACTTTATATTCCACAAATGAGTGTAATCTTTCTATGTCTGCCCCTCTCTTTCTGACACTTAACATGATACTCTCCATGTTGATCCATGTTGAAATTACATGCAAATTTCAAGACTTCATCTTTTCTAACAGCTGCATAACTGTGTTAATGTACCAAGGTTTCTTTAAATAGTCATCTGTTCTTGGGCACTTGGGTTTTTTCCAGATTATGGCTATTGTAAACAGTGCTGCAATAAACACACAAATACAGATGTCATTTCTACTGTACTTTTTTGCATCTCCGGGATATATTTCCAGAAGTGATATTGGTATTGCTTGATCGTATGGGAGCTCAATTTTTAATTTTTTGAGAAATGTCCATACTGTTTTCCAATTTGGCTGAACCAGTCAACATTTCCACCAGCAATGAAGGAGAGTCCCTTTCTCCTCACATCTACTCCAACACTGGTTGTTTTTGTTCTTTTGGATATGCCAGTCTCTGTGGTGTAAGATAACATCTCATTGTTGTTTTGATCTGCATCTCCCTGATGATTTGTGATGAGGAGCATTTTTAGATGTGCCTGTTGGCCTTTTGGATTTCTTCTTTGAGAAAGTTTCTGTTCATTTCATCGCCCCATTTTCTGATGGGGTTAGGTGTTTTCTTTTTATAGAGTTCAACCAGTGACTTATATATCCTTGATATCAACCCCTAATAAGATGGGCACTGGATGAATATCCTTTTTCATTCTGTAGACTGTCTTTGTATTCTGGTCACTGTTTCCTTTGAGGTACAGAAGTTTCATGCTTTAAGATAGTCCCATTTGTTTGTTTCTGTTTCTACTTGCTTGGTTAGTGGCATGTCATCTTTGAAGCTTTAGCTTTGATGTTGTGGAGGGTTTTGCAGACCTTTTGTTTAGTGTAACTTATAGATTCTGGTCTGATTTTTATGTCTTGAATTCATTTGATCTGACTTTTGTGCAGTTAAGTAGAGGTCTAAGCCCTTTATTTATTTATTTATTTTTTGCATGTAGCTATTCAGTTTTGCTAGCATCATTTGTTAAAGATTTCTTTGCTCTACTTCACATTCCTTGCTCCCTTATCAAAGATTACATGAGCATATATTTGAGGGTGTGTATAAGGATATTCAACCCTGTTCCATTGGTCTGAGGCTCTGCCTTTGTTCCAATACCATGCTGTTTAATTATTACCACTTAGTAGTAGAGCTTGAGGTTGGGGAAGGTTATGCCTCCCATCTTCTTTTTCCCAAGTTTTAGCTATTCATGGGGGTTTGTTGTTCCATATGAATTTCTGGATCTATTTTTTTCAAGAATTTCATGGATATCTTTATAGGAATTGCATTGACCCTATATAATGCTTTGGCTAGTATTGCCATTTTGAAAATGTTAATTCTCCCAATCCATGAGCAAGGAATATGTTTCCATTTCCTTATGTCCTCTTTTAGTTGCTGAAGTAGTATTTTGTAGTGTTCTTTGTACAGGTCCTTTACCTCCTTACTTAAGCTGATTCTGAGTTACTTGATTTTCTGAGTCATGATTATGAATGGGATTGCTTTTTTCATGTCACTTCCTTCTCTCTCATTATTTGCGTATAGGAAAGCCATGGACTTTTGGGTATTGATTTTATAGACTGCTACTTTACAAGTTTATTATTTCTAGGAGCTTTTTGGTAGAGGCATTATGGTTCACTAAACGTATTACCACATCATCTGCAAATAGTGAGAGTTTGATTTCTTCGTTTCAGATCTTCATGCTGTTAATATATTTTTCTTTCTTAACTGCTATGGCAAGTACTTCCAGTACTATATTGAACAGAAGTGGTAAGAGTGGGCATCCTTGTCTTGTCCTTGATTTAAGAGGGAAGGCTCTTATTTTTTCTCCATTGAAAATAAATGCTTGTCATAGGCTGGTGATAGATGGCTTTGACTATATATAGAGCAAAGTTTTTTCAATACATTCTGGTGAGAGTGTTCATCATAAACGGGTGCTAGATCTTGGAAAATGTTTTCTCTGCATCTATTGATATGATCATATGGTTTTATCTATTCTTTTATTAATATTATGGATTATATTGATTGATTTCCTAATGTTAAACCTTCCTTGTATCCCTAGGATGGATTCCACTTGGTCGTGGTGTATGAACTTTTTGATGAATTGTTGGATTCTATTCGCAAATATTTTGTTGAGCGTCTTCACATCTGTGTTCATGAGGGATATCGGCCTGTAATTTTCATTTTTTGTGTTGTCTCTGTTTGCTTTTGGTATTATGGACATATGTGCCTCATAGAAACTGTTTAGGAGAGTTTCTTTTTCTTCAATTTCCTGGAAAAGCTTAAGAAGAACTGGAATTAGGTTCTCTTTAAATGTTTAGAGGGCTCTCTAGTGAATCCATATAGACCTGGGCATTTTTTTTGGAAAGACTTTTGATTACAGTTTCAATGCCCTTGACAGTAATAGGTCTATTCAGGTATTCCAAATCTTCTTGGTTCAGCCTTGGGAGATTATAGGAATCAAGAAATTTATCCATTTCTTCTATGTTCTCATATTACTGGCATACAGACTTTCAAAGTAGTATCTGATGATCTTTTGAATTTCTTTGTTTTCTGTTGTGATGTCCCCCTTTTCGTTTCTGATTCAGTTTATTACGGTTCTACTTATCTCTTTATTTGTTAATATTCCTAGTGGTTTATCAATCTCATTTATTTTGACACAATTAGCTCTTGGTTTCATTAATCTTTTGAATTGTATTTTGGGCTTCCCCATCATTAATTTCTGTTCTAAGTTTTATTATTTCTTTTATTCTGTCTAGTTTGGGCTCCTTTTGTTGATTGTTATCTAAAACCTTGAGCTGTGAAGTCAAGTTTTTTATGTGGTGTTTTTCCTCCTTCCTGAGAAATGCTTGCAGAACTATAAATATTTTCCTTAACACAGCTTTAGCCGAGTCCCACAGGTTCTGATAGCTTGTATCTTCATTGTCATTTGTTTCCAGGTATCTTTAGATTTCTTCCTTGATTTCCTTCCTGACCCCACTTATTGTTCAACATTGAGTTGTTTAATTTCAGGTGTTTAATTTGGTTCTCTGCCTGATGCAGAGTGTGTGATTAACTGATATCTTCAGTGCATCTTGGTCTGAAAAGGTAGTTGATACAATTTCTATGCTCCCGATTCAATTAAGTTATGTTTTATGACCCATCACTTGTTCTATTTTGGAAAATATTCCACATGCAATGGAAAAGAATGTATATTCTTTTCTTGGGGGGGATGTAAATCCCTGTATTGGTCTATTAGCCCTCTCTCTTCTATTTCTTCCTTCAAAGCTAGTGTTTTCTTGCTGAGTTTTAATCTTGTTGATCTGTCCAGAGTTGATAAGGTGGCGTTAAGTCTCCCACTACCATTGTGTTTCTACCAGTGTCCTCCTTAAAATCTATTAACAGTTGTTTTAAGTATTAAGCTGGTTGCTCCTTGGTTGTGTATATGTTTAGAAGTGTGATTTCCTCCTATTGTACATATCCCTTGATTATTAAAAGATGGCCTGGGCTGTCCCTTCTAATCTTTTTCAACCTGCAATCTGTTGTCAAATATTAGTATGGTCACCTAGACTTTTTTGAGGGAGTTGTTCGTTTTTTAGGATTATTTCCATCCTTTGATTTTGAGTCAGTTTTTTTCTGATATTCAGATGTATTTCTTGTAGGCAGCAGAATGTTGGGTTTAGTTTCTGAATCCATTTTGGCAACCTGTGTCTCTTAATTGGCGTGTTTAGACCATTGACATTGACAGAGAATATTGTCAAGGGGTTTTGTGCCATCTCTCTTTAAGGTTTGTTGTGCTTATAGGGGTTTTTCTTGTCTTACAGTAGCACCTTTAGTCCTTTTAAGTTTGGTTTTGAGTCTGATGTTCCTGGTCTGTTGTTTATCCACAAAATAGTGTATCATTTCTTTGAGTTTGAGTGAGAGTTTAGCTGAATAAAGTATTTTTGGTGAGATGTTCATTTCACTGAATTTTTTTTCATATATCTCACCATTGTTTATGGGCTTGCAAGGTTTCCTCTGATAGGTCTGCTGTAAATCTAAGGGGTGCTCCATTGTATGTAATTTCCTTCTTTGACCTTGCTCCTTGCAGTATTTTGTCTCTATCTTGGCATCCATCATTCTGATTATGATATGTCTTGGCTGATTTTTATTATGGTCTTTTTAACTGGCACCGTTTGGGCCCCTTGGATCTGTATGCCTGCATTCTCCAGCTCTGTAACTTTTCAGCAATGATATCTTTAACTGTGGCATTTTCATTGGGAATGCCTCCCTGTCCTTCTGGTAAGGTAAAGGTAAAAGGTAAAGGCCCTCCCGTTGATCGTCGATTTGCTTGAGCGGGCCCAGTAACATCTCCATTGGAGACTTTGTTGTTACTGTGTTTGGCATATCGAATACTCTCCGTAGCTTGCCAGGCTCTCCGAAGTCCTTCTGGTACTCTGATGATTTTAATGTTGTTCCTCTTGAGTTTATCCCCTAGGTCTTTGACTCACCCTAGAGCTATTTTGAGGTCTTTTCCCATTGTATGTTGTTTCCTGTATGCTTCTTGCAACTTATCTTCAAGCTCACTGATTCTATCTTCGGCTGTAGTCATTCTACTGTTGAGGGCACCCACTGAGTTTTTAATTCATCTACTGAATCCATTATTAGTGACACTTCTGTTTCACCTTTCTTATTTCTGCTCTCATTTCTTCCTGTATTTTCCTGGCTGTTCATTCCACTGTTTCTTTCCTGTCTTCCTTTAATTCACTGGATGCCTCTTCCACTGATTTTTTGAGGTCATTGAACATCCTCAACATTTCATCTCTGAGTTCTTTATCATAGTGATCGTACTAGTGGGTAACCCCTGTCGAGGCTTCTGGATTCTTTTCTTCATCCTCTCCTCCTGGTGGGAATTTGCGGCTTCTTCATGTTGTTGTGGTAGTACATAGGTGGGACCTTCCAGTTCCCTACCAGTATTCCTCTATTGCTACAAGAAAGGATTCTGGATGAGCTCAGTTGATGGTTTTCGCTGTTTTTCCCTTCTAGAATACCTCCTTCCTCTAAGGTGCTCCTCTTAGATTTAAGTGGGGCCTCTAGGAAGCTTCAGAGGGTGTATTCTTTTATATTAGGCTTGTACAGCTTCTTTTGTTCACCAGTATTTTGGTGAAATTGGAAAAGATTAGTGAACTACTGACTTATTGTGTTTGAGATAGCCAGGATGTTCTCTACAGAATTAGGTAATGGAGATTGAGATGTAAGTACATAGTGCTGGAATAGGGGAAATTAGCTGCAGCCGCTGCCATAGGCCATGCCCCCTGCTCCAGAGGCCATGCCCCCTTCTGTGGATGCCACATCCCCTGCCATGCTTTAGGTCCTGAGGGATGCTTGGAGAGATCTGGTCCGGCTGGCAGACTGGGGTGCAGGTGCTGGCCAGAGGTAACACACCTGATAGAGAGAGCAGGGCAGTGGTGCTGGAGGGGTGTGCTCTTCCAATGTATTTTAGAAAAATATTCTATACATTATAAAACCTACTTGGAATGGTAGCATTATTTGTGAAGGAACACATTCATGGTGAATGTGCAAGATTACAAATTATATTCTGTGTTCCAAATGCTTCCAACCCTTCCAGACAAGAAATCTCTTGGCATATTTTGAACCTTGCATACATTGGACAGAATGTCTTGAAAATATTTCTGTTAAATCATAGATCTGTCATATAATTAACAGTAATAAATAAATTATATTAACTAAATAATATAATTATTTGTCATGTAATTAAGATTTGAATTACGTGGATTATAAAAATTTGTTCTCAATTCATCCCAGTCTTTCTTCTTTCCCTCAAGTAGGGATGAAGTGATGTTTCTATCATAGGTGAAAAATCCAACTCACCCACAGGCTAGGTTCTGAAGTGTTTGTTTCTTTTGTAATTTATGACACAACTAGATATTTATTCTTGCAGTGTCTTTCTCTCATTCTCTTATCCTTCCTTCAAAGAGGCACATGACCATCATATACAAAAAGTACTCAGCTAATAATGAGACAATTTTTTAAAAATTAATTCCTCTCCAGGAGGGAGCCCTTGAGAAAAGTTGCAGACCCTCTGATTCACTCTTCTCACTTGCCTGAGGGTCAAAAACCGAGGCCACCTAAGGGCAGGTCCTTCACTTCCTGTCTTCCCTCTGGCTAGAGGAAGGGGGGCTTTCTATTTAGGCTCTGCATCTTAAACTTAGTGCCTTTGAGCTGTTTAAGCTTTATCCCATAGAAGCAGCATTGGGAAACAGGATTCTGTAAGAGCACATCTGAGCACAGCCTACAACTCTAAGGCAGAGGCAAGGACATACCAAGAATGTCTAGGGCTGGAGAGTGGTTATGGTCCTTGTTTTGCTCATTGCTGATCATGTTTTGACTCTCGTTTTCCAATTTAATAGGCCCCCGAGCACTGTCAGAATGATCCCTGAAGTGGAGTCAGGAGTAATCCCTGAGTATTTCTGGTTGTGACATAAAAACCAACCAAACAAAAAAGGAATGCCACATGTCTACCATATCAGTCTTAGCTTTCTGACATGGATAAATGCCACAGACACTCATACTTCCAAGTTCTTAGGACAAATTTTCGGAAGACACTGACAACCTTAATTCCAAATCTAGGTTTTCCATAATTCCAAATATTGGCAGGCTGACAGCCACAGAAGCCTGGGTAATGGACTTTAGGGAAATAAATTTTTAAAAATTTCCCAGCCCTGAAGTAGCCCAAAGACAGGAAGACTGCATCCCTTTGAAATGCAAATCCTGAGCTTCAAGAAGATAGAGAAACCTCATGGAGGCACCACTTGTATGCAGAAATTCAAGGCCCACCTGAAAAGGTGAGATGTGGTGTCACTTGGAAAATGAGAAGCTACAGAAATGAATCTGAATGAGATTTCAGAATGAGATTATGAAAAGAACATCAACATCAACAGTGTATGGCTTTCCCTGTGACAATTTCCAGATGAAATTTTATGTATGCAGAAGACTCCAAGGAAAAACATGTGGAAGATTGTTTATAACCTTCCAGAAGCCATTGGGTTTTTTCAAGCCTGTGTACTCTCTTGACCACGCACTTCCTCTTTCTTTCTCTTCTCATCTTTCTAAGTTTGTTCAATAAAACTGTCTTATTTCACTATTTCTCCTCTTGAAATGCTTTTTTGTAAGAGGGAAGGCACTAAACTGGGATCTGTAGCAGAAGTTAGGACTGATTTTCCTTTCCTGTGAAGAGCAATTTCTCAGTCCATGACTCCCTGGAAAATTGCTGGTGGGGATCTGTCCTTAGACCCTAAAGTGAGTTTCAGGAGCAGCTTGATGGCCACCTTGAGGAGCTGGTGGGACGTGAGTATAAAAATGCCATGTAGATTGCAGCAAACTTTACCAGTGTTGAGCCTAGCCAGGCACTTTCCTAGGGGGCTAAGCCAAGCCCATCAGAGTGGCAGAAGCACTGCTTCCTCTTTTCTCAAGTTGCTTTACCAACTTCCTTCTTTAACAGCCACTGTCAACAGTGTATTAGGACAAATATGATTCTTAGATGAAACAATGCTATGTAATAAAAAGTCCGCATAAAGCATTTAACTTCTAAATCTTAACAGATGGGTTCCTGACCTCATTATGATTATCACTGAGAGTCAAAGTTGAGATTGGTTTCACAATCCTCCATGATACTAAAGTCTGCAAATGTTCAATTTCCTTTTAGTCCATATCTATACATTCAATTAGCACCCATACTGGGTTGATTCCTTAAATATAGAATCCATGGTTATGAAGAAATCAAACAATATCAAACTGAATCTGCAGAGTTCAAGTCCATATTGTTTAAGAGTCCTTTGTAATATGGATTTTATTTTTAATGCATAATATCTATATATCCATTTCCACTATTGATATAGACAGGTAGATAGAAAAGGGCCCCCATGGCATGGAATTCCTAGGAAGAAACAAAACCAAGAGCCTAAGGCTGCAAAAAGCCCACTGTGTGAACCCAGGACTAAGGTTTGATAAGACTTCACCTGACACCAACAGATCCAGAAAAAGCTGGAACCTCCTACCCCCCCTAGAGAAGTTCCACTATGAAAAAAAAAGTACAAGAAAAAGAATTTCAAAGAAGACCATCAACCACTTCCAACTCTATCTCTTGGCAACTATACTAGCAACAAACTTTTATCTAGCTAGAAGCCCAATATGTACACCTTGGAAAAACCCTATATAAGCCACCTTGAATAAAGGAATCACTCACATATGCTTCCCAAGCCCATGTGCTGCTTGTGTTCACATGAATGAGCACATGTATCCCCACATCTCCCCTCTTAAGATGTGTACTGCGGTTCTCTCCATCTTTGGAGAAACTTAAATGATCTCTTGAGCATCTCTCTCTCTCTCTCTCTCTCTCCCTTTCTCTCCCTCCACCCCTTCCTCAAAAAATCTCCAAATAAAAGCTGTTTTTACTTCACTGCTGTCTACTCCTGAAATTCTTTTCTGTGAGAAGGACGAAGACCTGTAAGGCCTGGGTAAAGCTGAGGACTAGCTCTTCTTTCCTGCAGAGAGCAATTCCTTGCTCCAACCTGAGTCCATGCCTCCCTCCCACCCCGAGAAAACAGGTGATGGGGAATAACTCCCATGCAGAGAAGGTCAAGTGGGCATCAGTTGTGGCTTGATGGCCACCTAGTGGGGCTGGCAGAACTGTGACCTGTGCTGTGCAGTGGCTCTTCCCCAGTCTTCATTAGTCCTAGCCTTCCCAGTAGGTGTCAGGGGGGCAGAGAAGGATCGGGAGAATGTAACCCTCTCTCCCCTCTCTGCCTCATGTAAGCCACCTATGGGGGCCCACTAACATCACTATTAATGTTTATTAAGTGTGCTCCAATAGCTTTCCTCAATAAATCACCCCACATTTTACTTTATACTTTAACAGAAATAAATATGATTAAAATGTCAAGAGCAAAATAATTTTTAGACATTTAACAGCGGGTAGGGCGTTCGCCTTACAAGCGGCCAACATGGCCGACCCGAGTTCGATTCCTCCGCCCCTCTCAGAGAGCCCGGCAAGCTACCGAGAGTATTCGATATGCCAGACACAGTAACAACAAAGTCTCCAATGGAGACGTTACTGGGCCCGCTCGAGCAAATAGTGAAAACTGAGAACTGGATGGGGGACATCTCAAATAAATGAGCATTTGCTGAAGGGTGCAAAGCCCTCTGTCTTGCCCTGATACCTTACTCTGACCCCTGTCACTGTGTGTCAGCCAATGAGGGGTGGTACATATTTAAAAATTTTTTTTTCATTGATTTTTCTGAGGGGTCCACTCTTTTCTGAGTGAGACCTTGGATGTCTGCATCTAGATGGTATCTCAGCTTCTCCAAAGAGTTTGTCACTGTCATTGTCCTCCCATTATTCATCGATTTGCTCAAGCGGGCCCAGTGACATCTTCATTGTGACACTTGTTACTGTGTTTGGCATATTGAATACATCACGGGTAGCTTGCCAGGCTTTGCCGTGCAGGCGAGATACTCTCGGTAGCTTGCTGGACTCTCCGAAAGGGAGGAGGAATCGAACTCAGGTCTGCCATGTTGGCCGCTTGCAAGGTAAATGCCCTACTGCTGTGCTATCATTCCAGCCCTAGTAATATTCAAATGTCAAATAGCGTAAAAAGTGACTTTTCTCTCTCATCATTAATGCCAGTCAATAACAAAGGTCGATAGTTTCATTTTGCTGATGAAGAGGAATGACCTATAGGGTGACCTGAGGTGTAAACAGAAATAAAGAATCAAAGTTAAATTTTGATTTCAGATTAACAGAGGCTTTTTTAAATGTAAAAATTATCTATCCTACATAGAAAACATACAAAGGAAAATTTTTGTGAGATTTGAGTTCATCTGGAAATTCTGTATTTTAGGGCTGGAGCGATAGCACAGCGGGTAGGGCGTTCGCCTTACACGCGGCCAACATGGCCGACCCGAGTTCGATTCCTCCGCCCCTCTCAGAGAGCCCGGCAAGCTACCGAGAGTATTCGATATGCCAGACACAGTAACAACAAAGTCTCCAATGGAGACGTTACTGGGCCCGCTCGAGCAAATCGACGATCAACGGGAGGGCCTTTACCTTTTTACCTTACCTGTGAATTACAGTTTGACTCCCTCTTCCTCACATAATTAGCTGATCTTAGTGAAAAAGCATGAACTGTCCTCTGGTTCTCTGTTGATAAAGTTTATTCATTACAGTTTTAATTCTGTCTTCCTCTAAAAAAAAAGGAAACCAATACAAATAAAAAGAAAAAAAGTAAATAGACAAAACTGTGAGGGTCTCAGGAACATTTTTTCCCCTCAATAGTGTATGCCTCCAACCTCTAGTCCTGGAATTGGAAACTGCAAATGAATAGTGATTCCATTTTTACTTCATGTTTTCATTGTCTGTGAGTCAATATCTTCTATATTCAAAGTTAATTCCAGATGTCCATTTATTTCCCTTACCTATGAAATAATATCATTATTTTCCATTAGTCTTTGGTGAGAACATAAAATTAGTGATTTTTCTGAGAAAGAGATAATATATTCATGTACTTGGAACAGGCTGGAACAATAGGACAGCAGTAGGGCGTTTGCCTTGTGCGCAGCCAGCCTGGCCGAGTCAGGTTCAATTCCTCTGCCCCTCTCGGAGAGCCCTGCAAGCTACCAAGAGTATCTCACCCGCACGGCAAAGCCTGGCAAGCTACCCGTGATGTATTCAATACGCCAAACACAGTACAAGAAGTCTCAAAATGGAGATGTTACTGGGCCCACTCACTTGAGCAAATGTTGAACAATGGGAGGACAGAGTGACAGTGTGACAGTACTTGTAACATGTTTACTGTTGAGTAAATTAATAAACAAACTGAGCTGTTAGCAGCAACCAGGGACTTGCTTCTTCTTTATACTTAGGATTCATTTATTGGCCCCAAATTCTTTCTGCTAAACCTAGTTGCTTAGCACGTTGCCCTAAATCCATGGAGAGCTTTATATTTACCTACATGACAAAGCTTGTCTGCAGTTCCTAATGGCCTTTCTATAGATGACCCATTTGTATAGGTAACAGTGAAGATGACCTAGGTATACAACTAGTTTTCAAGTTTTCCCTTTTTCCCCCAATTGTTAAAGTGTTTAGACTTTGCTATTTTAATCCCTATTCTTCATGCCAGCTACTTTTTCTAAACCCAGTACTTGAGAGTATTTCTGATTAATAATCAGGTAAATAGAAACTGGTTTATGAAATTAATACAGAAAAAATCATCTGACAATGAGCCCTGGTAATGAAAGAAGTGTAGCTGTTGGAATGGTATCGTGGCTGTGTAATCACAAAATAAATAAGTGAGTGGTGGTGGTGTGGTCTCTCTCGCCTGCCACATGCGTTCGGTGGCCATGAGCTGCTATGCCACCCTGTAGCCCACACCAACAGACGCATGAAGGAGGGAACAGGGCCACCAGGGCTGGTTGGTGATCAGTTGGCATTTATTCCATTCTCCCCACACGCCTGTTCCAGTCTCACTGAGTGCCCCATCCAGTCTCACACTGCCCCTCATTCCCATCTCCTCCTGTCCCCATGCTAGTCTCTCCATGCTCCATCTCTTAGCCTTGATCTAGCGCCCAACCTCCAAGCATTGGGGGTAGCAACTACCCCCAGGTCAGATAGTACAATCAACATATGTAAAGCCCTTCCTTGAAGGGAATCTCTTCTAAGACAGGAGATCCACTCAAGGGCAGAATTTCATCTAGGGGTACATGTCTCCTTTCCATAGTCCAACAAAGATTTAAACATTTATCTTAATTCTAATTCTTAATAATATTAGTTATTTTTGTATTGACACAGTAAGAGATACATTAAGCTTATAGGGTGACTGTCCTGGGGGTATCTCACTATAGATCCCAGACTGCAGTGCTCAGGCCAGATGAGCCTTTCCTAACCCTAAGCAGTGTTCTTGTCGAATTGTTTCTCTTTGGTTCATGACAGAATTTGTCCATAACTGTAGGATAACATTAGTTTGTCCTTTCCACCTTGCCACAGGGAGCTTAGGTTTATTGTGTTACTCCTATCACATTGCTCCCTTTCCCATGTGTTTATTTGTTGCCTCTTTCTTTGTGCTGTTAACTTGTAAATATTGCTTTTCTCGTCTCCTTAAGTCCTTTGCATAGTTAATTCAGAGCAATGTCCTTTTTGTACAGACACAGGAAGACAGATAATGCTATGCTTTTGAAACTTGGGAGTTAATTGACTCTGAATGATATTCACCCCTGGGCATCTGTTCTCTTGACTTAAGCCTCAGTTGCCCTTACTTCCTATCGTCCCCAAAGCAGGGTCCAGACAAGGGACTGGACAGACCCAGGGCAATCTTTGGCATCAAAATGGGCCAGGCCAAGGTGCCATAATACTTAACTATAATTTAAGAACACGGTCATGGGCAAATTCTGTCATGATCCAAAAAGTAATAACTGGAGTAAGACCCTGTTAGGATTAGGAAAGATTAATCTGGCCTGAGCACTGTAGTCTGAGATCATTAATGAGATGTCCCCAGGAGAGGCACCCTATAAGCTCATAGCATCTCTTACTGTATTCATACAAAATAACCAATATTAAGAATTAGAATTAAGAAGTTAATTAAGATCTTAATTAAGTTATTGGACTGAGGAGAGGAGAAACACCCCTTGGTGGTATTTCTGCCCTTGAGCCTGATGGGCAATCAGGGAGGGCCTTTGATATGTTGATAGTGCTATCAGAGGGGGTGTGGTATCTATCCCCAATGCGAGGAGTTGATGAGAGACTAGATCATCAAGATGGGGAGCAGAGAGACTAGCAAGGGGGGGGGGGGTCAAAGGGAGAAGAATGGAATGAAGGGGAAGAATGCAGGAGCAGGCATGTGGAGAGAGAGAGAGAGAGAGAGAGAGAGAGAGAGAGAGAGGTGGCAGCAAGAGGGAGCACGTAGAGGTGAGCAGGAGAAACAGGAGGAGATGGGAATGGGGGGCAGTGTGAGACTAGACTGGGGAGCTCAGAGAGAATGGAACAGGCATTTGGGGAGAATGGAATAAATGGCAACTGATCATCAACCAACCAGCTTGACCCTCGTTTCCTCCTTCGTCCATCCATGGCATTGGCCATCCTGGGTGGGTGAGTGGCCCAAGTCCAATGAACACAGGTGGTGAGAGAGAGAGCCACACAGGGGTTCTCCCAAGCCACCCGGAGATTATACACATCACTGAGATCTTAACTTATAGTTAGAATTATGGCACTTTGCCTGACCCATTTTAAATGCCAGGGCAGCTCACAACTTGCCCTGAGTCCATCTAGTTCCTTCATTGTGACCCTGCTTTGGGATGCTAGAATCAAGGACAACTGAGGCTTAAGTTAGGTAAACAGAGGACCAGACGAGGTTAATTAACTCTGAATAATATCCAGAGTGATACCATTAATGGTCTAACCCCCATAATAAAGACCATTAATGGTCTTTCTATGTTTAACCAAAGAACATTACTCTATAGTAAAATATAAAAAGGTTATAGGGGAAATAGACAGCAGGTACAAATACAGAGCACTTCAAATACAAATCACAGAATTACCAGAAAGTTTTGGCTTGTAGTAATCAAGACTGATTTGGGGAGCTGAGACAATGCAAGGTAAAATACAAAAGAAAGGTTAAAGATAAACTTTTAACTAAATTAGGGATGCTAGCAAGGGTTCTATAAGCTTCTCTGGGAGAAGGAAGAGGGACAATTCACTGATGAAGCCTGAAACACTTAGGGTTAACATCCAACATCACTGACATACAAAGTAAAAAAGAAAACAAAACAAAATAAACACCACAACTGATGTTAATATGCAAATGAATAGAAAATTTTTATATTTGACTCCAAACCACATTCTGACTATATATCTTCCAATGTTTCTTTTTTTTCTCATTTTACTTTACCTTTTAAAATTTAATTAATTAATTGATTGATTTTACAACATCAGTATACATTTCCCACCACCAATGTCCTGTTTGCCTACTGCCTCTCACCCTCTGCCTGCTTCTGTTGTAGGTACTTTCTCTATCTATCTATCTATCTATCTATCTATCTATCTATCTATCTATCTATCTATCTCTTCTCTCTCTCCTTCTGTTCAGGCATTCCAAATTTTGGCTCACCCTTGTGAGGTTCTAGGAAATCCGAAATTCATCCATTTCTTTGAGGTTCTCTTCTTAATGGTGTAAAGATTCTCAGAGTAATCTCTGATGATCCTTCAAATTTCTGTGTTTCCATTTCGATGAGCCCTCTTTCATTTCTTATTCGGTTTATTAGGATTTTCTCTCTCTCTTTCTCTCTCTTTGTGAGTCGCACTAGTAGTTTATTGATCTTGCTTTTTCAAAGAACCAGCTCTTAGTTTCATTGATCGTTTAGATTGCTTTTTTAAGATTGCAGGTCATTAATTTCTGCTCTAAGTTTTATTATTTCCTTCCTCCTGTTGTCTTGGGCTCCTTTTGTTGGTCATTTTCCAAGATCTTAAACTCTAAAGTCGAGTTACTTATGTGGGCCTTTTCTTCCTTTCTTTTGTATGCTTGCAGAGCTATAAACACTGCTTTTACTGTATCCAAAAGTTCTAATAGCTTGGGTCCTCACTCTCATTTAATTCCAGGTGTCTTTAGATTTCCTTTTTGAGTTCCTTTCAAACCCACTGGTTGTTCAGTTCCCAGTTGTTTGAAATCAATATAGAAATATAATCAGAAATATAGTCAGAAATATAGTCAGGGAAAAGCAAATGTCCAAAGACAACAGAATGTTCTCCTCAACCCAAGGCATTCATTATTTTCTATGGCAGTCTAGCACAGTATTATCCTTTTGCTGCTGTTATTCTGCTATTAATCTTACTGAAATATAGCACCATTATTTTAAAAATTGCTACGTGACTTGCATATCAAATCCTTCATTTGATTTTACTCTGTGTAAAGTAGTAACAATAGCACGAACTGGCTTTCTGTTTCCCTTCTTCTCCCATAAAAATTCATTCCATGTAAGGGAGTAATGAAAAGAGCTCTAGCAATCATGAACTTTAGTCTCCTGAGAGACAAACAACTTTCTAGATGACAAACAAACACATAAATTCATAGCCATGCTTGTGAGAGGACTATTAACTAAAGCTTCTCCAAGAATATACATGCATATTATTGTTTATGCAAGAATGCATTATGTGCTTTTATATCACTTGTTAATACCCATTAAAAATTAACTACTAGTATCCCATTTATTTCCCCTTTTTTAACCTTAAAAAATCTGTACTTTGGGGCTGTGAGATAGTACACCTATTAAGAAGTTTGCCTTGGATGTAGCTGATCTCGGTTCAATATCCTATACCCTGAATGGTCCACTGAGCCCTGCCAGGAGTGGTCCTCGAGAACAGATCTAGGAGTAATTCGTAAGCCCTGCTGGATGTGGCTTGGAAAAAAAAAATCTCATGCTTCATATGTAGGTATGAAGCCATATACCTGAGATCTTATGGTATTATAAACTAATGATAAATCAATAAAATTTGATTTAAGAAATAAATAAAATATATTTTCCAAGCATATTTGAAAGACTGTTTAATAATTAGGTTAGTTCATGTCTTCAAGATTATTATCCTTAATGCCCTGATAAGGCTTATGCTGTTTCTCTTGTTGCCTCAGTTTATGGAGAACTCATAGCCAGGGGATTTAATCTTCAGTGCAAACCATATCAGTGTAAGCTCGTTGTTTTTGTTTTAAATGTGGGAACAAGCAAGTAATAACCACCAGTGTTTGGGGGTCACACAGTGCCAGGGATTGAGTCTAAGATCTCAAGGCATGCACTTTAGTACAAAAGCCATTATATTATAATGTGGGCTATAGTATTTAAGCCCATAACTCTCTTATTTTTTAAACTCTCAATGACAGATTCAAGGGAATTGTTTAAGATTTGCAAAAAGGTACTATGTACCTTTCACTAGATATCAATTCACGCATATCATCTTGCATAATTGGAGTGCTATATCAAAATTTAAAGCTCCCTTGCTTCCATCCTAATTGCTGCATGTAGCATCACTAATGATGGTGTTAGGTTCTTCTTACCACCTTCCCTAGTTCTCTTTTTTATGTCTTTGTCCTATTTTTAGGGCTTAAACATTACTTACAGTAGAATTAAGAAGGTTGGTTTGTGCTATCTGATCTATATTGCAATGAGCTCATCCCATATGATTTTTTATGTTTGCATTCATTTAAAATTAATTTCATGTTTGTCTTTTCCCCAAATTTTCAAACTTTTTAAATTCATTCCTTATTTAAGTGGCAACATTTAATTTAGAAGTAATTGTACATTTTATAGTTGCCTTTCTGTTGTTGATATTTAGATTTAGTCCACTATAGAGAACAAACCCTGAACAGATTCAATCATTTTAAAATTTGTATTGTTGTTTTTAATCACCAGAATAATCATACTTCTCAAATTTCCTTCCTACACATGCTCAATTGGTTGGCCAGTCAATTCTTTAAACTTTCTTTTTTTCTATCTATTAGTGGCTGGAATGTTTAATTTCTAAGATGTATTTTGACCTTTATTTTTCTTACTGGCTCTAACATTATTTTCTTCAAGCATTTAAACAATTTTTAGTTAGGCAACATCATTTATAATACTGCCAGTAGTAGAGTATTTAGTCATACAAAGTTCCAACTTCCCACTGAACCTCATGGTTTCAGTATCCTTTTACCGATGTCTCAAAGTTTCTCCACCCCTACCTACCCACCCTCTTGCCAGATTCAGGTCTAGAGTCTCATTGTTATTCTCTTGTTATGTTTCTTCATATTCTACATCCAAGAAATACCATTTTGTATTTGCCACTCTTCTGATTTTCTTTATTTAGCATGATACCCTCTAATTTCATTCATGTTAAAGCAAGTTGCATGTTTTTTTTTTTTTTTGCACCTTTCCTCATGGTCAGCTAGTATTCCATTGTGTATATGAACCATAATTTCTTTATCCACTTATATGTATTTAGGCAGTTGGGTTGTTTCTATATCTTGGTTATTGTGAAAACCAAATATAAAAGATGCAATAAATATAGGAGCACAAATGTCTTTCTGAAAAAAGTACCCTTGGGTTCTTGGGGTCGATGCTAAGAACTGGAATTTCTGGGCATATAGAATCTTGATTTTTAATTTTTTGAGAGGCCTCTCTATTGTTCTTCATAGAGATTGAATCAGAGGACACTCCCACCAATAATAGATGAGGATTTCTTTCCCCGCACAACATTACCAGGACTAGTTGCTTCTCCTTTTTGGATGTGTGCCAATCCACTCACTGTCACATTGTTTTGCTTTTCCAGGATGATAAATATGAAAAGCATTTGCTCATACATCTATTGTCAATCAGTATGCCTTCTTAGATGAAGTGTCTGTTCGACTTTTATCCCCATTTTTGGTATAGGTTTATTTTGCTTTATTATTCTTATTAAGTTTTCTGCATTTTTTTGTTTTAGTTTTTGTTTAAGGCCACACCCAATAATGTGATGCTTAGGCCTTATTCCTGGATCTGTGCTCAGGAATCACTGCTGGCAAGATCCAGGGGACCATATGGGACACCGAGGATAGAACCCAAGTCAGCCTTGTGCAAAGCAAGTTCCCTTCCCTCTATATTATCTCTGTAGACTTTGTTAAGTTTTGTGAGTATTTACATTTCTTGGATGTTAGCCTTTGTCAAGTGTATGATGAACAAATGTTTTCTCCCAGTCTATGGGTGTCTTTTCAAATTCTACTTATTGTTGATTTTATTTATATAAGAAAGTAAAGTTTCATTAATTTTTTTCCTCAGAATTTGAGTAATACAAAAGCTGTATGCTGTAAATGAAAAATAGTGTTTTGTGAGCAAAATGCAATTTTTAGTTAGTGATCAGTAAATGTTGTGTAACTATAGGTTTTTTTTTCTTTTTAATATTTTGGGCCACATCCATGGTGCTTATGGCTTACTCTTTGCTCTGTGCTCAGGGATTACCCATGTTGATAATCAGGGGAATTAAAATTAGATTTTATTTATTAATGTTAAATATTTCTGTTTATTACAAAATTTTAGATCTAGGTTAATGACATGACCTTGTTGACTAAAAATGTTTAACGTTAGGCACTTCCTGAACTCTTTGCATGGTTCTTCATATTCCTTAAAATAACTAAGATAAAATCCCCACTTTCTTTTTCAGGAAATTGAAGCTAAAAAGATAAAATAAATGTTAAAAAAGCTTAGTAAACTAATAAAAAAAACTGATAAATATTAAGAAAGTAGTCTTTTGATGGGCTGGAGCAATAGCACAGCAGGTAGGACATTTGCCTTGAATGGGGTCCACCCGGGTTGGATTCCTCCACCCCTCTCAGATAGCCTGGCAAGTTACCGAGAGTATCTTGCCCACATAGCAAAGTCTGGCAAGCTACCCGTGACATATTCGATATGCCAAAAACAGTAACAACATGTTTCACAATTTGTTGTGAGACGTTACCGGTGCCCAGTAGAGCAAATGGGAGGACAGTGTCCTACAGTCCTACAGTACTAGTTTATTTTTTAGTGTAGAATCTTCTTAATTTGATATAATCTCTTTGTTTATTCCTTTTGTTTGCTTGGCTAATTGCATGAATCATTGGAGATGCCTTTAGATTCAGTACCATAGAGTTCTGCTGTTTTCTCAAGTGTACTTTATGGATTCAAGTCTAAAATTAAGGTCTCTAATTAACTTTGAATTATTATATTTTTATGTGAGATAGAGATCAAACTTTAATTATTTGGCTATCTGTTTTTTCTAGCACCACTTTGAAGAGTTTTTTTTTTTTTTTTTTTTTTTGCTCTTTCTATTTCATACATCAGATCCTCTGTCAAAGATTAGTTGCCCATATACCTAAACTTCTGTCTCTGGGCTGTCAATTCTGTTTCACTGATTTGAGAATCTGCCTTATTTCAGTACTACACACTGTTGGTTCCTATAACCTTATAGTATAACTTATAGTTGGAGAAAGAAAAGCCTGTCATATTTAACTATATTGAATATATACAAACAAACAATGTCCTCCCGTTGTTCATCGATTTGCTCGAATGGGCCCAGTAATGTAGTAATGTCTCCATTTTGAGACTTGTTGTTACTGTGTTTGTCATACTGAACACATCACGGGTATTCAATACTCTTGGTAGCTTTCCGGGCTCTCTGAGAGGGGCGGAGGAATTGAACCTGGGCTGGCTGTGTGCAAGGCAAATGCCCTATCACTGTGCTATCACTCCAGTGATAGCGATATATATATATATATATACGCATATATTTACATATATATAGTATATATGTGTGTATATATATAACTATGTATAGAATATATAGTTAAATAATAAATACATCATTATGTAATAGCTTAGCATCAAGGCAGTTGCAAGGCAGTTGAACCTTATCCTCAGACCATCATGTTGCTTTTTTATTTTTTGCCTTAGAGCAGACTCCAGAAAGAGTTGCTTCCAGGCACGTCCTGTGCTTGTGAGAGCGACTGGCTCTTCCTGACAGTCCTAACCCCTTAAGAATGTCTAACCCCAGTTCAGGGGTTTCCCGAGGCAGTGGATGACAGAACTAATTACTTACTGATTAAGACCAGAGACAGAAATTTCCAAATTGCTGACTGCAGAAAATAACAGCACTCCAATTGTGACCAAACTGTCACACTAACAAATCACCTATCTGCTTCTGTATGTTTACTACTTGATAGGAGGATGTGAAAAATCCTTTGGATGTCTGAGAAAAACTGGTATGGGGCTGCATAATTTGGGTCTGAGACCCCATGTAGTCACTGGTTAATAACTTCCTCAAAATTTCTTTTGTCTCCGAGTCCCTGATTTGCACTCTAAAACAATTATACCCTCATTTATAGAGAGTTTTATTCACAAATGGGTTGGGATTTTCTAAAATGCTGTCTGTGCATATAATAATATGAGCATATAATTTTCCTCTTTCTTTGTGAAGTTGGTGGGTCCCACAATGACTTATGTGAGGCAAGGAGGAGAGAGATGGTCACTTTCTCCCTCTCTGCCTCTGCCACCTGGGATGAGGAAGTCTCAGACTAATAAAGTCTGTGACGATTCCCTGATCAGCGCTGGACTGAACCCTGCCAGCCCCACACCTGACGTCCACTTGGTCTTCTAAGTATGAGAGTAGACCACCACCACCCAATTTCTCCCGGAGCCACAGACTCAGGCTGGAGGCAGGAATTGCTCTTTGCAGGAAGGAGAAAGCAGTCCCAGGCCTCACCCAAGGTTTTGCAGTTCTTGTCTCACCTTGCAGAAAAGAATTTCAAGAGTAGATAAAAAGCGAAATAAAAACAGATTTTATTTGGAGAATTCTTTTCTTTTTAGGAGGGGGAGTAGAGAGAAAGTGAGAGTTGTGTGCTCAGAGAAAAACATGAACCTCTCCAAAGGTGGAGAGAGCCCTTACACACACACCAGCATTAGACATGGAAGCATGAAAGTCCACATATCAAGAGGGGAGAATGGCCAACATGTGCTTGGGTACCACAGGTGCTCCACTACATGGCCACTGGGCACAAGCAGCACATGGGCTGCATATGTGCGCCCTTTCTTTGTTCAAGGTGGCTTTTATAGGGTTTTTCCAACCTGCCCCTATGTGAGGCTCTGACCTAGGTCAAAGTCCACTGTTGCTAGGGATATTGCCAAAGTGGGAGGGGGGTTGGGGTGTGGAGTTGGGAGTTGGGAGTGGGGTAGATGGCCTTCTTTGAAATTATTTTCCTGGCCTTCTGTTCCTTCTGGAGCATCTCTCAGAGGAGGGTACGGCCTTCTCTGAGTCTGTTGCTGGAGCCAGGTAAAGTCTTACCAGCCTGAGCTCACAAGGTGAGCTCTTTGTAGAGTTGGGCTATTGGTTTTATTACATCCTAGGAATTCCATAAGATTTTAAGATATTTGACAAGATAGGCAAGGAATTTACCAAAGCTTTTTTTTTCTTTTCTGTCTGGGTCACACCCAGCGTTGCACAGGGGTTCCTCCTGCTTTGCACTCAGGAATTACTCCTGGCGGTGCTCGGTGGACCATACAGGATGCTTGGAATCGAACCCGGGTCAGCTGTATGCAAAGCAAACGCCCTACCTGCTGTACTATAGCTCTAACCCCTCACAATGGAGACGTTACTGGTGCCTGCTCAAGCAAATCGATGAACAATGGGAGGACAGTGTTACAGACATTGCTACAGGAATTTCATTGCCATGGACCCTTCCCGTCTACTTGACTACATCACGTGTATTGATGTGGTGTATTACATCAATTTATTTTCATATATTCTATCAATTGTGCATCCCTGAAATAAATCCAATGACATCTTGATATCCATGAATATTGAGTAATGACTTTTCTTTACAAGCTTTTAAAATTTGAATGCTACATTGTCTGACAAAAATATCCAGAACTCTCATGGGCAATTTGACCGTAAGATTGTTTCCTGATGTGTTTTCTTAAATTTGCGTATCCTGCTCTTCAGCTCTGTTGCTTCAGGCTATGCTTTTCTTGTGACCTCTCTCCTAATTTCTCTTTCTTTACAGAAAATCTATAATATCATCTCTCAGCTCCTTAAACAAGCTTCATCAAGTTAGTCTGGAGCCATCATCTAAGAGGCTATATAGCTGGTGGGTGCCAGACGACTCTTCCGGACTCACCTTTCCCACTAATTTTATTTGGTTTCTTATTCATTACTTTACTGCACAGTGAGGGTTGTGGGTGAGAATCTGGTTTTGTGCAGTCCTGGTTAGCAGTCTCAGGGACAGGTATGCCATCTCTACACATGGCTGCAAAGGTTATCCCCTCTCTTCAGGCCTGGGAATTTGCTAGACATAAAACCAGCTTCTCACTTTCAGATGGAGATCTAAAAGTCTTTGCACACCACAGATTTTACTGGACTTACCTTCTGCTGTAGTCAACTTCCACTACCCACTACCTTGATATTTTGGCTGCCCAGAGAGATTTAGCCCAGCTAAACATCTGTAGGATAACATTGGTTTGTCTTTTCTGCCTTGCCACAGGGAGCTTAGGTTTACTGGGTTAATCCCACCTCAGTGCTCCCATTTCTCTGTGTTCATTTGTAACTTCTTTTTTCTTTGTGCTCTGCTAACTTGTAAATATTGTTTTTCTCTTCTCCTTAAGTCCTTTGCATAGTTAATCTAGAGCAATGTCCTTTCTGTATGGGCACAAGAAGACAGTAAATGCTATGCTTTTGTAACATGGGAGTCAATTGACTCTCAATGATATTTACCTCCTGGGCATCTGTTCTTTAGCCTAAGCCTCAGTTGTCCTTACTTCCTATCACCCCCAAAAGCAGGATGACGACGAGGGACTGGATGGACCAGGGTAAGCGATGAGCTATATGCTACCCTGGCATTGAAATGGGTCTGGCCAAGGTGCCATAATGCTTAACTATAAGTTAAGAGCTTGATCATGGACAAATGCTGTCATGATACAAAAAGTAATGACTAGATTTGAACCCTGCTAGGGTCAGGAATGATTAATCTGGCTTGAGCACTGTAGTCTGAGTCTGTAGCAAGATACTCCCAGGAGAGCTGCCCTACAAGCCTCAATGTATCTCTTACTCTGTCCATACAAAAATAACTAATGTTAAGATGTTAATTAAGATGTTAATAGAGTTATTGGTCTGGGGGAAAAGGAGGAAAACACCTTAAGTGATAGTTTGCCCATGAGCAAAGGAAGGGCTTTCTTATGTTGATTTTGCTACTGGACTGGGTGTAGCCTCAACCCAGAGTGCTGGGAGTGGGAGAGACCAGAGAGTTGAAGAGAGATGAGAGACTAGGGCAGCAAGGTGGAGTGCGAAGAGACTAGCAAGGGGGACAGAAGGAGAAGGATGTAGAAGAATACAGGACCAGGCACGTGGAGAGAGAGAGAGAGGGCCCAGGCTGTGAGATGGAGTGCGGGGAGATGAACAGGTGAGACAGGAGGAGAAGGGAATGAGGGGCAATGTGAGACTAGAATGGGGGGCTCAGAGACACTGGTGCATAGGGAGAATAGAATAAATGGCAACTGTGAGTAAATAGTTTTCTCAGTTTTCTTTCTATAACTTACTGTTTTGTGCGTAGAAATTTAGAAATCGCATATATTGAGTATTGTGTCTGTGTAATTTCACTTTATTGAATTCATTACTTATTGCTAGCAAATTTCAATACAAAAATGCAATGTGCTTCAACATTCATAAATAATGACAAGAAGCAAGATGCATATTCACAGTATGGAAAATCATGGCAGTTGTGCTGGATTTGTTGTCATTTGTTTTTTGTCTTTGTTTAGGGTGACTCCTGGCTCTGTGCTCAGGGATCACTCCTGGTGGGACTCAGAGGATCATAGGGATGTCAGGGATCAAACCTGGGTTTACCCTATCTGTTGTATACTATCTTTCCTGCAATTGTGCTATTTTAAGAGTTTTGCATAAGGAAATTTCCCTAAGTCTTCTTTTTTTTTTCTTTTTTGGATCACACCTGGCGATCCACAAGGGTTACTCCTGGCTCTGCACTCAAGAGTTACTCCTGCTGGTGCTCAGGGGAACATATGGGATGCTGGGAATTGAACCTGGGTCGGCTGCGTGCAAGGCAAATGCCCTACCCGCTGTGCTATCTCTCCAGTCCCTCTTTTTTTTTTTAAAAAAAAATCTTATTTTACATAGTTACAGCTAATAATATTTAAGTTCTGGTTTCACAGTTTTGTTTTATGCTAGCGTTAAATGAATAATATATTTGTATTCTATTGGTGAGATTTTACAATTTATCTCATGTTTATCTGAAGTTGGTCTCCAAATCTTTAAAAATAAGGGTAATAGGAACTACATCCCTTGATTTTGTTGCAATAGATTATTTTTAAAGTCGAATCTACAATATCCTGAGATTTATTTGATTTGTACTTTGAGGTAAGAATACACTTTAACTTGTAATCTTCAGAAATTTATAATTTAGTAGAATAATTTTTCAGTTATTCAATCTTCAGGAGATGAAAATGTCCAAGGGACAATTTAGTAATTAAGATATGCTTTCCAATGAGGAAACAGGCAGAAAAATACCCAACTGTATTTGCCAAATTTAAGAATCTAGGAGGAAATGTTGTTCAAATAATTCATCATTAAGCCTAGACTGAGAAGAAATTAAAAGAGGGGTATAATAGGTCCTGTAAGTTGAAACAAGATACAATTAGATTTGAGAGTGAAACCAGTATCTGAGAGTTGCAAAGTGAGTGGAGGAATACAAAAGACAAAGAATAAAAAGCTTTGTTTTGAAAGTATGAGGTGTCAGTAGGGTGTAACAAGACTTTGGGTGCTGTCTTGAAGTGTGTCATCAAATTCATTAGCTGTAGTGGTCAGTGGTAATGAGAGGGGGAAAAAAATCTTGTTCCTACCTTGAATTTGGTTTGAATGTGAGATTTGGCATTTAGGACGGAAGGATTTTGGGAGGATATAAAGTTTTATAGACATGTACTAATCATTCTGGCAAGCTCCCCATGGCGTATTGATACTCCAAAAACAGTAACAACAAGTCTCACAATGGAGATGTTACTGGTGCCCGCTCAAGCAAATCAATGAACAGGACAGTGCTACAGTGCTACAGTGACAGGCTAATCATTCAGTTTATATGTGGGAAACAGTCAACCATGAATTGGTCCTATCATTTGCATTTTACACATCAGAAAATGAAGCAAAGGTATGTGAAGCAATTTGCTTAGAGCATTTAATAACTGCCAGGAATCACAGTCAAACCCAACCTATCTCTCAATCCTGTTACCTAAACATTTCTTGCAATGCTTCCCAAATTTACATTACTATCATTACTGCCAATAGGATTGAGTTTTTTTATTCCCCTATTCTCACAAACACAGTTTCCCCTGTGTTTCTGATCTATGTCATTCTCTTTTATGTGAAGTGCTATTTCTTTGTTACTTTGGTGATGTGTGTGTGTGCGGGGGGGGGGGGGGGGGGTGGAATTAAGTGTGGGAAGGCTACATCTGATGTTGCTCATGACTTATTCCTGGTTCTGTGCTCAGGGCTGTTCCTGAGGGTGATCAGGGGCCCACATGTGCTGCTGGGAATTTGAACCAGGCTTGGCCACATGCAAGACAAATACTTTACCTCTATAACTCCAGCCCAAATTTAATTGCTATTTTGATTTTACTTTCCCTAATAATAGATGATGATGAGGGCATTTTTCATATATCTTTTTGAGCCAGGTGTATATTTACTTTGAAATTTTTCTATTCAGAATATTTGCCCCCCTTTTTTAGGTTGCTTGCTTGTGTTCTGTTTGTACTTTAAGTTTTGTGAATATTAATCCCTTCTAAGACGATGTACAAATATCTTCTCTGAATAACTAGTTGGTATATGTTTTGTGGTAATTTATCTTATTGCAAAAATCTTTTTATTTTGTGGACTTTTAAAAGAATTTTCTATGTATACTATATGTATAATCTCCAAATAGCAATATATTTTACTTCTTTTCAATTTTGTATAACTTTAACATATTTTTCTTACCTAATTGGCCAACATCTGAAACTATGTTGAAAATTAGTGATGAGCTGGACATCCCTGTTTTGTTAAAGGAAAAACTTCCAGTTCTTCACGGATGAGGAAGATATTATCTAGGCATTTGTAATCTGTGGTTTTATTACATTAAAGTCGGTCCTATTCTCAATTTATTGGGCACTTTTTAAATCACAGCTAACAGATTTTTTCATACTTTTCAGCATCAGCTGCTATGATCACAGGGTTTCTGTCTGTTGTTAATTACATTAATTGATTTGTGCATGTTGAAATGTACTTGAACCCTGGGTGAATCCGCTGATTATGATGAATGAGTACCTTTGTATGTTTATGATTTATTTGCCAAGACTGGAGAATTTTCATTTAGTTTCATAAGAGATTGTTTTTGTGTGTGTTCTGGTTTTCAGTGATATTCGTCTCATACATCAGGGAATACGCTCACTCAATTTGTTGGGAGAGTTCGAGCAACACAGATGCTAGTACTTTTTTTGAAAAATGTGTAGAATTCACAGTTTTCAGAATTCACCATTGAGGGCATTGGATACGGGGCTTTAATTCTCTAGCTCTTCCTTTTGTCCCGCAACATTGATTCTTAGGAGAAAACTTATATTGCAATTTTGATTTATGCTTGTGAGCAGCTTGTTGAGGCTTTCTGTCTCTTCCTGTTTCAGTCTTAAAGGTTTGAATAATGTAAAAACTTTCCAATTTTTCTAAGTTGTCCAATATTTTTGTATGTAGATATTCATGATAATCTTTGTGTCATGAAGTCTAGTTTTATGCTTGAATTTCTTATTGTAATGATCAGGTTGCTTCTCTCACCTCCCACTTGGTGAACCGAGGAAGGTATTATCAGTTTTATGTATCTTTTAATAAATATGCAACTTATAAAATTCCTATCATCATCTTTTTTGTTTCATTTTGTTTTGTTTGTTCTCATTTTTACTACTTCTCTCCTCTTTTTGTATTTATGTTTTTCTCCTTTAATAATTCTTGAGGTATAAGGTTGATTGTTTATTTTAGACTTTCCTTGTTTGTTGATTTGGAACTATAGTCATTGCTTTTTCCTTAATACTCTTTAGGTTGTATACCATAGGATCAGATAGTCTATTTATATTATTTTCCGTTGAATTTTTAATTTCTTTTTGATTGCTCCATTCACTCCAGAATAAATCAGAAACGTGCTGGTTACACCGCACATATTTTAGACCTCTTGATTTCCTTTTTATTTCTGATTTCTATTCTAACATTATTGCAATAAAAATACTAGATGTGATTTTAGTCTCCATAAATTTATTAAGCATTATTTTGCATACCAACACTTGGTATGTCCTGGATAATATTCTATGTGCACTGTAAAATAATATATTGAGGTGGAGGTTTCTTGTAGATATCATTGATGTCTTACATTGCTTCATTTATTGCTATTATTTCCTAGCTAATTTTTTGTCTAAATGATTTCCCCATTGCATAACATAGTCTGCTGAGATTCCCTACAGCTCCTGTATGTCTCTCATGTGTGTTAATTATTGTTATGTAAATCTTATTGATACACTGATATTTCTACCACTGTATATTTATTCTCTTATTGATTTCTTTTGGTTAAAAATCTATTTCATCAAATATTTATCAGCTGCTTCTGGCAATTTTTCTGCATTATTGGCTTGAAAAACGTTACTTCGTTCTTTTACACTGAGTCTATGTTTATATTTATATAGTATGTGTTTTGTACCCATAGATATCCTGTTTTTTGCTTTTATTCTTCATCAGTTAATCTTGCTTGCTCTATTGATGAATTCATACCATCCACATTTAAGGTGATAGTTGATACCTGGGCTATTATTACTGTCACTCTATCTTTTATTTTATAGTGTATTATAATTACATTTTGTTTGGGGGGCCTCAGCAGTAATGCTTAGGGATTACTCCTGGTTTTGTGCTCAGCAATAACTCCTGGAAAGGCTCTGGGGATCATATGTGGTGCCAGATAGTAACTTTGGGTCAATTGCATGCAAGGCAATTGCCTTGTCTGCCATGTTATCTTTTAAATATCATCTTTTCTTTATTATTGACTTAATAATTTAACAATGAGCTATCTCGGGGTAGGCAATTTTAAATTCAGAAATGTAAGAGTTTTCTCAATTTCTATGATAACTGTAGTTTTTACACATTTTTGGAATATTCTGCACTGTTACCTAGTGGAAAACACTATCTGTTCTTTTCTCACTCTCTCCTTCAGGGTTGCTTGCCATTCCTTTAGTGGAGTCTTCTAAAAGAGTCCTCTAAAGGAGACCCCAAAAAAACAGAATTATAATGCATCTTAAAATAAAAGATAGAATAGCAGTAATATATCTGTACAAGTTATATTTGTCATTTGTTTGTTTGTTTGTTTGTTTTCCTTAAATCGTGGTTATGTCTTCCATCCCATTGGGTCATTATTACTCTGATTTTATCTTCAACTTCTCATAATTTCATTCCACAAAATTGAGGCATCTTGTTAGACATTCCCTGTTAGATTTAAATGCATTCAATGTGTTCTTTCAGCAAGCATTTATGTTTAATGATTTAAAAAATAGTTTTCTGTCTCTTTGCTTTTCTTCTTCTCTTGTAGCTTTATTTTCTTTGTCCTTAACCTTTATTTGTCCTTTGCATATACATGAATATATCATATATGTATATATCGAGGGCTGGAGTGATAGCGCAGCGGTAGGCCGTTTGCCTTGCACACGGACAGCCCAGCCGAGCCAGGATCGATTCCTCCGCTCCTCTTGGAGAGCCCGGAAAGCTACTGAGAGTATTTCACCCCCACAGCAAAGCCTGGCAAGCTCCCTGTGACGTATTCAATATGCCAAACACAGTAACAACAAGTCTCAAAAAAAAATGGAGACGCTACTGGGCCTGCTCGAGCAAATGATGAACAACGGGAGGACAGTGACAGTGATATATCGAGAACGTCATGCGAGGACTGAATGGGAAGAAATGGGAGTGAAGATAGATGGTCGGCAACTGTACCACCTCTGCTTCACTGATGACATGGTTGTAATAACTCCAAACATTAGTCAAGTGGCATGAATGCTGACTGACTTTGACTGTGAGTGTGGAAAGGTTGGACTGCAGCTGAATCTCACAAAGACAATGTCTATGAGAAATGGATTAGTTTCTAACATTCCGTTTGCTCTCAACAGAATGAACATCTCTGAACGCAGCAGTTATGTGTACCTAGGTCTAGAACTCAACCTGATGAACAACCTGGCACCTGAGCTGCACAGGAGGAAGAGAACAGTGTGGAATGCCTTCAAGAGCATCCAAGAAATAGCTAAGAGGACGAAGAAACTCTTGCTCCGAGCACATCTCTTCGAATCTATCGTTCTTCCTGCACTAACATACACCTCAGAGACCTGGGGCCAATGAAAACAGGACAAGAACACTATTTAGGTTTCCCAAAGAGGAATCAAAAGAGCTATGCTTGGAGTATCATGCTTCACTCTAGTGAGAGAAGGAATCCGGAGTTCTCCCCCCTGTCGATGATCAAGAATCTGGGACGTTGTCTCCTTTGCCAAGGCATTGAATATCAGATGGGCTGGAAACGTTATGCAATTTGGAGACAACCACTGGACTAGAGCCATTACCGACTGGATTCCACGGGATATCAAAAGATCGCCTGGCCACCCACCTATCAGATGGTCAGACTTCTTAGTCAAAACCCTGAACGAATGGTTTGAGGCTCTTTGTGTTCCTGGAGCGAGCAGATGCCATTGGGCTACAATAGTACAAGACAGTGACAAATGGAGACATTACTGAGCAAATCGACGAGTAGCGGAATGTCAAGTGTCAAGTGATCAAATGATATTTGGTCTGTTTCTGTTTAGTTGAGATTTGTAATTTTTTAAAAGATTTATTGTATCTGTTTTCAAAATATTGTCACTTTCTCTAAATCTGTTTTTAAAGATGTCCTCAAGAGCTTGTCAGAGTTTTGAATTTCTTAGACGAATTACGTATTATTTTTGCAAATGTCCCCTGCATAATTTTCTTCCATATACAGTTGGGTTAGTTTGTTTATTTCTAGTATTGTTCAAGCAGTTGGCACTATGACTTTATTTATTCATTATTTTTACATTTTTTAAATTTAATCACTATGAGATACATGGCATTATGATTTTAGAGTTTAAATTCTCTCTTCTTTTTTATAACATTAAAGAGCAGGGGAAGAGCAATTATGACGAGGACATGGGAAATCTCAATCAACCAATCACATTGGTAGAAGGGATGAAATAATTCAGAGAGAGCTGACATAATCCATGGTCCCTGACTCCCTTCCAACTCCCGACCCCTATTATGGTATATATTTGTGTTACAGTTTTTTAGCTTTGCACTATTTTCTGAAACAGAGGCAGGGAAGAGAAAGATTGAAAGAACTCAAACTTAGTAACTCAAACTAAAGACTGGTTTGTCACTGATCTAAAACATGGAAACTCAGGTTTAATTATTTATTTGTTTGTTTGTTTGTTTGTTTATTAATGCAGAGCTTGGTTTCTGCCATCAGATTAGTCTTTCAACCCTGTCCAGGGGATCATTATTTTTTTTTAATGTTTCTTCCCCCAGCATCATCAGGTAAACCAAATTGTACTGGGAACTGGAGCCCAGAGCACTGTGATGATGGACACATCTGCTTCACCTGCTATGGTTTTAATTACTGTATGGATAGTGTATTAGTTCTTCATAACTTAATCATATACCAATATCAAGTACCTTTTATGAGTTCTTTTTCAAAAGTCTGTCAAAAAAAAGCAACTTAAAAATTACCTGTAACTGGAGCCAGAGAGAGAGCCCAGTGTTTTCTTGCACACACTGACATGGGTTCAGTCCCACATGCCACAGCTAGTCCCTGAACCCCATCAGAAATGAACCTTGAGAGAAGAACCAGGAATAAATGGTGAGCACTTTCAGATGTATCCCAAAGACAAACAAAAAAAAGATATTAAAATGAGAGAGAAGAAACTAATATTAAACAAGAAAATCACTGTATCACTGTCATCCCATTGTTCATCTATTTGCTCAAGTGGGTACCAGTAGCATCTCCATTCGTCCCAGTCCTGAGATTTTAGAAGGCTCTCCTTATTTATCCTTCACAATGCTGCCATATTGGAGGCTCTTTCAGGGTCAGGGGAATGAAGCCCATTATAGTTAGTGTTTTTGGCATATTGAATATGTCATGGCTAGCTTGCCAGGCTCTGCTGTAAACAAGAAAATAAAAATAAAAATATCTATTAAGAAAATAGATCTTGACTTTTCCTCTTAATTGAAGAAATGACACTTATGTGACACACCAGAGGAATTAGAAAGATACTATGACAAAGAACAAATAAATTTGCTTTGAGTTTACAATTCATTTCTTTAGCAGTATGTGTGGACCATAAACTTGGAGTCCTATTGTATGCCATTTAGCTTTAACCTTTAACCTTTGCACTTTGCATTTTGAGCTTATGGTTTTACTTTACCTCAGAAGCCAAACCCACTAATACATAAGTATAGAGGTCTACATATACTGAAGGACAATTAAGCACAATTGATGATCTTGGCACAAGAAAATCTCATCAGTGATGAAGATAGGATCCACCATTTTCAGGAGATCACTTAGCCAGCTTCATTAATTTTTCAGTTGCATCCTTCCTATACCTCTTTGTAAAGATAAATGACATCACTATGTTTCAGAGAAAGGTATAAAAATAATTATTTTCTGTTTGACCTAGAGGCCAAGCATGTTGGTCAGTAGGAAACAAATGCAAAGAGAGGGAATTTTCCTAAAGACTTCTGACTTAGCTGTTAAATATCAGATCCTGGCAAGTGGTAGTAAAAACATGAAGAAATTTAGCCATATCACATAGATGCACACAGCAGAAGATGTTTTGGGTCACATATACCTGGTCAAAGCTCTGCAGTATGCTGATCACTGCAGGTACCAGATTTTTGCATTGGTCAGTACCGTTTCAGATGACTGCTATGATGGCTGAATCAGGCTCTGATGTCTGAATCAGGTTTCTGATTCCCTGAGTTCATCCACCTCTGTGGAGTCTGCTACTTGTTAAATCTCACAGATGACAGTTCTACTTGTTTTCTCAGGACGGGCTAATCTCAGCTATGGCCCACAGACAACAGGTGGGAACAGAAGTCCAGCAAAATGCATAATCAACTTTTCCATAGGATGACATCAGAGCAACAATTTTCTCTCAATATTCAATAGATGAAGAGATGAGTGGAAGAGAGATTCATTAAACTTGAATAAAGATTAATGGAAAATTAAAGAATTCATAGAAAAGGAATTGAATGAGCTAAACAATACAGCTGTGGGACTCAGCAGCAGAACAGAAAATATAGTCTCCAGACAAGTGTGGACTGTCTGTGTGTTTGGCCAGTTCCTGTCTTCCCCAAATAGTGACTGGCATGTTGCAGGTTAATTTGTGAACTGTGCCTTCTTCACTGAGACTGGCAGAGGCTTCAGGTAATTCTTTCACCACTGTGATTTATATTAGAAGAAAAAAGAAGACAAAGCGATACATTGCTCAAAGAAGTAATTTCCAAAATTTCCCTCCCTCTGGAGGCTAAGCAATTCCATGGTAAGGGCTGTGTCTAACAGTTGGATAGCCAGAGATGTCCCTGTCATTATCTATCCTTTCACACAGACTTAAAGATTCAGTGAATCTTAGCATTTGAAAAGGAAAAATCGTAACTCTTGAGCTACTCATTACAAACATGACTGTGGAAGATGATCCATTACACATAGCCTTAAAACAGAAATGCAGAAAATGTGGCATACCATGAAGGAGTTTCATGTTTTCATAGGCTGGAACTAGTCTTTCTGAAAAAATGTAACTGCAAACTTCAGTTGTACTTCTGCTACAAAGGCAACAGAGAGACAAGGAGATGGATAGAGGAATTGCTTTATTAGAAATAGACTATCATGTTTGAAAAATGGCTGACTCATGTCCTGAAGTGGTCAAAACAAACATCTTTGAGAGAAAGAACAGGAAAATACTTTTACCATGGGTAGTTTTCAGAGGACTGTCAGTACCTTACCATGCAAGTTGCTTTTCTAAGGTACAAGGCTGATCAAACTTTTTTTCTTCCCAGAATAGGGTTCTGAAGAAAGGGCAAAATAAAAGTACATGTTTTCTGAATTTTCAAGATCCTGTTCAGAAAATATTTTTCTGTTTCTTAATTGTGAGTTCAGTTATTAATTTCCTCAGGTCCCATTTTAAAAATACTTCTACCATGAGAAAAAAAAGCATTAAATGCTCTCAATGAAATACATATGCATGCAAGAATTAATATTTTGTGGTTAAAAATTGCTATAACTATTCCCGTGCTTTAATAGTATCTGTTGGTTGCATGTTTGGTTTATCACTAAGCAAGATAAAATTCACAAAGTTTAACATTATTGAACTGTCACTAGTCTCATTTTTTACAAATTTACAAATTCTTAATCTGTTTATGGCATGCTACTTTATTTTATACACACGTGTATATCTATCATATGAAACATATTAGAAAGACTTTTTCCTCTGATGTTCAACTGCAGCTTTAAAAAATGCTGAATCATGAATGGTTTTCAGGACATTTATAAAGGTTTTCATAACCAAACATTACAGTTTTCCAAACATCCCTTTCAATTTAGAAACAAATCATGTTTCCTGTTTCCAACTTGTTGCTCAATTATAAATTCATGGTGCTCACTGTATTTGCCAAATTTTGCAATGAGCTAACTTCCTGCCTTCCAAGAGAGGTTTTATTTCCAGAGGCAATTCATGTATCAATCACTGGAAATTGTCTTTATGAATTTCATTTATACAGGGGAGGGTTATACCAGATGGAAACACTGCAGTGCTAGAATTTCTGTGGTCTTTATTATTGATGCTGACTAATGCACATTTTATATTTGAATGGATGTACTGAAAATTTCATTGGGACAAATAACCAAAAAAAATGGTTTCTGTGCTTGAGTTAGATGAAAGTTTGATTACATTTTAACCTGTTTGTAAAAGTTCTTTGACTTTGGGAGAGAAACAGTTTTCCTTGTACTACCTGAAAAGGATAAGACCAGTGCAGGAGAAATGGCTCTATCCATGACAATGATCCGTGAATTGAGACAGATTTCACATCTGCTTCTCTCATTCTCAAAGCACTAATCCTGTTCTAAAAGCGTCACCCCCCCCCAAAACACACACCATTAAACCTTAAGTTTATCTACTTTCCAATTCTCAGAGCCCTTTTATCAGAATGTCTCTGATTTTCAATAGAACTTATCTTCCTGCCTTCAATATCAGACCCACAAACCCAACCCTTATTGACTAACTGAAGTATCTTCTGTGAATTACAAATTTGTGTATTTTCTCCTCTCATGATAGCTCTGTAACTGTCTTCCCCTCACAAAAAGAACCAAAGCCTCACTCTGGGAACTTGTGGCAGATCCTTTGTGGCAACCTTCACTCATCTGCCTGCCTTTGCCACAGGATCTTTACTTCTGCAGGGCTATGATAAGAACTACATGAAAAATTGGCATATGATTTTCTTTGTTAGTTTAATTTCCAGTTCTTTCCATTTTATTTAAGGGGCCACAGGTGTTAGTGCACAGAGCTTATTTCTTTTTATATACTCATTGATCACTTATGGTAGTGCTTAAGGTATCAGATGAGATACCTGGGATTGAACCGAGGACAATCACGTGAAGGAAATACCCTAGCTGCTATAATATCTCTCTCCTCCCCCTCCTCCCAGCATGGTACTTGTTTTGAAAACTTAGCTAATAAAACCCAAGTCCAGTAATTACGTGGCCACAAGTGAAGCCGGGGATTGTGGTGATTCAAATCACAGTCTTATTCACATGCAGACCTACATACCGACTGACTGCATGGCAAAACAACACAGATTTGTAGTTTTCATATCCATACAGTGATGATATTGTCATTGGGGTGAGTGGTCAACCACAGAGCAGAAGGTGGTCATGAGAGAGAGTCCCAACAACCTCCCTCTTAGTTCACCAAAACACTTATATGAAGTGCATGGAGAAATTTAGGGGCATGATAGAAAAAAGGAAATAATATGAGTGTTTCTATCACATCAACAGAAATAATATGTCACACTTGATGTAAACACAGAATTCCTCTTGGAGCTGTGCTGAGAAAGCTGGAGAACACAGTGTCATTAGAGCAAATTAACTACTTTTGAACCCTGGAATGAAGCTGAGTTCAGAGCTAAGTTCCCGCTTTTTAATGTGGGAAGAGGGGCAAAGCAGACGTAACAAAAGGGGGGATACGCAGACACTCCCTTCCTGGGCAGAGGGCCCTGGGCATAAAGGCATGTCACTGTGGCCTACTTAGCATGAAGGAGAGCTTCTCCAGGAGGGAAGTGCCAGAAGAACCAACTCCAACCTATTTGGGAGCACTAAATTCTCTAAGTCTGGAGAAGTTCAGTTTGAGCTTCCACCCATAAATTGGGGGAAAAGTTGGGTGCTGGTAGCACAGAGTGATCCTGTGCCAGAGCATAGAAGAGAGGAGGTGGTTGTTAGAGCTTTGTCTGGGGAAGAGGACTTTGAGTTCAGGTGCTCCCCATTCTGTCTTATCAGAGTCAGTTTTTCTGACTAGAGATTCTCTTTTCCTAAAAGGTCCTGCCTTGGTGTTTGGGATGAAATGCTTCATGACCTTACTCGATCATTATTGCTGGAGAATAATCTCCAAAGGATATCCTCCCTTCCCATATTTATACTGAGGACAAAACAATGCTTTTTCAGTTTATATGGTAATTTTATGATTTTCTGCAACTCAATACCAAGAGCTTCCACTTATTTGAGAATAATTAGATGCAATAAGCACTCAACAAAAGTGGAATCTCATGACCCTATCATTATTTTCTTCCAAAATTATGATAAGAAATGCAAGCTAAGGAAAGTCACGATCACAATAATCCTGTTGTTCATCGATTCCTTCGAGCAAGCACCAGTACTAACGTCTCCTTCGTCCTAGCCCTGAGATTTTTAAAAGTGCCATATCCAAGGTTCTTTCAGGGTTAGGAGAATGAGACCCATCATTGTTACTGGTATTTGGCATATTGGGTACTCCACGGGGAGTTTGCCAGACTCTGCCATACGGGCAGATTACATTCAATAGCCTGCCAGGTTGTCCAAAGCAAGAATGAGATAATGAGATGTCACACAGCTGCATTTGCGGCTGTGCGCTTCTGGGAGCTGGGACCCAGAGACTATAAGGAAAGTCATTAAAATGAATATGAAGGCCTCCCTCCCATTCAGGTATCTGCCTGGGACCTAGCCAACCCTTGTCCAGCTGTTTTTTTAAACCTAGAACTGTGGGGGATGGGAACTGAGATGGATCACACACAACCATAGCAGCAACGTTCCTGGGACTGACTTTCCACCTCCCATGCAGGTATCCTCCCAGTATTCAGGTATTAAAGGCTCCTTCACAGAACCCTGGCCTCTTACAAGACCGTGAGTTATTCTCCCCTTCCATATCCCACAAGAACCATAAGTTATCCTCTTAGGTGGAACTTTCAGTAGGGCAGCTTAACCACCAGAAACACAATAGGCCAATAAATCATTAGCCCGACCTCAATTAATACCGTGCCAAAAGCACAATAGAAACAGCAAGTGTGAAGGTCTTAACTGCACAGGTCGCAATGGTAAAGCAACACAGAAGCCCACCAAGCTTACTTAGTGAAGAGACTAGCCCAGGAGACCCCAACAGTAATGAAGTTCTAGACAATCCCTCTGACAAGGAATTTACAAGGGAGATACTGCAGATGTATAAGGAGCTAAAAAAAAAGCAATGGAATGCAGCACCAATAAAATTAAAAATGTGGAAAAAGCAAACAAAATTACAAATGCAAATGACAGATCTGAGAAACCTGGAAGGTGAATTGAAAAACTCAGTGGAAGGCCTCAGCTGCAGAGTAACAGCTGCTGAGGACAGAATCAGTGAGTTCCAAGATGAGCTGCAGAGAATCTTCACAAAACAGCAGAAAGTGGAAAAGAGACTCACAATCCATGAACAGATGTCAAGAGAAGATAGGAATGAAGCCAAGAGGAATAATATAATAATTATTGGAGTCCCAGAGGGACAGGAAGAAAACCCTGACAAAGAAGAATTGATCAAAGACATCATTGCTACAAAATTCCCAGAGCTGAAGAACACATGTGACCACAGTCAGGAGGACTGAAGAGTATCAGCAAAAAGAAATTCAAATAAAAATACCCCAAGACACATCCTGATCAAAATGATGAAAACCTTAGACAGAGAAAAAATTCTGAAAGCAGCAAGATCAAAGAAAGAAATTGCCTATAAAAGAACATCCTTAATATTCACACTGCCTTATCTAATGAAACCCTCACGGCCTGAAAACAGTGATCAGATATAGTGAAAAAACTCAACAAAATAAATGCCTAACCAAAAATACTTTTCCCAGCTAGATACTCATTTGTAACATAAGGAACAACATATAGTTTCACAGACAAACAACAGCTCAGGAACTTCATAGACTCAAAACCATGATTACAATAACAACTAAATGGGCTACTTTAAGACAATTCAAGACCCTCAAATACACCAGATTTCGGCAGAAATATAGGACAAAACCCCATAATAACTGTTTCTCTCAATGTCAGTGGGCTAAACGTATCAAATAAAAGACACAGAGTGGCAGGATGGATCAGAAAATTGAACCCAACTTTCTGCTGCTTGCAAGAAACACATCTCAACAGTTAGAGCAAACACAGACTCGAAGTCGAAGGCTGTAAAACAATCCTATAGGCATACAACTTCCATAAAAAAGCTGGGGTAGCCATTCTGGTCTCAAACCACATTGATTTCGAACTGGAGAAGGTCACAAGAGACAGTAAAGGTCATTTCTTATTGATAAAGGGATCTGTACAGCAGGAAGAACTTACCCCTAAATGTATATGCACCTAACAAGGGACCAGTAAAGTACTTAAAACAACTACTCATAGACTTGAAGAAAGACATCTATAGCAACACAATACAAGTAGGAGATTTCAACAACGTTTTATCACCTCTTGATAGATCAACCAACTCAAGCTTCACAAGGACATACTTTATCTGAGGGAAGAAATTGAAGAAAGGAGTTAGTAGATATATACAGGACACTTCATCCTCAAAAAGCTGAATACACATTTTTCTTAAGTGTGCCTGGGACATTCTCCAAGATAGACCACATGCTGAGCCACAAAACATACCTCCATAAAATTAAGAAGATAAAGATTGTATCAGTGATCTTCTCAGACCATGGTGCACTGAAAATAGAAGTAAATCAAACACACAAACAGAAAATCAAACCAAACACCTGTAAATTACACATCTCACTATTGAACAATGAGTGGTTTAGAAAGGAAATCAAAGATATATCAAAAGATTTCTGGAAACGAGTGAAAATGAGGGCACAGGTTACCAAAACGTATGGGACATAGAAAAAGTTGTGTTAAGAGGAAACTTAAGCATTAAGTAGCTCTACAAGCATTCCTCAGAAAGGAAGAGTGAGCCCATATAAGTAACCTATCCTCACAGGTTAAGAGCTTGGAGAATGAACAACAAAAAAAACAGAGGGAAGGAAATAATAAAAATTAGAGCAGAAATTAACGAGATGAAAACCAAAAAAACAATCCGAATGATCAATGAAAGTAAGAGCTGGTTCTTTGAGAAAATAAACAAGATCAATAAACCTCTAGCAAGACTCACAAAGAAAGGAAGAGAGAAAACCCTAAGAAACTGAATCATAAATGATGTTATGTTACATCATGACAGAAACTACAGAAAATCAAAGGATCCTCAGGGATTAATTTGAGAAGCTTTATGCCACGAAACAAGAAAACCTTGAGGAAATGGATAAATTTCTGTATTCCTATAGCCTCCTGAGGCTGAACCAAGAAGACCTGGAATGCCTGAACAGACCTATCACCATCAAGGAAATTGAAACGGTAATAAAAAGTCTTTCCAAGCACAAAAGTCCTGGCCCAAATAGATTCACTAGTGAATTCTTCCAAATCTTTAAAGAGGACTGACTCTCATTCCTCTTTAAGCTTTTCCCTGAAACTGAAGTATCAGAAACACTTCCAAACAGTTTATATGAAGCAAATATCACCCTGATATCAAAAGCAGACAGAGGTACCACAAAAAAAGAAGTCAATCAACATAATTTATCATATTAGTAAAAGAAATAATAAAATCATATGATCATATCAATAGACACAGAAAAATCACTTTACAAGATCCACCACCCATTTATAATGAAAACCCACAGCAAAATGGTCATCAAAGAAACTTTCCTCAATGTAGTCAAAGCTATCTACCACAAGCCCACAGCAAACATTCTCAGTGGGGAAAAACTAAAAGCCTTTGCTCTAAGATCAGGCACAAGACAAGGTTGCCCGCTTTTGCCACTCCTATTCAATATAGTACTGGTAGTCCTGGCCATTGCAGTTATGCAAGAAAAAGATATCAAGGGCATACAGATAGAAAAGGAAGAAGTGAAGCTATCACTATTTGCAGATGACATGATACTATACTTAGAAAACCCTAAAGATTCTACAGAAAAGCTACTAGAAACAATAGGTCAGTTTGCTCAAGTGACAGGCTACAAAATCAACACCCAAAAGTCCATTGCCCTCTTATATACAAATAACAAAAGAGAAGTGATATTAATAAAAAAAATTCTGTTCACAATAGTACCTCAGAAAATGAAGTATCTCAGAATCAGCTTAACCAAAGAGGTGAAGGACCTATACAAGGAAAATTACAAAAAAAAAAATACTTAAGAAAGAGGACACTAGGAAATGGAGACACATCCCCAGCTCATGGATAGGGAGGATTAACATTATCAAACTGGAAATACTGCCAAAGCACTACACAAATTTAATGTTGTCTCTACCAGGATACTCATGAAATTTTTCAAAGAAACAGACGAAACACTCCTAAAATTAATATGTAACAAATAACCCCCACGAATAGCTAAATCAATCTGTGAGAAAAGGAAGATGGGTGGCATCACCTTCCCAAACTTCAAACAGTACTACAAAGCAATAGTAGTTAAAACAGCCTGGTATTGGGCTAGAAACAGACCCGCAGATCGATGGAATAGAGTTGAACATTCTGTCACAGACTCCCAAAAATATGACTACTTAATTTTTGACACAGGAGCAAGAAATGTGAAGTGAAACAAGAAAAGCCTCTTCAGCAAGTGGGATTGGGAAAACTGGATAGTTACTTGCAAAAAAAATGAATTGTGACCTCTGTCTAATGACAGGCACAAAAGTCAGATCAAAGTGGATTAAAGACCTCAATATCAGACATGAATCCATAAGGTACATGGAAGAAAATGTAGGCAGAACCCTCCATGACATTGACACTAACAGCATCATTAAGGATGAACCACTGACCAAGCAAGTGGAAACCAACATAAACGAATGGGACTACATTAAACTAAGAAGCTTCTGCTCATCAAAAGAAACGGTGACCACAATACAGATAAAGCCCACAGAATGGGAAAGTATTTACCCAATACCCATCTGATAAGGGATTAATATTCAGGATACACAAGACACTAGTAGAATTGTACGAGAAAAAAACCTCCAACACCATCAAAAATGGGGAGAAGAAGTGAACAGAAACTTCCTCAAAAAAGAAATACACATGGTCAAAAGGCACATGAAAAACTGCTCCACATCACTAATCATCATGGAGATGCAAATCAAAACAATGAGATATCATCTCACACCACAGAGACTGGCATATATTCAAAAGAACAAAAGCAACTACTGCTGGTGTGGTTATGGGGGGAAAGGCACACTCTTTCACTTCGGCATTGGTGGAAATGCTGACTGGTCCAGCCTTTCTGGAAAACAATATGGACACTCCTTCAAAAACTAGAAATTGAGCTTCCATATTACCCTGCAATACCATTTCTGGGAATTTATCCCGAGCACAGTAGAAATGACATTTGCACCTACGTGTTCATTGCAGCACAGTTCACAATGGCCAGAACCTGGAAACAACCCAAGTGCTTAAGAGCAGACTGGTTAAAGAAAATTTGGTTCATCTACAGAATGGAATACTATGCAGCTGATAGAAGAGATGAAGTCATGAAATTTGCTTATAAATTGAGAATATCATGCTAATTGAAATGACATGAGACTGAAACCCAAGGATAGTAGATACAAGGGCCAGCAATATTGCTCCATAGTTGTAAGACTGCCTCATGAGAAGAGCGGGGCCAAAAAGGTGGCTGGAACAAAGAAGGCATCATTAAGTCAATAATGGTTGGAGGGATAGTTCAGGATGGGAGATGTGTGCTGAAAATAGATAAAGGACCAAACATGATAACCTCTCAGGGTTATTGAAAACCATAGTGCCCAAAGTAGAGAGAGAGAGTACGGGTAATACTGTTTGCCATGGAGGCAGTGGGATGGTGGGAAAGTGGGGGTTATAATGGGGATATTGGTGGTAGGGAATGTGCACTGGTTGAGGAATGGGTGTTTGATCATTGTGTGATTATAACTCAAACATGAAAGCTTGTAAATATATCTCATGGTGTCACTGTCACTGTCACTGTCCTCCCGTTGTTCATCGATTTGCTCGAGGGGGCCCAGTAATGTCTCCATTGGAGACTTTATTGTTATTGTGTTTGGCATATCGAATACATCACGGGTAGCTTGCCAGGCTCTGCTGTGCGGGCGAGATACTCTCAGTAGCTTGCCGGGCTCTCCGAGAGGGGCGGAGGAGTCAAACTGGAGTTGGCCATGTTGGCTGCGTGCAAGGCAAACGCCCTACCGCTGTGCTATCGCTCCAGCCTGGAGCGGTAGGGCGTTTGCCTTACAAGTGGCCAACATGACCGACCCGAGTTCGATCTCATGGTGATTCAATAAAATACATGAAAGTGAAGTTTTGAGGGATCTCAATAGACTAAATGCACCAAGAAAATATATATAATTTATATTGTTCCTTATATTTACCTGCTTTTAGAGAATTGTAATCTCAAAGGTCTATTTCCACTGTCAAATTAGGCCATTTAAGTGACAGGGATAAATTGAGAAAGAACTTTATTAGCAGCTAGCATGCCAGTTCTAAGATTAGCAAACACCTTTCCTCAAAGTAACCATCATGTTTTCCTGGTCACAAAGAACATTCTGATAGAATACTAGAATGGGAAAGAGTGTGTGTAGACTGTGCTCTCACAGACTGGCCCCCAAAGACATAATACATCTAACCAGAAAATCCAAACAAATATTTCTGAATAAGCATCCAGCCGTGCTATTGTGCTGAGCTCTGCAATGGACATAGGAATGCATATATATTTTGAACTCTTTTTTACATTTTTGGGGTAGATAAAAAGAGGTGAAAATGCTGGCTATACAGGAGTTTTATCCTTACTTTTTTGAGGAGTATCTTTGTGACTTTCCATAGACATTTATCCAGATGACATTCCCTCCAAGAATGAAAGGGTTCTTTATCTGACACATCCACAGTAACACTGGTTATTAAACTCTTTTGCTATCTGCCACTTTCACTTATGTTATGCTATCTAGTTGCTTTCTTTTGCGTTTCTTGGTACAGCATTAGCTGTCTTCCATCCACTCTTACATGTTCAGAGAAACCACAAACTGATGGATGGACTTTGTGTGTGTGACTCTGAACTTACGGGTGTATGTGGTATCTTATGTATGTATAGTTAATTCATCTGTGTTAGGGCTCTGCAGTAATTTAGTAGGTTAAATCAGAAGTAAAAATCCTAGGTACAGCCCTCATCTAGCCAGACAACAAATAGGGCAAGCTACATAAATTACTGGAGATTAGAACATAATGTAATTGAACAATCTTAGAATTCTAGGTGATATATTAATTTACTGTGACTTTGTTGGACCAGAATGTTATTATCCAGAATGTTCCATCTCAGTAAGTGGGCCTTTAAAATTTGAGGGTCAACCTAAGTTTGCTATTGAAAAATAAAAAGACAAAAAAGGAAAGTTCTGTCTCTCAGAAAAATTAGTCATTTATAAAATGAAGTGAAAAAGAATTAAAGTATAGAGAACAAACAAAGGAATATTTAATCTCCAAACTAAAGTAATTTTAAACATTTTAAAACATTTCTTTCCTCTGAAATGTATCTTTACAGAGGTTGCTTTTAAAGACACAAATTTAAAGTGTATGTAAGATCTTGACTTTCTGAGCTGTGACTGAATATGCTAAATTTCTAGATACATTTTTAAAGTTTGGTGAAAGTAGTATCCTAACTATTTGCAGCTGGACCAAGTAAATCCTCACTAAGCTTGAGTGAACTATTTTATAGACCATGAAAATCCAATTTAAAAAAATATTGAGGGTAAAGCAATTTTAATATGCAAACTACAGAGGATTTTCCTTAAGTTTTAGGATTATTGAGAATGAAGGAATAGAGGAGCAGAGGAAAACGTGTACACGGCCTTAGTTTTCCATGCAATCTTACGCTTTGCATTGCTTTTGGCATCTATGTGTCACTTTGATTTAACGAGTAATTAAACACTGTTTTATACTAATTTTCATAGTAGTTTTGTGAACATTTGCAGGGTTTATGAAAAACTAGCGGAGATGAGCATAATTTAAAATGACTTGATTTAGGAGGTTTTGTTTTTCTTTTTTGGGGGGACACACCTTGTGGTGCTCAGGGATTGCTCCTGGCTCTGCCTGTTCATGGGTCACTCCTGGCTGGGTTCAGGGGACATATGGGGTACTGGTGATAGAACTTGGGTTGTCTGTGTGCAAAGCAAGAACCTTACCCAATGTACTATCCTCCAACTGGGACCATATATTTTATGGTTAAGGAGATACAAAATACTTTTCCTTTTACAAGTTATTACCTATAACAATGTGATAGACTGCATGTTTTGTTTATTTTTGCTTCATGACAATTTCTGGTTTGCATAGACAGGAAGGCAGACAATGCTTTACCTTTACCATAAACAACTTGAAAGTTAATTCCAAAATGCGGTGTTGTAGTAGTTGAACAATTCAAATTATTGTTAAGTCATTTTTTTACCTATAGGAAGAAAAGTTACACTAAGCTTACTGACTACTACAGGACAAACTGGCTGTTGACCTCATTGAGCCATCACACACACCTAGAATTCCTTTTTTCTTTGAGAGCCCTAAAAATTAAATAAGGGACATGGAGAGTTATCAATGATCTCTGAGCCGTGAATGCAGTCATCAGACCCAAGGAATCCTTTTTGTCTATCTAATTATTAGCACAGGGAGATTAGGAGTAAGAGCACTGTAAGATCTAGACTTCTAGTTTATACACATCCCCTTTTCCCTAATAGCTATTTAGAAAATACCCTAACTCTCTCCCTAGAAGTAATAGACAATGTCATCTATAGATGGGAAAATTTAGAGAAAAACAATGTTCTCTGGGTCATAATTTCCCAACAATTTTGGGAGTAAAATCTGCCATTCCCTATCCATGGAGCCATCACAATGTTCACAAATGGCTCTAGGACAGGCAAGGTGGCTGTCACCCCAAATGGATCTCCACAATATGCTGTTTGGTTCTGGTGCAAGTCCAGCCAAATAGCCTAACTGGGAGCCATTATTCTGGCCCCCAACAGGGTCCCGCTACTCTTGTTAAACAGTCTGGAATTTCCAATATGCAGCTTAAGTAGTTACTAGTCTTGGGGTGATGTTCCTCATAGAGTTCATGGTTACTTACTTGCTCACCCTTTTGGCTTCTCTCCAAAAGACATTGGTTGAGCAAAGTGAGCTCATACGTATCAGACATATTCATTCTTACTCCCGATTTCCTGGGTCCCTCATGGAAGAGAATAAGAAGGCCAACAAATTAGTCATGCATGTTGAAGCCTTTCTCAGACTCTCAGCAATTTGGCTGTGGTTCTTATCCCCACGGCACTAATCCTTGAAGTCTTCAGCCCAATACAATATGTGAAGCGGATATTACTCACTATCTTCCTTTTGGGAAAAATCAACTATGCCGTGTGGTTATTGATACATACCCAGAATATATTTGTTCTATTTCACAATATGGGTAGCAGGCTGGAAGTCTCAAATTCCTTTTACATTAAGAGATGAGCCCAGACCATAAAAACAGATATTGGTTCTGCATATCCTAGCAAAGTTTTAACTCAATTTTGCATTTCTTGTAAAACAGACATCCTTTATGAGGCTTATGACCCCCTCCAAGTTAGGCTATTATTGAACAAGCCCACCATACCCTTCTTTCTTTGTTGAATAAAGGTAAAGAAGGTAAAGGCCCTCCCGTTGATCGTCGATTAACAAAAATAAGGGAGAAGGGAGTACAGAAGCTTCTCCCTCTCTGGATCATTAGACTTCTAAGTCAATAATTTTATCAATTTAAATTTGGAATTTGCATCGACAGTGGAACTTCTGTATTACTCAGAAGAATCCAGAAGCAGCAGACTAGTATGGTGTAAAGCTGCTCACCAGGGGAATAGAGAGGGCTGGAGACATTGATCATTTGGGGGTGAGGGTATACAGAGCTCCAGAATCTGAAGACTAACAGTAGTCCCCAAATTATGCCGTTTCCTGGCACGTGCCTGGAGTTAAATGGGGAGTCACTAAAGAGGCTGATGTGGGAGACTGAAGTGGTGAAGACTTCACCCTGTGACAAGAAAACAGTCCAGATAATCTTTCCTATGCTTGCTGTTTGGTGCAGGTCCACAGACTTGGCTCTGTTTGGCTTGCTGCTTCAGGCCTTTTGTTCCATCATGAACTGCTTCTCTCTGCTGAATTCATATGACAAACCCTCCCTCTGAAAACCTGTTTACTGGGGAACTGCAGGTCTGCCCATTTCTAATAATGGTACCCAGCTGGAACATTGATAGCAGAATGTCCCCCACTTTCCCCTCTTATTTACCCCTTATTTTATAGCTTGGAACAACTCACATTTCTTGAAAGGACACAAGCAAATCTGGCTTATTTTCTTCTTGCAGGAAGCTTTGCTGCCTCCATCACGCTCATCACTTTCAAGTACTTCTCCTATCCTTCCCTGTGACATAAATTGGGTCTGAACACCCAACAGCCAATTTATAACTCGGAAATACTATTGGGGAAATAAATCTAGAACTGTCCCCTTATAAGACTTCACCCTTTTCAACTGGGGTCCTCAGGGTCGCCTTGTTTCTAATTGTCAGGAAAGCTTAAACAGAAAGGCTAATGTGTCACTCACAGAACATTCTCACAGCCCAGAAAAGAAGAAAGAGCAATAAGAAAGCTGCAGGGGTCCCCAGGTGTGGCATTTACACATCTGCCAGCTGGGTCTATCTACCCCCTTTCTCTATGGTTTGAAGAATGTAAGTGTAACTCAGGAAATTACAGTATGTCCTTGTTTATCTCTATCCTGAGACCATGGATCACTATATTGTCCACCCATTCCTTCTTTTTCCTTGTCAGCTAGAAAACTAGCATGTTGTTTACTCACCATGGAAGGGGCTGTATATACTAATTTTGTAACTCATAGTAGGGCTGGAGCGATAGCACAGTGGGTAGGGCGTTTGCCTTGCATGCAGCCAACATGACCGACCCGAGTTCAATTCCTCCAGCCCTCTCGGAGAGCCCGGCAAGCTACCGAGAGTATTTCACCTCCACGGCAAAGCCTGGCAAGCTCCTGTAACGTATTCAATATGCCAAACACAGTAACAAATCTCACAATGTCACTGGGCCCGCTCGAGCAAATTGATGAACAATGGGAGGACAGTGATACAGTGATAGTAACCTGACTTACTTAAAAACTTTAATGCTTTTATTTCAGAAAACAGGCTTCTCCATGGAACCTGTGAATCTAACTTGAGAATGGGAAGTTCCTCTTATTAGGGTATTTAAAAACAGTCCTGTGAAGAATGAAGTCCTTAGAAATTCACAATGTCTTTTATTGCCTTGCTAGTGTTCATAATTGTGGATTTAGCTATGTGGGTCTCTGCAAACACTGCTCGAAACTTAAAACTCCAACAGCACATTTTGCTAATCAAATATCACCCAAAAAGTTACCAAGGAAATAATAATTGACTCTAAATACTGGGATGGCTACAGAGCTCATAATCGCAGGTGTATTCCTGGGCAAGACGCAGGATGCCTTTTTCACCAGACCTTTGATTGCGATTGGTGGTACAAAATTATTTGTGTTACCTTTCTTCCACCACGAGCATAAGGCATCAAAGATCATGTAGCCTGGTGTCCAGTTGGACCATCTAACCTATGATATAAACACAGTAGGGCCATAGTAAAGAGATCAGCCTTACCATAGCAAATCCGATTGAACCTTTGGGATAAAACCAAGAACAACATACCGTGGTTAAAACCAAAAACATGGTTCCAGAGCCTCAATTTACATATAATCATGACTGTGCTGCTGTTTCTTTATTTTTCTTGTTTTTGTTATAATGCTTGTGTACAGCAAACCCTGAGGCATGCTCAGAGAGCTGAACTCCATTATAAAGCTAAATATGTAGCACATCTGGACCACCCTTATCTGCACCTGCAGCTTTATTAGTAAAGACAAAAGACAAGATATGGAAGTTCACAGATTCAGGATTGAAGAGCTAGGGTTTAGGCTATAAGACTAGTGATTAATCATGGCAGCAAAGTCCTGAAGTAAGACTTGTGCCAAATGAGTGTCCAATATGCCTGAGCTCCTCTGAACATTCCTGATTCCCTTAGCTAATGAAGTATGCTGTTCAGAACATGACCTTCTGTTAATTATCCCTGGGTTTTGGTCAGAATGTTCTATATCCTGCATATCCTGGACAACTACATCTTTGTATTGTGAAATTGTAACCAATAAAAGCTATGAGCAAGAGGTGGTCAGGTCTGCCTTGTCCTGTGAGCTAGTGAAGACCACTAAACTTCTCTTGCTGTAGACTTTCTCTGCTAAAAAGAATCATTTCATTCCTTGGTTTCAATAACCTGGTCATAGAGCCAGCACTCAGAAGAGTGACAATGGGCACTTTTTCATATGCCTAGCAGCTATTCATGTCTCCTTTTGGAAGAAGTAGCTGTTCACCTCTTCTCCAAAGTATTTTTAATGAGACTATTCTTATGTTTGTAGGATTTTCTGAGTGCTTTCTATAATTTGAGTATCAGCCACTTATCTGATTTATTGTGAACAAATATTTTGTCTCATTTAGAAGTGTTTCCTTTTTAGTCCAAGTTTCTTTTGCCATAGAAACTGAACTTTTACCAAGTTTCTTTTGCCAATTAATAGACTATAATAGCATTTAAAACTGATAGCCATAACTTTTTCTTTTTTGGATTTGTTTGTGTTTTACTATCTTTGCCACTGAAGTCATGTAAATAGACACCTCTGAAATATGTATCCTGAAGAGTTCTGCCTACAATTCATGTTTTTCTCAATGTATCTTATGGATTCTGGTCAATTATTGACATATCTAATGCACTGTGGTGTACATTTTAAACAACTATTGTGAATAGTCTGAGATAATGGTTCCAGTTTTATTTTTTTTTCATGTGACTTACAGTTTATCCAACACCATTTATTGAAGAGACTGTCTTTGCTCCACTTCATGCACCTAGCTCTTTTATATCTATTGACTTCATATGGATTGACTATACAAAAGTCAATATATCTCTGTGTTCTCAGTTTTGTTCCATTGGTCTGAAAGTTTATCTTTATTCCAGTAGAAATGGCATTACTCTAATATCATATAAATTTGGGAACTCAATATCTGCCATATATGCCTGCTCGGAATGACTTTGGTAATTTGTGTAGCTTTATGATTTAACTCACATTTTTTTAAATTTTTATTTTTTAATTGAGTCACCATGAGATACACAGTTATAAAGTTTTTTATGATTGGGTTTCAGTCATACAATGATCTAACACTCATCTCCCACCAGTGTCCATTTCTCACCACCAGTGACCACAATTTTCCTCTTGCCAGCCTTCCTCCCTCCCTCTATGACTCTAAGGCAGGCTCTCTCTCTCTCTCTCTCTTTCTCTCTCTCTCTCTTATTTGGGGCACTATGCTTTGCAATACGTATACTGAGAAGTTATCATATTTGACTTTATTCAAATTTTAAGAGAGTTTGTTCTAAGTCTCTGAAGAATATCATGAAAATTTTGATGGAGATAGCATTGAATCTGAAAATTTAAGTAGGGTGTTTTGACTTTGTTTATTGTTTCCAGGAGGTTTTATATCAATTTAGATAGGTGGTTTACTTTTTATTGCCTACCTTGTGTGTTGAGGATTTCTAAGACTATATTTTTATAGTAATGGAGAAAACTAACATTTTTCCCTGTGCCAGATTTCAGATTGAAGGCTTTCATCATTGTTTATGTTTTCATTGTAAATGGTCACTTTTTTTGTGAGGTACATTTTTTCCTATTTGGAAGGTTTCATTATGAATGGATGTTGAAATTAATCCAAATCTTTCTCTGCACTTATTGGTATGATCATACAATTTTAATTTTTTAGATATATCGTGTATTATGTAAAATTAATCTTATATTGAATCATCTTTATATTCCTGGAATTAAACTCACTTGATAATGGCATATGATCCTTTTGATATTCTATAGAATTCAGTTTGTTCAATTTGTTCAATTAAGATTTTTGTTGGTTCCAGCACAGCTGGTATGCTCCCTCTCTGAGGTATATGACCAGCTACCATGGACCCACTCCCGTATCTGTGCCCTGCCCGCACTTGGACCACAACCCTCACACCACCCTCAGACCTCCATTGTGCCCGCCCTCAGTGCTGCCCTCAAGCACCACTGTCCTGTTCCCTCTCTTAGGTGTGTGAGGCCCAGGCAGGTGTACCCACCTACAGTGCATGACGGGGGTGGGGGTCATAGCCTCCAAGTCAGGGGGTGTGGTCTCCGCAGCAGGTGGTGTGGCCTCCTGAGGAGGAAGGCCACAGTATTTTACCCTTTCCTAGTACTTTGGACTCACATCTCAATCTCCATTACCTAATTCTGTGGAGGACATCCTGACCATATCAAACACAATAGGCCAATTGTCCACTGCCCTATTACAATTTCGCCAAAATATTGGTGAACACAAGAAGCTGTACAAGCCAAATATAAAAGAACACATCCTCCGAAGCTTCATTAGAGGCTCACATAAGTCACAGAGGAGCACCTGAGAGGAAGGAGGTTTCCAAGATGGAGAAAAAGGCGACCACCATTGACCAAGCTCATCCAGAATCCTTTCTCACAGCACCTCCATACTATCTTTCTAGAACCTTCATACTAACTTTCTCACACCTCCATACTACCACAGCAACATGAAGAAACAGTGCAAATCCCCATCAAGAAGAGAAGATAAAGAAAAGAGTCCAGAAACCTCAACAGGGGATACCCACAAATACAATCTTTCCGACAAAGAATTCAGAGATGAAATGTTGAAGATGTTCAATGTACTCAAAGAAACAGTGAACAGGCATCCAGTTAATTAAAGTAGGACATGAAACAAACAGCGGAACGGACAGCCAAGAAAATACAGGAAGAAATGAGAGCAGAAACAAGAAAGCTGTAAACAGAAGTGTAACTAATAAAGGATTCGGTAGATGAAATTAAAAACTCAGTGGGTGCCCTCAACAACAGAATGGCTACAGCTGAAGACAGAATCAGTGAGCTTGAAGATGAACTGCAGAAAGCTTACAGGCAACAACAAACAATGGGAAAAGACCTCTTAGTAGCTCTAGGGAAAATCAGAGACCTAGGGGATGAACTCAAGAGGAACAACATAAGAATCATACAAGTACCAGAAGGACAGGGAGGCAACCCCAATGAAAAAGTCACAGTTAAAGATATCATTACTGAGAAGTTACAAAGCTGAAGAATACAGGCATCCAGATTCAAAGAGCCGTAAGGGTGCCACCCAAAATAGACCCTAATAAAAAGACTCCAAGACATATCATAATCAGGATGGTGGATGCCACAGATAGAGACACAATACTGCAAACAGCAAGATCAAAGAAGAAAATCACATACAAAGGAGCACACCATAGATTTACAACAGACCTATCAGAGAAAACCTTCCAAACCCAAAGACAATGGTGGGATATAGTGAAAAAAACTCATGAAATGAATGCCTCATCAAGAATACTTTATCCAGCTAAATTCTCCCTCTAACTCAAAGGAAGGATACACTATTTCATGCATAAATAACAGCTCAGGAACTTCATAGGTTCAAAACCAAACTTTAAGGAAGGATTAAGGTGCTACTATAAGACAAGAAAAAAACCTATAAGCACAACAAATCTCTAAAGAAAGATGGCACAAACCCCATTGACAATAATCTCTCTCAATGTCAATGGCCTAAAGGCACCAATTCAGAGATACAGAATGCCAAAATGGATTCAGAAACTGAACCCAACATTCTGCTGCCTACAAAAAAACACATCTGAACAATCAGAGCAAACACAGACTCAAAGTCAAGGATGGAAAACTATCCTACAAGCAAACAATTCCCTCAAAAAAGCCGGGGTGGCCATACTATTACACAATAACATAGATTTCAGGTTAAAAAAGATTAGAGGGGGCAACCAAGACATTTATTATTAATCAAGGGTTATTTATAATAGTAATAAATCACACTCCTAAATCTTTACACACCCAATGAGGTACCAACTAAATACTCAAATCAACTGCTAACATATTTTAAAGAGGACATTAGTAGCAACACAATAGTAACTGGAGAATTCAACACTACCTTATCACCTCTGGATAGATCATCAAGATTAAAACTCAGCAAGGAAATACTGGATTTGAAAGAAGAAATAGATGACAAGGGCTAAAAGACTTATACATGCTTAACATAACCCCCCTCCAAAAAAAAGAATACACATTCTTTTCCAATGCACACGGAACATTTTCCAACATAAATCACATGCTGGGTCTCAAAACATACCTCAAAAGAATCAGGAAGATAGAAATCATAACAACCATCTTTTCAGACCATGATGCACCGAAGATAAAAATTAATCACACACAGATGCAGAGAACCAAATCAAACACTTGGAAATTAAACAACTCAATGTCAAACAATTAGTGGGTCAGGAAGGAAATTAAGGAAGAAATCAAGAGATAACCTGGAAACAAATGAGAATGAGGACACAAGCTACCAAAACTTGTGGAATGCAGCTAAAGCCATGTTAAAGGGAAAATGTATAGCTCTGCAAGCATTTCTCAGAAAGGAATAAAGGGACCATGTTAATAACTTGACTTCACAGTTCAAGATCTGAGAAAAGGACCAACAAAAGTAGCCCAAACCGTGCAGAACGAAAGAAATAATAAAAAAAATAGAGCAGAAATCAATGACATGGAAACCAAAAAACAATCCAAGAGATAAATGAAATCAAGAGCTGGTTCAATGAAAAGATAAACAAGATCGATAAACCACTAGCAAGATTCACAAGAAAGAGAAAGAGAAAACTCTAATAAACCGAATCAGAAATGAAAAGGAGGACATCACAACAGAAACCAAAGAGATTTAAAAGATCATCAGAGACTACTTTCAATGTATGTATGCCATAAAACATTAGAACCTAGAATAAATGGATAAATTCCTGGATTTCTATAATCTCCCAATACTGAACCAAGAGGGCTGGAGTGATAGCAGAGCGGTAGCGCATTTGCCTTGCTCGCAGCCAGCCTGGCCGAGCCAGGTCGATTCCTCTGCCCCTCTTGGAGAGCCTGGCAAGCTACCAAAAATATTCAATATGCCAAACACAGTAACAAGAAGTCTCACAATGGAGATGTTACTGGGCCCGCTCAAGCAAATCGATGAACAATGGGAGGGCAGTGCTTTGCTGTTACTGAACCAAGAAGATTGGTAACATCTGAATAGAACTATTATTTATCAAGGAAATTGAAAATGTAATCAAAATTCTTCCTGATAGGAAAGGAAGAAATCAAAACAATCAAAACAAAAGCCTGCATGCAGATGGATTAGCGTATTCCTCCAAACATTTAGAGAGCACCTATTGCCAGTTCTTCTAAAGCTTTTCCAGGAAACTTAAGAAACAGAAACTTTACCAAGAAGTTTCTATGAGGCACATATCTCTCTAATACAAAAAGCAAACAGAGATACCACAAAAAATGAAAACTATAGGCCAATATCCCTTGATGAACATGGGTATGAAGATCCTCAACAAAATATTTGTGAATAGAATCCAACAATTCATCAAAAAGATCATACACCATAACCAAGTGGGATACATCCCAGGAATGCAAGGATGGTTTAACATTCGAAAATCAATCAACATCATCCGTCATATCAACAAAAAAGAAGAAAAAAATCTACATGGTCATATCAATAGATACAGAGAAAGCATTTGACAAGATCCAGCACCCGTTTATGATGAAAATTCCCCCAAAATGGGAATTGAAGGAAATTTCCTCAATGATAGTCAAACCCATCTACCACAAGCCTATGGTAAGCACTATCCTCAATGTGGAAAAACTAAGAGTCTTTCCTCTAAGATCAGGGACAAGACAAGGATGCCCACTCTCACCACTTCTGTTCAATATAATCCTGGAAGTACTTGCTATAGCAGTTAGGAAAGAAAAAAGATACTAAGGGCATCCAGATAGGAAAGGAAGAAATCAAGCTCTCACTATTCACAGATGATATGATACTATATCTAGATAACCCTAAAGTCTCTACAAAGAAGCTCCTAGAAACAATAGACTTGTATAGTAAAATCTCAGGCTATAAAATGGATATCCTAAAGTCCATGGCTTCCTATACGCAAATAATGAGAGAGAAGAAAGTGACATGGAAAAAGCAATGCTGTTCAAAATCATGCCTCAGAAAACCAATTACCCTAGAATTAGCTAATTTAAGGAGGTATAGGACCTGTGAAAAGAAAACTACAAAACTCTACTTCACAAAATAAAGACACGAGGCAATGGAAACATAACCTCTGCTCCTGGATAGGGAGAATCAACATTGTCAAAATGGCAATACTAGTCAAAGCATTATACAGATTCAATGCAATTACTTTAAAGATATCCATGAAATTATTCAAATAAAATTGATCAAACACTCCTGAAATTCATATGGAACAACAAACCCCCATGTATAGCTAAAGCAATTCTTGGGAAAAAGAAGATGGGAGGCATCACCTTCTTCAACCTCAAACTCTACTACAAAGTGGTAATCATTAAAACAGCATTGTACTGGAACAAAGGCAGAGCTGCAGACCAATGGAACAGGGTTGAATATTCTTACACACACCCTTAAATATATGATCATCAAATCTTTGATAAGGGAACAAGAAATGTGAAGTAGAGCAAGAAAGTCCTCTTTAACAAATAGTACTGGTAAAAAAAAATGGGCTCAGACCTCTACCAAATACCATTTACAAAAGTTAGATCGAAATGGATTAAAGATCTCAACATCAGACCAGAATTCATAAGGTACATTGAAGTCTGTAGCACTGTAGCACTTGTCCTTCGGTTGTTCATCAATTTGCTCAAGCAGGCACCAGTAACTTCTCCATTGTGAAACTTGTTACTGTTTTCGGCATATCAAATATGTCGTGGGGAGCTTGCCAGGCTTATCAATGTGGGCAGGATACTCTCGGTAGCTTGCTGGGCTCTCCGATAGGGGGGAGGAATCGAACCCATGTCGGCCGCATGCAAGGCAAACACCCTACCTGCTGTGCTATCGTTCCATGTAAATTATAATTCTTAAATAATTTTTGCCAGGGCAATTTGAGGGGGGAAGGGTATTTGGAGGCCACGAGGACCATAATGAGTAGCATATAGGGAGCTGTATGAAGTCAATGTCAACAAAACCTTCCACGACATTGAAGCTTAAGGTTACTTCAAAGATGACACGCCACTGACCAAGCAAGTGAAAACAGAGATAAACAAATGGGACTATCTTAAACTAAGAATCTTCTGTACCTCAAAAGGCACAGTGACCAGAATACAAAGACAAGCTACAGAACGGGAAAGGATATTCACCAAATACTCATCTGATAAGGGGTTGATATCAAGGATATACAAGGACCTGGTTGAAGAAAACATCCAACCCCATCAGAAAATGGGGTGATGAAATGAATAGAAACTTTCTCAAAGAAAAATTCCGAATGGCCAAAAGGCACATGAAAAAATTCTTTTCATCACTAATAATCAGGGAGATGCAGATCAAAACAACAATGAGATATCATCTCACACCACAGAGACTGATCCACATCCAAAAGAACAAAAGCAATTTGTGTTGGTGTGGATGTGGGGAGAAACACCTTCATTGCTGGTGGGAATGCCAACTGGTTGAGCCCTTCTGGAAAACAGTATGGACATTTCTCAAAAAAATTAAAAATTGAGCTCCCATTAAACCCAGCAATATATAACCAGCAATATATAACTTCTGGGAATATAACCCGGTGATGCATAAAAGTACAGTAGAAATGACATCTGCACCTGTATGTTCATTACAGCACTGTTCACAATATCCAGAATCTGGAAAAAACCCGAGTGCCGGAGAACAGATGACAACTGGTTAAAGAAACTTTGGTACATCTACACAATGGAATACTATGCACATGTTAGAAAAGATGGAGTCATGAAATTTGAATATTAGTGAATCAACATGTAGAGTATCATGCTAAGGAGTACCAAGTGAACCCCAAGACCAGAGCTGTTGTATTTTAACATGCTGTCCCAGTTTCCTTATCTGTGATAATTCATTCAAGGTTTTCCACTTCTGATTTGAACAAGGATATTTTATGACTCAAGGAATTAATTTCTATCTTTTAGGTTCTCTAGTTGAGTGGCATATGATTTCTCCTCACTCATCTCTGGGCTAATTTGTATATTGGGATATGCTCTTTCTCCTATTAGCTGTTTTTTCGCTGCCTGATTCTAGCTAAGTGTCAAAATTGCTTATTTTTCAAATAACTATTCTTTGCTCTCATTGACCATTTATAGTTTTTCTTGATTTTTGTGTTATTAGTACTTAATTTTTATTTTCTTACTTCAATTCCACTGTCACTGTCACTGTCCTCCTGCTGTTCATCGATTTGCTCGAACGGGCCCAGTAACGTCTCCATTGTGAGACTTGTTGTTACTGTGTTTGGCATATCCAATACATTCACGGGTAGCTTGCCAGGCTTTGCCATGTGGGCAAGATACTCTCAGTAGCTTGCCGAGGTCTCTGAGAGGGGCGGAGGAATTGAACCCAGGTCGGTAAGTTGGGTCTGCCGCGTGCAAGGCAAACACCCTACTGCTGTGCTATGGTTTAAAATTTTTTTGTCTAGTTTCTGAGTCTGTGAATTAGAATCATTATCTTGAGTCTTTTCTTCTATCCAAATGTAAGCCTCTATTGTTATGAACAGGTTTTTGATGAGTTCTAATAGTTCATTGTAATCGTTTTTATCTTAATTTTTGTCCTTTTGAGGAATCATTTTATTTCATATTTGTTTTCTACTTTGAGTCAATAGTTATTTAAAAAGATGTTTCCATTTATTTAGAAAGTTCCAGTGGAGGTTTTTTTCACAATTTCCCGCCCCTGTAGTTTATTTATGCCTTTTTGCCATTGTTGCCTAAAAAGATATTTGATATAATTTGTAGTTTTATGACTTTAAATACACTCAGATTTTTTTCTAGCATATCATCTGTTCTGGAGAATGTTCCATGTGCACTAAAGAAGAATGTGTGTTCAAGTTTGGGGGGATGGAGGAAGCTTTCCTTTTATTGCTATTTTTTCCAACTCTCCTTTTAAAGCTATTATAATTGTGTATTGATGTTATGCCAATTGATCTGTCTAGGGACAAATTGGGGTATTAAAGTCTCCACTAATATTGTGTTGCTATAGATGTTTCTCTTTAGAACTATAAGCAGGTACTTTATAAACTTTGTTGTCCCTGCATTTGTTGCATATATGTTCACAAGAGTTAAGTGCCCTTGGTCTGTATCCTTAACAAGTATGTGATATTTATTCTTATTTCTTATTATTTCCTGTAGCTGAATAATATTTGATCTCATCAAAAGAGTGGTTATCCCTGCTTTTTAAAATCTGCTATTCACCTCTATGATTATTTTTTAAGCTTTATTCTGAGCTAGTATTTATGATTAGAAACAAAACGTGTCTCTTGTAGGCAGCAGAAAGTTGGATTTGGTTTCCTGGTCGTTGCAGTCAACCTGTGAATTTTGGTGAGATAAATCATTCCATTGATATTTAGAGAAATTTCTATTATGAGTAATACATCGTTTATTGTTTCTCTTATGAGGGAAATTATCCCCTTAAAAAGACCCAGAAATAAGTAGGGCAGTAAATATGTGCTCAGAAAAGAAAAAAAAACAGTTAATAAAAGGAAAATAAGAAAAAAACAAGAAAACATAAAAACAATGAAAAACACAATGTGTAATTTCTTTAGCTAAAGAGGGCAGCAAATGTGTGTCCAGAAAAGAATAAATATGAAATTTTCATGACTTTATACTTTAAAGGTGCCTGCTGATTAGTTATCTGAAATATCCCAGCCTTTGCTCTTTATGTGTCTATTAAATTTTGATGTGTCTATTGGTAGTGCTTCATGCACCTGTCTAATTAAACAATGGTTCATATTTGGGCTAATGTGGGAACAGTGACAATGGCTCTCTGCTCATCCATGGTCCCCAAGTTCTTCAGTATTTTCAAGAATGAAACTCCTCAGCTGGGGAGAAACTTAATTTTGGACTAAGTATGACTCATTTTGTGTTTCTTTTCTTTTAAAGCAAAAACTGGGTCTTTGTGTTACTTAGAATATTAGGGAATTCTAGGATTTTACCGGGTGGCCGAGTTAGTTAGGGCCATTTAGGTTATCCATTTGTCCACTTGCCTAGATACTGCCCGTTATTTCTTAGTTTCCTGTGGGCTCAGTGTTCTTCTGGAGAAGAATCTCTGATGCCCTCAGCTCTGATTTATATGAACAGATTTGAGGCGACTGTAGTCTATAATTACTACAGAATTAAGGTCTAGCTGTCTTATACACTGGCTCAAGATCCACAGTTGCTGGCACCTGAGTGTTGATGAAGTCCAACGAAGGTGGAAAGTCACTGGAGATTTGGGTCTTGAACACCTGATCTAAGCTCTTCAGCAGACTGATCATTATAGGTACCAGGGAATTTTCTCATTGGCCAGTAGCAGTTTTGAATGACTGCTCTGAACCAGGTTCCTCATTGCTGAGGCTCACCCACCTCTGTGGTATCTGCTACTTGTTACATCTCAGGAATGGCAGCTCCCATTGTCTTTCTCACTGTGGGCCAGAGTAAGTATTTAGAAAAGATTAACAAACTCTTGGACAGGGTCAACTTTTCTCTTCTGTTCAGTCTTCAACATATTGAGAACCCCCTACCACCCTCCACACACTGGGGAGGCTCTCTCTTTTAATCTACCAGTTCATTATGACTCTCTTACACAAATACTCTTACAGACATTTCAGAATAAAGCTTAATTAAATATGTAGGAGTCCTATATCCCAGTGAAGTTAAATGAAATTAACCATTACAGTCATTACTATATCAATTTCCTATAGAGACACTATATTAAAATTGATGAATAAGTACTAGAATATTGTTAATCAAAATTAATAATTTATATTTTATTTTGTACATGGCCAACCTGAGTTCGATTCCTCCGCCCCTCTCGGAGAGCCCGGCAAGCTACCGAGAGTATCTCGTCCGCACGACAGAGCCTGGCAAGCTCCCCGTGACGTATTCGATATGCCAAACACAGTAACAACAAAGTCTCCAATGGAGACGTTACTGGGCCCGCTCGAGCAAATCGATGATCAACGGGAGGGCCTTACTTTACTTACTTACTTGTATTATACAGATTTATACATGCAAAACCTGGTGTTTACATCATTACATTATTGTAGAAAATAATTTTATTTTTCTAAAATTCCATATATTTCACACTCATCCTTCCCTACTCTGGCAACCTCTGATATTTTTGCTTAGATTGCTTAATATTTATAGCTTTATTTTTTCAGAATGTCATAGTTGATCAAATAGTATGTAGAGTTTTCATATTTTTTCACTTAGTAAGATGCATTTAAATTTCCTCCTATCTTTTCATCACTTTACAGCTCATATCTTTTAAGTATTGAATAATATTCTATTGCATAGATTTAGCAATTTTGCTTAAGCAGTTACTTATAGAAAGGCACTGTAATTGATTTCAAGTGTTGGCAGTTATAAATAAATGTATCATCAGATGATGATTTTTATGCAGATGTAGGATTTTATTTTTAATTAATTAATTTAATTTATCTTTTATTATTATTTTTTTATTGAATCACTGTGAGATAGAGTTATAAGCTTTCATGTTTGAGTTTCAATCATAAAATGATCAAACACCCATCCCTCCACCAGTGCACATTCTCTACCACCAATGTCCCCAGTATCCCCTCCTTTCCAGCCCTTCCCCTACCTCTATGGCAGACAATGTCCCCCATATTCTTTCTCTACTTTTGGGCATTATGGTTTTCAATACAGATACTGAGAGGTTATCACGTTTGATCTCTTATCTACATTCAGCACACATCTCCCATCCCGAGCAATCCCTCCAACCATCATGGCTTAGTGATCCCTAATCTATTCCAGCTGCCTTCTCCGCTATCCCATGAGGCAGGCTTCCAACTATGGGGCAACATTCCTGGCCCTTGTGCCTTCTCAATGAAATTGAGAAGTGAGTGTCAGTCTCATATTGTGTTATTCTACAAATGAGAGTGGGCTAGAGCGATAGCACAGCGGTAGGGCGTTCGCCTTATAAGCGGCCAACCCGAGTTCGATTCCTCCACCCCTCTCGGAGAGCCCGGCAAGCTACCGAGAGTATCTCGCCCGCATGGCAGGGCCTGGCAAGCTCCCCGTGACGTATTCGATATGCCAGACACAGTAACAACAAAGTCTCCAATGGAGACGTTACTGGGCCCGCTTGAGCAAATCGACGATCAACGGGAAGGCCTTTACCTTTTTACCTTTACAAATGAGAGTAATCTTTCTATGTCTATCCTGCTCTTTCTGACTCATTTCACTTAGCATAATACTCTCCATGTCCATGCATTTATAAGCAAATTTCATGACTTCAACTCTCCTAACAGCTTCGCAGTGTTCTATTGTGTAGGTGTACAAAAGTTTCTTTAACCAGTTGTCTGTTCATGGGCACTGGGATTGTTTCCAGGTTCTGGCTATTGTGAACAGTGCTGCAATGAACATATAGGTACAGATGTCATTTCTACTGTGCTTTTTTTCACCCTTGGGTTATATTCCCAGAAGTGGTATTGCAGGGTCATATGGAAGCTCAATTTCTAGTTTTTGAAGAAATGTCCATATTGTTTTCCAGAAAGGCTGGACCAGTTGGCATTCCCACCAACAGTAAAAGAGAGTTCCTTTCTCCCCATATCCACGCCAGCACTGAAGCACTGATTGTTTTTGTTCTTTTGAATGTGTGCTAGTCTCTGTGGTGTGAGATGATATATCATTGTTGTTTTGATTTTCATCTCCCTGATGATTAGCTATATGGAGCATTTTTTCATGTGCCTTTTGGCCATATGTGTTTCTTTTGTGAAGAAGCCTCTGTTCATTTTTTCTTCTCATTTTTTGATGGAGTTGTTTTTTTTCCTTGTACAATTCTACTAGTGTTTTGTATATCCTGTATATTAATCCCTTATTGGCAGAGTCTCCTGCCCGTGCCTGGCTGTCCTCACCGGGGCCCCTTGGAGGAGGGTGGATTGAGTTTCCCTCCCCACCCTGAGCAGAGCCCCGACAGCTTGAAGACCTCCAGAACCAGCCATAGCCATGCTGAGACCACTCTCCACATGTCCGGACAAGCCTCATGCATGAAGGAACCAGCAGAGGAACCCAGGCATGCGGGTCCCAGGGCTGAGATCTCCAAGCCTGCTTGGATCAGGACTGGGTCTTCTCCACCCAGATCCCCCATCTTCCAGTAGGTAGGCATTACACCCACAAGCTGCTGCTGGCACCAGGTTGTCCTGTCAACGGCCAAGACCCAGAGACTATAAAACTCAGCTCCTGTAAGCACGCGGCTGCATTTGCATCTTATTATCTCGTTTTTACTTTGGAGAACCTGGCAGGCTACTGAAAGTATCCTGCCTGCACGGCAGAGTCTGGCAAACTTCCGTGTCATACTCAATATGCCAAATACCAGTAACAATAATAGGTCTTATCCTCCTAGCCCTGAAAGTGCATTGAATATGGCTCTTTTAAAATCTCAGCGATAGGAAGAAGGAGACATTACTGGTTCCTGCTTGAGGCAATCAATGAACAACAGGACGGTTATGATCGTAATTGTGAATCCCTTATCAGATGGGTATTGGGTAAATATTCTTTCCCATTCTGGAGGCTCTCTCTATATTTTAGTCACTTTTTTATTTTGATGGGCTGAAGCTTCTTAGTTTAATATAGTCCTATTTGTTTATGTTTGTTTCCACTTGCTTGGTCAGTGGTTCATCCATAAAAATGCTGTTATCTTCAGTGTCATGGAGGTTTCTGCCTACATTTTCTTCCATGTACCTTATGGATTCATGTCTGATATTGAATGCTTTAGTCCACTTTGATCTGACTTTTGTAGGATTTTCAGGTCATTGAAGAAACACCGAGGGCTTCAATTTCTGGACCCTATTAAAGACTATGTTTGTTTGTATAGAAGCTGCCAGTTTGTATTTCAAATGACTACTATGTTCTTCATTCCTGCAGCATCAGTGAACATCTCACAACCTCACCAGTCATTTTTCTATCCCACAGCAGCAATGAACATTCACATCTTCACCAGCTACTTTTTCATTCCCATAGCAGCAATGAATGTCTCTCACCCTCATCAGTATTTGTTCTTTTTAGTGTTTTGGACATTTATTATTTTAATAACGTAAAGGTTTCACACTGTAGTTCTGTCACAGATAATGTGGTGTGGAACATCTTTTCATAGACTTTATTAAGGAATAATATGGAACTCACGGCTGCTCCTCCCAGACTGGAGTACAAAATGAGGCCCCCATCACAATGCCACTGGACTCTGCGCCAGGCTGTTTTCACTCAGGGTGCCCCAGTGGGGGGCGGGCGAGAGCCCTCCCCACCCCAAAGGACCCAGCCCCGGCCGCCAACCTCCACAATCCAACTGCTGCCATGTTCTAGGCCGCTTTCCAGACCACAGGGCCGCAAAGCGGCTGCATACACGACACATCATAAGTCACTTTCTACCCATTTTCCATAATTACCACACCATATTTGAAGGGATTCAGATAGTAGGCAACAAATCATATACATGTATATACATGTATACATATACATATGTATACATGTATATACATATAAATACATATAGGTGAGCCTGGGAAGCTACTGAGAGTATCCCGCCTGCATGGGCAGAGACTGGCAAGCTCCCCCTGGCATATTCGATATGCCAAAATTAGTAACTATAACAGGTCTCATTCCCCTGACCCTGAAAGATCCTCCAATCGTTGGGAAAGACAAGTAAGGAGAAGCTGCTAAAATCTCAGGACTGGGACAAATAGAGATGGTACCGGTGCCTGCTCGAGTTAATCGGCAAATAACGGGATGACAGTGATGCAGTGATACAATGATTATTACGGAAAATCTTATTTTCTTTGATAAAGTGGCTGTCAATATACATGTATTTTTTCCTTGTGTTGTTTGTTCCCTCATTAAGTAGTTTTAAGAATTCTTTGAAGCAAGAGGGGAGATCTCGTTGTCTTCTTTCTCTTGAGAACTCTTTCACTTAGCATGCTTTCACTATTAATGTTTTTACCAACTTACCAATGTTTTTTGTTTCATGGATCACAGTTTTGTTTTGTTGTTTGTCTTTTTACCATAATTGGTGGTGCTTAGGGCTTACTTCTGGTTCTGTGGTCAGGAATTACTCCTGGCAGTGCTAGGGGTTGTCATACAGTGTTGGGGATCAAATGCAGGTCCAGTATAAAACAAGCACCTTAATCCCTGCACTGTCTCTTAAAGTTTTGATGTTGTGTAAAAGAGAGCCTAGACTTTTTATTACGCTATATTTCAATAGTTTTAAAAGTTTGAATTTTACATATAAGTTTATAATTCATTTTGATTTAGTTGTATTAATGATGCAATGCCTATGTCTTAATTCTGTTTTGTTTTGTTTTGCATCTAGATACCTGGTTTTCCCAGTGCCATCTTGTTGAAAAAACTATTCTTTCTTTATCCAATGTCCTAGTCTCTTTTGTTAAAGACCAGTTTTATATACTTGTATAGGTCTATTTTATATCTCTGTGTTATATTTCATTGTGGTTTATTCTTTAACACTAATAATTTTTATTAATTTAAATTTATCTAACATGAGGAATGATAGTTTCCTGATTTTATATTTCCTCAAAATTTTGTTGATTACTATGACTTTTTTGCCTTTTATATAAGTTTTAAAGTATATGTGATGATATTTGCCATAGACACATTAGATATTGATCAGAACACTTTGGACCTATAGATTAAGAAGAATTGACATTGGTGAAAAGATCACTGAACAATGTCAGGAATACTCCAAACCCTTCCTTCCTCCCAGAGGATGAAAGAACATTTTTTACACATTCTAAACTTTTAGTATCACTTACAAGAAAGTGCTCGAGCGGGCCCAGTAACGTCTCCATTGGAGACTTTATTGTTACTGTGTCTGGCATATCGAATACTCTCGGTAGCTTGCCGGGCTCTCCGAGAGGGGTGGAGGAATCGAACTCGGGTCGGCCATGTTGGCCTCTTGTAAGGCGAACGCCCTACCCGCTGTGCTATCGCTCCAGCCCTGCTATGGAACCTCTCAGCAATGATGGCTTTGACAGTTGCTTCTTCATTTTGGTTTTCTTCCTGACCCTCTAACACTCCAATAATTCCTATGTTGTTCTTGAGTTCATCCAAATGTTCAATTGTCATTTATCGACTTATTTTGAGAATCTTTTCCATCTTCTGCTGTGGTCGAGAGATTCTTAGCTCCTTGTCTTGAGCTCACTGATTCTATACTCAGCAGCTGTCACTCTGGTGCTGAGGCTTTCCAGTGAGTTTTTCATTGCTACCAAGTTTTTCAGATCTGTCTTTTCTGTTTGTAATTTCCTTTGTGTTTTCTTCATTTCTTCTCTCATATCCTCTTACATTGTATTTGCAGTGTGTTAAATTATTTCTCTAAATAAATTTTCCCATTTCTAATTTCTTTAAAATTCCTAACAATTCCATTCTAAACTCCTTATCAGAGACGTTATATAGCTCATCATTACTGACTGGGTCATCTGGGCTAGCGTCTTCACTCACTAAGCCTGGTGGGTTTCTGTATTACTTTACCATTATAACCTTTACAGTTTGGATTCTTGCGCTCACTGTTGCATTTGTGTTTTTGGTGTAATGTCAACTGGAATAGGGGCTACTACTATTGGCCTCATATGGCTGAGGTGGTCAGGCTGGCCTAGTGAGATTCTGTATAAGAGGCTAATTTATGGTTCTTAAGGGATATGGTGGGGAGATTAACTCATGGCCATGTTAGTGGTCATGGCTTGGGCACCTGCTCCAACCTAGCCTCTGACTTGTGATCTAAAGTCGTTGCAGCTGTGGCTCTGATCAGAACCACCTCCAAACTGAGGCCTGCCATTCATAAACTTCCTCACCACTCTGTCTTTCCATGCAAAACTTTTTAATTTGATGTAGTACCATGTTTTATTTTTATTTCTCTTATCTTTATCAATGGAGTCATATCATTGAAAACATCTTTCATAATAAATATTTTTAAAAGTACATGCACTTATGTTATTATAGTGTTTAGTACAATAGCCAGGATTTGAAAATAACCAAAATATTCAAAAACACATGAATGAATAAAGAAAACTTGGTGTATAAAACAAATTGTGGTGCATATATGTGCATATATATTATTTATCATATATCTACACACAGTGTACACACGGTGGAATATTCCATATGTAGTCACAATAAAGAATGAAATCATGCAGTTTTCTGTACCCTGTATTGAGCTGGAGGATATCATGTTACATTGAATTAAGTCATAGAAGAACAATTTTTTAAAAAATGTAAGAGTGTCGCTATTTATTCAGCCACTGATTAAGCAGATTGAAGGCTCCATCAGCTAGAATCATCACCTTAAGCATCAGAATTTAAAGTAAATTTTACATTGAAAACATGAAATTTAAGCTGCAACTGATAAAGTGAATGTCAAGGAGTAAGACAGAGGTAGGGTCGGGTAGCGAGGGGGAAGGTGTATGAGAACACTGGTGAAGAGATTAGTTGTGGGATTAATTTTGAAATATTGTTTTGTTTTGTGCTTTTTTGGTATCACACCGAGCGATGCACAGGAGTTACTCCTGGTTCATGCATTCAGGAATCACTCCTGGCAGTGCTCAGGGGACTATATGGGATGTTGGGAATCGTACCTGGTTCGGTCATGTCCAAGGCAAACACCCTATCTGCTGTGATATTGCTCTAGCCCCGATGTTGAAATATTATGTGACTAAAACTCAACTATCAATAACTTTGTAAATAATGTTCATTAAATAAAACTGTTTTTAGAAAACAGGGAGGGGGACTAACTCTTTGAGTCACAAACGCATTCAGCACATGAGCTAGATATACAGCACAGGAAGTCAGGCACCTGCCCTCGCTGCCAGCTGCAGTTCCACCTTGATACCCTCTGGCAGTGACTCCAGTGTCAGAGGCAGGAGTAAACCCTGAGCATGGTATGTGAGGTCCAAAAGCAAAACAAAAACCATCTGAGACTAAAGCTCACTACAGTAGATAATCATGTCAGAGAAACTGACCTCTTTTATAAAAATAAGTTTATTTTATTTTAGTCCTGTGAAATTATAAAGTTATTCATGATTAGGTTTCAGGCACACAATGTCAAAACACTGATCCCTTCCCTTCCCGTTGGTCCACATCCCTCCATCTATGTGCCCCCCCATCTGCCTACCCCACCCATTGACCCCACCTGTCTGATTGTGAAGAATTTTTTAATATAAAGTTTTTGCACTGATTTATAGTATTAAATTTAGATGGTTTGTACAAGACACTTTACTACATTTAAGCACCTCCTCCTCCTCCTGTGTGAATGCTTCTCTCCCCCATAGCCGTTGCCCCTCCCCAGCTTACCCTCTAGACCCCTCAGGCGGCCTGTTTCCTACTGAAGACCAGTTCTCATGTTCTTTGTTTCCATAGTTTTTGGTATTCGTTATTCTCTCTTGTGTTTCATTATGCCCCACATGTGTGAGGGCTCATTCTTACTAACTTCACTAAGCATGGGTCTTTATCCCTCCATGTAGCAGAAAATTTTATAATTTTATCTTTTCTTTTGCACATATATTTTATTTTGTATATGTACCATAGTTTCTTTATCCAGTCATCTGTTCTTGGACACTTGATTTGCTTCCAAATTTTGGCTACCACAGATAGTACTGCAAGGAACATAGGAATGCACCTGTCTTTTCTCCACTCTGTTTTTGGGTCCTATTTTAAGCTCATTTTCTCTCATCACGGCCCCTTTACCTAATTTTATGCATCTACTTATAGTGGAATGAGGATGAGAATGCTATTTGGGTCTCCCAAAGAGGAATCGAAAGAGCTATGCTTGGAGTATCACGCTTCACTCAAGTGAGAGAAAGAATCCAGAGTTCCGACCTCCGTCGATGATCAAGAATCAGGGATGCTGTCTCGTTTGCCAAGGCATTGAAAATCAGATGGGCTGGACACGTAATGAGATTTGGAGATGACCGCTGGAATAGAGCCATTACCGACTGGATTCCACGGGACATCAAAAGATTGTGTGGCCGCCCACCTACGAGATGGTCAGTCTTCTTCGTCAAGACCCTGAATGATCGGTTTGAGGTCTACATGTTCCTAGAACGAGCAGACGCCGTTGGGCTATACTAGCACACAACAGGGACGAATGAAGACGTTACTGGTGCCCAGTCAAGCAAATCGTTGAGTGAGGGGATGTCAAGTGATCAAGTGACTTATAGTGAAAACACTTTGACCAATTATTGCTTAGATAAAAATAGAGCTTTTAAATATATATTATTTAAAAATATATTAACTCAAGGTCTGGGAGTTTCTGTAATGTTACCAAATTAATTAACAGTTCCAGTATCAGCTTCATAACATACCAAATGGGCTGTTATTTGTGGTCATATTTGTTGCTGTCTTATACAAACAACAATTATTCCTCATCCTTTGGAAATGGCAGTCAGATTTCACTTCGGGCAAACCACCAATAAATTCCTTATTCTAAAATTAGTGACTCTGTTGAGGTTGACCTCATTCCCTCCAGTTCCAAGGAGCGTCTTAATTGGCAGTAGTAAATCAGTTTATCTCATGCTTTCAGCAGTGATGAAGATTGTGTAATGGGCGCAATGCCCAGGTAAGATCAACAAGGCGTGAGTGGAGGTTTCCTGGCCTTTCCAGGATCGAAACAGTAACAGACCTAGATTCTTCCTTGTGAAACAGGGCAGATGCTCCCAGCAGCCATCCTATAGTAGAATGAGGGTAGAACCATACTAAGGTTGCCTTCAACTCTTAAAATGGGGACAAGAGACATTGGGAAAACTAAAAAAAAAAAATCCTCGAATCCCAGTTGCTTTTTTAAATTCTGGATCAGGGATCAGGAAAAGAAGTTTTCTGAACTAATTAATAGTTTTGCTTGTGTAGATTTCACTGTAAATTTTCCTCTTGAAATCAATATATTCAAACCCCTGGGAATATGGAAACAATTATATTAGTCTTTTTTTGTGTGTTACTATAAGCAAATATTATTTCTTAAACAATACTTTTTTCTCACTATTAGTGATAATAGTGATAATTTTTGTTTGTTTTTGTTTATACCCGGTGGTTCTCAGGGCATACTCATGGCTCTGTCTTCAGGGATCATTCCTAATAGTGCTTGGGGTACTATATAGGGCTCTGGAAATCAAACCTGGGTCAATTCCAGTTTGTGAATTGGGATGTAGTTCATTGGTACTAGATACTTCGAATGTTTGAAGGTCAGAGTTTGATCTTTAATAGCCAAAGATAACTAGAAAAAAATGGTTTTATTTTTTGAAAAGAGAGGCAAAGAGTCTATTAAATTTCTAAAAATGATTCACTTAATTTCACATATAATTTCTCCCATTTCTAGGATGTTTAAATTGCACATATGGGTATATTAAATGGAATTCTAACGTTTAAAATAATACAGAAAGGATGATACTCTTAATTTGCTTCAAAATTGTTTATAATTTTGCAATGGGCATGGCCCTGGGCTGGACACTGCAGTTATATTGAACAAAGAAAAAAATTAATTACTTTATATATCACTGGAGCGATAGCTGGAGCTGGAGTGATAGCACAGCGGGTAGGGCATTCGCCTTACAAGCGGCCAACATGGCCGACCCGAGTTCGATTCCTCCGCCCCTCTCAGAGAGCCCGGCAAGCTACCGAGAGTATTCGATATGCCAGACACAGTAACAACAAAGTCTCCAATGGAGACGTTACTGGGCCCGCTTGAGCAAATCGACGATCAATGGGAGGGCCTTATTATTATATATCACATTAAAATTGCAAGAAGAAAATTACAAAGGTAGTATGGATAAACATTTCACCATAAGAAGACATTTTACAAATAAGAGCGATTTATTAAAAAAAATGTTATTAGTTGTGGAAAGTCAGATATTCAGGAAACAATGTAAAGGAGTTAAAAGTGGATGTTTCTTTAATTCATGACTGGCCTTCGCTGTAGCACTGTAGCACTGTCTTTCCATTGTTCATCGATTTGCTCGAGCGGGCCCAGTAACGTCTCCATTGTGAGACTTGTTACTGTGTTTGGCATATCAAATACATCATGGGTAGCTTTCCAGGCTTTGCCCTATGGGCGACATACTCTCAGTAGCTTGCCTGGCTCTCTGAGAGAGAGGAGTGGAGGAATCAAACCTGGGTTGGCTGTGTCAGCCGCGTGCAATGCAAACAACTTGCTGGCCTTGGCTATAGAAAATTAACTTATTTGAGTTACCAGCACATGACCTACAATCATATTCAATCATACTTTAACGTAAGTGCTCTGCTATTTGTTTACTGTAACCTAAGAAATTGCACTAAGCCACACATTCCCCAAACACATAGAATTACGGATAACTTCCATAAAAGGAGAAAGAAGCTATTTTATGGCCACCACCTCAGAGGTTATTGGACAGCCAGGTATGAGCCGGGGGTGACATGGCAACTGCAGCCTCATGGGATGGGGAGTGTAGCTGGCACCTCCTTCTTGCCCTGCCAAGATCATGAGTTGCCCCCATTAGCGGCTCTCTGGTACAGCCATGGCCCCAAAGGCACACAGACCCAATTTGGAACCCAGCAACTTCTGTCAGAAATGTGAATGGATTATGCATTAAGCTGTGGCGCTGTGTCTCACCTCCGGGTGGGAAAGGGTGTCTGTCTTTTCCGTCTTTTTCACCCATGGCAGCATGATGGCTGCCACCTCAGAGCTTATTGGACAACCAGATATGAGCCAGCAGTGACAGGGCAACTGCGGCTTCATGGGATGGGGGGCAGAACTGGCAAGTCCTTCTTGCCCTGCTGACATCACGAGTTGCCCCCCACACACACAAGTGGCTCTCTGGCATGATCATGAACCAGAGGCACACAAACCAATCTCGGAACTATTCAGCTTTTGGCCAAAATCCCTCTAGACTTAATTAGTAAAATATCAGAAATCCAAAATCGTATGGTCTTCATAATCATGGAAAGACCATATGACCATAGCAATAGAAAGCAAATTATTTCACGACACCCTTTTAGCAGGTCTGATTGTTGGGGTAAAATTCCAAATAATAATGGTGCATCTTTTGTCAAAATAATGAATGTAATCAAAGTGGGGAAAGAGTTAAGTGGAAATCATCTGCCTCACAGGCACTGGGAGGGGTGGCATGGGGGTACATTGGGGTTCTTGGTGGTGGAAAATAAGCGCTGGTGAAGGGATGGGTGTTTGATCATTGTATGACCGAGACTTTAACCTGAAAGCTTTTTAACTGTTCTCATGGCGATTCAATAAATAAATTTAAAAAATTAAAGGCCCTCCCGTTGTTCGTCGATTTGCTCGAGCGGGCCCAGTAACGTCTCCATTGGAGACTTTGTTGTTACTGTGTCTGGCATATCGAATACGTCACGGGGAGCTTGCCAGGCTCTGCCGTGCAGGCAAGATACTCTCGGTAGCTTGCCGGGCTCTCCGAGAGGGGCGGAGGAATCGAACTCGGGTCGGCCATGTTGGCTGCGTGCAAGGCAAACGCCGTACCCGCTGTGCTATCGCTCCAGCCCATTAAAAAAGAAGCTATCTTATTTTTAATTTTAAAAAAAAAGCAGAAAATCTGTTATGATTATTAGTTTCCTATAACAAGCTTTTACAAATCAAGCAAATTAGAATTATTTGATCATTTCCCAACTTGGCATGCGGCATTCAAAAATTCCTTTGCCACTGTCTTTCCAGCCTTCCCTGCCAAAACTTTTATTTTTAAAAAGAAAAAGAAAGAAAATAAATCTTTTGTCAATATTTAAATTAGGCACAAAGACAACCTTTGACAATTGCATGGCCTTTTTTTCTACAACAATGAGAGCAGAAGAATAGCAAAACCTGGTTGAACAATCAGTACCCAGAGCCAAGTGGGCAGAAAAAACAACTTTCAGACAAGGATTTAGCTGAAAAATCTTAAAATGATCAATAATGTTGGACCTTTATACTAAAATCTAATGATTGGCAGCACTGATTTTGAAACTCATCTGTATTTGGACCATTTGTATTACTGAAGGATGTTTTGTTTTAATATTTTTAGGCACCATAATTTATAATACTGTGAATGTGTTTCAGGAATATAATGTTCCAACATCACACTTATCTCCAGTGTTAATGTCTCTCCACTAATATCTGAAGGTCTCCTCAAATTATTCAGGAGAAATATCGAAATATTCACCCTATTCCCCTTTTGACTCAGTTCTGTTACCATTGTCCATTTGTTATTCCCTTGTATTTACTTATCCTACATTGTAAAAAAATCTCTGAGGGTGGCCAGAGGGTTGCCCCAACAGATCTTCCCCTGGCCTCCCAGGTTCTGGGGTGCCTGGGCAACCCGGGCCATGGGACAAAAGGTGGAGGAAACGAGGGCCAAGCCGGTTGATTGATCAGATGCTGTTTATTCCATTCTCATCCCCATTCACTACTGTCTCTCTCTCTCTCTCTCCTCTCTCAGCCCTGATCTGGAACTCCTTTCTCCCTCTGGCTCTGACTCTGGATCTTGATCCCCCAACCCACTTTTACAGTCTAGTTAAATCCCAAAACCATGAGGGGCTGGGCTTATACACAGGTGTGGTCACAATCAATAGGGTTAAAGTTCTTTCCCTTGGGGGATGCTTCTTCTAGGACATATTCTCTTTCAGCAGGACGACCCACCCAAGGGCAGAATCCCATGGCTGTGTTTCTCCTTGTCCAACAAACATATATGGATTCATAATATCAATAATTTTGTATGAACACAGTAAGAGATGCATCAAGCTTATAGAATTGCTCTCCTGGTGTCTTCCCAATCTCAGATTACAGTGCTCAGGCCAGATTAGTCTTTCCTGTCCCTAGAAGGGTCCTAGTCTCGTTGTTAGTTTTGGATCATGATCATTTGATCATGATCAAGACCTTAACTTATAGTTAAGAATTGTGGCACTTTGGCCAGGCCCATCTCGATGCCAGGATAGCACATAGCTTACCACTTGCCCTGGTTCCATCCAGTCCCTCTTTGGAACCCTGTCTTTGGGGGCGCTAGGAAGTGAGGGCAACTGAGGTTTAAGTTGAGAAAGGAGATACCCAGGAATGAATAATAGTCAAAGCAATTAAATCCCAAGTTACAAAAACATAATATTGTCTTCTTGTGTCTATACAAAAGGACATTGCTTTAAAGTAAACTATTCAAAAGACATAAGGAGAGGAGAAAGGCAATATTAACGTATAAGTTCAGTTTCCTAGAAAAATCTGACCTTACAAATGAACAGAAACTGATTAGGGTAATAAGCTGATTAACTCGTTGGGGAAGAGAGCATATAGAAGTGGTTACAGATTGACAAAATAAATGGAGTGATTCGGGAGCACTTTGATGGGTGTGACCCAATAAATATAAGCTTCTTGTGGCAAGGGAAAAAGGACAATGCAATGTCATCCTATACCACATATTGAAAAGATCATTCTGTATTTGTCTGTCTCCTTCTGACTTATTTAACTAAGCATGATACGGTCTAGTTCTATCCACACTGAAGCAACTTGATTCAATTAATCTTTTCTTATAGCCAGTTTATATTTCATTGTGTATAATTACCTCAGTTTTGTTATTCATCTTTTCTTGGGCACTAAAGTGTTCCCAGATATTGGGTTTTGTGAATAAAACTGCAATAAACATAGGTGTGCAAATGTCTCTTCAAAATAGTGTTTTGGAGCACTTGGGGTAGATGCCAATAAGTAGAACAGCTGGATCATCTTTTAGTTTAATGATTCAGTTTTTGAGAAGTCTGCATACTATTTCTAATAGAGGCTGAATTAGAGACATTTCCACCAACAGAGGATGAGGATTCCTCTCCAGCCCCCACATTCACAATAGAACAGACATTATTTCTTCTCTTTTTGATGTCTACAACTTCACTGATGTAAGTCGATACCTCATTACCATGATTTGCATTTCCAGGTTGGTAAGTGATGAGATGAACTTGTTTAGACATCTATTGGCCATAGTATGTCTTCTTTGAGAAAGTGGCTGTTGAGTTCTTCTCATTTTACATATGTTGTTGTTTTTAGTGTTTTATATAGCACAGTTCTCCCGTTGTTCATTGATTTGCTCGAGTGGGCACCAGTAACGTCTTTATGGTGAGACTTGTTACTGTTTTTGGCATATCAAATATGCCACAGGGAGCTTGCCAGGCTCTGCTGTGCAGGTGGGATACTCTTAGTAGCTTGCCGGCCTATCCGAGAGGGATGGAGGAATCGAACCCAGGTCGGTCATGTGCAAGGCAAACACCCTTCTCTCCAGCCCAGTGCTTTATATAACATATATTAGTCCTTTGTTAGATATTTGATGAGTGACTATTTTCTTCCAATTCCTAGGGTGTCACTTTATTCTAGACATAGTTTATTTTGTAGTTTTTTTTTTCAAAAAATAATTAAATTATTTTCCAGAGAATAAGTATTCATATACCTGAGAATCTGTCTCTGGCCTTTCAGTTACATTCCATGGGTCTGAGAGTCTGTCTTATTTCAGTGTTACATAATCTTTATCACTATAGCTTTATTAGAATAATTTATAGTTGAAGAAAAAAGCCTCTCTTCCCTCAGCATTTCTATGGAAATTCTGAATTTTTTAAATAATATATGTCTATAGCTTTTAAAATTTAATTATTTAACTATTTAATTTAACTATTTAATCTGTATAATGTTTTCTTTTGTATGATCATTTTAACAATATTATTTATTCCAATCCATGATCAAGTGATAAGTTATTTCCTTGTATCTCTGGTTCTTTTTATATTTCTTTATAGTTGTATTTTAAAGCAATGATTTATAGTTTTTTTTTTACCTTTGTTGTGAATTTGATTCCTAGATGCTTGATTTAGGGGAGTACAATTGTGAATGGGATTATTTACTTAATTTTTCTTTTTTCTACTTTATTGTTGCATAAAGGGCTGGAGCAATAGCACAGTGGGTAGAGCGTTTGCCTTGTATGCGGCCAACCCAGGTTCAATTCCTCCATCCTTCTCAGAGACTTCAGCAAGCTACCGAGAGTATCCCGCCTGCATGGCAGAGCCTGGCAAGCTACCTGTGGTGTATTGAAATGTCAAAAACAGTAACAAGAAGTCTCATAATGGAGAGTGGTGCTGGCTCGAGCAAATTGATGAACTACAGTGCTACAGTGCTATTGTTGCATAAAAAATTATGGATTTCTCTGTTAGTATTTTAGCCTGCGACTTTACTGTACAGATCAGTTGTCTCTAGGGTTTTTCTGAGTATCACGATCACAATCATCCTGTTGTTCATTGATTTCCTTGAGCAGGCACCAGTAACGTCTCCTCCTTCCTAGCCCTGAGATTTTAAAAGAGCCATTTCAATGCTTTTTCAGGATTAGGAGAATGAGACCCATCATTGTTACTGGTATTTGGCATATTGAGCACAACACGGGGAGTTTGCCAGACTCTGCCGTGTGGACAGGATACTTTTGATAGCCTGTCAGGTTCTCCAAAGTAAGAATGAGATAATAAGATGTCTTCCGGGATCTGGGTTGTATAGTCTCTGCGTCTTGGCCGTTGATGGGACCAACCTGGCACTGGTGGCAGCTGGTGGGTGTGATGCCTACCTACTGGAAGATGGGGGATCTGGGTGGAGAAGGCCCAGTCTCAATCCGAGTAGGCTTGGAAATCTCAGCCCCAGGAACCACATGCCTGGGTTCCTCTGCCAGTTCTTTCATGCATGAGGCCCATCCGGATGTGTGGAGAGTGGTCCCAGCATGGCCGTGGCTGGCTCCGGAGGTATATTGTATTTCTGAGTATATTGTCCATTTATATGCAAATAGTGATTGTTTGAGTTCTTATTTTCCAATCTGAATCTTCTTAATATGTTTACCATTCCTATTTGTTGTAACAAGCATTTCCGATACTATGTTGAATAACAGTGGTGAGAGCTAACACACTTGTCCTGTACTTGATCTTAGAGAAAATGCTCTCAATTTTTCACCATAAAGTCTAATGTTAGCTGTGGGTTTTTGGTAAATGACTTTCAGTATATTGAGGGAAGTTCCTTCTTGATCACTTGATCACTTGACATCCCATTACTCATCGATATATTCGAGTGGGCACCAGGAACGTCTCCATTTGTCCCTGTTGCGTGCTAGTGTAGCCCAATGTGTCTGCTCATTCTAGGAACATGAACAGCCTTAAACCAATAATTCAGGGTCTTGACGAAGAAGTCTGACCATCTCATAGGTGGGCAGTCATGCAATCTTTTGACGTTCTGTTACTTTTTTGGGGTGTGGGGGTGGCACAAAAAGGGCCAAAAAAGTTGAGTGTTTCTAGTTCCTCAACAATAATGAAAAGCATTTTAGATATGAGTGCTAAAAAGAACTGGGCTCTTCAAGGTTTCCTTTCATTTCTTTCTTCTTTACATTGTGATAAAGAATGATAAAAAATAAACAGGAATATATGACCTCTAAGTTAAATTTAAACGTCAATGATATAGAATCATTCCACTCAGCAATGGCCTCTTTATAGCCTCTGGGTGTCTCTGCACAGAAATTGTCATTGTTTAGATTTGTGTTACTTTTATATTTTAAAATTTTTTCTAGACCAGTCCCTATTTCAATGGATTCATGGTTGCTGGGCATCCTGCCGATTGTTTACCAGAATCTTCTCCAACCCAGTATACTGATAGAGACCTGAAGGGGACCAGACAGAGCCCCAAATTTACCCTATATTCCCAGAATACTAAATCTATTCCTCCAACTTCACACTGAAAACACTGATATCCTCAAGGAAGTCTAAACTGTAGGGCATCCCTCCCTGATTCTAGGGGCTAAACCAATGAGAGAAATCTTGAGGGGATGAACTAGAAAAAGTCTCAGACAACAGCAGACACAATGAGTATAAAAGCCTCTCAAGCCCGGACAGTGAAAATAATGACTCAGAAAACAATACCAGACCCAATAAGTTCTATAACCTCTCAGTTGAGGACTTTAGGGGTACTGTCATGTGGTTGTTTAATGAGCTGAAAAAAACATTGGCATGAGTAGAAGAAAAGATGAGAAACTATGATCAGATGTGATAGAACTGAAGAGTTAGTTAAGTGAAATGAAAAACTCAATGGAAGACCTCAATGTCACTGTATAATAGGTGAATAAAAAATCAGTGAGTCCCAACATAGGAGGCAGGAAACACCTATATGTTAATAAAATATGGAAAATTATGAAATGAAATAAAGCGTATGCCAGAGAACTATGGGATGAATTCAAGACCAGCAACATAAGAAACATTTGAATCTCTGAGAGAGAGGAAGTGACTTCAATGAAGAATCATAATTTAAAGAAATATAGCTAAAATATCACCCAAGTTGAAGAGTCAGTGCACCCATATTCAAGGGGCCAGAAAGTTTCCAGTCAAGAGTTATCCAAATTATTTCAAATGACCAAGACACATTGTAATCAAAATTACAAAACCCAAAGACAGACATAATACTGCAAGCACCATGATCAAAGAAGAAATTCAGAAGTCCCTCAAGATTGACAGCAGATTGACCAAATGGGACGGTACTGGGCTGAAGAGCTTGTTGGATACAGTGAAAATGCTGAATGAAAGGAAAACTTCACCAAGAATACTCGATCCAGCTAATTAATCAGATTTGAAGGAATGACACAAAATTTCATGAACAAACAGCTTAGGAACTTACTAGCCTTAAGTACAGTTTTGCAAGAAGCATTAAAGGAGCTTCTTTAAAATGCAAGACAAACCTCCAAGGATGCATAACTCTTCAAAAAGACACCAATTATTTCCTTCATCTCCATAATCTCATTCAATGATTTAAAAACATTTTAAATTGAATCATAGTGAAATAAATTGTTGCAGGCTTATTAATTATGGGGTTTTATTCATACAATGTCCAACAACCATCCCTTCACCAGTATATATTTCCCATTACCAATGTTCCCAGTTTCCCTTTCCTCACCATCTACCTCTGTGGCAGGCACTTTTCCCCTCCCTCCCTCCCTCCCTCCCTCCCTCCTTCCCTCCCTCCCTTCCTCCTTCCCTCCCTTTCACTGTCCCTCTTTCCCTCCCTCCCTCCCTCCCTCCCTCCCTCCCTTTCTCTCTCTCTCTCTCTCTCTCTCTCTCTCTCTCTCTCTCTCTCTCTCTCTCTCTCTCGTTCCTTTGAGCATTATGGTTTTCAATAAAAATACTGAAAGGTTCTTACATATATCCTTTACCTACTTTCAATACTCAATTCTTGTCCAGGGTAATCATTTCTAACTACTGTCATACTAGTCCCTTCTCTATCCTAACTGTCCTTTGCCCCATACACACATAGAGTGGAGTAATTCTATATTTGTCCCTCTCCTGACTCATTTCACTCAGCATAATACTTTCCATGTCCATCCATGTATAAGCAAAGCTCACTACTTTTTTTTCCTAACAGCTGCATAATATTCCATTGTGCAGATGTACCATTCTTTCTTTATCCAGCCATCAATTGTCAGGAAACTTGGATTGTTTCCAGATTCTGGCTATTATGAACAGTGATGCAATGAACATAGGAGTGCAGATGGTGTTTCTGCTATGTATTTTTGGGTCCCTAGGATGTGTTCCTAGAAGTGGTGTTGCTGAGGCAAAAGGGAGTGCAGTTTCTAGTTTTTTGAGGAATGTCCATATTGTTTTCCAAAAAAAATATGGACCAGTCAGAATTCCCATCAGCCAGGACTGAGAGTCCTTTTCATCCCACATCCATGCCAACACTTGTTGCTTTTTTGTTTGTTTGTTTTTCCTTGCCACTTTTTTTATTTTTTAATTTTATTGAATCACCGTGAGATAGTTACAAGCGTTCATGTCTGGGTTTCAATCACACAATGATCAAACACCCATCCCTCCACCAGTGCACATTCCCCACCACCAACATCCCCGGTATACCTCCCCCTCCTTTCCCACCCTCCACCTGCCTCCACGACAGATAGTATTCCCCATACGCTCTCTCTCTCTCTCTCTCTCTCTCTCTCTCTCTAATTTTGGGCATTATGGTTTGCAATGCAGATACTGAGAGGCTATATCATGTTTGGTCCATTTTCTATTTTCTGCACACATCTCCCATCCCGACCAATTCCTCCAGCCATCTTTTTCTTAGTGATCCCTTCTCTATTCCAGCTGCTTTCTCCCCTTTGCTCATGAGGCAGGCTTCCAGCTATGGATCAATCTATTTGTCCCGTGTATCTACTGTCCTTAGGTTTCAGCTTTATGTTATGCTGTTTTACACTCCACAAATGAGTTCAGTCCTTCTATGTCTGTCCCTCTCTTTCTGACTTATTTCACTTAGCATGATACTCTCCATGTCTATCCATTTATAAGCAAAGTTCATGATTTCATCTCTCCTGACAGCTGCATAGTACTCCATTGTGTAGATGTACCAAATTTCTTTAACCAGTCATCTGTCCTAGGGCACTTGGGTTGTTTCCAGATTTTGGATATTGTGAACAGTGCTGCAATGAACATATAGGTATAGATGTTATTTCTACTGTGCTTTTTTTGTATCCTCGGGCTATATTCCCAGAAGTGGTATTGCAGTGGTGTTTCATCTTTGAAGATTGTGTAATCACAAAACGACCAGGGGAATCCCTTGGTTCTCTCTTGCCGCCTTCGTTCTGTGGTCTCGTGCCGCTTCCCCACCCGGGATGGCTGATGCCATGGATGGACAAAGGAGGAAATGAGAGGCAGCCTCGTTGAGGATCAGTTGCTTTTTATTCCATTTCCCTCATGTACCTGTTCCAATCTCACTAAGCCCCCCATTCCAATCTCACACTGTCCCTCATTCCTTCTCATCCTGTCTTTCCCTCTCATCTCTCCGCACTCCAGCTCACTGCCTTAGTCTTTCTCTAGTCTCGCACCAACTTCCCCCATTGGGGATATCCACCACACCCTGTCCGGTAACATAATCAACATATGAAGGCCCTTCTTCCACTCAAGGGCAAAATACCACTTAGGGCTTTTTTTCCTCTCCTTACTCCAATAACTTAATTAACATCTTAATTAACATCTTAGTTCTACTTCTTAATATTAGTTATTTTGTATGGACACAGCAAGAGATAATATGAGCTCGTAGGGTGACTCTCCTAGGAACATCTTGCTATAGATCCCAGACTACAGTGCTCAGGCCAGATTAATGTTTTCTAACCCTAACCCTAGCAGGGTCCCTAATCTAGATGTTAACTTTTGAATCAAGACAGAATTTGTCCATGACCATGCTCTTAACTTATAGTTAAGTATTATAGTGCTTTGACCTGGCCCATTTTAATGCCAGGGTAGCTCACATCTTGCCTGGGATCCATCTAGTCCCTCATCTGGACCCTGCTTCGGGGGTGTTGGAAGTATGGGAAACTGAGGCTTAAGTCGAGAGAACAGATGCCCAGGAGTGAATATCATTCAGAGTCTACTAATTCCCAAGTTACAAAAGCATAGCATTAATTGTCTTACTGTGTCTGTACAAAAAGGACATTACTCTGAATTAACTATGCAAAGGACTTAAGGAGAAGAGAAAAACAATATTTAAAATATTGTTTTTAAAAAACTTAACAGAGTCTGTTGGCTGCGTGCAAGGCAGACCCTCTCGGAGAGCCCGGCAAGCTACTGAGAGTATCTCGCCCACACAGCAAAGCCTGGCAAGCTACCGAGAGTATTCGATATGCCAAACACAGTAACAACAAAGTCTCCAATGGAGACGTTACTGGGCCCGCTCAAGCAAATCGACGATCAACGGGAGGGCCTTTACCTTTACCTTTACCTAACAGAGTCTGATTAGGAAATACAGGTAATTGACCAGTTGGGGAAGCAGGGCACAAAGAAAGAGGTTACAGATAAACACAGAGGAATGGGAGCACTTTGATGGGAGTAACCCAATAAACCTAAGATCCCTGTGGCAAGGCAGAAAGGACAAAGCAATCTTATGCTAGAGAAGGTGCCTTTAGCTTCCATGTAAAGGATGGTTTTTCCAAAGTTTTCCTTCATGTGACATATGGATTAAGATCTGATATTCAGGTCCTTAATCCATTTTGATCTGACTTTTGTACATGGCATTACATAGAGATCTGACTTTTGTACATGGCATTACATAGAGATTCAGTTTTTACATGTAGCTGACTAGTTTTACCCACACTACTTGTTGAAGTAGCTTTCCTTGCTTCACTTCTTATTTCTTGTTTCTTTATCAAAGACTAAAGATAAATTTGAAGGTCTGTTTCAGAATATTCAACTCTATTCCATTGCTCTTCAGATTTTTATTTATTATACTACGATGCTACTTTAGTTACTGCCTCTTTTTAGTAGAGTTTGAAGTCTGGGAAGGTGATGCCTTTCATCTACTTCTTCCCAAGGATTGCTTCAGATATTCTCGGTGGTTTACTGTTCCATATGAATTTCAGAAGTGTTTTATCTATTTCTTTGAAAAATATTTTGGGTGTCTTTATTGGAACTGCACTAAGTCTGTATAACTTTTTGGGTAATATTGCCATTTTGACAATGATAATCTTCCCAGTCCATGAGCAGGGTATGTGTTTCCATTTCTTTGTGTCTTCTTTTATTTCTTGAAATAGTGTTTTGTAGTTTTCTTTATACAGGTCCTTCACCTCTTTAGTTAAGCTGATTCTGAGTAATTTTTTTTTTCTGTCACTCAGTGATTGTTGACTGAACTAACAAATCAGGAGACACAGAATGGGAAGTTAGAGCAGAAGAAATTGAACCAAGCTTTCTTCTGCCTATAAGATACACAACTGAGTCAGGATTAACACAGCCTCAAAATAAAATCTGGTAAAGAATATTACAGACAATTTATTTTAAAAGGCAGAGGTCACCATACTTCTTTTAGACAACACAGACTTCAGATCTAAAAAGCCCATAAGAGAGACAACAGTATCTTAATGATTAAGGTATCAGTGCATCAAGAACTCACAGTCCTAAACATATGTGCCCATGAAAGTAATTAAAACAACTGTTAATAGATATGAAAAAAGACATTGACAGCAAAACAACAAGAAGTATAATAAGTAAAAGCATTGTGATGGAACAAACTCTGTCATGACCCAAAAAGAAGTAACTCAATAAGGACCCTGCTGGGCTTAGGAAAAACTAACCTGACCTGAGGGTTGAAGTCTGGGATATTTAGTGAGTTATCCCCAGGAAGAGTCACCCTTTAAGCTTAATATAGCTCTTACTGTCTCCATAGAAAATTACCAGAAATACTATTAAGAAATAAATTTAAGATGACTGTTTAAACAGATATTGGCTAAGGAAAGGAGAAAATAATACACTCATAGACCCTTAGATGGAATTCTGCCCTTAGGCAGATCTACTAGAAGCATGAAATTTTGCCTTTAAGTGTCTTCTAGAAATACTTCCCCTGAAGGAAGGGCTTTACATCTGTTCATTGTTTATGATAATTCTCAATTACACCTATGTGTAACTGCTACCCCCAACCCTTCAGGATTTCTCTATAACTAATACTGTAATTCCCTCCGTCACTTGTCTGGCCACCAAAAGCAAGAGTCATACACCCACAGCTTGGTCCAAAAATAATTGGGCTGGAGCGATAGCACAGCAGCAGGGTGTTGGCCTTGCAGGCAGCCAACATGGCCGACCCGAGTTCGATTCCTCCGCCCCTCTCGGAGAGCCCGGCAAGCTACCGAGAGTATTCGATATGCCAGACACAGTAACAACAAAGTCTCCAATGGAGACGTTACTGGGCCCGCTCGAGCAAAAGAAAGGCAAATAAAAATATCAGAAAATATAAAAATAAAGGCTAGTTTGTCATGAACAGATGCTGTATGTTTTTAACTTTTCTTAATCTAGTGCAGGAAAACCCCAGCACTGTTAGTGAGGCCATACTCAAAGCCACATGAATGGAAAGTTTCTCCTGTCCTTTAAAGGACTAGAGAAGGTTTCTACCCTTCCCCCAAAGGGTTCCCATGTTTTTAATTTTTTAGAAAAAAATTGAATCACAGTGATATAGACAGCGACAAAGTTGTTCATGGTTAGGCTTCACTCATATAGTGTTTCAACACCTATCCCTTCACCAGTGTACTTCCCACCATTGGTCCCAGTTTCCAGTTTCCCTCCTGCACTCCTCTGATGCCTACCTCTATGGCAGGCACTTTTCCTCTCTCTCTCTCTCTCTCTCTCTCTCTCTCTCTCTCTCTCTCTCTCTCTCTCTCTCTCTCTCCCTGTCTCTCTCTTTCTCTCTCTCTCTCTCTCTCTCTCTCTCTCTCTCTCTCTCTCTCTCTCTCTCTCCCTTTCTCTCCTTTTGGCCCTTATAGTTTGCAATACAGATACTGAAAGATTAAGCTTCCAATGATTGACCAGTCCTCCTGGTCCATGTTTACCCTCGAGCGGGCCCAGTAACGTCTCCATTGGAGACTTTGTTGTTACTGTGTTTGGCATATCGAACACATCACGGGGAGCTAGCCAGGCTCTGCCGTGTGGGCGAGATACTCTCGGTAGCTTGCCAGGCTCTCTGAAAGGGACGGAGGAGTCGAACTCGGGTAGGCCATGTTGGCTGCGTGCAAGGCAAACGCCCTACCACTGTGCTATCGCTCCAGCCCTTGTCTCATATTATATGCATAATTTTGCATCCCACAAATGAATGTAGTTATTCCATACCTTTCCCACTCCTTCTGACTCATTTTACTCAGCATTATCCTCTCCATGTACTTTTTCCATTTATAAGCAAATTTCATGACTTCATTCTTCCTAATGGTTGTGTAGTATTCCAGTATCTAGATGTACCATAGTTTCTTTTGTTCTTGGGTACTCTGGTAGTTTCCAGATTCTGACTATTATGCTGTGAATATTCTGCAATGTACATGGAAGTGCAGGTGACATTTGTGCTGCGTGTTTTGGGGCACCCAGGCTATATTCCTAGAAGTGGTATTGCTGGTTCAAATGGGAGCTCTATTTCAAGAATAAGAGCAACCAGTGCTGGTGCAAATACAGGGAGAAAGGGACTCTCCTTCATGGTTGGTGGGAATGTCAACTAGCACAGCCTTTTTAAAGGAGCTTTTTTGGATTTCTTGTAAAACTGATTTCCAGACTACTAATTCCCTAAGTTTCTGCCTGCCCGTGAGACTCTATATAATTTCTTCAAATCTGAATGATAATCTATCGGGATAGAGGTGTTTATTTCATTGAGTTTTGGTACTATATTATTTCATATTCTTCTGGCTCATTGAGTCTCATTTAATAAATCTGCTTTGCATCTTATGTAATTTCCTTTGTTTGCAAGTTCCTCTTTTTTATCTTTCTGACTTCAATATTCTGTCTCTATCTCTGGGTTTTGGCCTTTTGAGTATAGTGTGTCTTGTAGTTTTCCTAACAGGGTCTATTTCCACTGGGGATCCTTTGGGTTTCTTGTATATAATTCTTGGATGTGTTTGTACTCCTCAACTCTGGGAAGTTCTTATCAATGATTTCTTTAACTATCGTTCATCATATTTGTCTTCCTGTTCTTCAGGGACTTTGATGATTCTTATATTGTTCCTCTTGAACTCATACCATTATTTTCTGATACGCTGTTCATTTCTTTTCAGACAATTTTTCTACTTTCTGCTATTCTCTTTCTGTTTTCTCCTAATCATGGAGTTCCTCAATATTTTGCTCAGTTTCTGTTATTCTGCTGTTCACAGCTCCTATTGACTTTTTAAATACCATCTACCATGTTCTTGATTTCTGTAATTTATGATTAATTTTTATCACTTCAACTCTCATACTTTTTTGAGCTTTGCTAACTAGCTGTGCCATCGTTTCTTTGATAGATTGTTTCACTTATCATCCTGAGCATAGTGTCACTAAAGACACTCTTTGAGGATGTGCAGGAGTTGTTTACATCTTTGGTGATACTGTTTTCACTCATTGAGCTTGGTTGGCTTCTACATGTTTGCCCCATTGATTTCCTAATGTTCTTACTGTCTGGGAGATGGAGGGAGTCTTTGTAGTTAAGCCTTATGGCATATGTTGAGGGATTAAGCTAGAGGTTGTTCTGTCTTCTCTGCCCATCCTCACAGAATGACAGGAAGAATAACTGTGATCTGCATGTACTTTTTGAGTAGATCTGTTATGTGGGCCTTTAATATGGCTGACTGGGTTTGGTGTCTGCTGGGACTCACCTTGAAGGGCGGAGATCTGCCTCCTGTTCAGAATAGATCTGGTGATGTCAGTCAGAGGCATGCCTCACCTGGGATGGTGGAACAGCAACCAGAAGGTCAGACATGATATTTGAAAAAAATAGATAAAATGCTGTTGAAATTTATATGGAGTAATTGTTCCTCTCCTACAATATCCAAAGCAATACTCATTGTGGGGGAAAGATTAGAGGTTTCTCTTTCCCCAGGTACAAATAAAGCTGTAATAATCAAAAAAGCATTGTACTGGAACAAAAACAGCCCCTCAGACCAATGAAATAGAACTCAGAGTGTAGAGACAATCTCGGATGTATGGATAGTTAATCTTTGACACAAGAGAAAAAAGTATGAAATGAAGCAAGGCAGTCTTTTCAAAAATTAGTGTTGGTTAAACTGGTTGATAATCTGCAAAAAAATGAATTCAGACTCCTTTTCAACACTATGCACAAAAGCCAGTTCAAAATTGATTAAAGATCTCTGTATCAGACCTTAATTCCTGAATTATATTAAGTATAATATAGTTGTAACACCTCAAAATATTGCATCTATAGGCATCTTTGAGCTGGAGTGATAGCACAGCTGGTAGGGTGTTTGCCTTGCAACGCAGCCAACCCAGGTTCGAGTCCTCCGTCCCTCTCAGAGAGCCCAGTAAGCTACCCAAAGTATCCTGCCTGCAGGACAAAGCCTGGCAAACTCCCCGTGGGATATTCGATATGCCAAAAACAGTAATAAATCTCACAATGGAGTCGTTACTGGTGCCTGCTTGAGAAAGTCAATGAATAATGGGAGGACAGTGTTACAGTGCTACAGCACTAGGCATCTTTAATGATTCAATTCCAGTAGCCAAGCATACAGTGGAAAGAAAAAGCAACTTGATTATATCAAATTATGAAGCTTCTTCCAGCAAAAGTAATGATTAGGAAAAAAGACACTCTACATACTTGCAGAAATATGCCAACCACTAATAAGGGGTTAATGTTCAAGAAGAAAACAACAAAATCCACCAAAAAATGGTTTATAAAGAAGGAGAAGAGGGCTGGAGTGATAATATTGCAGATAGAGTGTTTCCCTTGCACTAAGCCAACCCAGGTACCATCGGTGGTGCCCCATATGGTTTGCGAACCCACCAAAAGTGATCCCTGAGCACAGAACCAGTATTAAACCCTAAGCATCACCTGATGTAGCCCCTAAAAACAAAAAGGGGGGGGGTGGAGGAGAAAAACAGAAACTTTCTCAAAGAAGACAGATGACCAAAAGGCACATTTAAAAATATGCTCTGGATCACCTATCATGAGGAAAATCAAAACAACAATGAAACATTATCTCACACCAGTGAGACTGACACACGTCACAAAAAAAACAAAATCAACCAATGTTGACAGGGATAAGGGGGAAAGGGATCCTAATTCACTGCTGATGGGAATGTTAATTGGTCCAGACATGAAAAGAGTGTGGAGACTTACTTAAGAAAATTAGAAATTGAGCTTACATGCAACCCAGCAATTTTACTTCCTGACATTAGCCCTGAGGGAACAAGAATTCTATCAGAAAAGACATTTCTGCAGCTGTGTCCATTGCAGCACATTTCATTAGCTAAATTATGGAAACAACTACAATGTCCAAGAACAGATGAGTGGATAAAGAAGCTATAGTACATAGATCATTGTTTATGCTAGAGTACTATCACTATCCCCATCACTATCTTCCTGTTGTTCATCGATTTGCTCAAGCAGGCCCAATAACATTGTGAAACTTGTTACTGTGTTTGGCATATCGAATACATCATGGGTAGCTTGCCAGGCTTTGCTGTGCAGGCGAAAGACTCTCGGTAGCTTGCTGGGCTCTCCGAGAGGCAGGGAGGAATCGAACTCGGGTCGACCATGTTGGCTGCATGCAAGGCAAATGCCCTACCTGCTGTGCTATCACTCCATATTAATACATTATACTTAACATAGGCTGGAGCGATAGCACAGTGGTAGGGCGTTTGTACTCAGCCAACATGGCCGACCCAAGTTCGATTCCTCTGTCCCTCTCAGAGAGCCCGGCAAGTTACTGAGAGTATCTTGCCCACACGGCAGAGCCTGGCAAGCTACCCGTGATGTATTTGATATGCCAAACACAGTAACAACAAAGTCTCCAATGGAGACATTACTGGGCCTGCTCGATCAAATCGATGAACAACGGGAGGACAGTGACAGTGATACTTAACGTATAAACTAATATTCCACATTACATATTACATTAATATTCCATTAGATAATTAATTATTACATGGCTATAAGAAAAGATGAAGTCGAGTGTGAGTTTAAACTGTGGGTACATTCAGTGTCTTAAACCATTTCCAAGGCCAGCCAAATAGCCAGTAATGGAGGAATGAAGGACCCCAGGCTGGTTGGCAGTCAGTCTCCATTTATTTAGAATCTCACAGTATTAGTTTTGGTTATATAAAAATTGTGAAGGGTGGAGAGACACAGATGTAAAGCCCTTCCTTCAGGGGAAGTTCTTCTAAGAGACTAACTCAAGGACAAAATATCATCTGGGGTTCAGCATTCTATATTACTAGAAGATCTGCTCAAAGGTGGGTTTCCATCTAAGGGTGTGCTGCTTTCTCCTTTCCTTAGCTAGTAATCCATTTGCTCGAGGCCCTCCTGTTGTTCATCGATTTGCTCGAGCGGGCCCAGTAACGTCTCCATTGGAGACTTTGTTGTTACTCTGTCTGGCATATCGAATATGTCACGGGGAGCTTGCCACTTGCCAGGCTCTGCCGTGCGGGCGAGATACTCTCGGTAGCTTGCCGGGCTCTCCGAGAGGGGTGGAGGAATTGAACTCGGGTCGGCCATGTTGTCTGCGTGCAAGGCAAACGCCCTACCACTGTGCTATCGCTCCAGCCATTTAAAGAATCATATTACTTTTACTTCTTACTAATATTTTAGTCATTTGTATTAGTGTGTTCATACAAAGTCAATGTATCTCTTACTGTGGTAAGAGATATATTAAGTTTAAAGAGTGGCTCTTCCTGGGGATATCTCACTATATATCCCAGACTCAGTCCTCAGGCCAGGTTAGCATTTCCTAACCCTAGCAGGATCCTTATTCAGTTACTTCTTGTTGGGTCATGCATGACAGATTTTGTTCTATGACTGTGCTCTATCTTATTATACTTCTTATGGTGCTTAACTTGTTCCTTTCTGATACAGGGTAGCTTACGGTTTGTCCTGGGTCCATCCGGTCACTTACTTGGACACTCCTTTGCAGTGCTAGAACTAAGGGCAATTGAGGCTTAAGTCAAGTAAATATGACAGACCCCCAAGAGTAAATATTATTCGTAGTCAATTAACTCCCATGTTACAAAAGCGTATTATCAACTGTCTTCCTGTGTCTATACAAAAAGGAGATTGCTAAACCATGCAAAGGCCACAAAGGAAAGAGAAAAACAATATAGGATTAGGTGTGCCTGATAAAATTGGGTGTGCCTCAGGAGCACGGCAATGCATAAAACTCAGTAGATCTAAGCTCCCTGTGGGACAAACCAATGTTATCCAATAGCCATAAAATTTGCAACAATGTGGATGATCTGGAGAGTAAAATTCTGAGTGGAATTAAAAGGTGAGGGCAAGATACAGTATTAGCTCCCTCACATGTGGATATAAAGAAAAACATCAAGGAAATAACATATTCCCACAGGCAACAGAGACTGAGAGGAGGTGTTTATTATGAAGCGGACCACAGCAAAGGGGCCCGGGTAGGTGACTAGGACAGGCTAGGGGAATAAGACTTGGGCAAAATGGGATAATAGTGGAGGGAAATGGGTATTCCAGCGCAGGGTGTGGTGCTGAAAAGTACTATGCATGAAACTACCATTTACAGTACAGTAAATCATGGCACCTAAAACAAAACTTAAAAAAAAATGTTATCAGGCCCAGGGCATAGCTAAGTAGCAGACAACATGCACTGTGTGTCTGAGGATATTCCCTGGTATGATTTAAACAATTAAATAAATAAAAATAAAAGTATATGTATTTTATCTACACTTTTGAATAATATATTGCTTTGTCTGCTTTTTCGCCATCATAAGAATTGTGTTTTACTGCATGTTTTCTTTTGCCTACATCTACCTATAAACATTGTTTTAAATTTCAGTTTGGTGACACAAAAAAACAGTTTCTCATTTCTTTTTCCTTCATTGTATTATTCAATGGCTGGAGCGATAGCACAGTGGTAGGGCGTTTGCCTTGCACGCAGCCAACATGGCCGACCTGAGTTCGATTCCTCCGCTCCTCTCGGAGAGCCTGGCAAGCTACCGAGAGTATTCGATATGCCAGACACAGTAACAACAAAATCTCCAATGGAGATGTTACTGGGCCCGCTCGAACAAATCGGTGAACAACGGGAGGGCCTTTACCTTTTAATAAAATATTCCCAATCATCTGTGGGTATACATCTGTGTCTTTTCCTTCCCATGCTCCAAGACATTGAGTTTGTTTCCTGTTTTGCTAATAGAGTCACACAACTGCCCGGGGTGTGCAGGTACCCACAATGCTGCTTCCCTAGGAGCCATTTTCAGGAGTGCACAGACTGACTCATAGTGTGCACAGTCTAATCCAGGCCCTGGCTGCCAGCTGCATTCTACGTGTGGCTCTTTTGTGGTGTTCCCAAACCAGATCCCTGCCACATCTATCCATAAGCCTGTTCCCATTACTCCTTTCTCTCCTTTTCTAGACTGTGTCCCCACCCTTCACCCTGTTCTTACTCTCTTTAATTTCATTCCAGACTCAACATCTCTCAAACGTAGCTTTGGATTAGATCCACATGTGGATGCTTTTAGATTAGAAACCTACTCAGGACTTTATCTTTAACAGAAATATGCAAATTCTAATACAGACCCTTAGAAATTGTGCCCAAGAAACATTAAATTTATTATAATATTCCCTAGTCTGGGAAATAAATTCTTTTAAATTTTTATATATATTTATTTATTTATTTTTGAAATACATTTTTATACATAATAATTTAAAAATTAATATAAAAGTACTTATCATAAACTATTATTTTGTTATAAAGAAGGAGCTAGGGCTCTTTCCTTTCTTTTCTTTTTCTGTTTTTTTTCCTTTGGTGAGGGGAGGAATAGAAATAGATATCTCCCCAGCACAAGTTAGACTGGTGATATCATTGGAATTATTGAGTAATTCAAAGGTAGAGAGAGGAAACCACATCAGACACAGAAAAACAAACTTTATTTATCTCTCCCCTCTGGTCATTTGAGTTTTTCCCAGGCAAGAACTGGCCTCTTGTGAAACAGATTCACTTTGAGGTTCAGGGATGGATAATATCCAAAATCCCAGTCCTAGGTGGCATGGCCCTTGGGGTGTGGAAAAATGATGTATCTGAAAAGAGGCAGCCTTTCATGGTGTTTATCCTCTGTTTACTTCTGTTGTGGGTTTCTGTAAACATAAGTGCATGGTAGGACAGTGTACAAAGACTCATCTGTGTTGTAGAGAACTTGGCATGGGACCATGAAATACACAAAGTTGAGAAGGGGTCACTATAGTCCTGATACCACTCTTCACCAGTGATCTTCTGATGTACTTGAAAATGGTTAATGTTTACTGTTTACTCAGTTTTCTGAGTTTTCCAATGACAACACTTTCGATATATTCTAAAAAGTGGCTACTTTATCCATCTATCAATTTATGTATCAGTGTAGAAGGCCCTCTGACTCTGCCCTGAGGAAGTTGGGAACAATCTTGCTTATACTTATGAAGAATAGTTATATTCTGGAGTGAAATCAAGGGAAGAGGTGAACATGCTCAAGAAGCTTTGTAACATATTATTACAAATTTGTCTGAGTTTTCTGCTTTTCTTCTGAACTCTTGTAGAGATAGAATTCTCTTACTTATTTTTATACCAGAGTCCAGAAGCAATTTTATAGAGCACTGAGAAAAAAAACACATTTGAAAAAGAACACAGTTGGAATTAATATATAGAGAACCTTATTTTAGAGCACACACTTGATTGCAATTCAATGAAGAAAATCATTGTTTGTATTTAGTTTGGGGTTAGTTAAAAATCAACACATGCCGTGTACTATCAAGAGATATGTTAATTAAAATGTTATATAAAATGTTAAATGTAAGTCATTCACGATCATGATCATGATCATCCTGTTGTTCATCGATTGCCTCGAGGAGGCACCAGTAACGTCTTCTTCGCCCTAGCCCTGAGACTTTAAAAAGTGTCATATTCAAGGATCTTTCAGGGTTAGGAGAACGAGACCCATCATTGTTACTGGTATTTGGCATATTGGGTACTCCGCGGGGAGTTTGCCAGACTCTGCCGTGTGGGCAAGTTACATTCGGTAGCCTGCCAGGTTGTCCAAAGTAAGAATGAGATAATAAGATGTCTTCCGGGAGCTGGGTTTTATAGTCGCTGGGTCTTGGTGGTTGATGGGATTACACAGCGCCGGGGGGTGGGGGGGTGGGGGGGGGAGGGAGCAGTTGGTGGGAGTGACCCCTGTCTACTGGAAGATGGAGGATCTGGGTGGAGGATGCTCAGTCCCGATCCTAGCAGGCTTGAGATCTCAGCCCCGGGACCCGCATGCCTTTGTTCCTCTACTTGTGCCTTCATGCGTATGAAGAGTGGTCTCAGCATGGTTGTGGTTGGTTCTGGAGGTCTTTGGCTGCTGGGGCTCTGCTCGGGGCAGGGAGGGAAACTCAACCCGCCACCCTCCAAGAGGCCCCTTATAAGTCTTTAATTCAATTAAACATTTAATAAGCACTGACTGTATGAGTTATCACATATTCTATAAAATATATAAAAACTATGAACAAGGGAAGAAGAGAGAGTACAGAGGGCAAGACACTTGCCTTGTTCATGGTTGACCTGGGTTCAATACAGGCACTTTGTATTGTCCCCTGAGTCATGACAAGAGCAGTCCCTGAGCACAGAGCCAGGAGCAAGTCCTTAGTACTACTGTATGTGGCCCCCCAAAACAGAAAGAAAAACACCACCAATGACAAAAAACCCAGTGAATAAAAGTCTCTGTTATTTATTGAGATAACACTGGTTTATGGGACTATATATGTTTTAGAGATATTATTTCACACTTCAAGATATGTTATTACACCTCACCAAGCACGAAAATACCAATATATCTTCACTCCATCCTCATGATCACGATCACGATCATCCTGTTGTTCGTCAATTGCCTCGAGCAGGCACCAGTAACATCTCCTTCTTCCTAGCCCTGAGATTTTAAAAGAGCCATTTCAATGCTCTTTCAGGGTTAGGAGAATGGGACTCATCATTGTTACTGGTATTTGGCATATTGAGTACGACATGGGAAGTTTGCCAGACTCTGCCATGGGGGTCTGGGTGGAGAAGGCCCAGTCCCAATCCGAGCAGACTTGGAGATCTCAGCCCCGGGACCCGCATGCCTGGGTTCCTCTGCCAGTTCTTTCATGCATGAGGCTTGTCTGGGCATGTGGAAAGTGGTCCCAGCATGGCCGTGGCTGACTCCGGAGGTCCTCAGCTGCTGGGGCTCTGCTGGGGGTGGGAGGAAAACTCAACCCGGCCCTCTCCAAGGGACCCCAGTGAGGACAACCAGGAGTGGGGGCAGGAGACTCTGCCTACCCACTTTAATTCTCTTTTTTTATCAACCTTTGATATCAGTTCTGCAATTGCAGTTCAAGTTTTGTCCCCCCCCCCCTTTTTCTAAAATTTGGATTTCTTCCCTTGCTTTCTTCTCTAAATTCTTCATCAAAGTAGAATCATCTGGTATTTGTCACTCCTCCTTCTGATTTAGCATAAATGGTACTCTGACAGCATAGAGGCGTGCAGTTCCATTAATGTTATGAAAAATCATTTTTGTCATTTCTTACAAATGAATAGTATTCCATTGTGTATATATATATATGTATACTACATTTTCTTTATCCACTTATCATTTGAGCAGTTGAATTGTCCCATATCTTGGCCATTTTTAATTGTTCTAACAAATATATGTGTACCAATATCTTTTTGAATTAGTGTCTTTTTTTTTGCTATTGGTTTTTGAGCAGATATTTCTGAATATATTTTTTCTTTAATATGGTAATGTACTTGGCACATTTTAATATTTAAGGATTATAAGTAATGTTCTCTGTAGAGACTAAACAGATTTCCATCATCATCAATAGGATTCTTTTTTTCCATTCTTCCACTTGTTTAGTTGCTGGCTTTATTATTTAGGCCATTTATTCCCACAGTGTATGAATGATGTGAGGTGGTATCTCACTGTTCCTTCAATTTTCAATTTCTCAAGGCATAAAACAAGGAACATTTTCAATGTGTCTACTGAATATCTTTATGTTTTCCTTGTCAAGTGTCTGTTCAACAGTTCTCTTTATTTTTTAATGGAAAATTGTTTCCCTGCTGCAATTCTGTAACTTTCCTTGTTTACCTTGAACATCAGACTTTTCTCAGATGTATGGAGTTTGAATATTTCATCTAGGTGAGTACAATAGTTTTTACTTTAATAAATTCTTTTGCTGTGCAGAAGCTTTAGGTTTTATGTTATCTCATTTATTTTTCCTTTTGTTTCCATAACGACAGAATACAGACCTCAAATACAGCATGGAAGGCAATGTCATTGTATTTTTCCTATGTTGTTGTCAATGTATGTTTTGATTTGGGATCTTTAATTCATTTTTAATTAACTTTTGTGCAGTTTGAAGTAGCAACCGAGTTTCATTACTTTGCACATGGTATCAAGTTTTTCTAACAAAATTTGTTGAAAAGACTATGTTTTCCCAAATTCTTAGTTGTAAATAAACTGTTTATAAATGAGGATTTAATTCTGGAGTCTTAATTCTGTTCCACTGACATGCATGTGTTTGTTTTGATTCAATATCATACTGTTTTCATTACTATCACTTTGTAGTATAATTATAAGTTAGGGAACATGATAAATTCTGTTTTGGAGTTCTGTATAGATTTCAGTAAACTTTGTCCTCTTTTCTTAAAGTATGTCATTAATAATTGAATAGAGAATGCATTCAATCGATAGAGATTGCATTGGTCATATTGCTAATGTTAACTTTTCTCAACTGTGAGTTCAGATTATCTTTCCATCTTCTGGTGTCTTCTATTTAAAATGACAAAAATGTTAATACACACGTCTTTTGTCTCAACTTTAAAGTTTTCTTAGGTGCTGTTGCAGGCACAGAGATAACAAAGTCTGGTAATGTATGTTGGGGAATACACTGACTAAAACTTAAACCAGCCTGAGGGTACAAAGGCCTTTGAGACAAAGACCCATCTCAGGAGCCTGGAAAGGTTTTATTTTGCTGAAATCCAGGCCAGACAAAAGATGAATCACTGGAAGGAAAGGCCCCAAGAGTGCTGGGACAAGGTACTAAGGCTACTATAAAAACTCAAAATTGGATCGCCAGGAGTTCAAAACTTTTTCCCCAGGAAAAGTCAAATTAACTACTACTTGTTTAAAGAATTCCAGATACAGACAGTTATGGTAAGGACCACATAACTTATCCGCAGAAGCCATTCTGAGCTCTGTCCACTCTGGAGAAGCCCACATTCTCTCTTGAGCATGGAACTATCTTTCTCTCCACTTATTTCCTAAATTAACTTATCTTAATTCATTATTGACTTCCTCTTGAAATTCTTTGTTGTGAGGGAAGGTTACAGACCTAAAAACCCTGGGTAGAATTTAGAACTGACTTTTCTTTTGAAGTAGGAGTGATGGTGGCAGGTCTCTGCGTTCGCTTGTGGTTCCAAGGTTCTTAAACATTTTAAGAAGTTAAACGATTGAGTAATGTCGGTGTTCAGATTCAAATAGATAGTAATGATTTTTGCAAACTCGAAGTCTCCTGCCAGGGAGGATCTAAACATAGGACTAAGTTTGGCTTGTTTTATGTGTGGAGATTTTTAGGAAAAGTTGATCTTTGTGTTTCTAATCAAAGAAAGTATCAGAACATTCCCATTTATTTCCCCTGATGTCTTGTTAACTTAGGGTCCCTTTGTGTTAATAAATTAAATTTAACCTCTTGCAGTCTCACAAATACTGGCGGGGGGGGGGGGTTGTCTGTTTATTTCAGACTTTTCAGGGTATATATTGGGCCATTGGCTAGACACAGCCTGTTATCTTTGGCCGAAGGCTTGAAGTATAATTTATAGCCTAAAGAAACTGACCTCTCAGCCTTCTGGAAAGCCTCTGTAAAGTGCAGGGGTGTTTAGAAAGTAGGATGGTAATAGTGAAAATGGAATCGTTCAAGTAGCTGGTTAGGGGAAACAGGCTTCCTCTATGACTTTTGTTCGAATATGTTTTGGGGCCACACCCAGTGTTGCTCAGGGGTTACTGTCGAACTGGCTTTATGCTCAGGACTCACTCCTGGAGGTGCTCAGGGAAACATATAGTATGCAAGGGATCCAACTTGGGCCAGCTGCCTGCAAGGCAAGCACCCTCTCTGTTGTCCTATGGTGCCTGCCTCCCCTTTCTCTCTTCTGCAAAGAGTAGTTCCTCCCTGCAGACAGAATCTCAAGGCTCTCCAGGGACCTGGACGGAAAGAATAATTTCCCATGGTGTAGGTGATTCAGGTTCAGTTTGACGACTGCTGCACGAGGAGCTGCGGAGACAAGTTTGTAGCAAGCAGAGCTGGTCAGGGCAGCCCACATCTTGCTCTTCCAGCAGCAGCTCCAGGTGAGCCAGGTGGGTCTGGGGTGGAGGGACACCGTGGATGCCTCCCCCGGCTTCTGCCTCTCTCTCCACTTCACATAAGCAATCTGGACACAACCAGATATTTGACTGGTTTCATATGAAATTGCATTTTGATTTCTAAACACAGTGTAAACACAGAAAGGTTTCCTGATGCTTTTTAAAAAAATCATAAATAGAGATAAATGTACTTTCCCCCTAAAATTCACAGTTTTTCTGCTTTTAGGGAAATTTCTGAGCTTTGCTGAAGTCTTCATATTGTGGTTGTTGATGATGATGATGAAGATGATGACGGTGATGGATATGGGCAATAACGAGGACAAGGTGAGTTCAAGAGAGGGGCAGGGTCACTGTCTAATGCTTCTTTTGGTTATTTTGACGCTTGCAGGTCAAAGGGCCACTGTGGCAACCCCAGGGCACTGCTGCTCCGGAACAAAGACAGATTGGATATGATTGATAAGGAAAGATGGAATAACTGTTCCAATAAAACTTTATTTACAAAAGTTCTGTCGATGTACCACAGTCCCTCTCTGACTTCCTCTTTGAGGCTTATGAGTCCCAGCTGTCTGTATAATCAGCATAAGCCTCCACACAGTTTGGCCCAATACTTAAGTCCTCCCAGGAGTTCTGAGAGTTTTTCCTGTCACCAGAACTTTGTAAATTGAAACCAGAAGATTACATTCTGCCCAGTAACAGGAACTGTACCTTCATTTTCCTCCATTTAACAGGAAATTTTTGATTTCACTTTTTGCTTTGTTTTGCTTTTTTTGTAAAGTTGATGACATCTCCTATTATTTCATATATAGGTATTGTCCCCAAAGAAATTCTACTGACATACTAATATTCTGGCAAACAAGCCCAAAATCCTTTAAGGTAACTATTTTTTGAAATGTGTTCTTCTCCTGGAAATTTGTGCTAAAATTTCGAATCTCATACCAGCCTAAGATTGCTTGCAATAAAAAATTTCTAGGACAGAAAATTAGAAAAAGGGAGAAAATCAAGATTCTCGAAACTTCAAAATGGTTTTCTTTTTCTCATTTTAGGTATCAAATATAACACTGGTTAAAATCAGAGAAATATGGAAGAGCAGAAAATGTAATTAAAATAACGAAACATGAAAGTAACTAAATATTATGCTATCTTAATGATACCTATTAACATTTTTATGAAGTTCCCAGTTTTTAAACTGTCTAAATGCAATTTCATTATTTGACTTTTTCTTTATATTTTGATAATATATCTATTACCTTTTATCATTTAAAGTAAAGAAAACTTTTGGGGTACTCATCCTTTGGTAGACACAGAGAGGAGATTTTTTAAAATGACACTTATAAGATACTCATGCTTGCTTTCTTTGGTCCTTTTTTTCCTGACACAAGTGCTTTATAAATATTTTAAGTTTCATTTTTATTGTACAAAACTGAATAGCACAAGTGCCACTTTTTATTCTCAGGCGAGTAAGAGTCAGCCCCAGGCCCACTGTGTCCCCTTTCCCTTTTTTGTGGGTCTGTATCCTTACCCGCCTTCCTGACTAGAGCCAGTGACAGCGTGCAAGGATCATAAATGTGGAAGATCAACAAACACAGTAGCATGAACATTTACTCTAGATATAACTTCTCAATCTCTCTGTATTCTCATCTCTTTTAATAATGCACTGTCAAGGGGGTGGTCCAGGGGCGGTCACTGCCATACAGACAGTGCTCTTATGATGTGTCAGAGGTAAAACTCAGGATTGTGCTCTGCCTCTGAAGCTCTATCTATGCATCCTGTAGGTCTAGTTCTTAATCCTGGTTTCAGATTTTAAAACTGGGCGGGGGGACTGTGGAAATTTAAAGAAATAATTTAATAAACAGTCCAACTTGCAACTGTTGTAACAGATTTTTCACTGCCCACTTGTCAATGATCATCATCATGGGAAAAATGAGAAAATCTCATCCCCCTAGAAACATGATTTGATGTCACGGCAGAAAGTCTATTTGACTACAAAATAAAATCTTAATTTCTTTTAAACAGAATTGAGACCTGGGCATCACCGGGTGTGACCCAAAAAGCAAAAATAAATAAATAAATAAAAATAAACAGAATTAAGTAGTAAGTTAGTAACGAAAATAGGAATATATCCTTGTGTGCTTTGAAACTATAGAGCAGATATGAAAGACCACTCATGTATCAAGTGGTTGGACAAAACCCAAGAAATTTCACTAGTAAATAATTAAGAGAAAACTTAATAAAGTAAATATAGAAAATTCTGACTCTAGTAAACTCCGCATATAGTAAGGACTTTATTTTTGTTGTCTTAATTATTCCATAATAAAATAAATATCAGTGCAATGGTACCATAAGATTATTTTATATTTTAATATTTTCACTTGAGTATTTTGACCAGTAAGTCATGGAAAGAGTTTTTAAAATTTATGTGCTTTTCTAGAAAAATGACTTGTATTAATGTTGCAGGTCCCTTGTGTGAAGTGAGAAGAGTAATGGCACCTTCCCTCTCTGCCTACCTTGGTCACCCCAGGAAGTGCCTGGGAAAGTCTAGGACTTAGTGTCTATAATGAACACCTGCGTGGTGCAGCCCATTTGTCTCACCAGTCTCACAAGGTGGGGTCCACTTGTTCTGCCCAGTGTGCAAAATGATTCTGGCCACCACATTTTCAGGGGGCAGTAGAACTCAGGTTGGAGCAAAGAACTGTTACTTGCAGGAAAGGAAAGTAAGTCGAAAATGATACCCACCATCCTAGGTCCTTCTCTTTGTATCACAGAAAAGAATTTTAGCAGGATACAAATAATTCAAAGTAAAATAATTTTAATTAAAGACTATGAAGAAGGAAAAAGAATGATGTCTTCAAAAGAGAACTCGGGCTTCTCTAGAGAAGAAAAATTTTGTAATTGATTCCATTCCTCTTGCTTATTTTTGTTTCTGTTGTTTTGGCCAATGGAATCATATCATTGAAAACATCCTTGAGGTTCAAATTCTGAAATGTTTTGACTACATTTTCCTCAGTGTATTTTAAGGTCTTTGACTCACTTAGAATCAACTTTTGTATAAGGTGTGAGATACAGATTCTTTTCTTTCTTTCCTTTCTTTCTTTCTTTCTTTCTTTCTTTTCTTTCTTTCTTTCTTTCTTTCTTTCTTTCTTTCTTTCTTTCATTTCTTCTAAATATTTTTCCAAACCCCATATTTTGAAGAGGCTAGGTTTACTTCATTTCCTGAACCCACCACTTTTGTCATAAAGTAGCTCTTTATGGATCTGAGAGCTTATAATTTGGGTCTCAAATCTAAACCACAGGTAAGACAGTCTATCCTTATTCCATTGTCATGTAATTTTTATTGCTGTACCTTTATAGAATACTCTTGTTACTGTCAGGAAAATAGGAGGGCCTGGTAATATATGTGGGAGGAAACGTTGTCTGATTCTTAACCAAGACTGGAGGCTTTTAACATATCAGAAGCCCAGAAAATGGTTGAGATGCAAAATTCCAGGTCAGGTGCATAAAGGCTTCCTAGAAAGAGAGAGTCCCTGGGAAAAGAGGTTCCAGCCATCATGGAGCAAAGGCCCTGAAAGAATATCCAAGAAATACGATCAACTGTTCCCAGCTATTCTCCTGGACAATCACCCTGGCAACAGACTGATGGAGGGGGCAGTTTGGGGAAACCGTACACAAACTAATTTGTCAGAAAAAGGGCAAGAGCCCACACATGCCTGCTCAAGATGTAAACTTTGCTCTTTCCATTCAGGAGAAGCCCATTTTCTCTCTTGAGCACTTATATAAATCTACTCGCTCCTTTCCTCTCTTTATTTCCCCAATAAAGTTGTTTTATTTACTCCTCACATCTTTGCCAAATTCTATTTTTCTGTGAGAAAGTAGATGGGCCCGAAAACCTTGGGTGAAAACTAGGATTGACTCTCCTCATTCCAACCTGAGTCCATGGCTCTCTGAGAAATTGGGTGGTGGGGATAAATTCCCACAATGTGCAGAACAAATGGACTAGTGGACATCAGGCATGTTTATTTTTTGTTTGGGGGCCACATTCAGTGGTTTTCAGGGATTAATCCTGCCTCTGCATTCAGGGATTACTCCTAGTGGGGTTTGGAGGACCATCAGGTTCCAGGTACCTACCATGGGTTGACCATGTGCAAGGCAAGTCTTCTAAGCACTGTACACTATACCAGCTCCAGGCACATCTTGCTGGCTGCCTCGTGGAAGTGAGCCTCTGTCCTGTGCAGGGGCTCCTCACAGACCCTCATCAGTCTTAAATGTCCAATGCACTTCCTAGGATGAACATATAAAAAGAGAGGGAAAGCAGTAATTTCCTTCTTGAGACGACTGCCTCTCCTTTCCCCACTCATTTCATATAAACCTGGCCTGGGGACCCTATTTCTCACCTAGTGGAAAACGAGTCCAACGCCAGCAACAGTTTAGAGACAGGTAAATGCAATATCTTTAATATCTTTCTATATCTTATTTCTCAGAATGCCAATTTTTATTAGTGACTGTTCAACATCTTTGAAGAATGTTGTTGGAATTTTGATGGGGATTGCATTCAAATACATAAATATATACATATACATATATATATACATATATACATATGTCATCCCATTATTAATTGATTTGCTTGAGCCAGCATCAGTAACATCTCCATTGTGAGACTTGTTACTGTTCTTGGCATATTGAATATGCCATGGGTAGCTTGCCAGGCTCTGGCATGTGGGCGGGATAATCTCCGTAGCTAGTCGGCTCTACAAGAGGGGCGGAAGAATCAAACCTGGGTCAGCTGTGTGCAAAGCAAACACCCTACATGCTGGGTCAAGCCTATATATATATATATATATATATATATATATATATATATATATGTAAATATATATGTAAGGTGGTTATTTTGTCAATGTTGGTTCCTCCAATTGATGAACATAGGATATTTTTCCATTTTGTGAGATTCTCTTCTATTTCTTTCATAAGTGATATCATTTTCAAGATACAGGTGTTTCACATATTTAGTTAAGTTGGTATCTAGGCACCTGACATTTTAAACACTATTTCGAAGGAAGTAGTCTTTTATCTTGTGTTCTTATAGTTCATTATTTGTTTATAGGAGTGCAACAGATTTTCTACAGCCTTCTACTTTGCTGTATTGGTTTATTGTTTTTAAGAGTTCGTCAACAGACTCTTTTGGATCTTTTATATAAATGTCATATGCAAACAGTGATTATTTTACTGCTTTTTCAATTTGTATCCCTTCGATTTCTCTTCCTACTTGCTGTGTTAGGACTTTCAAAACTGTATTGAATAAAAGTGAAAATAAGTGGGTAGCAAAGTTTATAAAACTTCTGCTCATAGACTGACAAAGCCAATTCAATTGTTAATTCTTGAGAAATCTCTATACTGTTTTCACAAAGGCTGAATTAGTTAACATTCCAGTCAACATTGATTGAGGATTCCTTTTTCACACCATCTCTTCTGGCAGTAGTTTTTTGCAGTGCTTTTGATACATGTAATTGTCATTAGTGTAAGATGATATACCTCATTGTCATTTTGATTTGTACTTCCCTAATAAGTGACAATGGACCTTTCTTTTTCTTTTGGGGTCACACCTGCAATGCACAGGGGTTACTCCTGACTCTGTACTCAGGAATTACCCCTGGCGGTGCTCAGAAGAACATATGGGATGCTGGGAATTGAACCCGGGTCGGCTGTGTGCAAGGCAAACGCCTTACCTGCTGTGCTATTCCTCCAGCTCCGACAATGGACCTTTTAATATACTGACTGGATGAGACTGGGTTCCATGCAGGGGTGTGTGCTCACCCGCTTCCCATTTTATGATGAGCTATTCACTTTTAAGCTTTGTGAGTACTTTATATGGTCTGGATTTTAGTCCCTTATCTGAAGTGTTGTATACAAATATTTACTTCCAAGTTACTGAAGTAATGTGTCTTTATTTTGTCCCCAAGACCTTTTTTTTTTTCCATGTTAAAACTTTTCGGTGCTCCCAAAGAGGAATTGAGAGGGCTATGCTTGGAATATCACGTTTCACTCAAATGAGAGAAAGAATCTGGAGTTCTGACCTCCATCGATGATCAAGAATCAGGGACGCTGTCTCGTTTGCCAATGTGTCAAAAATCAGATGGGCTGGTCACGTAATGAGATTTAAAGATGACCGCTGGACTAGAGCTGTTACGACTGGATTCCACGGGATGTCAAAAGACTGTGTGGCCACCCACCTACCAGATGGTCAGACTTCTTCATCAAGATCACGAACGATCGGTTTGAGGCTCTTCATGTTCTTAGAGCAAACAGATGCCATTGGGCTACACTAGCATGGCGACAGGGACAAATGGAGACGTTACTGGCGCCCGCTCGAGCAAATCTACGATTAACGGAAGTTAAGTGATTAAGTGATTAAGTGAAAACTTTTGAATTTAAGGTAGTTCCACTGCTAGTTACTTTTGTTATCTTGCCACTCTAGTCAAATCATTGGAAACCCCTCCAGGCTAATGCCTGTAGAGTTCTCTCTCTGTTTGTCTCAGTGTAGTTTTTTGACACTGGTCTTTATTGTCTTTGGTTAACTTTTGAGTATAATGTGAAATATATCCAATTTTCTTTCTTTTTTTTCTGCAGGTGGCCCCCATGTTTTCCCATTGTTTGTTGGAGAGATTTTCCTTGTTGGCCTTCATGGGCCCTGCTACTTTGTGGAGTTTATCTCTTCACAAATCTGAGGGTTTATCTCTAAGTTCTTCCTTCTCTCTGCTTTTGTTCTGATAATCTAGCTTTATTGCAGCTATTTTGATTATGAGAGATTGGTATTATAAGTTAAAGCCAAAAAATGTGATACTGACAATCATCTTTTTTTTTGTTTGTTTTACAGAATGACATTTGCAGTTCAGGGTTATTTAAAAGTTCATATAAATTGTAATAGAATTAGTCTCATCAGTATTTGTGTAGGAATAATGTGATGTTGGCGGCGAGGTTCCCCAGCTGACAAGTGAAATGGAGAGGAGAGGGGAGGCAGCCACAAGAAGGGAATATGCTGTTCTTCTCTATCCACATTTTCCACTCAGGAAATGGCGGGGGAAATCCAGGACTGAGAAATGTCTACTATGAGCCTTGTTCTTTGGAGGGAGGAAAGTCAGTCCTAAACCTTACCAGGCCTCTCAGTTGCTTACTTTACTCTCAGAAAATAATTTCAGAAGAAGATGAGCGGTGTAATATTTCATATTTTATTTAAAATTTTTGAGGAAGGAGAGGGAGGGAAAAAAGAGAGAGAGAGAGAGAGAGAGAGAGTAATGAGCTCAAGAGAGAACGCAGACTTCTCTGGAGTAGAGAGGGAGCCCCAGTTCATATTCTAGCATTAGATATGATTTTAACACTATTTTAAATTTGTTGTCTTTTTTATTTACTTCAAAAGTTTATGCTCGAGCGGGCCCAGTAACGTCTCCATTGAAGACTTTGTTGTTACTGTGTCTGGCATATCGAATACTCTCAGTAGCTTGCCGGGCTCTCCGAGAGGGGCGGAGGAATCGAACTTGGGTCGGCCATGTTGGCTGCGTGCAAGGCAAATGCCCTACCCGCTGTGCTATCACTCCAGCCCTATGTGTTCAGCACCAAAAAAGGAGAGAGAGAACAAAAGGGAATGCCCTGCCACAGAGTCAGGGTGGGATGGGAGGAATGGAAGGGTGGGAGGGATACTGGGATCAGTGGTGGTGGAGAATGGGCACTGGTGGAGGGATGGGTACTCAATCATTGTGTAACAAATCCAAACACAAAAATTTGTAAGTCTACAACTGTACCTCATGGTGTTTCACTAATAAAAATTTTTAAAAAGTTTGTGTGCTGATTGTTTAGCTACTTCTTTACTGTATTGATTTATTGACTCTAAGAGTTTTATTTTAAATGTTTTAGTGTAGGCTCTAGGATATTATATGTATGTTATCTGGCTATCTGCAAATAGCAACGGTAAACTTTTTTTTCCAATTTGTATCGTTTGGTCCTCTTTTCTTTGTCTGGAATTGCTATACTATACTGAACAATAGTGGAGGAAGTAGACCTCCTTGCCTTGTGCCTGATCCTTTCAGGAAGGGATCCCTGATCCCTTCAGTTTTATTGTTATTCAGTATGGTATTGACTGGGTTTATTATAAATGAGTTTTGCTACCTTAAGGTATTTTCCATCTTTCCCCATTGGGGTGGGTGTTGTTTTGTTTTGTTTTGCATTTTATCATTGATAACAGTGGACCCCTGGCTGACTTATATGAAGTGCAGAAGAGAGAGATGGTCACTTTCTCCTGATCCACCTTTGCCACCTGGGGACCAGCTGGGATTGATAGAAACTCTACTGAGCCCCTGTACATTGCAGAACTATAGTGCCAGCAGTCTCACTAGATGGCCATCAAGTCACATCTGATGTTCACTTGTTCTGTCCTGACACAGAATTAATACCCACAACCTGATTTCTCGGGAGCCATGGACTCAAGCTGGAGCGAGGATTTGCTCTTTGCAGAAAAGGAAAGTTAGTCCTGTGACTTACAAGGCTTTTCAATTCCTTGCCTTCTAATAGAAAAGAATTTAAGAAGGAGAGGAGCAGTGAAGTAAAAACAGTTTTTATTGGATACTTTGAGAGAGGGAAAGGAGAGAGAGAGTAACATGCTCAAGAGAGAATGCAGGCTTCTCCAAAGGCAGAGAGAACTCCAGTACCCATCACAGCATTAGATATGAAAACATGCAAGTACACATCTCAAGAGGGAAGATGCAGGTGTCACCTGTTCTCAGGCACCACATGCACCTGGCCACGACACATGGACACAAGCAGCACATAGGCTTGGGCAGCATATCCATGTGCTTCTTTTTGTTCTAGTTGACTTTTATAGGTTTATTCCAAGTGCACCCACGTGGGGCTTCTACCTAGGTAAGAGTCCCTTGTTAGAGTAGTTGCCGAAGGGATAGAGTTGGGATTGCTTAGATGGTCTTTGAAATTCCTTTCCTTGGTCTTTCATTCTTGCTAGAGATTCTGGGTGTGGGAGCAAGTAGGGTGGGGGTCAGTCCAACTTTCTTTGGTCTGTGCTGGCACCAGAGTAAAGATCTTCTCAAGCCTTAGTTCCTATGGTCACAAGGTGTGTCTTGATAGCCTTGGGGTTAGTGGGTTTCATTAATTCCCAGGACTTGCATTGTCCTGGAGGTCTTCCCTGTCTGCCTGCCAGCCTCATTATGAATGGATGCAGGAATTTATTGAAGCCTACTGACCTTATTATGAATCCATACAGAATTTTGTATTGCACATGGATGACTGGCCACCCAGGGATCACACCCAGAAGACCCACCCTGCCAGTGCCAGATAAATACCTCACCAGCCAACCTCCACTACCACCACTACCCAGCCATCACCATGCACCAGGCTGCTTTCTGAACTGCGCGGCTGCAAAGTGGCCATGTGTCACATCGTAAGACACTTAATACCCATTTTCCTGGGCTGGAGTGATAGCACAGCGGGTAGGGCATTTGCCTTGCATGCAGCCAACATAGCCGACCCAAGTTTGATTCCTCTACTCCTCCTGGAGAGCCCAGCAAGATACCCAGAGTATCCCGCCCACACAGCAAAGCCTGGCAAGCTACCCATGGCATATTCAATAAGCCAAACACAGAACCAAGTCTCACAATGTTCCTGGGCCCGCTCAAGCAAATCAATGAACAATGGGAGAACAGTGACAGTGAACCATTTTCCATAATTACCGCACCATATTTGATGGGGTTCAAATTATGGTGTGAACCGTGGGAATACCTGTAAGGGTGATTAGAGGCCGCCCTAAAAGCCTCCATTCCTTTTGGAGAGCCTGACAAGCTACTGAGAGTATCCCGCCCACATGGCAGAGCCTGACAAGCTACCTGTGGCATATTTGATATGCCCAAAACAGAAAAAACAATGGGCCTCATTCCCCTGACTCTGAGAGAGCTCCTAATATGGCAGCATTAAGAAAGATGAGGAAGGAGAGGCTGATAAAATCTCAGAGCCTAACTAGGCTACCAAAACAAAGAAGGACTAAAATGACTGTTTGTACTTTCAATGCACGTATGCTGGCATCGGAAGCATCCATCAAGGACCTGATGATGCAAGCGCAGAAGATGAAGTACTACATCATTAGTATGACCAAGATGAGAAGGCATCGATCACATCATGCCATTTTCGACACTGGAGAAGAACTGTTCCTCGGAACATGTGACAATAGAGGCATTGGTGGTGTTGGTGTCCTTGTCAACACAAACTTGGAAATGAGCATTGATTCGTTTGAATGCCTAACAACCTAAATAGGATGATTACACTTGAATAGATGTGGCTCACTGCAGGCAGATTCTATCTTCGTTGTCTATGCACCAACATCCAACTACGATGAAGAAATTGAGAAGTTCTACAAGGAGCTGGAGAAGTTCTATAAAGAAAACCATACCATCTACAAGATCATTGTCATTGATTTTAATACCAATATAGGACCAAGAAGGTTGCCCAAAGAATTCCACATCAGGAAAAATGGCTTAGAATGGAATGAACAGGGTGAGAGACTATCTGAGTTCATCACGTCGACCAAGACCATCCATTATAACTCACAGTTCCAGAAGTTCTAATCTAAACTTGGACATGGGAGTCTCCCAGTGGACAGTTCTACAACAAAATTGACCACATTGTATTCAATCTACGGTTTTGTCTGACTGATGTCACTGTTGTCCCAAAATTCCAAATAGGATCTGACCACTGTCTCCTTCATGTAAAATTCTACTTCACGGAGTGGGGAGAAAGGGCTTTAAAGTTTAAGAAGAGAGCTCCCAGAATGACCACCAACTGGGAACTTTTTGGCACTTTTATGGCAAGGTGGAAAGATGCTGTCATTGACAACATCGACAAGGAATACGATTGACTGGTTGAGCACCTTCATGACAGCACGAGAAATTTTGAGAGTGGGAAAGCCAAAAACAGATGCCTGTCTTCGGAAACTCTTGAGCTCATTCACCAACATTGCTTGGTGCAAGCCTCAGGCAATGACAAGCTAATTTCCAAGCTCGCAAAATTGTGCAGAGAAGCAATAAAGGAAGACCTAAAGAGAGAAGAGCAGCAGTGTTGGCTGATGCGGCAGAAACTGGGAAAAGTATTCGCAATGCTCACCTGTCCTTCACCAACCAAAGACCAAGATGACTGCCCTCCAACATCCTGATAGATCTATCACATCTTCCAGAAGGGGAATGGAGAAAATTATCCACGACACTCAGATCTCTTTGATAGCCACATCCACCTGCCCACATACCAAATTCCACAGGATGGATACGTCATTCCCAATGTTCTCCCTTCTGAAATCTGACATGCCATTTCATCGGTAAAGAACCGAACAGCACCTGGCCCAGACAAGGTCAGACCTGAGCATCTGAAGAATCTGCCGTCAGTATGCATCAATACACTTGTTCAGCTCTTCATATGCTATCTGTGTGAATGCAAAGTTCTGTCGCAATGGAAAATCAGCAGGACCATTCTGTTGTACAAGAAGGGAAACATCCACAATATCAGCAACTATCTCCCAATCTGTCTGTTATCTGTCATCTACAAGTTGTTCACTTGAGTCATCCTGAATAGAATAGGCAGAACACTAGATGAAGGACAATCATGCAAGCAAGCTGGGTTCCTAAAAGGATTCAGCACGATTGACCATATCCACACAGTGACCAAGCTCATTGAGGTTTCGTGAGAGTTCAAGATGCCACTCTGTCTAACGTTCAACAATTTAAAGAAGGCATATTTGATTCTGTTGAGACTGAGGCAGTCATTGAAGCCCTAGCCAATCAGGGCATACAAACTCAATACATTAGGATCCTCTGTGAGCTCTACTACCAGGATCTCACCATTCTACAAAGAAGTAATCATCCATGTCAAGAGAGGGGTTCGGCAGGGTGATACCATTTCACCAAAACTCTTCAGTGCCACCCTTGAGAACATCATGCAATGACTGGAATGGGAAGAAATGGGAGTGAAGATAGATGGTCGGCAACTACACCACCTCCACTTTGCTGATGACGTCGTTCTGATGACGTTATTCTAATAACACCAAACATCAGCCAAGCGGCACAAATGCTGACTGACTTCGACCGTGAGTGTGGAAAGGTCGGACTACAGCTGAATCTTACGAGGACAATGTTTATGAGAAACAGCCTTGTTCCTGATGCTCCATTCGCTCTCAATGGAACCACCATCTCTGAATGCAACAGTTATATATACCTAGGTTGAGAAATCAACATGATGAATGACCTGGCACCTGAGTTACACAGGAGGAAGAGAGTGGCTTGGAATGCCTTCAAGAGCATTGAAGAAATAACTAAGAGGACAAAAAATCTCCAGCTACGAGTACGTCTCTTCGATTCCACTGTTCTTCCTGCACTAACATATGCCTCAGAGACCTGAGACCTATGAAAACAGATGAGAATGCTACTCGGGTCTCCCAAAGAGGAATCAAAACAACTATGCTTGAAATATCACATTTCACTCAAGTGAGAGAAGGAATCCGGAGTTTTGACTTCTGTTAACAGTCAAGAATCAGGGATGCTGTCTCATTTGCCAAGTCATCAAAAATCAGATGGGCCGGACACGTAATGAGGTTTACAGACAACGGCTGGACTAGAGCTATTACTGACTGGATTCCATGGGACATCAAATGAGCGCATGGACGCCCACCTAGAAGATGGTCAGACTTCTTCGTCAAGAGCCTGAATGATCGGTTGGAGGTTCTGCATGTTCCTAGAAAGAACAGATGCCATTGGGCTACACTAGCACGCAAGAGGGATGAATGGAGACGTTACTGGCACCCACTCAAGTAAATTGATGAATAACGGGGTATCAAGTGATCAAGTGATCAAGTGAAGAAGCTGGGATATTCATTTCTGTGTCTTAGGGAAGAGGGTATATTACTGATACATTTTTGAGACCTTACTGCAAAGAGGCCAAGTCAACTTTCTGACTGGGCCTCTGAACGTTAGTCTTGCAAAGGTGGTGCTACGCTGAAACTGTGCACTAGCTTGACAAGTCTTCTAGAATGAACCATAATCAATCCATCCCCCAAGGAAAAAGCACCAAGCTTTCTCCTTCAGTAGTTGTTATGCAGAAAGTGAAACACAAACACAGAGGGGTGTCCAGACCTAAGGAGGGCAACACTGGTCAAGCATGGACATATGCCCTTACAATACAATAGATCCCAGTGGGAGAGTAGGCAAGGCAAACTCAGGTTTAAGAGGGAAAACCAGATGCTCGAAGGAGCTTGAACACAACATGAAGCTGGGATTCTACCACTACTGAAAAAAGTCAAGAAGTCAGATTTTATTATGGATATTGCAGAAAAATTAAAGAAAATCATAGTGTCTGGAGCTGCACCTTGCTGGAAACTAAGAATGGAGTGTTGGCCAGGATAGTGGACTTGTCAGAAGTGCAGGGCCGCCTCTTGACCCTTGTTAGGTAGAGCAGGCTTTGTAGCAGCAAGTTTAAGTGTGCGAGTTGAAAGTTTAGGTCAGGCTTCTCCTGCCCATAAGCTGAAATGCAAAAGAGCCAAACAAATAATACAGAACAGGTGGTTCTCACGTCTTAGGCACCCTAGCACAGTCCTTGTCAAATCCTCTAACAGTTACCTGACATTTTCTTCATGCTTTCTTTGTGCTTAGCCAGAGGAACAGGTCTTCATCTTGTTTTGCACTAAAGGTACTATTTTCTAATACAAGTTTTTTCTGATTATGAATATATTCCATGGAAATGTACAAAATCTGAACCAATATAAGGAAGAAAATCAAAACCACTGATAATTCAAAACATGTCACAATCATTTTCATAAATATTCTTATGATCTTTTCTCTGTGCATCGTTTTTATTGAACTTTATTTTTTTCTGGCCCCATTCTACATGAAACATTTTGTCCCAGTTCTCCCAGATTTACAAATCCTCTGATCGTTGCACCAAAGCCTTTCACCAATAGTTGATATATGGCTTTGACCCACTATGTCCTGCTCTGTAATCACCACCATTTAGGTGGCCTTCAGGGAGCTGAGGGTTACCCACTCTCTTTTTAATTCCCAACAGATGCAGCTGTCCTGCTGAGGATCCTCAGAAATTCTTTGTTTTCCTTTAAATCTTATTTTGATTTTCTTTCTATTCTTTCCATTGTTTGCTGAGACAAAGGAGAGTGAAGAATGGCTAATAATTACCTTTGCCCCATCCCTCAGACCTTACACATTGGTGCTGGAATGATGGCATTTAAAGCAGGTGAGTTGAAACTGGATATACAGCAATTCACTAGACCACTGGATTGTTGGCTCTGATATGACTTTCAGGAATGGTTATTAGACAGGCAGACTTCACAGAGGGCAATTGGAAGTAAAGAAATTGACTGCATGTGTGTTCCCTTTTAGGCTTTATTCAACAAAATGTTGAATTTTATTTTCTAAAGTAAGAACCTGGCTAACAAAACCAATCAAGCATCCTGTGAAATAAGGGAATGGAGTTAAATAAGTCCCAATACATAAAGCAAAGACGTATACTGTGGTCATCAGAGCTGTATATTAAAAATATAAAGATAAAAATGTTGAACTATACACAATTTATTCATAAGAATATTCAGTATTTAAGAGTTTATAACAAGTCTCAAAAATACAATTGTGTAAGATCAAGCCTGTCTTTCTTTCTTTCTTTCTTTCTTTCTTTCTTTCTTTCTTTCTTTCTTTCTTTCTTTCTCTCTCTCACTCTTTCTTTCTTTCTTTCTTTCTCTCTCTCACTCTTTCTTTCTTTCCTTTCTTTCTCTCGCTTTCTTTCTCTCTCTTTTCTTCTTTCTTTCTTTCTTTCTTTCTTTCTTTCTTTCTTTCTTTCATTCTTTCCTTCTCTCTTTCCCTCCCTCCCTCCCTCCCTCCCTTCCCTCCCTCCCTCCTTCCTTCCTTCCTTCCTTCCTTCCTTCCTTCCTTCCTTCCTCCCTTCCTTCCTTCCTTCCTTTCTCCCTCCCTCCATCCCTCTCTCCCTCCCTCCCTTCCTTCTTTCCTTCCTTCCTTCTTCCCTCCCTCCCTCCCTCCCTCCCTCCCTCTCTCCTTTTCCCTTGCCCTTCCCTCCCTCCCTCCCTCCCTCCTTTTCCCCTGCCCTCTTTCTTTCCTTCTTTCTTTCTTTCTTTCTTTCTTTCTTTCTTTCTTTCTTTCCTTCTTTCCTTCTTTCCTTCTTTCCTTCTTTCCTTCTTTCTCCTTCCTTCATTTCTTTCTTTCTTCATTTATTTTTTTTTGGAGCCCACACCTAGTGGTGCTCAGGGATTACTCTTGGTTCTTCACTCAGAAATCACTCCTGTCAGTCTAGGAGGACCATATGGGATGCTGGAGCCGTGACATGCAAGGAAGCATTCTACCTGCTGTAGTCTCTGCCCACATGTCAATTATTCTTAACAAAGTTAGGAGGCCTCTCTCAAAAATAAAGTTTCATTTAAGTTATCTTTAATTTTAAAGGTCTTATTATTCTAACTATTTTTGGCATCTTAAAGAAATGTTAAATGATAAAATTCTTAAAAGTGCATTTCCTGCAATTTAAGATTTTTTTCTCCCCATTATTCTCTAGCTTTAAAAAAAAAACTTGTTATCTAGAAAACCAAATACCCCTCAATGTCAAATAACCAAAAAAACCCTTGGTACTTTGAAATGTTAATGTACTTACTACTTCCAAATTTATGTCATCTTGAATGAAAGTATCAATGAATCAGATGCAATGATTTTTCTTGTCTCTACAAGCCATATTTGATCTTGTATATAGCTCATGGATATTGCAAGAAAAGCCCTCATCATGATGTGTGTCCCCTGAATTTACAGGGAGTAGATTAATAACAGAATTGAGTCACAGCATCTCACCCACATAACATTCCTAAAATCATGGCTTATTCTCTGTTCCTTATAGAAGCCAAAGAAATCTGGCCTTGGCGGGCATAAGTCTGACAGGCTACAAAGGAGAAAAATGACTCACCTTTTTTTTTAAAAAAAAAATCTGTTACTTTGTCTTAATCATCTTAATTCTTATAATGTCATACTTTAAACAAATTTGTGGTAATGATGTATCTCCTCACAAATGAGTTGGAAAAAGCACCCTTATCAATTACACAATCAGAGTTAGTTTTCTAAGTGTGTATTTCTGAATAGCTACTTCAAAGACGATTCTGAACTACATCATGTTAGTAAAGAACAAGCAAAATTTGCAACTTTTCTATTTTGTTATTATTATTTTTCTAAAAATTGCCACTCTACGGCTGTTGTGATAGCACAGCAGGTAGGGCATTTGCCTTGCACGTGGCTGACACGGGTTCAATTCCCAGCATCCCATACGGTACCCTGGGCACCACCAGGAGTTATTCCTGAGTGCATGAGCCAGAAGTAACCCCTGTACATCGCCGGTGTGACCTAAAAAGCAAAAAAAAAAATTGCCACTCATCTCTCCAGGCTAAATTTTAAAAGCAAGCACTGAGAATTATTATGTATCCTTTACTTGATGTTATATAGACATCACAGTAAAGTACTTTCCAGTAAGTTAAAAGGAACAATTTAGATTCAGGGAATATTTAATTAAATCAGCATAATTTTTAAAAAGATATAGACTAACTAATATCCAATTTTTGCCTTTATCTGGCTAAGAATACAACCTAAGATGACAATGATTTCCTCAATTTTGAGATATATTTAAAAAGCCTTTTCTACAAATCTGCATAGAAAACTTTTCTCGCACAGGTGTGAGAAGACAATCCTCATACCTTGGAAAGGTGAACATGACAAATTAAGTTTAATCATCCCTTTGCAAATGGGACAGTGGTTGCACTGCTGACCAGAAATTATTGAAATTCAAAAAGCTGAAAAAACTCTTTTAAACACAAGCCTATCTTAATCAAATGAGGGCTGCCCACCAAAAATATGCTACCAGCCACTCATGATCTGGATTCTGGTGAACGAGATGGATTTAAATATGGTACATATAAAAAATAATGAGACATTTGTTTAGTAATAAATAAGGCAACAACAAATAATACAAATTAGTAGCATTTTTGAGGTAAGCTATCAATTCTGCCCTTTCAGTTTTCTTAATGTGAGTGAAGATCATTTTTGATCCAGAAATGTACTTCTTGGGATTCTCCAAATACCCCATCAGTGTGTTCTCTCCCCAGGGGATACCTTTGTTTTTACTGGTATCGTTGTAAGAGAATTCAGGGGCTGACTTATCTTTCTAACAAATAGACCATGGAGGCTGGGCCTGGTTTTGTGTCTGCCTCCTTTCTCCCCTCTTCATAGTATGGCACTGAGCACACATCTAGAGAAAAACTTTTTGCCTTTCTTCTTATCTCCTATCTTAAAAGCTCACCTTTGTAACACATGACATGGAGGGTCCAGGTCCCTAATCTAATACCCCAGTCTTTCTGACTCACTTAACCTCACCTACATACCCCTATTTTTGTCAGTGATTCAAAAATAAACCTTCAAGAACTGTTACAATTCTATGTCACAGAAAATTGATAAAGTGTTAGTTTCATCATTCTTTGTTTTTCAGAAAATCTTCCCGTTACCTACTTATTTTTCTTAGTTAAGGCAACAACTTTTTTTAAATTTTTATTAGTGAAACACCTTGAGGTACAGTTGTATATTTACAAATTTTTGTGCTTGGGTTTCAATTATACAATGATCAAATATCCATCCCTCCACCAGTGCCCATTTTCCACCACCACGGATCCCAGTATCCCTCCCATCCTCCATCCCCCCCCCCCCATTCCACCCTGCTTCTGTGGCAGGATATTCCCTTTTGTTCTCTCTCTCCTTTTGGGTGCTGTGGTTTGCAACAGAGGTATTGAGTGGTAATCATGTTTGGTCTATAGTCTGCTTTCAGTATGCTTCTCCCATCCTAGGAGTATCCTCCCAACACCCTTTATTTGGTGCTCCCTTCTTTATCTGAGCTGCCTTTCCCCCTAGCATGTGTGACTGACCAACAAGTCATGGAGTAAACTTCCTGGTATTTATCTCAGCTACTCTTGGGTGTTAGTCTCCCATTTTGTTACTTTATGTTCCCCAGATGAATGCAATCTTTCTATGTCGGTCTCTCTCTTCCTGACTCATTTCACTTAGCATGATACTTTTCATGTGGTTCCACTTGTATGTAAATTTCATGACTTCATCTTTTCTAACAGCTACATAGTACTCCATTGTGTAGATGAACCAAGTTTCTTTAACCAGTCATCTATTCTCGGCACTCAGGTTTTTTCCAGATTCTGGCTATTGTAAAGAGTGCTGCAATGAACAAACAAGTGCAGATGTTACTTCGACTATACTTTTTTGCCTCTGGGATATATTCCCAGGAGTGGTATTTATGGGTCAAATGGGAGCTCAATTTCTAATTTCTAATTTTATTTTAGGAAGTGTTTTTGATATTTCAATTTCGTGGAAAAGCTTAAAGAGGATTGGGAGTAAGTCCTCTTTAAAGACTTGGAAGAATTCACTAGTGAATTCATCTGGGCCAGGACTTTTGTGCTTGGGGAGACTTTTTATTACCGTTTCAATTGCCTTGATGCTGATAGGTCTACTCAGGTATTCTAGGTCTTCTTGATTCAGCCTTGGGAGTCTATAGGAATCTAGGAATTTTTCCATTTCCTCGAGGTTTTCATTTTCCGTGACATAAAGCTTCTCAAAGTACTCCCTTAAGATCCTTTGAATTTCTGTAGTTTCTGTTGTAATGACCCCCTTTACATTTCTGATTCGGTTTATTAGGGTTTTCTCTCTTCCTTTCTTTGTGAGTTTTGCTAGAGGCTTATCAATCTTGTTTATTTTCTCGAAGAATCAGCTCTTGGTTTCATTGATCTTTAGGATGGTTTTTTGGGTTTCCATCTCCTTAATCTCTGCTCTGAGTTTTATTATTTCCTTCCTCCTGTTCAGATTGGGCTCCTTTAGTTGATCCTTCTCCAAGATCTTAAGCTGTGAGGTTAGGTTACTTAGGTGGGCTTGCTCCTCCTTCCTGAGGAATGCTTGTATTAACACAGCTTTTGCTGTGTCCCGTAAGTTTTGGTAACTCATGTCCTATTTTCATTCTTTTCCAGGAATCTTTTTATTTCCTCTTTTATTTACTTTCTAAGCCACTCGTTTTCCAATAGTGAACTCTTTAATTTCCAGGTGTTTGATTTAGTTTTCTGTTTTTGTGTGTGATTTACTTCTAATTTCAGCGCATTATGGTCTGAGAAGGTTGTTGATACAATCTCTATCTTCTTAATTTTATGGAGGTATGTTTTATGGCTCAGCATGTGGTCTATCTTGGAGAATGTTCCATGCACACTGGAGAAGAATGTGTATTCAGCTTTTTGAGAATGGTGTGTCCTGTATATATCTACTAAGTCCCTTTCTTCCATTTTTTTTCCCCTCAGATGAAGTATGTCCTTGCTAAGCTTGAGTCTGGTTGATCTATCAAGAGGTGATAAAGCAGTGTTGCAGTATCTCACTAGTATTGTGTTGCTATCAATGTCTTTCTCCTAGTCTATGAGTAGTTGTTTTAAGCACTTTGCTGGTCCCTTATTAGGTGCTTATACATTTAGTATTGTAAGTTCTTCCTGTTGTACAGATCCCTTGATCAATAAGAAATGGACTTCACTGTCTCTTCTGACCTTCTTCAGTCTGAAATCAATGTGCTCTGATACTAGAATGGTCACCCCAGCTTTTTTATGGGACCTGTTTGCCTGTAGGATTGTTTTCCAGCCTTTGCCTCTGAGCCTGTGTTTGCTTTGACTATTGAGATGCATTTCTTGGAGGCAGCAGAATGTTGGGTTCAATTTTCTAATCCATTCTGCCACTCTATGTCTTTTAACTGGTGCATTTAGCCCATTGATATTGAGAGAGATTATTGTTATGAAGTTTTGTCCCATTTTTCTGTTGAAATTTGGTGTATTTTAGGGGCCTGTCTTGTCTTAAAGTAGCCCATTTAGTTGTTCTTGCAACCATGGTTTTGAGTCTAGGAATTTCCTGAGCTGTTGTTTGTCTGTGAAATTGTGTGTTGTTCCTTCTGTTATGAATAATAGTCTCACTGGGTAAAGTACTTTTCATGAGGTATTTATTTCATTGAGTTTTTTAATTATATCCCACCACTGTTTTCGGGCCATGAGGGTTTCATCAGACAAATCAGCTGTGAATCTTAAGGATGCTCCTTTGTAGGAAATTTCTTTCTTTGATCTTTCAGAATTTTGTCTCTGTCTAATGTTTTGGTCATTTTGATCAGGATGTGTCTTGGGGTATTTTTATTCGGATTTCTTCTAGCCGGTACCCTTTGGGCCTCCTGAATGTGGTCACAAGTTTTCTTCAGCTCTGGAAACGTCATAGCAATGATGTCTTTGACAGTTTCTTCTTCATCAGGGTTTTCTTTCTGTCCCTCTGGGACACCAATAATTCTTATGTTGCTCCTCTTGGCTTTATCATGGTTTTCTCTTGCCATCTGTTCCTGAATTGTGAGTCCCTTTTTCATTTTCTGCTCTTCTCTGAAGAATCTCTGGACTTCATCTTTGAGCTCACTGATTCTGTCCTCAGCAGCTATTACTCTGCTGCTGAGGCCTTCCACTGAGTTTTTCAATTCATATACCAGGTTTTTCAGATCTGACATTTCCGTTTGCATTTTCCTCATTTCAACCTTCAAATCCTCTTGTCTTTATTGGCATTGCTTTCCATTGTTTCTTTTAGCTCCCTAAGCATCCTCAGTATCTACCTTCTAAATTCCTTGTCAGAGAGGTTGTCTAGCACTTCATTACTGTTGGTGTCTGCTGGGCTAGCCTCTTCAATAAGTAAGTATGGTGGGCTTCTACATTGCTTTACCATTGTGACCAGTGTGGATTAGACCTTCACGCTCACTGTTACTATTCTGCTTGAGACGCAGATGAATTGAGATGGGCTTAATGAATTATTGGCTAATGTGTTTTTGGTGGTTAAGCTAACCTAGTGAAAGTTCCATTTAAGATGGTAACTTATGATTCCTATGGGATATGTAGGGGAAGAATAACTCGTGGCCGTGTTAGAGGCTGAGGCTCTGGGAAGGGGCCCTGCCTCCGGGTGGGTACCTGAGTGAATGAGGAGAGGTTCCCGGAATGGTTCAGCTTTAGTTTCGTGTGGTGTGCCTCATTCCCATCCCCTGCAGAATAAGGGTGAAAAACGGCCATTCTCAGGTGGTCTAGTTGGCCACACAGGCCTGGGAAGGGGCCCTGCCTCCGAGCAAGTGCCTAGATGAATGAGGAGAGGGTTCCCGGAACTGTAGGCAACATCTTCTTTTTCTCTTTTAGGGTAACCCCTTCAGCTTCTATTGTGGATATAGGTGTGCTTAACTCCCCTTTTTGAGAAAGTTGTTTTTTGAGTGGGGATGCAATTGATTTGATTTTTTGCATTTTCATGTTAACATGGGTATGGTGTCTAACATTTTCAGAAATAATTTTTATGGAATTAATCTAACAACAAGAATATGCACATTTTCAAATATAAAATTTTCCTTAATGACCCTCATCAATTACAAATATTTTCTACTTCTATTTATGTTTTTTAATTTTTAATTTTTGAATCACCATGAGTTAAAGCTTTCATGTTTGAGTTTCAATCATACAATAATCAAAATTCCATCCCTCCACCAGTGTACAATCTCCACCATCTATGTCCTGAGAACCCCGCTCCCTTTCCAACCATTCTCCTGCCTCCATGGCAGACAGTTCCCCCACACTTTCTCTCTACTTTTGAGCATTATGGTTTGTAATACAGATATTGAGAGCCTATCATGTTTGGTCCTTTATCTACTTTCAGCACACATTTCTCATCCCTTTAGGCCATTTGTATTTCTTTTTTGAGGAAACTTTTGTTCATTTCTTCTTCCCATTTTTTATGGGGTTGGGAGGTATTTTTGGTACAATTCTACTAGTGTCTTGTATATCCTGGATATTAATCCCTTATCAGATGGGTATTGGGTAATCTTTCCCATTCCGTGGGCTCTCTGTATTTTGGTCACTACTTCTTTTGAAGTGCGAAAGGTTCTTAGTTTAATGTAGTCCCATTTGCTAATGTTTGTTTCCACTTGCTTGGTCAGTGGTGTTTCATCCTTAAAGATGCTTTTAGCTTCAGTGTCATGGAGGATTGTGCCTATATTTTTCTCCATGTTTCTTATGGATTCAGGTCTGATATTGAGGTCTTTAATCCACTTTGACCCGATTTTTGTGCCTGCTGTTAGTCAGGGGTGAGATTTCATTGTTTTGAAGGTAAACTATACAGTTTTCCCAGCACCATTTTGTTGAGGAGGCTTTCCTTGTTCTACTTCACATTTATTGCTCCTTTGTCAAAGATAAAATGGTCATATACTTGAGAGTCCGTGACATAACATTCAACTCTGCTCCATTGTTCTGCAGGTCTGTTTCTAACCCCATATCATGCTGTTTTAATAAATATTGCTTTGGTACAGTTTGAATTTGGAGAAGGTGATGTCATGAATGTTCTTTTTCCCAAGGATTGATTTAGCTATTCATGGGAGTTTATTGTTCCATATGAAATTCAGGAGTGTTTTGTCTGTTTCTTTGAAAAATGTCATGGGTATCCTGCTAGGGACCACATTAAATCTGTACAGTGCTTTTGGGACTATTGCCATTTTTATAACATTACTCTTCTCATTCCATGAACAAGGGATGTGTCTCCATTTCCTAGTGTCCTCTTCCATTTCTTTAAGTATTGTTTTTTTAATTTTTATTGTATAGGTCCTTCACTTCTTTAGTTAAGTTTATTCCTAGATACTTAATTTTCTGAGATACTATTGTGAACGAGATCTTTTTTTTTAACTGTCCCTTCTTCTCTTTCATTATATGTATATAAGAAGCCATGGACTTTTGGGTGTTAATTTTGTAGCCTGCCACTTTACTATACAGACCTATTGTTTCTAGGAGCTTTTCTGTAGATTCTTTAGGGTTTTCTAAGAATAGTATCATATTGTCTACAAATTGTGATAGCTTGACCTTTTCCTTTCCTATATGTATGCCCTTGATATATTTTTCTTGCCTAACTGCTATGGCTAGTACTTCCATTACAGAATAGGAGTGGTGAGAGCGGGTGACCTTGTCTTGTGCCCGATCTTTGAGTGAAGGTTTTTAGTTTTAATAGCTCACTACTGAACAATGAGTGGCTTAAAAATAAATTAAAGATACAATCAAAAGTTTCCTGGAAACAAATGAAAATGAGGAAACAAGTTACCAAAACTTATGGGACACAGCAAAAACAGTGCTATGAGGAAAGTTTATAGCTCTACAAGCATTCCACAGTAAGGAAGAGTGAGCCCACATAAATAACTTAACCTCACAGTAAGAGATTAGAGAATGACCAACAGAAGAAGCCCAATCCAGGCAAGAGGAAGAAAATAATAAAAATCAGCAGAAATTAATGAGATGGAAACCAAAAAATCAATACGAAAGATCAATGAAAGCAAGAGCTGGTTCTTTGAGAAAACAAGTAAGATTGATAAAGCTGGTCTCAGGAGCACCTAATTACATAAAGACATTCATAAGGCAATGTGGCATGTTCAGCTATTTAAAGGCAAGGAACCCAGGTTCCTTACTCAGGTTCCCATGACACTGGATATTGTCCCTGAGCATCACAAGGAGTTATCCCTGAACACAGAGCCAGAATAAACCCTCGACACCACTGCATGTGGTCCCCCCTAAAAAGCCACCAATTGTTTTGAAAAACTAGGCTCTGTCTCACTGAATTTGAATGATAAAAAAATGTTTAAAATATTTTAAAGACTGGAAATTCAAAGTAAGTACTGTCTGTAATAGAACAAATAAATAAATAAAGGATTAGGTAAATGGGTAGGTGGATGTGTTTACTCTCTAAGAAAACCTAACCTATCATTTTCTTCACTTTGTTTCTCTCGCTTCCTCTTTTAAAATTTAGTTCATTGGATATGTGAAGTAATCTAATTTTTAGATATTTTCCCCTTCTGATTTCTTTTCTATTTTTTCCCATCTTCACCATTTTATTTTTCACCTAGCTATTATAGTTTAAGTTTGTAAGACACATTTTCTTTATTCTAGAACTAATGTTTTAAAACATGTACCAGGGGCTAATACTGAGCCAACAAAAATATTGCATAAACCCAGGAAGCAGTGTCTTCCAAATGGCATGTCTTCCAAGAGAAATCTTGCTTTCAGATATCATGAAATCGGGAGAGTCCTCTTCTTCTGTCTATATTAGGGTTTGGTAGGTTTGCCATATGCTTCTTATGAGTACTGAAGAAGGGGGTGGTTTGGAGAGATGAGAAACCACAGTCTGTGGAGTCTCTGAGAGAGTAAATCACAACACAGGAACAATGACTGCCAGCACCAGAGAAGAATGTCTTTGAGCCACATAGACTGACCTTTGAACAGCTAAGTAATCAGCTCAGAAAAGTATTAATTGGAAAACCAAGTATGAATTTCTTCTAAAACAGATTGGTACATAGAATAGCTTATGGATAGAAGTTCAAACAAGTATCAAAAGAAAGAAATCTCTACTACTGAAGGATTGGGGATTAAGGTATAGATACAAGGAATTAACTTCACAAATTGTAACTGGATAATTTATTCTACAATGTGAGTGAATTTCCCAGTCTTTTTTATTGACTTTATCAACTTCTAACTACACTATACAAATATACATGAAGCTGAGCAAAGGCATCCCAACTGACTACAAAAAAAAACCAAGAAAAGAAAAAACTAAGGGGTAAAAAGAGGGAACAGATAAATAATGGTCAAGAACTTAAATGCATTTTTATGCATGCTACTTTATCCGAGACCTACCTACTTTTGAAAGTGATAATTTTCTCACTTTCTGTTGTAGGATCCCCATCTTGGAGACTCTGTTGGGAACAAACTGGAGGCTGAATAGAAGCTAAAAATTCTTAGGAAAAAAATAATAAAGAAGAGGGTTTCAGGAGGCCTGAGAGGTAGTACAGTAGGTAGTTGCATGTGACTGACATTGATTTGGTCTCTGCACCACATGGTTTCCTAAACCCTGCCAGGAATGATCCCTGAGCACAGAGCCAGGATTAGTTCCTGAGCACAGCCAAAAGCTTAAAATAAAAAAAAAAAATTGCAGAGGAAGCCGGTTCCAGAAAATGCACAATGGGCAGAGCAATCGCTCTTTTAGGGTGAGGTAAAAAGCAGGGTGGCAGCTATGGTCTCCTCACATTCCTGCCCAGTGGTTTGTGTTTCTGGTTTTTGATCCCTTGGCCTAGGTGGGTGGAGCGTCTTTATTTCCATCCAGTATGCTCACTGTAGGCTTAAAGTCAGAATGGTCACTCGGTGAAGCTCATCACTCTCTGGAGGAGCCTTAGGGATAGGCACCAGAAACATGCTCAGCAGGGAGGCCAGAGCTATAGTATACAGCGGGGAGGAGGTAGGCCTTGCACGTGGCCAACCCGTATTCCATCCCTGTCATCCCATATGGTTCCCCAAGCACATCCGGGAGTAATTTCTGAGTTCTGAACCAGGAGTAACCCCTGAGAATCACGGGGTATGACCCCAAAAGCAAAACAAAACAAAACAAAAACCCAAGCAAACAGAAACATGCTCAACAGAAACACTAAGCATTTTAGTTGCCTGTTAACAAGAAATACACCCTTGGCTAAAAGAATCAAAGTACTTGGTGGATAGACCTGGCACAGGTCACATGACTAATCTGAAAATTACTCTCTCTACTTCTCGAGTAGTTTGACCCTGAGTGAGAAGGCAGATAATGCTCCTGAGCACCCCCCACTCCCCTCTTACCGCCACACACACACACACACACACACACACACACACACACACACTCCACAGTCATTGGGGCTATTTGTCCAACTCAGATATGTATTTAGTGTTAATTATGACTAGGTGTTACAACAGAGAAGCAAGAAGTGATCATTTATGGCAGTGCTTGAAGGAGCATATATATTGCAGGGCATAAAACCTGGGTCTGTTGGCCATGTCCAAAAAAAGTGCCATACTCACTGTAAAATATCTCTGGCCTGGTGTTTGTCCTTTGAGATATGTGCAGTGGATAGAGTATTCTCCAAGTTTAACCAAGGACAAATCACATTCTGTTCATCATTTCATCCATGGTAGTGACTTGGGACACTTTACTCTGACTTCTATGAATAATGCTTCTGTGAATGTGGGTCTACACATAACTACTGAAATCAATACGTTGTGTATACAATACTATTTTTTTCTCTGAAGGATTTACTACCACTACCTCCACTAACCAGCCAACACCATGCTTCAGGCCACTTTCCGGACGCTAGGGCTGAGACTCACACACGAGTGAAACCCCACAGAACCAGGTAAGCAGAACTCTGCCACCTTGAACTCCAGACTCAATGGAACCCAGAAGCACAGATCCTATGCCTGCTGCCACCAACTCTAGTGACCCAGGGATTACACCCCGAAGCCCCACCCTACTGGTACCAGATAAATACCTCATCGACAGACCTCCAATACCTCCACTACCTCCACTACCCACCCACTGCCACACTCCAGACCACCTTCCGGACACATTATAAGACTCTTAATACCCATCTTCAAGATTACCACACCATATTTGGTGGGGTTCAAATATGGTTTGAACCATGGGAACACCTACAAGGGTGATTAGAGGCCCCCCTAAAAGCCACTATCCCTCTCGGAGAGCCTGGCAAGCTACCGAGAGTATCCCGCCCGAATGGCAGAGCCTGGCAAGCTATCCCTGGCATATTCAATATGCCAAAACATGTAAATACAATGGGTATCATTCCCCTGACCCTGAAAGAAACACCAATACGACAATGTTAAGAAGGATGAGCAAGGAGAGGCTGAAATATCTCAAGGCCGAACTAAGCTGCCAAAACGAAGAAGGACAAAATTGACTATCTGTATTTTCAATGCACATATGCTGGCATCAAATGCATGCATCAAGGACTTGATGGTGCAAGTGTGAAAGATCAAGTACGACATCATTGGTCTGACCGAGACGAGAAGGCATCAATCACATCACACCGCTTTCGACACTGGAGAACTGTTCCTCAGAACATGCGACAAAAAGAGGTGTCAGTGGTGTCAGTGTCCTTGTCAACACAAACTTGGCCATGAGCATTGATTCATTCAAATGCCTAACAACCGGAATTGGATGATTAGACTTCAATAGATGTGACTCACTGCTGGAAGTTTCGATCTTCATTGTCTAAGCACCAATATCCAATTATGATGATGAAGAAATTGAGAAGTTCTACATGGAGCTGGAGAAGTTCTATAAAGAAGACCACACCTTCTACAAGATCATGTCAGTGATTTTAAGGCAAGACCGAGAAGATCAGCTGAAGAACTCCACATCAGGACCCATGGCCTAGAATGGAACGAACAGAGTGAGAGACTATCCGAGTTCATCATGTTGACCAAGACCATCCGTGGTAACTCACAGTTCCAGAAGGCCAAATCTAAACACAGGATATGGGAGTCTTCTGGTTGACAGTTCCACAACAAAATTGACCACGTCATATTCAATCGACTGTTTTTGCTGACCAATGTCATTCTTCTCCCAAAATTCCAAATGGGATCGGACTACTGTCTCCTTTGTGCAAAATTCTATTTCATGGAGCGGGGAGAAAGGGTTGCAAAGTTTAAGAAGAGAACTCTTAGAACAACTATTAACTGGGAGCTCTCTGGCACTATTGCGGCAACATGGAAAGATGGCAGCATTGACAACATTGACAAAGAATATGATCAACTGGTTCAGCACCTCCATGATTGTGCAAGGAACACCAAGAGAGAGATAGTCACAAAAATATATCTGTCTTCAAAAATTCTCAAGCTCATTCACCAATGTGGCTTGGTGCTAGACTCAGGCAACCAAACCTGAACATCTGAGCTCACAAAGCAGTGCAGAGAAGAGATAAAGGAAGACCTCAAAGAGAGAAGAGTAGCAGTGCTGGCTGATGCAGAAGAAGCCAGGAAAGCATTCGCAATGCCCACCTGTCCTTCGCCAACTACAAGACCAAGATGACTGCCGCTGACGTCCTGATGGATCTATCACATGTTCCAGAAGGGCAATGGAGAAGATTATCCATGACTTCTACTCGGATCTCTTTGATAGCCACATCCACCTACCCAAATACCAAATTCCACAGGATGGATATGTCGTTTCCAATGTTCTCCCTTCTGAAACCTAACTCACGATTTTGTCTGTGAAGAAGCCAATAGCACCTGTCCAGACAAGGTCAGACCCGAACACCTGAAGAACCTGCTGTCAGTTCTCATCAATATGCTGGCTTGGCTCTTCACATACTACCTGTCTGAACGTAAGGTTTCATCCCAATGGAAAACCAACAGGACCATTCTACTATACAAGAAGGGAGACATCCACGACATTGCCAACTCCAAGGAATGAAAGTGCTATCACCCTATCTACCTGTTGTCTTTCGTTTACAAATGTTGACTTGAGTCATCCTAAATAGCATTAGCAGAACACTAGATGAAGGGCAACCATGCGAGCAAGTCGGTTTCCAAAAAGGATTCAGCATGATCAACCATATCCACACGTTAACCAAGTTCATTGAGGTTTCTTGGGAGTTTAAGATGCCATTCTGCCTAAAGTTTATTGATTTAAAGAAGGCCTTTGATTCTGTCGAGTGTTAAGTGCTCACTGAAGCCCTAGCCAAGCAGGGCGTTCAAAATCAATACAGCAGGATCTTCTGTGAGCTGTATTAAGGATTCACTACCAGGATCTCACCATTATACAAGGTAGTGATCATCCATGTTAAGAGAGGGGTTCGGCAGGGTGATATCAATTCACCAAAACTCTTCAGTGCCACCCTCGAGAACATCATGTAATGACTGGAATGGGAAGGAAGGAGAGTGAAGACAGATGGTTGCAATTACACCACCTCTGCTTCGCTGATGAAATCATTCTAATAACACCAAACATTAAACAAGTGGCACAAATGCTGGCTGACTTCGACCATGAGTGTGGAAAAGTCGAACTACAGCCTAATCTCACAAAGACAATGTTTATGAGAAACGGTCTCGTTCCTGATGTTCCATTCACTCTCAGCAGAACAAACATCTCTGAATCCAGCAGTTATGTCTACCTAGGGAGAGAACTCAACATGACGAATGATCTGGCACCTGAGTTGCACAGGAGGAAGAGAGAGGCTTGGAATGCCTTCAAGAGCATCAAAGAAATATCTAAGAGGATGAAGAACCTCTGGCTCTGGGAACATCTCTTTGATTCCACTGTTCTTCCTGCATTAACATACACCTCAGAAACCTGGGCCCTACGAAAACAGGATGAAAACTCTATTCGTGTCTCCTAAAGAGGAATGAAAGTGCTATGCTTGGAGTAGCACGCTTCACTCAAGGGAGAGAAAGAATCCAGAGTCCGACCTACATCGACGATCTAGAATCAGGGATGCTGTCTCATTTGCCAAGGCATCGAATATCAGATAGGCTGGACATGTAATGTGATTTTGAGACGACCACTGGACTAGAGCCATTACAGAATGGATTCTACGGGATGTCAAAAGATCGCATGGCCGCCCACCTACGAGATGGTCAGACTTCTTTATCAAGACCCTGAAGTATCAGTTTCAGGCTCTTTGTGTTCCTGGATTGAGCAGACGTCATTGGGCCACACTAGCACACAACAGGCACAAATGGAGACGTTACTGGCGCCCTCTCAAGCAAATCAATGAGTAAAGGGATGTCAAGTGATAGAATGATCATATGAAGCATTTAAAGTGATAGAATGTCTCTTTTCTAAAACTTTATTATTTTGTTTTATGGTTTATCTCCTTTACAACCTTTGTACTCACATACTGCAAGGGCTCTCAGCTTTACTTTCAAAACACATCCACATGATAAAAGTTCTTCCTGTGTCTCCATTCCTCAGCATCCTGACTGTGGTTCATGGCATTGCAGGTACCTCTCTCAGGAGAGAAAGAGTTGGTATGGACTTCTGTGGCCTAACTGATCTTTGCTGTGGACAGTAGAAGTAATTTTTTTTTTCAATCTGAAATCCAAAACTATGCTCCCTGGCTAAAGGTTGCTAAACTTTCCCAGAACTCCTACTTGGCCAGCCATGAGCAGTTCCTGTCCTCCAACCCTACTCACATTTCAAGGGTAAAAACATGGTTGTTGCCTAGAAATTTCTCTTACAGACCTCATACAGCTTTTTCTGCAAGTGGCTCCAGATATAGTCCTACCTCCTCACCCTTGCTGCTTCCATAGTCTAGTTACTTCATGCTGGATTCCTGTACTTAATCCATGGATTTTATTTGGTTCACTATTTAATTTTATTTATATGGAAAAATAGAACATTTTAAATTTTATTTTTAATCGTTTTTTCACTCTATCACAGCAGCGTCTGGCAAGCTCCCCGTGGCGTATTTGATATGCCAAAAACAATAACAAGAAGTCTCACAATGGAGACCTTACTGGTGCCCACTCAAGCAAATGATTGAACATCAGGAGGACAGTGCAACAGTACTACAGTGCTTTCACTATATATTTGAAGTTCTGATATTTACAGCTTTAATGACTCTGGAGGGTTCTCAGTCAAGGCAGATTCTAGGACCTAGCAAATTTTCAATTCCAAACTAACAACCTGCTACTCCACCTCTTTTCTATCTGTGTCACTCTCACATTCATTGGATTAGAGAGACCAATCATATCTCAAATCCTGAACAAGAACCAGAAACTAGGCATATCCCTTGGGTATTAGACCCCCACCACCACATTTTTCACAATTGTTTTCACATCTTTCCTGACAAGCTTTTCACTTTCCAAACTACAAAACGGGCTCTTGTCCCCATTTTCTCCTCCATATTCAGCTTTGGGTGCTGTATCCCTTCCTCTAAGGATCATGAAGTTATAAGTGCCTTTGCAAGAGCAGTGACCTCCTGATCTGTTCATTTCACCATCGCTCTCACTGTCACTGTCCTCCCGTTTTTCATGAATTTGCCCGAGCGGGCACCAGTTACATCTCACAACAAATTGTGAGACTTGTTGTTACTGTTTTTGGCATATTGAATCCATCACGGGTAGCTTGCCAGGCTTTGTCCTGTGGGTGACATCTCTTGGTAGCTTGCTGGGCTCTCCGAGAGGGGCAGAGGAATCCAACCAGGGTTGGCCATGTGCAAGCCAGACGCCCTACCCACTGTGCTATCGCTCAAGCCTAATTTCACCATAAGTAAGTAAAAAAAAGTAAAGGCCCTCCCGTTGATCGTCGATTTGCTCGAGCGGACCCAGTAACGTCTCCATTGGAGACTTTGTTGTTACTGTGTCTGGCATATCGAATACTCTCGGTAGCTTGCCGGGCTCTCCGAGAGGGGCGGAGGAATCGAACTCGGGTCGGCCATGTTGGCCGCTTGTAAGGCGAACGCCCTACCCGCTGTGCTATCGCTCCATAAGTAAATAGTAATTAAATTTAAGCAAATTAGCAATTTGAAATACTTTTTTATGATTTAGTTTCAAAATTATTTAAAATGCAAACTTAATTATATGTGTTGATCTTTGGATTGTCTGTTCCCACTATATCCATAAAAGCAGAAACTCTGTCTCTTCTACATTTCCTATTATTATTCATCACACAAAAACATATGTTGAACGAAAAACATTTTGGGAAAAATATATACTTTATTCTAACCTCCAGACCTCACCTAAAATGCCTTTGTTGAACATGTTTTCTTCTTGTATCTACATAATTTGGTATTCCCAAAGAATGGCCCTGCACCACCACCCCCTTTCAACCTCCCCCCACACACATACCCAACCTTTGCTCTTCTTATAAACATCTCATTGTTCACCAGCTCTCTGAGCTTTGACTAGAACATTTCAGTATGTTCTAAAGTTTGTGTATCTTTTAAATCCATATGGCATTGAGAGGTACAGTTTTTGAGAGGTGATTAGGTCACAAAAAAGAAGACTTCATGAATTGTCTTTTTGTTTGTTTGGAGGCCACACCTGGGAATGTTTAGGGCTTACTTTTGGCTCTCTGCACTCAGGTATCACTCTAATGGGGCTCTGGAACCCTATGAGGCATCCAGGATAAAATTCATGCCAGCTGTGTGCAAGATAAGCACGGTCCCTCCTGCACCATCTCTCTGGCTTCAGGCTTGCATGACTTCGTTAGTGCTGCCCTAGTAGAGACCCCACACAAGCTCTTTCATCCCTTCCACCCTATGAAGACATAGTTGGAAGTCAGTAATATGTTTATCCCTTAAATCAGTACATAATGTACATTCCTATCCATATTACTTTATTTAGAGTGGATGTTATTTGATCAAATACAAATATGGCTATCACTGCTTCACCGTTATGCAACATTCCAGTTGAGCCTCTGATTACTGTTAGAGTTTAATACGTCTCTTGTAAGTAACAGAGGGTTATGATCCACCCTGTCACTCTTTGCCATTTTATAGGAAAAAAATCACTTCACTGACATTTAGAGAAATTATTTACATAAAGGAAGTTTTGCTATGTATCTGTGAGAAGTTTGCTCTTTATGCCATTTAATCTTTGCTTTTTATGACAGGCTATTCAAGCATCCCTCCTGAACTTGTTTAGATGATACAAACATCCTCAGTTGTTGTTTGATAAGTTTTTAATCCCTACTTTAATTCTAAAGTATAAACTTGGAAGGTTGAGGCTCTTCCCACTCAGTATTTTATGTATGTCAATTCATTCTTCTGTTTTGTCCTAATATGTCCTAGTAAGGTTTTCTTCTCTCTTGCTGCTTGATCAAGTATGTGTCTCTTTCGTTCTTGACATTTTGACCAAATAATGTCTTGATGTTGTTCTATTTGCATTTGCTTTGTTGTGAATGAGTTTTATGATCTCCCTCTCAGATTGTAGTTGTCACCTATTACTACTTACTACTGGTTCTATTCTCAGGGATCTCTCCTGGTGGGTTTGGGAAACCATCTGGCATGCCAGGGACTGAACCTGGGTCGGTCACATCAGGTGAGTACCCTTCCTGTTCTTCTATCACTCCATGGGTCTTTTCAAGCGTATTGGTTTTCTGTGCAAATGTCTTTTTCAGATCGCTTTTTAACACTGTTATGAATATTCTGAAGTTTTCTTTGGGCCAGTTAAAAAGATACAATGGTGGGGAATATTCCTGAACTTCTTCCACTCTGTTGGCATGACTGAGTTGCTGTAGTTCTTCATTGGTCCTAGTGCTCTGTTGTCTGAGGGCTATGAATTTGACCATTTTCTCCAGAACTTCTCTAGCCAGTGTGTCTGGTGAGATTTATTCCATGGGTTAGACTGAAGTGGAATATCCTTGTATTCTACATGTATTATTTTCAAGAGTGTGTGACTATAGCTCCCATTGTCTCTTACATTGTCTCCCACAGCATATGATTGTTCATAACCCCTAATGGGTGACTCATCCCAGGGAATCTGCTTTTCTGAGTGGGTTCTTGTCATTAGTGTGGAGCTTGGGCTCTGGTTGGAGCTCCATGGACTTCTATGAGTCTTGTCCAGTAGTCATCAGTATATAGCCACAAATCAAATCACTTTGATTTTTACAGAATATAAATCTCTTCAGATTATTGCTGGTATTTATTCACTCACAGAAGAAATTTTATTTGCCAAATTATCCAAAGGAAACCTTTGAAGACTAGCCTGTTCTTTCTGACCTTAGTCCTAGTTCTCCTCAGTTGCAACCATTACTCCACAAAGATAGTACTTACGGCCAGGAAACTAACACCAGTTTCAAGAACCTCAGGAATCAGCAGAAATAGCTGGTTAGATCATTGATTGTAGGATACCATTGTTTTTTCCTTCCTCCCTTGCCACAGGGAACTTAGGTTTATTGGGTTGTACCCAGAACAGGGCTCCTGAGGCATTCCTATTCCTCTGTGTTTATCTGTAAACTCTTTCTTTGTGCTCTGATTCCCCAACTGGTCAATCACCTTTATCTCCTAATCAGGTTCTGTAAACTTTTAAATATTGCTTTTCTCTTCTCCTTATGTCCGTTGCATAGTTAATTCAGAAAAAAATGTCCTTTTTGTATAGACACAGGAAGACAGTTAATGCTATGCTTTTGTAACCATAATACTTAACTATAAGTTAAGAACATGATTTGGACAAATTCTGTCATGATCCAAAAAGTAACAATTAGATTGGGACCCTGGTGGATTAAGAAAGATTAATCTGGTCAGAACACTGTAGTCTGGCATCTATAGTGAGATGTCCCCAGGAGAGCCATCCTACAAGCTTAATGTATCTCTATGGCCATACAAAATGACTAATATTAAGAAGAAGAATTAAGATGAATGTTTAAATTGTCATTGGACTAAGGAAAGGAGAAAATACCGTAGGTGGTATTGCACCCTTGAGTGGATCTCCTGGCTGCAGGAGATCAGGAAAGGCTTTGATAGGTTGATTGTGCTACCAGGCCTGGGTATAGTTGCTACTGCCAAGATTCGGAGGGTGTGAGAGACTAGAGAGACCAGGATGGTGAGCTGGAGTGCAAAGACACTAGCAAGGGATACAGGGTGAGATTGGAATCGGGAGTTCAGTGAGATTGGAACAGGCACGTGGAGAGAATGGAATAAAAGGCAACTGATCACCAACCAGCCTAGCCCTCATTTCCTCCTTAATCTGTCCTTGGCATCAACCGTTCCAGGTGGGGGAGCGGCCTGCGATCACCAAACACAGGCAGCAAGAGAGAACAGAGGGCTTAATATTCATTTTATGAATACATAATTGATTGATGAAGGAGCTATATTTTCATCAATTTCATATTGAAATTATGTCAATAATGTCATATTTATCAACATAGGTAACAGTACAAAGGTATTTGTGTTTTTTACTATAAAAAATCATGGATGTATTTATATTTCATTAATATTTCTGCAAATGTCTCCAAACATTTAGTCACTTGTCTTTATTATTGGTAGAACAGTTGCATCTATTGAATATTATAGCAATATGAAATATTTTTGTAACTTAAATTAAATTTTAGTTTTATTAGTTTATTTTGGAATACTAAAAACTTTATTTTATACATTGGAAACATTCTGAGAGTTGTTCTGTAGACTTCAGCTTACTATACAGGCTTAGTTACACCTGCATGCCTACACACATTATATATATAATGTATATAATAAATATATAATAAATTATATATATTATATATAATAAATGATATATTATATATAATAAATTATAAATACATAATATATAATGTATATAATAAATATATTTAATTTGGAAGGGCTGGAGCGATAGCACAGTGGGTAGGGCGTTTGCCTTGCACTCAGCCAACATGGCCGACCCGAGTTCGATTCCTCCGCCCCTCTCGGAGAGCCCGGCAAGCTACCGAGAGTATTCGATATGCCAGACACAGTAACAACAAACTCTCCAATGGAGACGTTACTGGGCCCTCTCGAGCAAATCGATGATCAACGGGAGGGCCTTTTTAAACATCAGGTTAGTGGTGAATTCTATAACAATGCTCAATTAAATATCAATTTTTTACTAATCATTCTTCATTGTCCTTAACCCATAGGCATACCTCTTCTGCGAAATATCACCTTTCCTTTTAGTGACATTACATTTTCCTTCTCACCATCTTTCAATTTTCTAACTGGCATAGTCTGTTGAGAGCTCAGACTGCTCCATATTCCAAAACATATGAATTCCCTCCTGAGCACTCTTCTCCTTCCTCTTCCATCATAGCCCACAGAGTGTGCTAGGTACTTATGATGAAGAGACGTAACAAATACTAGTGTTAAGTACTGGTGATGAAGTTGTGTTTTAATTCAGATCATCCCTTAAGTAATGCAAAATCATCTTAAACTCAACATATTCAAAGCTATCACTGTCCTAGCACTGTCCTCCCCCTGTTCATTGATTTGCTCGAGCGGGTGCCAGTATGTCTCACAACAAATTGTGAGACTTGTTGTTACTGTTTTTGGCATATCGAATATGTCACGGGGAGCTTGACAGACTCTGCCGTGCAGGCGAGACATTCTCGGTAGCTTGCCAGGTTCTCCGAGAGGAGCAAAGGGATCGAACCCGGGTCGACCGCGTAAAGGCAAATACCCTACCGGCTGTGCTATTGCTCCAGCCCATATTCAAGACTAGGTTTATATAATCTGTTCTGCACACCTTTATCTTTTTTACAACTAATAATGATTGAGCAAAAAGGACCTTATTCACGATCTCCTTTTATTAAAAAAGGCCATTAATTCATCCACATCCATTTTTACCCTATAACCTAAATTAATAACAGACTTCTTTCCACCTTTCTCAATCTGCTTACCTGTAGAGCTCTTTAGACATTAAAGTTATTATTTGACTCTCTTCCTACATGCACTGCTTTCCATTTCCTCTGCCATGTATGTAGCTGTATAATAACTTTTAGTACAAATAAACATGTGCTACTCTCCTAAATAAAGTATAGATATCAGTAGAGAGAAAGTTCTTCAAAGGACTGAAAAAATTCTTCAACATGCCAGATTTGGGGTTATTCACATTGTTCATTTTTGTTCTTGATGCATCTCAAAACTCAAGTCCTTGGAGGTTTTCTTCTCCAACATCACTCTCTCTATCAATGGCAACTTCATAACATTTCCTATTGGTGCGTTACCTAGCATCTCTGCATTAGGAGGTATTCTCTGCCTTTCACATTGTACTCACACAGAGACTTATATTCATTGTTAATAATTGTGCAATTATTTGTGAAAGACCTCTGGTACCAATAGAGAAGGGAGCCAATCTCTGTACATCCATCCTTTTTAGCTGGATCCAAAAGTCAGAGTCAAATTTGCTGCATCATCATTTCATATAAATATATGGTCAGCCAACAGGTGCAAACATCCCATCTTGATTTTAAATTAAAAATTTGTTACTAATAAGTAGAAACTTTACAGATTATTTTCCTGTCATCGTCTTTGCTTCTGCTCTAATTATTTTTTGGTGATCGTTCCTTTTTTGGAAATTCTGTCTTTGTACTTGGTTTTTGCAGCTTCATGAGCCTGATGAAAAATTACATCGCAAATTATGCCCTGAAGGAGCTGATGCATTTGTAATTTTTCTTCTTTAAATGGTTTTGGCAGTCAATTTGCCTGTGTGATGCATACATAACTTACTTATGAGTTCAGAACTCTGAGAAATATAAGCAGTAAAGGGAGGTTATCTTCAAAGGTGCTATCGGGATTTAGACAGAACAAAACAACAGACATGTCAAGTGAAATTATGATGTGAAAATTACTGTAATTATCAGGGATGAATACATTTGACTTGGCAAGTTATCCAGAGAGCTCATTCTTGGCCCCAATTCTCTCCTTTTAGATCTATGTGCAATTTTAGGAACCTGGAAGTAGAGAGTGGGTAGTCTCTAGATAGGGAATTTTTATAGTTCATTGTTTTGCAGAGACAGAAGCAACATTAATTTTTAGACATACTCAAACTATTTATCACTAAAAGATGATACTTTTATTTTCTAAGATTTTTTTAATTGAATCACTGTGAGAAAGATCCTTACAAAGCTGTTCATGATTAGGTTTCAATCATACAGTGTTCCAAAATTCATCTCTCCACAGTGTACACTTCCCAAGATGAGTGTCCTTAGATTACTCCCTTTACCAATACCACCCCCAGCCTACCTCTATGGCAAGCACTTTCTCTCTCTTTCTCTCTCTTTCTCTCCCTCTCCTCCTTCTCTCTCTCTCTCTCTCTCTCTCTCTCTCTCTCTCTCTCTCTCTCTCTCTCCCCTTTTGCACACTGATTGTGGTATGCAATACAGATACTGAAAGGTTATCAGGAATATCCCTTTACCTACTTGTAACACTCAGTTCTTGTCCAAGGTAATATTTTCCAACTATTAATATCACACTGTTCCCTTCTCTATCTTACCTACCCTCTCCCCCACACATTGGGGGAGATAGATTTTAAACACTCACCAGTACTTCTAGCCCATGTTTTCCCTGGTCTTGGTTATTATTCTTCTAATAAATTTATCACAAATGAATGTGGTCATTGTATAGCTGTCCCTCTCCTTCTCACTCATTTCATTCACTCATATTCATCCATTTATATGCAGATTTCATGACTTAATTTTTCCTAACAGCTATGTACTATTCCACTGTTGTAATGGTCCCCTCCTTGGCCTATCCCCCCTTGCCCACACAGTGACAAACTTTCTACCAAAGGCCTGCTTTTCATTTCTATTGTCTTTGGGTAACTTATACCTTATGTTACCTTATACTTAGGATAAGAGTGAGATTATTAAATGGCTGTGCCTCTCCCTCTGACTCATTGTACTGAGGATAATACTCTCCAGATCTATTCATGGAGATCAAATTGCAAGATTTCATAGTCATCTTTTCTTATAGCCAGTAGTATTCCATTGTGTGTACATACCATAGCCTCTTTATCCAGTCATCTGTTCTTGGGCACTTAAGTTGTTTCCAGAATTGGATTATAGATTCAATGCAGTACATTTTAAATACCCATGATATTTTTCAAAGAAATAGACCAAAACCTTCTAAATTTATATGGAGCAATATCCCCCACTCCACCCCAGCCAAAGCAATCCCCGGGAAAAGAAGATAGGATGCATAACTTTCCCCAACTTCAAAATGCACTATAAACCAGTTGTAATTAAAATAATGTGGTACTGGAGCCATAGCACAGCAGGTAGGACATTTGCCTTGCATGCGGCCGACCTGGGTTGAATTCCTCCTACCCTCTCAGAGAGCAAGCTACCGAGAGTATCCCGCCCGCACGGCACAGCCTGGCAAGCTCCCCGTGGCATATTAGATATGTCAAAACCAGTAACAACAAGTCTCACAATGGAGACATTACTGGTGCCCGCTCGAGCAAATCAGTGAACAATGGGACGACAGTGCTACAATGCTACTGGAATAAAGACAGATCTTGGGATCAATAGAATATAACTGAAAAATCAGAGAGAGACCCTTGGATATCTCTGGATAGTTAAGATTTTATAAATGAATGAAAAATATGAAGTAGATCGCAGAAAGTCCTTTCAACGGTGGCTTTGGGATAAGTGGTCCACCATGTGCAAAACAAACAAATAAATGAACTCAGACCTCTTGCTAACACCACGCACAAAAGTCAAGTCAAAATGAATCTAAGATCTCAATATCAGACCTGAGTTCATAAGGTGTATAGAGGAAAACATAGACAAAGTGCTTTGTGACATTGAAGTTAGAGGTATCTGTAAGGATGAAACACAACTCACTAAGCAGGTGGGAACAAAGAGGAGCAAGTAGGACTACATTTAACTAAGAAGCTTCTACATTTCAAAGAAAATAATGACCAAAATAAAAAGCTCACAAACTGAAGAACTTACTTGCTCATCACTCATCTGATAAAATACTATCCGATATGTAAAGAACTGGTAGAACTTTAAAAAGAATAAAGCATCCAGATCCAACTCCATCAGAAAGTGGAAAGAAGAGATGAGCATAAACTTCCTCAAGAAACCAATACAAGTGGCCAAAAATCATATGAACAAATGCTGTAATATCATTAATTATCAAGGAAACACAAATCAAAAACGAGAGATATCACTTCACGCCACCAAAGATACTGACGTTCATCACAAAGAATAACAACCAGTTTTGGCTTGGATGAAAGGAAGAAAGGACCGACCCTCATTTACTGCTGGTGCGAATGTTGATTGGTCCAGTCTTTCTGGAAAACAGTATGGACAATCCTCATAAAAACAAAGAACTGAGCTTCCAAGTGATCCTTCTTTTGAAATTAGTCAGGAAAGGGGATTATCTCTCTTATTTGTGGACTGCAAAGAAATACAGATGGGGAATAAGAAATTGTTCAAATGCAGCAAAAACTAAGAATGGGTACTGATTAGTAAGACTAGTGTATCAGGCGTTCAGAGACTGTGACTGGGGCACACTGGGCCAGTGCTGGGTGCAGCAGGCACTCTGAGGAAGGTGCAGTGCTGATTGGTTTATGCATAGAGTCCTACCATTGACATTTTTTTGTGAGCCTCACACAGTGCCTAAAATAATTTTTAATCTATTAAATAAATAGCATACCTACAGAAAAGACTTCACATATTATCCAAGTTTTTTTTTCTGCTAAATGTGGACTCTTACGGCCAGAGACTTCTGGGAAAGACTAAAGATCACATGGTAAAGGTAAAGGTAAAGGCCCTCCCGTTGATCGTCGATTTGCTCGAGCGGGCCCAGTAACGTCTCCATTGGAGACTTTGTTGTTACTGTGTCTGGCATATCGAATACTCTCGGTAGCTTGCCGGGCTCTCTGAGAGGGGCGGAGGAATCGAACTCGGGTCGGCCATGTTGGCCGTGTGTAAGGCGAACGCCCTACCACTGTGCTATCGCTCGGTGGGAAGGTTATCCTGGAACAGCTGGGTGGACCTTCAATGCCATCACCAGGTACCTTGAGAGTGGAGGTAGGAGGTCAGGATGATAGGGCTGAGGATTCCACCTTCCATTGTTAGCTTTGAAAATAAATAAAGGCGTCATGAGGGAAAGAACTCCTGGGTAGTCTCAAGTTTGAAACAACTATCAAGCATATTTTCATCTTGAGTTTACAGGGGTAAAAACTCTGCTATTTAGGCTGATGTGACTTTATTGTGGCCCCTCTTTATCCCGCAGTTGTTGCCAAATGCTTCTTGCAGACATCTTACTCTCAGCCTCAGCTATCTAAGCATGCCCTTGTCATTCTCCCCCCCACCCCCCACCTTCCTGTCACAGCTGCTTCCCATTTCTTTGATCCCTGGATAATCTTGTCTGTAATAGCGTGTCCATGCCCAGATGCAGGTGCAGCCCCGATAGTGCTGACTCTCCTGAGGATTCTACCTCAGCCCTCCTTTGTCTCTCTCCTGTCTATATTTGACATCATCTCTGCTGTGACAAATCTCTTCTATTCTCCACATCTCCAAGTGTGAATGTCAAACCGATTTCTTTCTTAGTTGGCTTTAGAATGACAAGATCTTCCGAACTATTTTCGTCTTTCTTAGTCGCAGCTAGTCTCCTCTGGCCTCCATTGCCTGGATGTAATTGATGTGACTGAGTTATTTACAAGGTTGTTAGGCGCTTGTACCAGCTCCTGCCTACAGCAGGCCATTGCTCTCTTGACTCTATGACCAGTTATAAGAAACTATCAAAATTCTCCCTAAGTTGGCTTGATTTCTATTACTTTGGGTGATTTTTCTCGTGGAAATTCAGTTTATTCCCTGCTATGCCTTACTGAGTTAAGAGTGAGAACATTCTCTATATTTGGTATTTGTTGCTCCTCCCAGAAATGGTAATTTAGACTGTAACTCAGGGAAGATCCTATTTTTCTGATGCATGCATGTATGCATGACAAATTCTGGTTTTGTTTCTATAATACAGCATGAAGCTCAACTGTGCATCAGAGACTCTGTCTCTTTATACGTGGGTTCTCCAGAACACAGGAATGTCTTAGCCATGTAAGACCTGCATTAAGCTGCAGCTATCTTCAGTAGCTTATATTAGACAATCTCTGGCACACGACATACACTCACTAACTGTTCTCTGTGTAATGGAAAAAGGAAGTTGGTGATTGAGGGTCCATCTAAGTACCTCTTTATGAGTTCAAATTTCCCATCCCTTCATGTTAATGTGTGTCCTGAAGGGTCTGTAACCTTGCTCTTCAGAATTCAGAACTTAGGAATTCAGATTCTAGAAAGAAGACATGTGTAGGCAGAAGTCTCCAGAAGCTGAGACAGGGTAACTCGGAAAAATATGCATATTTATAGATGCTTCTCAGAGTGAGAAACAGAGAGGCAGAAATATTGGCATCCATGTGAATGAGATGAGCAAGAGAGATAGAGAAGGGAGCCCAGTGCATCACTAGAGATATACAGAAATACGAGACAGGGAGACAGGAATTGTTTACAGCTGGGTCAAGTCTCAGAGACCATGATATGCAAACACACACACACACACACACACACATGCATACACATACATGCACACACACACGCATGCACACACACATAACACAAGCACACACATATGCACACAGGAAACCACCATAGTTCTTTTAAGTAAAACTAGCTATCCCTTTGAATTAAGCGATTGCTGCTTTAATTTCTGAGCAATCCTTGCCTCTCCTAGGGAAGACATCCTGAATATGGATGTATACATCCTGCTGGTAGCAGCACCAAGAGCCATCTCAGTTATTTCAAAGAATTACCTAGAATAAACAAGAGAAAAATAATTTCTAAAATCATTGATCATTTCTCCTCCAAACTGTCGTCACATACATTGTAGCTTGGCTGAAGCCCAGGTGGGAGTTGCTGGTTAGTGACATGAATCATCTTTGTGGCTGACATCCTGCTGCACTTTAATCTTCCCCTGACCTCAGTTTATTTATCTGTGAAATAGGAGCTTCCATTTGCCTCTTTCCATTGCCTTTCACTAGGATAGAGTTGTTAAGGATGCTAAGAACCAATGAAATAGAACAATACAATAGAATCACGGTCACGGTCCTCCCGTTGTTCATGGATTTGCTCGAGCGGGCCCAGTAACGTCTCCATCGTGAGACTTCTTGTTGCTGTGTTTGGCATATCGAACACGCCACGGGTAGCTTGCCAGGCTCTGCCGTGCGGGCGAGATACTCTCGGTAGCTTGCCGGGCTCTCTGAGAGGGGTGGAGGAATCGAACTCGGGTTGGCCATGTTGGCTGCGTGCAAGTCAAACGCCCTACCGCTGTGCTATATGACCATAATTGATGCTGCCAATTTATAAGCACCCTGACTGTGCAGTGCTTGTCCCCTCCCCAGACTTTAGTTTCTACTTTGGGACAGGAGTGAATATAGAAGTCCAGGATTAGGGAGTAAAATAAAAGTGATATGCTGAGGTTTGCTGAGGACGGGGCTCTTCCACCTTACTGTTCGTCTTCACTTTTTGCCTATGTTTGGAAATAAAGGTGTAACATTTAACCAATATGTGTATATTTTTCATTTAAAAGTTGGTTCTTTCATTGTTTTATGTGACATGCAGGAATTGGAGTCGATAACAGGATGTCAGAAGCTTCAATTAATTGTCATACTTAATATTTGTTTTGCTTAGTAAGAACTTGGAAGGACAAATGCCTTTTTAATGTGAGTAAAAGAAAAGTGATGGTCAAAGGTTGGATTCCATTTTCTGTAATAAGATCTGCTGTTTTTGTGTTAGAAACATTTTTAAAATGTTATTTATTCTCTCTTTTTTTAACTCACATGAGGGCCAGCTGCTGCTAGTTTCAATTGCAGTAAAGCCTGGAAGAGCAGAGGACTCTGGCCTGTGCAGCAGAAGTCTCCCAGAAACTGGAGAGATGCAATTAATCCAGGGGGGATACATGGAGAGTGAGGATGGGAGTCAGTTAAGAGGGGAGCCCTCTCCTGGTTGAGCCAGACATGCCTCTGGTTTCTCAGTGTCCTGGAGAAGCAGCCTCCTGTTACATGCTGTGAGTTCAATCATTGATGTGTTTGTGTTGAAAACTCTTTCCCCACCCTGCCTGGCCAATGACAACAATGACAACAACTATGGGTGAACAAGAAACGGAAAGTGAAGCAACAGGTCCACAGGCTGGTTGGTAATCAATGAGCCCCTTTCCGCCGCCCTTTTCACAGCTTTAGTTCTATGTAAATCATGAAGTTATATAGAAATCAAGAAAAGCAATATTTGGGTGGGGTACTCATAGGTGCGGTTGAACATGATCATACCAATAAACTGATGTAAAGCCCTTCCTTCAGGGGAAGTTCATTTAGGAGATTAACTCAAGGACAAAGTTTCATCTGGGGGTTCAGCACTCTGGATTACTAGGAAATCTGTTCAAAGTTGCAATTCCATCTAAGGGTTGTACTGCTTTCTCCTTTCCTCAGTTAGTAGTCCATTTAAACAATCCTAGTAAATTTACTTCTTACTAATATCTGGAGCGATAGCACAGCGGGTAGGGCGTTCGCCTTACAAGCAGCCAACATGGCCGACCCGAGTTCGATTCCTCCGCCCCTCTCGGAGAGCCCGGCAAGCTACCGAGAGTATTCGATATGCCAGACACAGTAACAACAAAGTCTCCAATGGAGACGTTACTGGGCCCGCTCGAGCAAATCGACGATCAACGGGAGGGCCTTTACTTTACTTTACTTAATATTTGTGGTCATCTTGTATGGACTCAGTAAAAGATACGTTAAGCTTAATGGATGGCTCTTCCTGAGGACATCTTGCTGTAGATTCCAGGCTGTAGTCCTAAATTTGGTTAGTTTTTTTCCTAACCCAAACAGAGTCCTTATTCAGTCAGTTACTTCTTTTTGGGTCATGACAGAGTTTGTTCCATGACTGTGCTCTTAACTTACTATACTTTTTATGGCACTTAGCCTTTCCGGAAGCCAGATAGCTCATGGCTTGCCCTGGGTCCATCCAAGTCCACCAGCACAACTCTTTTGTGTCGTGTTAGAAACTAAGGGCAAGTGAGACTTAAGTCAAGTAAATATGACAGATGCCCAGGAGTAAATATTATTCAGAGTCAATTAACTCCCGTGTTACAAAAGCATACTGTCAACTGTCTTCCAGTGTCTATACAAAAGGATATTGCTAAACCGTGCAAAGGACATAAAGGAAAGATAAAGGCAATATTAGGAGTTCCTGATGGAATTGGGTGTAACCCGTGAGCACTGTAATGGGTAAGAGCAAAGGCAAACCAATTTTATCAAACAACATACCCTGGTGCTAGGATGCAGCTCCTTACAAGGAGGGAAAACCCTTCCATCAACTTGGAGTTACATATGTTGTTGGATTCCAATTTTCAGGAGTGCCTAATACAGCATCATCTGTTTACTCAGCCCTTGACTAGAGCAAGATTATACTTGGGCCATGGGGATTAGTGCCATGATCTCTTCCACGTGCTGTGAACCCTTTCACAGGCTTGGGGATGACACACACAACGTCAACATAGAGGAGGTGTTAAGTAAAGTCCTGATGATCAGACTCAAAACTGACCAGCTGTTTAGGTTGTGAAAGTGGGAAATTATACAGTAGATAAAACCGAAAATAAATATCTGTGTCATGCAAATATGATAATCATATTCATAATGAACATAAATCATGATAATGGCACAAATGACAATCATAACATAAATGAGCATGCTTGTCATGGTAAGAATACCCAATAAATAATTTATATGTATGTGCTATGCATTATATAACTGATAAATGAAGCATATCTACATAAAGAGATACTATCTTAATATTTTAGAGCGATTCAGTTTTATAAACTTGTTTTATCCATGGGAAATCTTTCCACAAATATCAGACCCAATAACTGGATTAAGTTTAATTTCAATTTAGCCCCTTTCATTCTGAGTGTTCCTAACTTTATGTTGCTCAAATAAGGAAGACAATTTAACTTTATTTGCACATATGAAATAGCTTTAGGGATTTCTTGTAGTTATAGTTTTCAGTTTGTGGAATCCCAGTTCTCTAACAGAATATTTCCTCTTATTTGAATATTTTTAGATATCTAATCTTGGAATCATTTTTTCTACAGGACAAAATGAAGTTCATTTCCAAATTACTCCATGTCTGTTTTGGAGAGAGGAAAGGTGCAAAGGCCAGAGGGCTCTGGCAGCTCAGTGTTCTCTGACTGTCTCCCTCCTTCAAGGTATATGCAACCGCCAATGTGGAGACCCACAGATCTACCCCTTCTTCCTCCAACTCACCTCTCAGATGGTATCTGAAAGAGATCTTTATTTCTGTCAAAGGCCTATATTTTTCTTAAAATAGCTTAACAGTATAGCTCTTCCTCACTGTTCTCATGTGATCCTACCAAGAGATTCATTCTGTTTCGTATGATGAAATTACTTGCCTTCCCAAATCAGTTCTTCCATAAAAATAACCGTTTATGCCTGTCTCCAGCCAGAGATTCCTGCTCACCTTCACTGGTTTTCCCCTTTTCTCCCTCCTCTACCTTCTGCTCTTTTCTGTCTGGCCAATTACTTTCCTGATAGTCCGAGGTGGGATCTTTAACTTCTTATAGTAACTTGGTATAATACAATTCTCCATGAATAGAAAGTATTATTTTAAAGAGGTCTTCTAAGGGAAATATTTAATTCCACAATAAAATGGAGGAACATTGTAATAAAGTCACTTTGATTTTATGTTTTATATGATACTTGTTAGACTATTCACTTATTGTACATCAGTTTTCTTAAATGATGTAGACCAAACATGACGGCCACTTAATACCTCTACTGCAAACCACAACACCCAAAAGAGAGAGAGAGAGAGAGAGAGAGAGAGAGCAAGAGGGAACGCCCCGCCCATCTCCCTGTTCTTCCAGGAGCCTGGCAGTCATGCCTACAAACTGCCTCTGGCGCCATATAAGCTCAATGATGGCCATGATCCAGAAACTCACAATTAAATCTCGGAAGAGAGCAACAAGCTGCAAAGATGTCTCCAGACGATCCACTTTAAAATATAACTCCAGCTGCATCACCCTATTTAAAATTTTAGAATTCCTGGACCATGTGTCTGCATTTGCAGCAGCTTCACCTCTCACACTAGACTGATGTACCAGGAGTAGGACACCACATTGGATGGGGTGTGAAGTAGAAGGCAACCAATGTTGATGAAAAAAAGTATTAGCACACAAGGTTCAACCATAACAACATGTTAGTAATCTCTTATACAAGAGCTTAATGACTCCAGGGTGAGATACAACAATCTCCACACTCTTTCCTCTGAGGAAAGTTTTGGGGACCATTTTGATCAGATTAGTCACAACAAGAAATACAAAATAAGCCAGCTTTTGGGACTGGCTTGGGTGGTGGTGGGAAAATTTGAAATAATGGTGGTGGGTAGGTGTAATGGTGGTGGGATTGGTGTTGGAATATCAAATGTAATAAATTATTGTGAAAAACATTATAAAATAAAGTTATAAATTAAAAAATAAATTAAAAAATTAAAAAATTAAAAAAAAATAAATTAAAAAATAAAGGTATCTAAAAGATCCCACAGAAATAGAAAATCTTTGGAACCATAAACACTTTAATTAGTATTGACATTCATGAAAGAAAAAAATGGGAGACACAATCTGGCTGATTGCCATATGCTCAGAGCTTACAGCATGCACTTCCTGCGTGTGCAGCTGTGCAAGCTTTCCATCGTGCATTTGCAGGAAATTCTGGGCATACAAGCACACATCTACAGTGGGAAGTGGGTATCTGATTGCCCTGCTGTTGGATCTAGTCTGTAGCTCTTGTTTCAGCTCAAGGATTATTTTCTCCCACTCTTCCACTCCAAGTTCTGAGGATAAAGGCCTTCATCAGTGGTTTATATAGCTCTATCTCAATATACGCATTCCTTGTATTCTTATGGGATATAGAGCATGTTTGAGTCTGATTTCAAACATATATTAAAGGTAAAGGTAAAGGCCCTCCCGTTGATCGTCGATTTGCTCGAGCAGGCCCAGTAACGTCTCCGTCGGAGACTTTGTTGTTACTGTGTTTGGCATATCGAATACTCTCGGTAGCTTGCCGGGCTCTCCGAGAGGGGCGGAGGAATCGAACTCGGGTCGGCCATGTTGGCCGCTTGTAAGGCGAACGCCCTACCCGCTGTGTTATAGCCCGACAAGCTACCGAGAGTATTCGATATGCCAGACACAGTAACAACAAAGTCTCCAACGGAGACGTTACTGGGCCCGCTCGAGCAAACATATATTAGCTTCCTTATTAGGAAGGAAAGGAAAGGAAAGAATGTGGAGAAGGGAGGAAGAAGGGGAAGGCAGAGGAGGGAGAAGGAATGAAGGATGGATGGAAGAAATGAAGGAATGAAGGAAAGGAGGGGGGAAAGAATACAAGTCCACATTTTTATATAAGTGTGCTACTGCCTGAGTCACATTTGAAAGGAGAGTCATTCCATTGCAAACCGTTTCTTCAGGACCCATGGATTTCCATATTCTCAATCTCTCTTCTCTGGTTACAATGCAATATGTTTCTATAATATCCCTCTAATAACCACCACTCTGCTTGCACAGGAGATGCAGTACTTGAATCTTTATGTGCAGCATAGCATGCTCCCTGCAGTGTGAACACAGACTCGGCTGGGAGTACAGAGCACGGGGACTGTGCTGAGAGCTAGAGTTCTATAGACATTGCCTGCACAACAGGAAAACCAGTGATTCTGGAAGAGACATTTGAGATTTTTTTGTTAGCAATTTTCTCAGGAATAACATGTCTATATTTCCAAGAAGGTTTAAACCTAGAGGCACTCAATTGAAATGTTTCTATTTTCTACAACTTACCCGTGAGACAGCACAGTTAGAACATAGCATAGTTATATTTCATTTTCCTGATCTTTGAATTGGAACCATCTGCGTGTGTTTGTGTGTGTGTGTGAGTGTGTGTGTGTGTGTGTGGTGTGTGTGTAGCAGCAGAATCATATTGTATTGCCCAATCAAAACCTCATGTTATTTAGTGGATTTACTACATTAGAAATGGTGAAGATAATAATTAAAAGGTATCTACAATGGGCTAGAGTGATAGCACAGCGGGTACGGCGTTCGCCTTACAAGCGGCCAACATGGCCGACCCGAGTTCGATTCCTCTGCCCCTCTCAGAGAGCCTGGCAAGCTACCGAGAGTATTCGATATGCCAGACACAGTAACAACAAAGTCTCCAATGGAGACGTTACTGGACCCGCTCGAGCAAATCGACGATCAACGGGAGGGCCTTTACCTTTACCTTTACCTTTACCTACAATTGAAAACAATATTTCAGCATTATCAGATGTATATTATATAATTGAATATTTGAGTCAACATTTGTAGACTAAAAGAAACAATGACATTCCCTGTGCTCAGATATAAGTAAAATTATCTTACTTTCAAGCAGAATAGCAAGCACTTAAATAATACTACCATTTTTTAGAATTTTTTTTATTGAATCACCATGAGATATAATTACAAAGACTTTATGTTTGAGTTTTGGTCATAAATTTTCAAACACCCATCCTTCCACCAGTGTAATTTCCCAGCACCAATGTCTCCAGTTGCCTTCCCATCCCCCCAAACCAATCCCCATCCTGCCTGTCTCTATCTATGGTAGACATCTCTCACTCTCTCTTCTCTCTCTCTCTCTCTTTCTCTCTCTCTCTCTCTCTCATTTTAGGCATTACAGTTTGTAATACAGATGCTGAAAGTTTATCATGTATATCCCTTTACCAACTTTCAACACTCAGTTCTTGTCCAGAGCGATCACTTTCAACTAACGTTGTCATAATGAACCCTCCTCTAACTTTACCCTCTATCCCCCATATACTTGTGGTAATTTTCAACCATTTACCAGTCCTCCTGGCCTGTTATCCCTCTCCTTAGATATTTAGTTTCATACTGTTTTTCTTTTTGAATTTCACAAATAAATGTAGTAATTTTATATCTGTCCCTCTCTTACTAACCCATTTCACTCAGTATGATACTCTCCTTTTATAGGCTAAATTCATGATCTCATTTTTCCTAATAGCTGTGTAGTGTTCCACTGTGTAGATGTACCATTTTTCTGTTCTTGGGCATTCAGGCTGTTTCCAAATTTTAGCTACTGTGAATAATGATGCAATAAACATAGCAATGCAGAAGGTGTTTCTGCTGTGTGTTTTTGGGCATCCAGGGTATATGCCCAGAAGTGGTATTACTGGGTCAAATAGAAGCTCAATTTCTAGATTTTTGAGAAATGAACATATTGTTTTCCAAATAGGCTGAACCAATCAGCATTTCCACCCGCAATTAATGAGGTCCCTTCTCCCCACATCTGCAGCAGTACTGGTTGTTCTTGTTTATTTGGATGTCCTATGTAAACCAAATTTAAACCAAATAATTGTTTGACATTTTTTTTGGTTGTGATAGTTAAATTTTCTCATGGACATGCCAAATATATCACCAGGGAATGTTTATAAAGTACAATATGTGGAAAATGCAAGATTCAAAATTCATTTTTATTTATTATCATTAAAATTTCTATTCCAGAATAGTTGGGCTGGAGTCATAGCACAGTGGGCAGGGCATTTCCCTTGCATGCAGCCAAGATGGTCGACTTGAGTTCGATTCCTCTGCCCCTCTCAGAGAGCCTGGCAAGCTACCAAGAGTATCCTGCTCGCACAGCAAAGCCTGGCAAGCTACCCATGATGTATTCAATATGCCAAACACAGTAACAACAAGTCTCACAATGGAGACGTTACTGGACCCGCTCGAGCAAATCAATGAACAATGGGAGGTCAGTGATACAGTGATTCCAAAATAGTTACCCATTAGCACTAGAAAACCTATCAGCTTAAATCACAGAAAGTACTGATCATGTGAGGTTTTTAATTTGTATGGCACATCATGTGGTTTGAGTCTAAGAGGTCAGTTATGAATTTTCTCTAATAGTAATTCAGAAGCCCACACTCTGAAAATGCTGTCCTGGGGAGATGCCACAAAGACACCTGCATGTTCCCCCAGGAGAAAAGGCCATATTGTTCATAGCATGAAGATAGCAGTAGTAGCTGAAATATCTCTCTATAGCAGGAACATTAATTACAATATTCTAATATATTATAGAAATATGTAAAAAATACAGCAACACTCATAAGAAATTAAAAAAGACCTGTGCTCATCCTGGGTAGCCAACATCCCAACTTGGGATCTGTGGTTGCTCTCCTTGACTCTCTTTCCCATAACCTCTCTCCTTCTATCTCTCTTTCTATCTTTCTCTCTCATATTTCCTGTATACAGTGACTTTACTTTAAAAGAAATTGAAAACAAAATATCATGTAGAAATAATTTTAGGAAAATATCTGTAATATGAGTTAGTATAGGGAAAGAAAAAATAGTAGAAAGGAGTCAACACTCATGGTGGGATTGGGTTGGAATACTGTATACCTAAAACCCAGAGAATGTGCATAAAGCACCTATGATGTTTTAATATCTAATTTGTTTTTTGTTTGTTTGTTTGGGGGCTACACCCAGCAGTGTTAATGGCAAACTCCTGGCTCTGTGTTCAGGGGTCACTCCTATGGGGCTTGGGGAACCATATGGGGGCCCAGGGATTGAACCTGGGTAGACCACAAAGCAAGTGTCCTAATTGTTCCAGCCTCTTCCATCAACTTTTAAATAAAAAATTATAAAAAGGTAAAATTAAGCAGAACCAAAAACATATCTGGAAATTTGTTTCTCCAACCATGGAGCTCGGTTATAAGGGCAAACCTGCAAATAAGTATGACCTAATTTGCTAATTACTCGATGAACTGTAGACTTGGTAATCTAAGAAATTAGTAAGGAAAGGCTCTCACTACATACACATAGGAATTCTGACGCAATGAAGAAGAGTTGTGTCAGATTTTGAGAAAGCTGATCTAAGTGGAACCTTAATAATGAGAGTTTGCATAGACACAAGAAAAATCAGGGTTCTGGGTTCTGTTTCCTTTAAACTAAACAGGAAAGATTGTTGTGGAATGTGGTAATTAGAAACCTCAGACCCCTTGACTAAGGGTATGATAAATTTAACAATGTCAATGTGACCTACATACCACGGACAACAAAGGTATGTTTTATTTCTGCTATGAGGATGTTGAATACCCAGATTCTGAATCAGATACAGAATTTCTCAGAAAGCAGATAGTTTTATTCTTTGATTATGTGTTCAAATCTCACTGGTGTGAGATGATATATCATTGTAGTGAAATGTTATTTAAATTGCATTTCCCTGACGATGATGAAAAATTTCATTTATCTATTATTTATATGTATGTCTTCTTTAAGAAAGTCTCTATAGGGGACTTTATGAAAATCTCCCTATTTTAAAAATTTTACTTCATTTTAGACACAATAACTTATAATACTAATAGTGTTAAGGTTTTGTGCATAAAGCATCGCCATGCTCTACCCTCCACCAGAGCATTGGCTTCTCTATGCCGTTGTTCCAATCTTCCCTCACCCAAATTACCCAAATCCTCCCTACAGCAATATGTTTCATACTGAAGATCAGTAATCAGTTACTGTTGTTTTCAGATACTTATTATCTTACTGTTTCTTTAAATCCCAGATATGAAAGAGATCATTCTGAATCTACCCCACAACTTTTGACTAACTTCGCCAAGCATGATACTTTCAAGATCCATCTACATAGCAGCAAATTGCATGGTTTCATCAGAAAATAGAGTACCTAGGAATCATCTTAACAATATAGGTGAAAGACTTTTTTTTTTTTTGCTTTTTGGGTCACACCCAGCGATGCTCAGGAGTTACTCTTGGCTTTGCATTCAGGAATCACTCCTGGCGGTGCTAGTGGGACCATATGGGATGCTGGGAATCGAACCGGGTCAGCCGCGTGCAAGGCAAACACCCTACCCGCTGTGCTATTGCGCCAGCCCCAATAGGTGAAAGACTTTTACAAAGAAAGCTAGAAATCAAAAATGAAAGAAATGAAAGAGAACATGAGAAAATTAAAACACAGCCCCTGTCCATGGGCTGGAAGAATTAATATTACCAAAATGACAATATTTCCCAAAGCATTATACAGCTTCAATAAAGTTTCTATTAAAAATACCCATGGATTTTTAAAAGACAAATCAAATGCTGTTGAGAAAAAATTTTCAAGTAATTAAAATCCTAGAATAGCCAAAGTAACCCGAGAGAAAACGAAGGTGCGAGATTTCCCTTTTCCAGTTTTAAATTATACTATAAGCCTGTAGTAATCAGGAATAAAGACATGCTCAGATTAATAGAATAGAATTAAGAATTCAGAGATAGATCCTCGGGTACACAAAAACTTATCTTCAACCAAGGAGGAAAACATACAAAGTAGGACCCAGATATCCAATTCAACTAATGATGTTAGGAAAATGACCAGTCATATGCAGAAAGTGAATTCAGTTCCTTTCTAATATCATGCATAAAATACAAATCAAAATGAATTAAAGAGCTCAATATCAGACCTGAATTTATAATTTATATGAGGAAAACATATAGAACACTTAATGACACTGGATCTAGAGGAATTGTTAATGATCAATGCCATTGGCCAAGCTAACATAAGAAAAACAAAAGAAAACTTGGTTACGTCAAATTAAGATGCTTTTCCACTGCAAAAGAAATGATGACCAGAAAAAAACACCCATTCCATGGGCTCTGAGAAAATATTTACCTACAACTTGTCATTAGAACTTTTCAAGAAACAAGCATTCCCAACAATAACCTCCACAGAGAAATATACAGATGGCCAAAGTGTGGATGAAATATTTTTTCACTATTTGTCTACATCTCTTATCATCAATGTCATTCAAAGCAAAATAACAATGAAATGTCTTCTCCCCAGACAAAATTAGGAAGCAATACAAGTGTCAAATGAAGATCACTGGACAGAGATACTGAGGTATACAGTGGAATACTACTTGGGTATAAGTAAAGATAAAATTATGCAATTTGCTAATATGTGGTTGGATCTGGAGAGTCACTTCCTGAGTTAGGTTGGTCAGAAAGATACGGGCACAATGGTCTGCCTTATGTCTGGGCTATAAAGAAACATAGTAAGGAAATAAATTCCCAAACACATCAGAAATGGAGAACCAGTCCAAAGCAGAAACCGACCATGGCAGTGGGGGTGGGAAACATTCTGGGATGGAAGTGGTGAATAAAATGTTGGGGGAAGCAGACACTCTGGTGAGTGCTGGAATGTTTCATGCATGAAACCCAGCAACAAACAGATTTATAAATCACGGTGTCTCAAGTAAAACTTAAAAAAAAAAAGAAAGAAATAGGCTTTCACTGCAGACACAGCTTGGGCTTAGGAGAAGTATCAGTTCTTAATTTGGCAATCAAATTTTCTATGCTTTATTCAAATCCAATAAAGGACTAGTCAGATTTATAAAATTTAGGCTAATGCTGATTTTCATGGTGGAAAAAATAAGGAGATACAGATGAAGAATATAAAGAGAATGAGGGGCATGTGTATTCAATGAAAATTTTGTATGAGGAAGGGAATTCAAGGTCACAGTGAATCCTAGACAATTAAAAGTGACATCTGGGTCTGGTGAGATAACTCAAATAGTTGGAGAACATTCTTTCCATTTGGTTACCCCAGGTTGAATCCCCGGCACACACCACCCTGAGAACTGTCTGGTGCAAGACCCAAGCAGAGAACTTAGGATAGCCCTCACGCACTATCCCAGAAATGTCCAACACTCTCTCACCAAATAAAAAAAATAGTCATGCCTGCCTCTAAATATGCTGGATGGGATCATTTACTATCACAAACAATGCGAAAGAATCTATTCTCTCCAGAGGAAGGAAAGTTTGCTGAGAAAGTCATTGTAATCAAAAGAACATAAGATATTTCATCAGCAAAAGTCAATGACAGACATTGACAAATACTGTATTATGTAAAATAGGGAAATTAACAAAAGGTATATTACTGAGCTGTGGACAAAGAATACAGTAAAAAAATCTCTATGTAAATGAGATTTTACTTACTTCCCCACAGATTTTCTGTGAAAAATGTATTAAGCTATACTTCAATCGAACGCAAAAGTAAATTCAAATGAAAAGATAAAAAAGACAAAAATTAATTTGGGGGGACGAGTGTTGAATTACTTCCCTGCATAAATTGAGTGAACTCTGTGGAGTCCTGGTTATCTGTAAGAGGAAACCCTAAAATTAAGGCACAAGAAAAAACACCTTGACATTTGTTATTAAGAAATATCTTAGAAATCATTTGTTTTAATGTACTTGTTAGCTCTGTGACACAGGGATTCATGAAAGCATGTTTTCCTCTCTGTTACACCATAAAAAATACAACAGGGATCCCTGAGGGGACATAAGCTGATGGATGCCTGTAAAAAACTATGCACGCAGGAGGTTGTGTGTTTGCAGACTCTCTGGACGGCTCTATCTCACTGACTGCGTTCGGTGCCCTAGAGCCGCTGTGTGTGGCCTGGATCAGGACAGCTATTGGCCAAGGGCAGACAAAGGAAGAGACGAGGGCAAGGCCGGTTGATCTTAGTAGCAGTTTATTAGAAGGAAATTTATCCCATAGAAGAAATTTATGTTATGGAGGGCCTAGTTCTCTCAAGCACATATTCTCCTTGCTAGTCTCTCCATGGTTCATCTTGCAGGCCTGCTCTCTCTTTCTCCAGCTCCCTTGTCTCTCCAACTCCCTAGCAGTCTGGGCTGACACTCCACCCAGTCAGGTAGCCAAATCAACATAAGAAAGCCCTTCCTGAGGGCCCACCTAAAAGGTATTCTAAAGCCCTTTCTGATTGCCCAGGCAAAATACCTCCTTAAGGTGTTTTACTCTTTTCCTCAGTTCAATAAACTATCAACTCTTCCTCAGGCTATGCAGGAAGGACAGAACAGTGTTATCCTACAGATGCCCCTGACACAGCATTCTCCAGGGTTCCAGATTCTGTCTACCTGCATTGGGATTATCGTGAGTCCCTCTCCCACACAATCACACAATCTTGGAATCTCATGTTGTTTAAAGACTTTTTTCCACAGGTAAACTGGTGTATACCTCCCTCGCATGGCTTTTCTCCCCATTCTTATTTAGTTATATCAGGAAGAATCTTGTCCCTCCAATTCACACCATATTGAATTTCTACATTGTTTTGACACCCTCCCCGGCCCCCCAGCCTTATTTGCACACGAGTAACTACCCCAGCTAGAACCCAGAGGAATTTCCTCTCCTGTTCATAACAGCCATTGGGAACTGAGAACAGTTATGGGTCAGAGTGACAACTGTTCTTTACCCGCCTCACTCATACAGTCTAAGGGACACTGGCAACCCATTGAATATAACTGTCAGTATACTCTTATGGTGGGCTGGAGCGATAGCACAGCGGTAGGGCGCCTGCCTTGCACGCAGCTAAGGTTCGATTCCTCCTTCCCTCTCAGAGAGCCTGGCATGCTACCGAGAGTATTCAATATGCCAAGCACAGTAACAAGAAATCTCACAGTGGAGACATTACTGGGCCAGCTCGAGCAAATCGATGAACAATGGGAGGACAGGACAGGACAGGACATACTCTTATGAAAGACCCCATCATTAAAACAGAGAACCTGCTCCACCTCTTCCTGTCCTGCTGAAAGATCTTCACAAGGAGTGGAAATAGAAGAGGCTTAAACAAAAACCTTAGAGTGCTAACTACTTATCCAGTCAGAACTCAGATCTTGTGGTGTCTGAAACTCCATAGTAAGCCCCACATAATTTTAAGAACACTGGGAAGACAAAGGAACTCAGCTGCCCTAGCAGAGAGGTAAAGAAGTCCAGATAAGTTCTCTCAAGTGAATTGAAATTCTTTAGCCTGGCTGAGGAGAATCTCAAAAAACACTTTATATACAACAGCCTGGGAAATTAAGGAAACACTGGAAGAGCAATTCAAGCTGCTCAAGCACTGGTGACAGATAAACAAATTCATACAAATGTCATCGAAGGACCTGAGACAATAGCAAGTAGCAACAAAAAATCTGAACTCCAAAAACTTCATTCACAAATTTGAAAAGTACACACAAGATATCTATAAATTGAAGATCAAAAGAGCCATAATTACAAGATCCTCCCAGATCAGTTCAATTCCCCCGAACTCATATAGTGAATACCAATCTCTCCCTGTATCCCCACAAAACATTACCCTGCTCAGCATGCACCCCACCATTATCTTTGGATCCTCTAGAGATAGGAACATTTTAGCTCAGTGCTCTTTCCCCAAATTCATATAGAAACCGTGGCCATATAAGTCACTCTTATTTGTAAGCCACATAAGACATGTAAGTCAGAAAGGCTTGCTTCAGATTCAGCCTACCCCCATAATTTATGTGGTGGGCCCCACCTCTTTTAAATCATGGGGCCCAACCAGCTATCATGTCTTTTCTTCCCTCCCCTAGCCACTGAGTCTTTGGAGACTGAGTGAGCAATGACCAGCTGCACCCATGACTTTGACAGCAGGTTCAGCAACTCAAGTGTTCTTTTAGCCCTTCTGTTCAGAGCTACATACTGGGACAGCCCTACCCTGGTTCCAACCTGTCTCAAGTGGAGGAGCTGTCAGTGAATATTCAGATCCCATATCCTGTTTCCAGCTCCAAATATACCTACCCCAAAACTCCAAATTATGAAAAATCAAAGAAAAATTGGCTTCTAAGACAGAGGGGACAGAAGTCCAGAGGTGTCTTCAAGCCCATCAAATACCTTGAACCGTTAAGGAGAACTTCAGAGCAACTGTCTTTATGATAGTAGAGAAAATAAATAAAGTTCTGAAAGAGATATTAAATTTATTTTTATTTTTTAAAAATTGAATCACTGTGAGATACAGTTACAAAGCTTTCATGTTTGAGCTTTGGTCATACAATGATCGAGCATCCATCCTTCCACCAGTGCATATTTTCTTCCACCAATGTCCCCAGTATGCCCCCCCCCACCACCTCTATGGCATACAATTTCCCCCATACTCTATCTCTACTTTTGAAAATTATGGTTTGTAAGATACTAAGAGGCTATCACATTTGGTCCTTAATATACTTTCAGCACACATCTCCCGTACCTAACAATTCCTCCACCCATCATTGGCTTAGTGATCTCCTTTCTATTCCAGCTGCCTTCTCCTCCAGCTCTTGAGGCAGGCTTCCAACTATGGGGCAATCTTCCTGGCCCTTGTGTACTGTCTTTTGGTGTCAGTCTTATATTATTATTTTATATTCTACTCATGGGGCTGGAGCGATAGCACAGCGGGTAGGGCGTTCGCCTTACAAGCGGCCAACATGGCCCACCCGAGTTCGATTCCTCCGCCCCTCTCGGAGAGCCCGGCAAGCTACCGAGAGTATTCGATATGCCAAACACAGTAACAACAAAGTCTCTATTGGAGATGTTACTGGGCCCGCTCGAGCAAATCGACGATCAACGGGAGGGCCTTTACCGTTACCTTTTATTCTACTAATGAGTGCAGTCATCCTATGCCTGTCCCTCTCTTTCTGACTCATTTAACTTAGCATGATTCTCTCCAACTTCATCCACTTCTAAGCAAATTTCATGACTTCATATTTCCTAACAGCTACACAGTATTTCATGTGTAGATGTACCCAAGTTTCTTTAACCAAAGCACTTGGGTTGTTTCCAGATTCTGGCTATTATGAAGATTGCTACAATAAAGATACAAGTGCAGATGTCGTTTCTCCTATGTTTTATTGCATCTCCCGAATATATTCCCAAAAGTGGTATTACTGGGTCAGTGGAAAATCAGTTCTAGTTTTTGAAGCAATGCCCATATTGTTTTCCAAAAAGGCTGGACCAGTAGGCATTCCCACCAACAATGAAAGAGCGTCCCTTTTTTCCCCACATCCACGCCAGCACTGGTTGCTTTTGTTCTTTTGAATTTTTGCCAGTCTCTGTGGTGTGAAGATAAATTAAATAGTTCAGAATGACAAAAACTATTATTGAGCTTGAAGATGAAATATGAGGTGGCATCACAAAAGAAGAGGCAATAGGAAAGCAACTTAAAATGGATGAAAATATAAAATATTTGATGGATAATAGCAAGAAGAACAATAGAGTTATAGGAATACTTGAAGGAGAAGGAAAGGGGGAAGAGTTAATGGCTGAAAACTTTCCCAATCACTGAAGAGAGACCTGTGTATGGATTCAAGAATCCCCAAAAGATCTAACAAAATATAGCCAAATAGAGCAACCTGTGATACATGAAAATAAATATAGAGACAGATTATTTAAAGCAGCAAGAAAGAAGAAAAATATAAAGCTCAAGGAAAAGGACATCAGACTCAATACATCTCTCATATTAAACAGTTAAAGCAAGAGAACAATGGAATGGTATATTCAAGACACAGCAGGAGAAAACCTTCAATCTAGAGTCCTCTACCCTGTAAGGCTGTCATGAAGCTTTGAGGGAGGAATCAAAGATATCCCCCTAAAAACCAAATGTATAAAGACAAATGTAATCATAATTGTCATTAAAAATGATGAAATATCATTTGTATCAATATTTTCCCTGAATGTCAGCAGATAAAACTCTCCCATTAAAAGAAATAGAGAAACCACTTGAGCAAGAAAGTAATGGATATTTACACGTTTAAAAGTTGTTCAGAGTTAAGGATAGAAAACAATCATATAAGCCGATAGTAGATTGTTTTTTTAAAAAAAGAAGAAGCTGAAAAGCTATATGATATCAGATCAAATAAAATTTGATCTAAAGAATCTAATTAAAGATAGGAACAGGGACTAAATTAATTAGAGTTAAGGATACAATAGGTTAGAAATATTTAACATATACACACTAGTGAGGGAGCCACAAAGTATTAAGTTCTGCTCAAAGACATCAAGAAACATATCGCTGGAAGTGCAACAGTTCTGGGAGAGTTCAATAGAATATTTTTGAAATTAAAATATCAACCAGAAATAATATTAATTAAGGTTTAAAAGTCCTAAATGCGAAATTGGAAGAACTGGAATTAAAGAATATAACTAGGCCCTCCATCCTCAAAAATACCAAATACACATTCATCTTTAGGACAAAAGAAACATTATCTTAGAATAGATCACATATCAGGTCATAACTCAAACAAACATAAATTAACAAATATAGAAATTATAACAAGAACTTGTTCAGACAACAATGATGTGAAGGTAGAAATAAATCAGGCAAAGAACATGGGCAAAAATTCCAAGACCAGTAAGCTGGATAAAATGTTACTAAAGGACAATTGGATCAAAAAAGGAACTTAAAGAAAAATATTAAAAATTCACTGAAATTGATAAGAAGGAAGAGACAAACTACCAAAATCTATGAGATCCAGAAAAGCAGTAGTAAGGAGAACATTCATAGTAAGCCAATGGTAGATTGTTTTTTTAAAAAATGAAGAAGCTGAAAAGCTATATGATATCAGATCAAATAAAATTTGATCTAAAGAATCTAATTAAAGATAGGAACAGGGACAACAATGATGTGAAGGTAGAAATAAATCAGGCAAAGAACATGGCCTGTTGTTCTTAATATAGGTAAGAATTAGGAAAGAAGTAAAAGTTAAAAAGTAAAAGCTGAAATAAAAGTTCTACAGTAGGAAAGAAGTAAAATCTGAAGTAAACAAACATTCATCTTAAGAACCTAGAAAACTAAAAGTAAACCATAAAACTGGTAGAAAGAAGGAAATGCTAAATGTTAGAGTAAGAATCAGTGCTATAGAAATCAAGAAAGCAATACTAAGAGTCTAAGAAATCAGGAGATGCTTCTTTAGTGTATAAACAAGATAGACACGCCCTAAACAAAACTGAGGAGAAGTAGAAAAGTATAAAAATAAATAAATTGGAGTAGAGACAAAAGGGAGAAAATTATAATAGACTCCTCAGAAATACAAACAATCATGATAGCTTATTATAAATGACTCTATGATATCAATCTGTAGACATTTGAATAAATATATGAATTCCCGGAATCACAGAACCTTCAAAAATGAAACAAGGAAGAAATAGAAAACCCAAGCAGATTAATTCAAGCAAGGAATTTGAAGCAGTTACTGAAATGTTCCTGAGGAAAGATTTGCTCTTCAAGCCTGCATTGTCCCTTTGATGTTTGTGGCTTGCTGGTCTCTGTTTCCTTTGCCTGCTTAACTCAGCTCCAAAGAAACCCTGTTCTCTCTTGAATGTGTACTTCTCCCTATCTTTCTAAATAAGTTTCAATAAGACTTTCTTGATTCACAAAAGAAAAAAAGAAAGAATAAGAAAAGAAATTATTTGCTAGATCTTTAAATCTATCTCTTGGTTTTTACTTTTGTTTTTATTTGCGGGCTGGGTGCCCATACTGGGAGATGCTCAGGTGTCAATACTGGCTCTGAGCTTGGCAATCACTCCTGGTGGTGGTCAGGGGACAGTACAGAGTGCTAGCAATCAGACCAGAGTTGGTTGTATGCAAGGCAGTTGCCATAGCCTCGGTGCTGTCTCTGTCCCAAAATCCGTCTTTTCCTAGAGTTAGAAAGTGAAAACTGAGACATTTTTTGGGAAAAAGAAACAGCAGTCTTTCCTGTGAAGTGCTGAGACACAGGAAACAGAGAAGGGGACTCTACCAGGCAGAGCAAGTGGTGGGGAAGGCACATGTTAGGGGCAGTAGCTGGCCACACCTATAAACCCACATGCCTGAGACAAGCTTGGCTTTCCTGCTAGTCCTTCATGTTACTCATTGTTTGAAAAATGGTGCCTTAGTCCCCAAAATAAAATAAAACATTCCTAAGAATAAAAAACCTGGTTCAGAAGGTTCACCAGTGAGTTTTATCAAATCTTTAATGAAGTCTGTATACTGCAAGCTCTTCCAAAATACTCTACAAGCTTTTTCAAAATATTAAAGAAGTTAGATTTCTTCTGAATACTTTCTATAAAGTCAGTATTACAAAAACACTCAAAGTAGAGATAACAGAAATTTCAGCTAATCTCACTGATGAACATCAATGCAAAAATCCTCAACAAATCTTAAGAATTGAATCCAGCAACATACCTAGAGGATCATATGCCATGACCTGGTGAGATTTATGTCACAATGTTAGGATGGCTCAACACACACAAAGCAACTAACAGAATATACCATACAAACAAAAGAAGAGATAAAAATCATATGATTATATCAATTCATGGAGAAAGTTGTTTTAAAAAAAAATTTAATGAATCACCATGAGATACAGAGTTACAAAGTTTCCATACTATGTTCCAAAACTCACAACTTCCCTCCCCTGCCAGTCACCACAACCAGAGCACCAAACTAACTTCTTCAACCAGGTGTCTGGACCCCAGTGGCCTGCGCCAACATCCCCTCTCTGCCGGAACCCCAGCCTTCCACCCAAAGGGAAGCTCCTCCTCCCAGAATCTCACTTGAGAACCACGCTTCCCTGCCAGCTGCTGCCCCCAGAGCACCGAGCTGACTTCTCCAACCAGGTGTGTGGATCCCTATCTTTACCCCAGATCTACCCCTCACAGCATTCCCTTAAATTCTCTAACCACAAAGACAAATGTCCTCATCTGAAGCCACATTTGAGGTATTAGTTAACTGAGGCCTCACATATTTTTACCAATCAATAAGCCACAGTAAGTCACAAAGATGGCCTGACCACAAGGGCCAAAATATATAACAATACATGGGAAAAAATCCAAAACACCAAGGTATAATGGTAAAACAATCCAGAAACTCACAAGGCTTAATGATTGAAGTTGCTAGCCCAGATGAATAAAGCAGTAATAATGAGCTATATAACCTCTCAGAGAAGGAATTTAAAATGAAGCTTTAAAGGATGTATAAGGAGCTCAAAGAAGCAAGAATGCACTGCTGATAAAATAAAAGAGGATATAGAGTGAAGTTATAAAATGAATATGAAAATACAAGCAGAAATGACAAACCTAAAATACTTGGTTGGTGAAAATAAAAACTCAGTGGAAGGCCTTAGCAACAGAGTAACAGCTGCTGAAGACAGAATCAGTGAGCTCCAAGATGAGGTTTCAGAGAATCTCCAGACAACAGCAGAAAATGGAAAGGAGTCTCAAAATAAGCAAACAGATGTCAAGAGAAAATTGAGATGAAGTCAAGAGGAATAACATAAGAGTCATTGGAGTCCCTGAGAGACAGGAAGAAAACCCTAACAAAGAAGAAACTGTCGAAGACATAATTGCTAAGACGTTCCCAGAACTGAAGAGCACATGTGACCAGATTCAGGAAGCCTGAAGGGTACCAGCTAAAAGAAATCCAAATAAAATATTCCAAGACACATTTTGATCAGATTGACAAAAACCATAGACAGAAATAAAATTCTGAAAGCAGCAAGATCAGAGCAAGAAATTGCTTATAAAGGAGCATCTTTAAGATTCACAGGAGGCTTATCTGGTGAAACCCTAAGGTCCGAAGACAGTGGTGGGATATATTGAAAAAACTGAATGAAATAAATGCCTCACCAAGAATACTTTATCCAGCTAGACTCTCATTCATATTGGAAGAAACAACACAAAACTTTACAGACAAGCAACAACTCAGAAACTTCATAGACTCAAAATTATGGTTACAAGAACAACTAAACAGGCTGCTTTAAGATAAGACAAGTCTAGCAAATACACCAAACTTCGGCAGAAATATGGGACAAACCCCCATAACAATAATCTCTCTTAACGTCAGCAGACTAAGTGCACCAATCAAAAGACACAGAGTGACAGAATGGATCTGAAAATTGAACATGACATTTTGCTGCCTGAAAAAAACACATCTGAACACTCAGAGCAAACACAGACTCAAAATGAAAGGATGGAAAACAATTCTTTTTTTTTCTTTTTATTAGTGAAACACCATGAAGTACAGTTGTAGATTTACAATTTTTGTGCTTGGGTTTCGATTATACAATGACCAAATACCCATCCCTCTATCAGTGCCCATTTTCCACCACCATGGATAATATCCCTCCCACCCCCATCCCCCCATCCCACTCTGCCTCTGTGGCAGGGCATTCCCTTTTGTTCTCTCTCTCCTTTCGGCTGTTGTGGTCTGCAAAAGAGGCATTGAGTGGCAAACATGTTCAGTCCATAGTCTACTTTCAACATGCATCTCCCCTCCTGGAAGGATCCTCCAAACACACTTTATTTGGTGCTCCCTTCTCTATCTGAACTGCCCTTTCCCCTAGAATGCCCGGCTGGCCTCTAAGCTATGGAGTAATCCTCCTGGTGCGTATCTCAGCTATTCTTGGGTATTAATCTCATATTTTGTTACTTTATATCCCCCAGATGAATTCAATCTTTCTATGTCCATCCCTCTCTTTCTGACTCATTTTGCTTAGCATGATACTTTCCATGTTGTACCACTTGTATGTAAATTTTATGACTTCATCTTTTCTAGCAGCTACATAGTACTCCGTTGTGTACATGTACCAGTTTCTTTTACCAGTCATCTGTTCTTGGGCATTCAGGTTTCTTCCAGTTTCTGGCTATTGTAAAGAGTGCTGCAATGAACAAACAAGTGCAGATGTCACTTCGACTATACATTTTTGCCTTTCTGGGATATATTCCCAGGAGTGCTATTGCTGGGTCAAATGGGAGCTCAATTTCTAATTTTTTGAGAACCGTCCATACTGTTTTCCAGAAGGGCTGAACCAGTCGACATTCCCACCAACAGTGAAGGAGTGTCCCTTTCTCACCACATCCGCGCCAGCATTGGTTGCTTTTGTTCTTTTGAATGTGGGCCAGTCTCTGAGGTGTGAGATGGTATCTCATTGTGGTTTTGATCTGCATCTCCCTGATGATTAATGATGTAGAGCATTTTCTCATGTGCTTTTTTGCCATTCGGATTTCTTCTTTGAGAAAGTTTCTGTTCATTTCATTGCCCCATTTTTGGATGGGGTTGGATGTTTTCTTCTTGTGGAGTTTAATCAGCACTTTGTATATCCTTGATATCAACCCCTTGTCAGATGTGTATTCGGCGAAAATACTTTCCCATTCTGTAGACTGTCTTTGTATTTTGGTCACTGTTTCTTTTGAGGTGCAGAAACTTCTTAGTTTAAGATAGTCCCATTTATCTATCTCTGTTTTCACTTGCTCGGCCAGTGGCGTGGCATCTTTGAAGATACCATTAGCTTCAATGTCATGGAGGGTTTTGCCAACTTTGTCTTCAATGTACCTTATGGTTTCTGGTCTGATGTTGAGGTCTTTAATCCGTTTTGATCTTACTTTTGTACACGGTGTTAGGCAGAGTTCTGAGCCCATTTTTTTTTTTTGCATGTAGCCGTCCAGTGATGCCAGCACAATTTGTTAAAGAGGCTTTCCTTACTCCACTTAGGATGGAAAACAATTCTACAAGCAAACAACTCCCTCAAAAAAATCTGGAGTGGCCATTCCAGTATCAGACCACATAGACTTTGACTGAAGGAGGTTACAAGAAACAATGGAGGTCATTTTTAATGATCAAAGGGTCTGTACATCAGGAAGAACTCACTCCTAAATGCATATGCACCTAATAAGGAACCAATTCATATACATGAAGAAAGACATTCATAGCAACACAATAATAGTTGGAGATTTCAATGCCACTTAATCACCTCTCAATAGATAAACCAGACTCAAGCTCAGCAAGAACTTACTTTGTATGAGGGAAGAACTGGAAGACAGGGGTTTAATATATATATATATATATATATATATATATATATATATGACATTTCATCCCCCAAAAGCTGAATACACATTCTTCTCAAGTGCACATGGGAAATTCTCCAAGACAGATCACACGCTGGGCCACAAAACATACCTCAATAAAATGAAGAGGATAGAAATCGTATCAACAATCTTTTCAGACCATGATGCACTGAAAATAGAAGTGAATCACACATAGAAACAGAAATTCAATTCAAACACCTGGAAAATAAACAGCTCACTACTGAACATCTATGGCTTAAAGAGTAAATTGAAATATTCCTGGAAATGAATGAGAATGAAGACATGAGTTACCAGAACTTATGGGACATGGCAAAAGCAGTGTTAAGTGGAAAGAGTATAGCTCTACAAGCATTTCTCAGGAAGGAAGAGCCAAGCCACATAAGTAACCTAACCTCACAGCTTAAGATCTTGGAGAATGACCAACAAAAGGAGCACAAACCAGACAGGAGGAAAGAAGCAATAAATCTTAGAGCAGAAATTAACAACATGGAAACCCAAAAAACAACCCAAAAGATAAATAAAACCAAGAGCTGGTCCTTTGTGTAAATAAACAAGATTGATAAACCACAAGCAAGACTCATAAGGAAAGAGAGAGACCCCTAATAAACATAATCAGAAACAAAAAGGAGAACTTCACAAAAAAACCACAGAAATTCAAAGTATAATGAGATACTACTTTGAGAAATGTTATGCCACGAAACAAGACAACCTTGCAGAAATGGATGAACAAACCAAGAAGACATGGAATACCTGAACAGACCTATCACTATCAAGGAAATCAAAATAGTAATCAAAAGACTCCGAATTCTTCCAAACTTTTAAAGAGGACCTACTCCCAATCCTGATCAAGCTTTCCTAAGAATTTGAATAAACAGAAACACTACCAAACTGTTTCTGAAAGACAAATATCACCCTCATACCAAAAGCAGACAGAATCAACATAAAAAGAAACAGAATTATAGGCCTATATCCCAGATAAAAACAGATCCAAAGATCCTCAACAAAATACTAGCAAATAGAATTCAATGACTACTCAAAAAGATCATACACCACGGCAAAGTAGGATTCATCCTGGGGATGCAAGAATGATTTAACATTTGCAAGTCAATCAACATAATACATATCAATAAAATGAAAGATAAAAACTGAATGATTTATGAGGCCCCCTTAGCCATACCATTGAACTCTGTGCCAGGCTGTTTCACTTGGGGCACCCCAGATGGGGGCAGGTGAGAGCCCTCCATGCCCCAAGGGACCCAGTTCCAGCAGCTGAAAACCTCCACAACCCAACTGCCGCCATGCTCAAAGCTGCTACCCACAAACTCAGGCCAAGCCTCAGGTATGAGTGAAGTCCCCCGGAACATTACCGGAGGTAATGTGTAGCTTTGTGACCTTGGACTCTGGGCTCAACAGGACCTGGGAGCAGAGATCCTCTGCCTGCTTCCCCTAGTCTCCAGTGACACAGGGGTCACACCCATAAACCTCCTCCTGCTGGCACCAGATAATCTCATCATTGGTCACCATCTAGATCACACAGCTGCTTCTCCCAGAATGGAGCGTAAAATGAGGCCTCCATAGTTGTGCCACTGGACTCTGTGCCAGGCTATTTCACCCAGGGCACCACAGAGGGGACCAGGTAAAAGTCCTCCCCGCACCAAGGGACCCAGCTCTGACAGCTGAAAACCTCCACAACCCAACCGCCGCCACACTCAAGGCTACCCCCCACACGCTCAGGCCGAGCCTCACATATGAGTGAACAAATTCCTGACACATCATAAGACACTCCCTACCCATTCTCCATAATTACCACACCATATTTGATGGGGTTCAGATACTAAGCAACAAATCCATAGAGGAAAATGTATATATATATATACATATTTTCAGATATATCACAGTCACGGTCACGGTCCTCCCATTGTTCATCGATTTGCTAGAGTGGGCCCAGTAACATCTCCATCATGAGACTTGTTATTACTGTGTTTGGCATGAATACATCATGGGTAGCTTGCCAGGCTCTCCGAGAGGGGCGGAGGAATTGAACTCAGCCATGTTGGCTGTGTGCAAGGCAAAAATGCACTACCCGCTGTGCTATCACTCCAGCCCTTCAGATATATATATAGATAAACAGATATATAGATAGATAGATAGATAAATATATATATATATATATCTCAAGGGCTGGAGCGATAGCACAGCGGTTAGGGCGTTCGCCTTACACACGGCCAACATTGCCGACCCGAGTTCGATTCCTCCGCCCCTCTCGGAGAGCCCGGCAAGCTACCGAGAGTATTCGATATGCCAGACACAGTAACAACAAAGTCTCCAATGGGGACGTTACTGGGCCCGCTCGAGCAAATCGACGATCAACGGGAGGGCCTTTACCTTACCTTATATATATCTCAAAGCTCACATCACCCAAACTTTAACAACATATCCTGATATCCTATAGAACGTTTTAATGGCTCCTGCCAAAATATAACCATCTTTACACTGTTTCCTATATGAACACTTTTGTAAGCATGTACAGCAGTTCTTCATAGCAGACAATATAAAATATATTATTTCAGTTGTGTTTTGGGACAGGGATTGGGGCTTGGTGTGGAAAGATCCCAAATTTGGTGGTGAGAAGGTTTAATGTTGAAGGGATTGGTGTTTGAACATTAAATGTAATTAAATATTGTGAACTATCTTATAAAATAAAAAAATTTAAAACCTGTATAATCATATTAATAGGTGCAGAGAAGGCATTTGACAAGACCTAGCACCCATTTATGATAAAATTTCTCAGCAGAAAGGAAGTCGAAGGAACTTTTCTCAATACAGTCAAAAACATCTATAACAAGACTACAGCAAGCATATTCTCAATAGGGAAAATCTAAGAGCCTTCCCTCAAAGATCGGAAACAAGACAAAGTTGCCCACTCTCACCACTTGTATTCAATATACTACTGGGAAATATTTGCCATAGAAGTTGGGAAAGAAAAAGATACCAAGGGCATCTAGATAGGAAAGGAAGAAGTCAAGCTATCACTAGTCACAGATGACATGATACTATACTTAGAAAATCTTAAAGACTCTACAGAAAAGCTCCTAGAAACAATAGGCTTGTATAGTAAAGTGGCAGGCTACAAAATCAACACCCAGAAGTCCATGGTTTTCTATGGACTTTTATATAATTATATACAAATATCATTGTCCATTACATACAAATAATGAAAGAAAAGAAAGAAACATTTAAAAAAATCCCATTCACAATAGTTCCTCAGAAAATCAAGTACTTTGGAATCAGTGTAACTGAGATACTATGCAAAGAAAACTACAAAATACAATTTCAAGAAATTAAAGAGTATGCTAGGAAATGAAAACACACCTCCTGCTCATGGATTGTGAGGATTAATATTGTCAAAATGCAAATTCTCCCGAAAGCATTATGCAGATTCAATGCAATTCCTGTAAGGATAAACATGACAGTTTTCAAAGAATTAGACAAAACACTCCTAAAACTCATATAGAGAAATAAACCCCCACAAATAGCTATAGCAACCCGTGGATAAAATAAGATGGGTGGCATTGCCCTCCCCAATTTTAAACTGTATTACAAAACAGTAACAGTTTTTTTTTTTTTAAAAAAAGCATGGTATTGGAATAGAAACAGACCCGCAGACCAATGGAGTAGAGTTGAATATTCTGTCCCAGAATCTCAAATATATGATCATTTGATCTTTGATAAAAAAGCAAGAAATATGAAGTGGGACAAGGAAAGCCTCTTCCACAAGTGATGCTGGGAAAACTGAACACTTACCTGCAAAAGTGAACTCTAACCTCTATCTAACACACACACACACACACACACACACAAGATGAACTGTGACCTCTGTCTAATATCAGGCACAAAATCAGATCAAAGTGGATTAAAGACCTCAATATCAGACCTGACTCCATAAGGCACATGGAGGAAAATTTAAGCAGAATCCTCCATGACATTGAAGCTAAAAGCACCTTTAAGGATAAAACACTACTGACCAAACAAGTGGACATAAACAAACATAAACAAATGGGACTACATAAATTAAGAAGCTTCTGAACCTCAAAAGAAAGTGACCAAAATGCAGAGAGAGACCACAGAATGACAAAAATTGTTTTACCAATATTCATCACATAGGAGCTTAATATCCAGGATATACAAGACACTGGTAGAACTTTACAAGGAATAAAGCTTCAACCCCATCAAAAATGGGATGAATAAATGAAGAGAAGCTTTCTCAAAAAAGAAATTTAAATGGCCAAAAGGCACATGAAAAAATGCTCTACATCTCTAATCGTCAGTGACACACAGATCAAAACAACAACGAGATGGAATCTTACACCACAGAAAATGGCACACACCAAAAAAGAACAAGACCAACCAGTGCTGGGCTTGGATGCTGGGAGGAAGGGACTCTCATTCGTTGTTGGTGGGAATGCCAACTACTCCAACCTTTCTGGAATTTTATGTTTTTATCATTGCTTGCAGCTGCACAGTATACATTTGTGTACAAACACATACACACACACACGCTATATATATATATATATATATATATATATATATATAGAGAGAGAGAGAGAGAGAGAGAAATAGGGGCTGGAGCGATAGCACAGCGGGTAGGGCGTTCGCCTTACAAGCGGCCAACATGGCCGACCCGAGTTCGATTCCTCCGCCCCTCTCGGAGAGCCCGGCAAGCTACCGAGAGTATTGGATATGCCAGACACAGTAAGATAGATAGATAGATACAGAAAATTATAGATGTAAATTTAGATATAGATATACAATTTCACTATCTGAACAGTGTGATAAATCATGGTTTTTTAAAAACTAAAATTTTTTAAAAACAAACCTTTAAGAAAAATAGCACAACACACCCTGACAATAATCTCTCTCAATATCATTAGTCTAAGTGCACCAATTAAGAGACCCAGAGTGGCAAAATCGATTAAAAAACTGAATCCAACTTTCTGCTGTTTACAAGAAACACATCTAAACAGTATGAGCGAACACAAACTCAAAATCAAAGGATGGAAAACAATCCTTCAATAATAGAGATAAGTGCCAGGAGGATAGCTCCACAGCTTGGAAGCAGCCTCACAGTTTGGGGGAAAAGGCAGCTGGGAAAAAGAAGGGACCACCAAGTGAATGATGCTTGGAGGGCTTGCTTGGGATAGGAGATGCATGCTAAAAGTAGACTATAGACCAAACATGATGGCCACTTACTACCTGTATTGCAAACAATAACACCCAAAAAAAGAGAAAGAGAGAGAGAGAGACAGAGAGAGAGAGTAAAAGGGAATTGCCTGCCACAGAGGCGGGGAGATGGGGTGGGGATGGAGAGATGAATACTGGGAACATTAATTGTTGAGAATGGGCTCTGGTGGAGGGCTGAGTACTCAATGATTATATGACTGAAATGTAATCACAAAAAGTTTGTAAGTCTGTTACTATATCTCATGGTGTTTCATTAAAAAATATTTAAAAGAAAAAAAAAAGAAAACATCCTTCAAGCAAACAATTCCTTCAAAAAAGCTGGGGTGGCCGTACTAGTATCCGGCAGCATAGATTTCAGGCTGAAAAATATTAGAAGGGACAGTGAAGGACAGTTTTTCATAATCAAGGGATATGTACATCAGGAAGAAATCACACTACTCAACACATATTCACCCAATGAGGGACGAGAAAATACTTAAAATAACTAGTAATAGACTTCAAGGAGGACATTGATAGCAACACAATACTATCCAGAGATTTCAACACCATCTTATCACCTCTTGATAGATCAACAAGATTAAAACTTAGCAAGGAAATACTGGCTTTGGAGGAACAAATGGAAGAAAGAGGAATAATAGATGCACACAGGGATTTCATCCTCAAAAATATGAATGCATTCTTTTTCAGTGCATATGGAACATTTTACAAGATAGACCACATTCTGGGTCACAAAACATACCTCAATAGAATCAGGAATTGTATCAACTATGTTTTCAAGCCACCATGAACTGAAGGTAGAAGTTATCACACATGGAGAATCAAATCAAACACCTCGAAATTAAGAAAGGCAATGCTGGAGAATGAGTGGGTCAGAGAGGAAATCAAGGAAGAAATCAAAAGATACCTGAAAACAAATCAGAATGAAGACAGGAGGTAGCAGAACTTGTGGGAATACAGCTAAAGCAGTGTTAAGGGGTAAAATCTATACTAATGCAAGCATTTCTCAGAAAAGAAGAAAGGGCCAATAAAAATAACCTGGCTTCACACCTTAAGATCTTAGAAAAGGACCAACAAAAAAAGGAGCCCAAACCAAGCAGGAGGAAAGAAATAATAAAACTTAAAGCAGAAATTACCGACATGATAACCCACCCCCCTAAAAGAATTCAAAATCCAATGAAACCAAGAGTTGGTTCTTTGAGAAAATAAACAAGATTGATAAACCACTAGCAAGACTCACAGAAGAGAGAGAGAGAGACAGAGAGAGAGAGAAAGAGAGAGATAGAACCCTAATATATGAAATCAGAATTGAAAAGGAAAACATCACAACAGAAACCAAAGAAATTCAAAAGATCATCAGAGATTACTTGGAAAGTCTGTATGCCGTAAAACAAGAAAACCTAGAAGAAATTAATAAATTCCTGGATTCTTGATGTCCCAAGTCTGAGCCAAGAAGATTTGGAATACCTGAATAGACCTATTACTATGAAGGACATTGAAACTGTAATAAAAATCTCCCCACTAAACAAAAGCCCAGGTCCAGATGAATTCACTAGCGAATTCTTTCAAACATTTAAAGAGGACATATTGCCAGACTTTTTCAAGATTTTCCAGAAAAATTGAAGAAACAGAAACTCTCCAAACAGCCTACAGACAGAATGGGAAAGATACCCTTCTGATAAGGGCACACACCCTAATACCAAAAGTAAACAGAGACATCGCAAAAAAGAAAATTATAGGCTGATATCCCTGATGAACACGATGAAAATATCCTCAAAAAATATTAGAAAATAGAATCTTTGCATCACTCCATCTCACTCCACAGAGACTGGCACATATCCAAAAGAACAAAAGCAACCAGTGTAGGCATGGATGTGGGGAGAAAGGATGCTACTTCGTTGTTAGTGGGAATGCCAACTGGTTCAGCATTTTTGAAAAACAATAGGGACGTTTCTTAAAGACTATAAATTGAGCTACCATTTGACCTAGTGATACCACTTCTGGGAATATATCCCGAGGGTGCAAGAAAAGTACAGTAGAAATAACATCTGTACCTGCACATTCATTGCAGCACTGTTCAAAATAGCCAGAATCTGGAAACAACCAGAGTGCCCGAGAATAGATGAGTGGTTAAAGAAACTTTGGTACATCTACACAATGGAATACTATGCAGCTGTTAGGAGAGATGAAGTCATGAAATTTGCTATAAGTGGATGGTCATGGAGAGTATCATGCTAAGCGGAATGAGTCAGAAAGAGATGGGCACACGTACAATGACTGCACTCATTTGTGGAATAAAAAATACCATAATATGAGACTAATACCTAAAGACAGTAGAGACAAGGGCCATGAAGATGGCTCCATGGTTGGAAGCCTGCCTTATTAGCTAGGGGAGAAGGTAGCTGGCATGGAGAAGGGATCACTAAGTCAATGATGGTTGGATGGATCAAGCGGGAGGGGAGATGTGTGCTGAAAACAGATAAAGGACTATGTAAACACAAAAAGACAGCAGCAGTCTATCTCTCCCTTCATTGTGTTCGGTAGTGGCAGGCCGTTTCCCCCACTCCAGGGAGTTTAATAGCGATGGGGAGGCCAAGGAAGAAAATGAGGGCCAGGCTGGTTGGTCTTACTGCAGTTTATTTCAATCCTCTCTCCATTCATTCGTGTCTCTCCTCTGCCTTCCCCAGTCCATTCTTATAGTCTCATTATATGCCCCAGCATGAGGGGTTGGTGTCTCGTGAACTTTCAGTTGGAGGCGCTGAGACAAAGAATGCAAAAGAAATTTATGTTATGGAGGGCCAGGATTCTCGCAGACTTGTGACCCCGGTAGAGAGCCCCGAAATCTCCTTTGGTTGATCAGGGTACCTCTAAAGGGCACAATGCAGTGATGTCATCAAAAGGAGTTACAGAAAGAACACTGAGGCAGCAAAACATACATTGTTTCTTTGCATCTGCAGGCCAGTAATATTGGCTTCCAGAACGAAGATACAAAACCAAAACTGAAACCTTTTTTGGGCAACAAGCACTTGAATTTGCATCCCAAAGACTAGTCTGGCTAGAGCTCAGAATCTACATCCCAAAGATCAGGCCTGGCTAGAACCTGAGATCAGCCAGGTTTCTGTGAGAAAAGAAAAAATTGCCCCTTACAATATACTGAAATTATTTACTGAAGGCAGTTTGAAGGGGAAAAATATTCAGCGTCATCCAAACTAGTCAGGACACACAAGAAATCTCACCCATTTTCATGGGTCCCTACGTTCCTGCCCATTGTGTGGTGCAGTCTACATGGGCTCACCCTGACAGCTCAGTCCAACCCCAACAGGTTGGGGTAACAATTGCAAATAGGTGTGGTCACAATCAATAGGGGTAGAGTTCTTTCTCTCAGGGAAAGCTGCTCCTAGGACAGATTCTCATTTAGCAGATCGACCCACCCTAGAACGGAATCCCCTGAGTGTGTTTCTCCTCTTCTTGTCCAACAAACATATAAGCATACATAATATAAATCATTTTGTATGGACACAGTAAGAAATACCTTAAGCTTATAGAATTGCTCTCCTAGTGCCATCTCGATCTCAGACTACAGTGCTCAGGTCAGATAGTCTTTCCTATCCCTAGCAGGATCCTAGACTCAGCGTTACTTCTGAAGCATGACAGCATTTGTCTATGATCAAACTCTTAACTTATAGTTAAGAATCGTGGCACATTGGCCTGGCCCATCTCAATACCAGAGTAGCACCTAGTTTACTGCTTGCCCTGGTTACATCCAGTCCCTTGTTGGGACCCTGCATTGGGGGGCACTAGGAAGTGAAGCCAACTGAGGCTTAAGTTGAGAAATCAGATGCCTGGGAGTGAATAATATTCAAAGCCAATTAAATCCTAAATTACAAAGCATAATATTAACTCTCTTCCTGTATCTATACAAAAAGGACATTTCATTAAAGTAAACTATTCAAAAGACATAAGGAGAGAAGAAAGGCAATATTAACTTACCACACAAGTTCAGTGTCCTAGAACAATCTGACCTTACAATTCTCCCCTTACAGATTCTGATTAGGGGGAAAAGCTAATTAACTGGTTGGGGAAGAGAACATAAAGAAGTGGCTACTGATAAGTAAAGAATAGGCGTGACTCAGGAGCACTGTAATGGGTGTAACCTGATAAACCTAAGCTCCTTGTGGCAAGGGAGAAAGGAAAAATCAATTGTTATCCTACAAAGAACCAAACATGATGGTCCCTCATCATCAGTATTGCAAACCATAATACCCATAAGTAGAGAGAGAGACTAAGAAGGAAATTTTCTGTCATAGACACAGAAGGAGGAGTGGGACGGGGGTGGTGGGAGGGATACGGGGGACATGATGGTGGAAAATGTACACTGGTGGAGGGATGGGTGCTCAATCAGTTTATGACTGAAACTCAAACTTCAAAGTTTTGTAACTATAGGTCATGGTCCTCCAAAAATTTTTTTTAATTCATTAAATTGGTCTGAGTGTGGATGAAAATAGATGGAATATGTTAAATGTCTTTTGAAATATATGCATAGATTAAAAATTCATAAATGCAAGTTACATTCTTACATGTCCATAATTTGTTTTATTTATCTGATTTTCAAGTATTCCCTCACTAGAAACCACAAAACCTAGAATGATCAGGATGGCCTCAGTACATGCAGGAATAAAGTCCCAGGAATTTAGCTCTGAACCTCACTTTTGCCCTGGTACCTTCAAAGCTACTGAGAGATCTTCTTGGCATTTCTTGTCTATGGATCCTCATCTGCAGAGCTTCCAGGTTCACTTCAAAACAAGCAGATACCACTGAGGGTTTGAACTCAAAGACTCCTGCAGCAAGTGTTTCCTTCCTTCCTTCCTTCCTTCCTTCCTTCCTTCCTTCCTTCCTTCCTTCCTTCCTTCCTTCCCCCTCTCTCCCTCCCTCCCTCCCTCCCTCCCTCCTTCCTTCCTTCCTTCCTTCCTTCCTTCCTTCCTTCCTTCCTTCCTTTTCTTCTCTCTCTCTCTCTCTCTCTCTCTCTCTCTCTCTCTCTCTCTCTCTCTCTCTCTCTCTCCCATACCAGGCTATGCTCAGGGCTCACTCTCACTCCTAGCTCTGTACTTATGAATTACTCCTGACTGTGTTCAAGGGACCATATAAGGTACTGATTCAACCTGGATCAGCCTAGTCTATTCTCAGTCCCAAGTGTTTCAAATCCTAGTTTCTAAAACAATTGGGTTGTGAGTAGAAAAAGTTTAAAAGCCCTGCTTCAAGCCACTTAAGTCTCTTCTCATCCTTCTCCCTGGGGATCATGAACAGTGCTCTGGTCTTGTTCTTTCACAACCCGTGGCAGGACTAGGTTTGAATTTACCTTGCACATGCCAGGTGAGTACCTTAAGCCACCTTCCTGGCTTCCTCTACTTTATTTTAAAGAAAATAATTTTTTCTTAATATCTTAGTTAGGTGCTCATAATCCTATTAAAGTCACAGAGGAGAAATCATCACACACACACACGAACACACACACACACACACACACACACACACACTCACTCACATGTGCATATGGCGGGTGCACAGAGCGACCTGGAAATTGCCCCCTTCAGGGAAAAACCCAGGTTCGGGTAGTTCCCTGGACAAAACAACTTAGGTCTTGGAAAATATATAGTTGCAAAAGCAAAAAATGAACCCAGGAAAGACCAGAAATAAACAGCTTATATCTTGTTAAATGTAGAAAGAGGGCAACTTAAGCAAAAATCAAATAGAAAATTGCCGCTTTATACCTTAAGGGTTCTTGCTGATTGGGTCTATGACATGTCCCTGCCTCCCCTCTGCTCTTGAACGTTGATGTATTTACTAACTAACCTTAATGTCTCCATCAACTTAGATAATGGATCACATGTTGGGAGCTAGGGTAGGATGTTGTACCAAATCAATGGGCAGCCTCTGAGCTCACTGTGGGCTTCCAGGTGATCCTAAACTTGGATAGTCCTTGTGTTCTTATTCTCTGAGAAACAACTCCTGCAGGACAAACCCTATTGGCTTTATTGTGGTAAAGTGTAGCTATTTAGACACCAGCGGTGATGCTGAGTATCTGGATAATCTAAATATCTATTTTTTTTTTACTCTAAGCTTAATGGGTTTCCCAAAACACGTGTGTGCATGTGTGTGTGAACACACAGGCATAAATACAATGAGATATTTAACCTTCCAACAGTTTTATTGGAAATTTTATTGGAAATTGGGACTATTATGTTTTATTGGTGAGAATATAAATTAGCTAAGCTGCTACAGAAACAATATGGGAGTGCCTAAAAAATTAAAATATAACGAACAAAACCTAGCAATTCTACTTTTGAGAAGATATTCAAAACAATGTAACTAGAGATACCAAACGAGTACTGTCATATCATGTTCATTGCAGCATCTTTTGTAGCATATTATGACCTACATACATGTTCATTGTGGATGAATGAGTAAAGAAATGATATATATACATGTACACATGCATGCAAACATGTGTAGGACCCAAACTCCAGCAAGAAAGAGGCCGTGCTCTTGAAGCAGCATGGCTAAACCTAGATGAGTTTTGTAAAGGGAAACAAGCCAGAGTGCAAAAAAGCAATACAGGGATGATCAGAAAGACATTCTTCCTAGCCAGGGGAGGTCAAGTTCAAAAGGAACCTAAATTCCATGAAAAAAGACATCAGTGTCCAGTGACTCTGGGACTGGTACTTAGAAATAAAAAGCAAGAAAAAGAATCAGTGAAGAAAGTCAAGGCTTCTCAATATACACTTCAGATTGCTTGGTAGACATTCAGTTCATGAAATAATTCTATGGGATAAGGCATTACAATCTAATTTATGGGTAAAGCATAAAGGTGATTCAGCAAATGCCCCCACATAATAAATAAAGTGTTTCTGTGACACAGTTAGTTAATGACCAACTAAGATACAAGTTAGTCTGCCCCTTCCATCTACTCAGGGTCCAGGCTTCAGATAACCAGGCTCTGCTGCTGCAGTGATAAAGCTACTGAAGAGCAGACTCTGCCACCCATGGACCCTTCTACTGGCGAAGCACTGCCATCATTATTGCCAGACAGTGAATGCAGGAGTAAGAGGTATCCAGGTCTTGTCCTGTTGGCTCAAGAGATATGTACAGCGTTGCAGGTTCTGTGACTTACAATGCTGTTATTGGTGGTTTCCCATGCACATAATTACAATGCAGTATGTTCATTTTGTTACTGAGAACTTTATTTATAATACTCTAAACTAACCAATTCCTTCCTTGCTCTGAAATCTTACGGTATTTACAGCAGTGAGATAATGCAAAATTTTAACACTTAAAAGATTTGACTTTAAAAGTCAGCTTTTCTTTGGATTCCACTTTATTTGGAAAAAGTTATTTGGGTTGGTTTGGACTATGAGTCCTGACCTCAATATAGAGAACTTTTATCAAAATTAAAGAAGGTCAGGGCCCTGAACTTGCCTGGTATTTTTTTGTATTGACTGGTATAGCAATGTCCTATTCAGAAACAAACCTGTTTTCTAAAAATTTTTATGAGTTATTTCCCTTCAACAGTAGGAACAATGAAATTCTTTTCTTTCTCTTTACTTCTGAGTTTACTCCATAGCCTCTCAGCAATTATTGCACAACAGAAAATTATTTTTATTATTATTCAATAATTTGTTACTTTACATCTCAGAGGACTTGAGGTTACGATGTAGAATTCACAGATGCCTTTTTTCTGCTCGTTTTAAATACTATTTAAATTTATAAAGGTGATGCTGTATGTAGTGCCTTTAAAATGTCTCTTTCCCCCCAAACCATAGACTAAGGTAAAAAGGTAAAGGCCCTCCCGTTGTTCATCGATTTGCTTGAGTGGGCCCAGTAACGTCTCCATTGGAGACTTTGTTGTTACTATGTTTGGCATATCGAATACGTCATGGGGAGCTTGCCAGGCTCTGCCGTGCAGGCGAGATACTCTCGGTAGCTTGCCGGGCTCTCTGAGAGGGGCGGAGGAATAGAACTCAGTCAGTCATGTCGGCTGCGTGCAAGGCAAACGCCCTACCGCTGTGCTATCGCTCCAGCCCATAGACTATTTGCATAAATATTTAGCAATGACAACATTTTTAGTTACTTATGAGAGCTTGTTCAGTTCCTTTTAGAAATCACTGGTCCCCTAGAAGCAACTGTGCTTGGTAATAGGAACAAGGTTCCACCCAGGACTCCACAGCTCAGAGGCTCACAGTGTGAAACAGGTTAGGGTCGGCTGGAGAGGCTGACAAAGGTTTTGCAAAACCATGGAGTCTGTGGATTTATTTTCCTGGAATGCTGCTTTCTGTCAGATTCAAACCACATATACTATAAGATATAACACTGCATTGCCTAGACGTGCACACATGTGAGTACACACATGCATACATACATAGACACACATAAAGAAAAAATTCCCAATAACTGAATTGTAATCCCATCAATGGCCAAGACCCAGAGACTATAAAACCCGGTTCCCAGAAGTGCGCAGCCCCATTCGCGACATCTTATTATCTCATTCTTACTTTGGACAACCTGGCAGGCTACCAAATGTAACCTGCCCACACAGCAGAGTCTGGCAAACTCCCCGTGGTGTACCCAATATGCCAAATACCAGTAACAATAATAGGTCTCATTCTCCTAACCCTGAAAGAACCTTGAATATGGCACTTTTTAAAATCTCAGGGCTAGGGCGAAGGAGACGTTACAGGTGCCTGCTCAAGGCAATCGACGAACAACAGGATGATCATGATCGTGAACTGTGATGGTATTTCTTTTTAATAATATCACTGCAATATCAGAGTAACTTTTATACATGCCAGGCTGTTCCTATATCACAGTATTTGCTTACTATTTTAAGAGGTTGTTAAATCAAAGTAGAGCCTGTTCTCCCAATTCCCATTACCTTCTTGCTATTAAGGATAGAAAAATTGGGCGACAGGATTGACCCTAGTTTTCGGGAGAAGTTCTAAATTCAGCAAAGCATTGCTCAAGTCTACAGACCTCTTAGTTTAATTTACAAGCCTAGTAACACATTAAAATATGAATGGAAAGTCACATTTTTCCAAACTCAGAACTCTTATTTCAAAGCAAAACAAACTTATTGGTACACAAGAGGAAAGGCCTTAAAATGTTCTGACAAAGACTTCAGACATTAAATAGCTTATTGAATAGAACTTTGATGAATTAGAGTATGAGTAAATAAGAAGCATATGGATGGGATTTTCTTTGAACTATTAATGGATTTGAACTTGCGAAAAAATCTTTTAACACAACAGACAGAACTCTAAAATTATTTTCCCCTGCTTATTTTCAACGTATATAAAATCTATTATGCATGCTGATAGTAGACTATAGACCAAACATGATGGCCACTTACTACCTTTATTGCAAACCATAACACCCAAAAGAAGAAAGAGAGTAAAATGGAATGTGCCTGCCACAGATATGGGGTGGCAGGAGGGATCCTGGGAACATTGGTGGTGGAGAATGGGCATTGGTAGAGGGATGGATACTCTATAATTATGACTGAAACTAATCACCAAAGTTTGTAAATCTGTAACTATCTCATGGTGATTCATTAAAAAATATAAAAATGTAAAAAATGGGGAGATGAAATGAACAGACAATTCTTTGAGGAATGGCCAACAGGCAGATGAAAAACGTCTCACAATCACTTACTGTATTTCATTTCATTTCATCATCCTGTTATTCGTCGATTGCCTCGAGCAGGCCCCAGTAACGTCTCTTTCATCCTAGCCCTGAGATTATATTCAAGGCTATTTAGGAGAATGAGACCCATCATTGTTACTGGTATTTGGCATATTGGGTACGCCACGGGGAGTTTGCCAGACTCTGCCCTGTGGGCAGGCTACATTCGATAGCCTGCAAGTTTGTCCAAAGTAGGAATAAGAAAATAAGATGTCATAAAAAAAAGTTCTGTTAAGAACTGGAATTTGGAGGATCTGGGTGGAAGATGCTCGACTCCAATTCGAGTAGGCTGAGAGGTCTCGGCCCCGGAACCCGCGTGGCTTTGTCCCTCTGCCAGTACCTTCATGTGTGCGGAGAGTGATCTCAGCATGGTGGTGGCTGGTCCTGGAGGTCTTCGGCTGCCGTAGCCCTGGTCGGGGCGGGGAGGAAAGCTCAACCCGCTCCCCTCCAAGGGGCTCCGGGAAGGAACACCCAGGCGCGGGGGCAGAGACTGCACTGTTCTCGTCCGGAATCTGGATTTTATAGTCTCTGAGTCTTGGCCGCTGATGGGATTACACGGCGCCAGGGGGCCAGGTGGTGGGTGTGACCCCCGCCTACTGGAATTTGGAGGATCTGGGTGGAAGATGCTCGACTCCAATTCGAGTAGGCTGAGAGGTCTCGGCCCCGGAACCTGCGTGGCTTTGTCCCTCTGCCAGTACCTTCATGTGTGCGGAGAGTGGTCTCAGCATGGTGGTGGCTGGTCCTGGAGGTCTTCGGCTGCCGTAGCCCTGGTCGGGGCGGGGAGGAAAGCTCAACCCGCTCCCCTCCAAGGGGCTCCGGGAAGGAACACCCAGGCGCGGGGGCAGAGACTGCACTGTTCTCGTCCGGAATCTGGATTTTATAGTCTCTGAGTCTTGGCCGCTGATGGGATTACACGGCACCAGGGGGCCAGGTGTTGGGAAATCCAAATGTAGACAATAATGAGATACCATCTTACACTAGTGAGAATGGCACATATTCAAAATACTGGTAACAGTCTCTGTTGGCAGGGATGTGGTGAAAATTTACTGCTGGTTGGAACGCTGTATGGTCCAATCTTTATGAAACAGTATCAAGGGTTCTCAGCAAACTCATAATTGAACTCCCATATGACCCAGTAACCGCACTTTTGGGTACCTATCCCCAGAAGAGAGGAAAATTCATTAAAATAAAAACATATGCACACCATTATTCATTGCAGCACTCAGTACAATAGCTAAGATTTGGAATCAATCTAGATGCCTCACAACAGATTAGTGGATCATGGTATATACACAATTGAATACTGCACAGCTGTAAGAAATGATAAAATGCAATTCGTGGCAATATGGATGGAACTGGAAGATACCAGAAGAAGGATAAATACAGGATGATATCACTTATATGCAGTTTTTAGAATAACTGCATGAAGAAATGCATCTTTTAAGGGGGATGCTCAGGTCAACTTTGGCATCACAGTATAGTGAGAAGGAAATAAATAGAGTGGAGGGGAGGAGGAGAAGCAACGGAGCGTAAGGGTCAAGGGGATTTGGGCACATTGGTAGTGTTAAGGAATGATGGAGTAAATATTTAAACCACAGAGTCAACAACATTGAAATCATGAGACCCAAACTTTAACAACTAAACTTGAAAAGATGCCTGTGAAGATGGCAGGCTGGAGGGGGGTGGGGTGCAGCATGGGAAAAGGCTGGAGCACTGGTCATGAGATAAGTGCTGGAACACTGTGTGTCTGATACTCAACTATGAATAATTTTGTAAATCATTGCGAAATAATAATTTTTAATTAAAATATTTTAAAAGGTGATTTTTTCAGTGTTGTTGGTCAAATGAAAGATTCACAAAAGAAGTTTTAAATTAGCTTAAGGGTACTTGCATTTCCCAAGAAGTTCTTTTAGAATTAGAATTTCACTGTCCATTCCTAGAGTCACTTCCAAAAAGTTATTTAAATAAGCTCATGAGTTTGGAATTAGACAAAAGTTCTCACTAAAAGTCACACCCTTTTTATCTTGATGGCTAAATAGCATGTCCAAATTTACAATCTGTGACATTTGTAAAATAAATCTTTACTTGATCACTTGACTTCCCATTAATCGTCAATTTGCTCAAGCGGGCACCAGTAACGTCTCCATTTGTCCCTGTCGCGTGCTAGTGTAGACCAATGGCATCTGTTCGTTCTAGGAACACAAAGAGCCTCAAACCAATAGTTCATGATCTTGATGAAGAAGTCTGGTAGGTGGGCGGCCACGTGGTCTTTTGACGTCCCATGGAATCCAGTCAGTAATGGCTCTAGTCCAGCGGTCATCTCTAAATCTCATTACGTGTCCAGCCCATTTGATTTTTGACACCTTGGCAAACGAGACAGTGTCCCTGATTCTTGACCAACAGAGGTTAGAACTCCAGATTCTTTCTCTCACTTGAGTGAAGTGTGATACTCCAAGCATAGCTTTTTCAATTCCTCTTTGGGAGACCCGAATAGCATTGTCATCCTGTTTTCGTAGGGCCCAGGTCTCTGAGGCTTATGTTAATGCAGGAAGAACAGTGGAATCAAAGAGATGTGCCCAGAGCTGGAGGTTCTTCATCCTCTTAGCTTTTCTTTGACGCTCTTGAAGGCATTTGAGGCTGCTCTCTTCCTCCTGCGCAACGCAGGTGCCAGGTCATTTATCATGTTGACTTCTCGACCGAGGTACACATAACTGTTGCATCTGGAGATGGTCATTCCGTTGAGAGCGAATGGAGCATCAGGAATGAGGCTGTTTCTCATAAACATTGTCTTCATAAGATTCAGCTGTAGTCCAACCTTTCCACACTCACAAAGTCGGCCAGCATTTTTGCCTCTTGGCTAATGTTTGGTGTTATTAGAACAATGTCATCAGCAAAGCGGAGGTGGTATAGTTGCTGACCATCTATCTTCACTCACAGATTTAAAATAAATCTGTGAATATCAATATATTCTCTGAACAATAGCCCAGCTGGTAGGATTTTTGCCTTGCATGTGGTCGACCCAGCCAACCTGGGTTCAATTCCTCCTCCCCTCTCAGAGAACCTAGCAAGCTACCGAGAGTATCTCACCCATGACGTTCTCGATATGCCAAACACAGTAAAACAAGTCTCACAATGGAGATGCTAGTGAGCCTGCTCGAGCAAATTGATGAACTATGAGAGGACAGTGCTGCAGTACTACAGTTTCTAGACACCTGAGTGATACATGAAAATAAAATCAAACTGTAATTATAAATATAGTTTACAAAGTATAATTTGCTATTCCAAAGAGGAACATTTGTTCTAATTATTAACATCCTGACTGGTTATATTACTCTTAATGTGTGAGAAAATAGAAAATGCCCCAGGAAATGGGATTTTAGAAAAGAATGCTTTTTAAATTGAGTAAGAGTTGTATCTTTTAGCTTCCTACTAATTACAGAAAGAATGAGAACAAAGGCCTGTGTGATTCTTAGCTCCAAATTGTGCAGGAAAGAGACATTTATGTTTTAAAGCAATTTACCATGCATGTATTTCTTTTAAATGAGAAACAGGGAAAATATTAATTAACAAAATGTTTATAGAAGCTCTAATAGCTGCTTTGTGCTGAAGATTAAAAGAATCTGAATTTGACCCAGTTACTATTTTCAAGACTACACAGGCCTATGATGGACTAAGTGATGGAAATAGCCAGCGGCTCAGTGGTGAGAACCCTTCCAGGACCTAGAACAGACTGTTCCCATGCTAGGATGCTGGGGGTGATGAATTGGAGTCTGGTAAGAGAAAGTCATGCTCTTGAGGGAGCATTCTAGCAAGGACACTGCTCTGTGCTTTAAGCCCCATCTGGAAAGGATGAGGAGCTTAGGCTGGCAGATAGGTCCTGAAAGGAACTTGTGAAACTCTAATTTGAGTTTGTATTAGTCAATTTCAATGCCTTGATATTCAGAGACTGGCCTGAAGTAGAGACATGCTCTGTCCCTCGGATCACAGATATCCAGCTTTACTGATATCCAGATCAAACGGAATCAGCTTTCAAAACTGTTGGAAAGACAAGCTACTTCATTTCTCCGTTCAATACATTCTCTTCCTCTACAGAACCCTCGATAGGATCCAGGATTCTGTTTGAAACAGAGATGCCGGCACACCTGGACCAAAACAGGCCTTTCCAGGAAAGGTTTGGAAAGCCCATCCTCAGTTCCAGCCCTCACCTGCCCACGAGGGTGCAGATCTTCCTTTTGCCTTGTGTGCCCCATTTCTGCGTGGTGCTCTGATATCATAGTGTTCAGAAGATAGCCTGACACGGCACAGGTCACTGGACACACAGGAGCGCCGGAGGAGCAGAGACCTCTATCCCTTGCACAGTCGCGAGGAGGCTAGCAGCCCCAGCGGGAGTGTGAGTTGAAGAGGCGAGAGGACACATGCTCTGGGAGCCTTTAGGAGCGTCAGCTCATTATTGCAAGTAGGTTCAACTTTATATACTATAATGGGCAAGAAACAAAAAACCCTAGGGGGACATCCAGAACGTACTTGCACAAAATAAAAACTGGATGAGTCAGGGTGCAGATTCCCTCAAGCGTCCCGGGCCTTGTTTTACTGAGCTCGCATTTACCAGAGGGAAATTTGTTCCCCTGGGAAGCCAAAGGAGCAACTTTGAGGGAGTGACTGCCTACCCCTCACGTCAAGTCTCCAGGGCTCGATCCTCACCCCTAGTCGCCCCCCAATTATACCCAGCAACATTTCCCATAGCAAGTACTTCTGGAAGAGAATGCTTTGGCCACTATTTTTCTGGCAACTCCTCCCACTGGGAAAGAGGCTGTGACTGAGGGGCCCTAAAGAGTTTATAGAGCAGATTCTTCAGGTATGAGACGTGATCTTCCTGGAAGGGACCTTCAAAACTGCTGGAATATTATCCTCATCAGCCTCTCTAGGTTGAGTTGAAGTCTTGGCCAATTGCTCAGCCTCTGAAAGCCTTCCTTCTCTGTTCTGAAAATGTGCATTGTACTAGGATCTTCCCTGAGGTTTTGACTGGGAATAAAATGACCCTAGAAATAGCAAACAGGTGAAATGTATTCATGGTAGGCTTTGTTGGCAGTGTTTGAGATCCAGGAACTACTTACCATGACACTCAACCTGCTTGGCGCTCAGATTACACTGCTGTTCAGGTCTGTTGCAGTGTGGTTCCAGAATCAAGCTTGGCCTTTCTGCCCCTTGAGATGTGGATAACATTTTTTTGTCCTTTCTCCTCCACTGCAGGGAACTTAGGTTTTATTGAATTACACCAATCACAGTGCTCCTGAGGCACTCCCATTTCTCTGTGTTTATCTTTAACTTCTTTGTGCTCTGCTTCCCCTACCAACTTATAGCCCCCAATCAGACCCTGTGACTTGCAAAGTCAGATTCTTCTAGGACTCTGGATTTTGTATATACAAGTGAAATAAAGTTTTTTTCTTTCCTTTATGTCCTATGCATGGTTTACATTAGAGCTATGTCCTTTTGTATAGACATAGAATGACAAAGATATACTTTTGTAACTTAGGAAATGACTCCAAATAATATTTACTCCTGGGCATCATCATATTTACTCAAATTAAGCCTCATTTGCCATTAGTTCCTAGCAGCCTTAAAAGAGGGTCCCTACAAAGAAACGTCGATGGACCCAGAGCAAGCTATAAGCTACCTTGGCATTGAAAACGGACAAGCCAAGTACCATAAAATTTATAATAAGAACATGGTCATTGACAAACTCTGCCATGACCCCCCCCCCCCCAAAAAAAAGTAACTGGATAAGGATCCTGCTGTGGCTAGGAAGGACTAATCTGGCCTGAGGATTATAGTCTGGGATATAGAGCAAGATGTCCCCAGGAGAGTCACTCTTTAAGCTTAATATATCTCTTACTGTGTCTATACAAAATGACTAAAAATATTAAGAAGTAAATTTAAGATGACCATTTAAATGGATATGGATTAAGGAAAGGAGAAAGTAATATTCAGCCCTTGGGTGGATCACCTAGCAGAATGAGATTTTGTCCTAGAAGCTTTCCCTAAGGGAAGGGCTTTACAACTTTGATTGTACAACCACACCTATGTGTAATTGCTTCCCCAAACCCTTCATGATTTCTCTATAAGTAAGACTGTGAGACAGGGCACAAGGAGATTAGAATGAGGTAACTAGGAGAAAGGATGAGGGGATTGTGAGAGTAGTACGAGGCAGACAGTGTGTGAGACTGGAATGGAGGCAGAGAGATACAGGACTAGGACAGAGATAGGAACAAATGGTGACTGATCAGCAACCAGCTTGGCAGCCTGATTCCTCCTTCATGCACCTGTTGGTGGCAGCAGCTGTCTGGGTAGGCTACTCCTGACCACTGAGCGCACGCATTGAGCACCCACACTTTTTGAACTCACATCGAGTTTTATCCAAAATCTCAACAGTTGAGTTTTGACTCTAAAATTAGAATAAAATTGTGAATAATAAAACATTTTCTTCTCATTTCTGAAAAGTAGAGACACAGAAAACTTGTCAGTCTAATGTTGTTTCCAAGTGTGTGAACTGTTTGAGAGTCATTCGTGCATCATAATTTTTTTATGGAGTGTGATCATTCAGAACTTCAAAAGTGGTTCTGCCATTTTTTCCAGGTTTATGTTTTCACATTTGTTACAGTAAATGGCACCAGATGTAAAGTCGCCTAATCTCTGCCATCAAGTTGGGGTCAGTCCATATAGTTCATATATTACCAGAACCATTAAATCTATTTCTTCAGCCTCAAATGTCTCTCATGCAATACTACTAAATCCATTTTAGACTTTTAGTTATACATTTTGTCCTTACTTTCTACAGGTAACTAATAAGCATCAAACACAAAGTCACTGCATACTCTTCATCTTTTTACGTTGTAATTATACTTAACTTGAATCTCATTTATGTTTCTGTTATGCCATCTGCCAGGAACTGTTCATCTATTTATCAGTGAATTTGTTCATATATTCTATATGAGATACGGAATATCTATAATTTTGACAAAAATTATTGACACCTGATTATATTTGCCTTAATAAATAACAGTATTCTTAAATATCAGCTAGGACCAATTTTTGCATTTTTTCTTTTATGAGCTTATGCCCCCTTTCTCTAATAAATTCTCTACATGCTCTGACCAATTATTTCAATCAGTGACATTTTTATTATGTATGGATATTTTAGAACTCCATGATAATAAAATCTTTCTATGTCAATGGATATTTATTGGATTACAATTATACACAGTAGAATGGATGCGTGTTTTTTTGCAGAGTTCTTTAAATCAGTCTTGAACATTTAGTTTGTGTGCAATGGGGTTGAGCATTTACATTTCAATGCACACTAATGTAATGGTAGGTCTCTGCCCAATATGATCTTATTCTGTTTTGTGTGTTTAAGTGGCTTCACAACATGTTTCTCACACAACCAAGTCATCTTCCCATTTTCTGAACTGCTTTGGTCTTTTTCCCTTGTATTTACTGACAGTGCGGCAACATATAATTCTGGGCTAGGCCCCAGGATGATAAGAGAAAAAAGAGCAGTGCCAGAAATCACTGCATGAGACAAACAGAAACACTCCATAGCAATGAGAAGCTACAGGAACAATGAATTGGTTTGTTCAACAAATTCCAAAGCCCCATGATTGCTGGAGATGCAGCCAGATAAGGTGTGTGGGGGAATCTTGCTCCCACCCGTGAGGAGTTCTGTGGACAACTTCAGGTTGGAGACATTGTGTGGTCTCTGCAGGCCAGTGGGCAGGAAACTGGTCTGTGTCCTAGTGGCAGTAGCAGCCGCTCCTGCTTATATGCAAAAATGGTACAGATTTGGTGAAGCCTTGGGTGCTGAGCTCACTTTTTAAAACTGATGAATGTCAAGAGTAAATACAAAAGGGACTAAGGGGGGAATAAAAAAGAACAAATGGGCGTTTATGGGCATTTATCTTATTGATTCCAAAGCCATTTCCATGGGAACTGCTTTATATTTACTGCTTGACAATGAGATTAAAATAAAGGAAAGAAAGAAAGAAAGAAAGAAAGAAAGAAAGAAAGAAAGGAAGGAAGGAAGGAAGAAAGAAAGAAAGAAAGAAAGAAAGAAAGAAAGAAAGAAAGAAAGAAAGGAAACAAAAGTAGTAGGGTCCAAACTCCCATTTAAACAGAATTTACTAAAGAGGACCCCATCCCGTTGGGTGATTTTAGTGTTTTCAATTCAGACTGGTCGATGTTTTCCTGGACAGGAACCCTGGGAGCTACCCTCATGGTCCAGAAAGAGTCCTGGGCCAAATGATATTTCCTTGTTGCTGAACTACTAAGCTCCGCATCCTTGAGGCTAGTTGTGTACTGGTTAGGGTTTATTTACGTATCTGTCGATATGTGTTCTTTGCTCTTTCCTCATGTAATGTCCTAGGCAAGCTGGCTTATCTGGCCTGCTTTTCAGGAGAAACATAAGCAGAGTCTCCTTTCTAATGGCTTAGTAGTTCAGCTTTTGCTTTTGACAGTCATCTGTGAAGAAAAGAATTTCCCTCTGGTTAAAGGCAGAATAGGCCACAGGTTAGGCAATGTCCTCATTTTCCCTCTTGTTCATGTTGTCTAGTTTTAGCATTCTGAGACTTTGGAATCCCTCATCCCCCTCTCTCCTGAAGCTCATCTGTTCTCCTGCACGCAGACTGAACCCACAATATTTCTGGGGGCGGATCTCCACTCCCACATAATCCTCCATTTCCTGCAGCTCTTCACTCTTTCCCCTCAATTGAGAGCAAACACATTTATCCTATCAAGGAAGAAGTAAAATGGTATCAGAGATATCTAATATTTGCTGTTAAATTTGCTAAGTTTCCCTCCCTGGTGTCTAAAAACACTTTCCTGTCCTAAAATCCATCACACTGTTTGTCAAACATAATCTTCACTGCATTCCCAGAACATTTAAAATATTTCTGTGATAGTGTGCCACTCCAAATTAAGATTCCAGATGGGCACTGCTTGTCCTGAGAAGCATTTTATTTTCCATTGTGTCGATATTGCTAGTTGACTTGACCCATCTGTTTCCTTGTCTATTCTCCTTAATCTTCATTTATTCACTACTATACTCAATATTACAGGGACAGCTTACAATCTACTGCTGCCATATGAACTCTTTTGAAGTTTTGTAATATAGACCTGTCAGAAATTCTGTTTTTGTCTTGTGATTTTCTTCTTAATGTTTATATATTTTAGAATGATTTATTTTAATCAAAATGTTAAGGAAACCACTACACTGTGATACTGATTCAATGAGCATATGCCCTACCTACTTAAATCTACAGGTTTTTGATAGATTATCAAAGCCCACCCTCAGGACATTTGGAGGAAACAGAGAAGTGGTGATGTCCCAGAACACCACAACACACCTGTAAAATGTTGCTGTCCAATGCTAATACTTACCACAGTGCTTTGTCAAATCCTGATCTTAGATTTGTCTCCAACCTATTTATTTTGATCACCCTTGTTTGCACTACACAGGTGTACTTTTTTTTTTTTAATTTAGGCACTGCAGGTGGGGCAGAAAGAGGAATTTTTAAGCTGGGGAGAGGAAACCATGGTGGGAACACACGTATCCTATGACCAGACCTGAACACCTGGCTCCTCCCGCAGGTCAGATCAGTGGTGAGCATCAATTTCAGAGTTGGCCGCTGCCAGACTCCAGCTAATCTCCTCCATATCCCACAATACCTACATCTTCATCTTTGACTGATATGGGACTCTCACCAGGGCAGCCTGGCTACCTGAAACGCAGTAGGCCAATAGCCCATTAACCCCTTCTCCAATCATCATTTTCCCCAAACTCACAGAAATAATGGTGAGCACAAGAAACAATTCAACCCTAGAACACAGTCAGGCCAAAGAGCACACTTGGTGAATAACTGCAAGATGCTTCACACAATTGCACAGGAATACCAAATAGGAGGAAAACATTTTTAAACGTGAAAGAAGAGACCACCAACCACTGAGTTCCCCATGAGCCCTCCCTGACAGTGAGGAGGGATCACTAATAGTGTTTTAGAAGGACCCATGTACAGACCACGACAGGCACCATGGGGTGACAGAGCAGAACCCCACCATGAGAAGTAGATGAAGAGGGGGGCCCTGAAGCCTAAACAAGGAATACCTTCCTCTATAATCTCTCTGATAAAGAATTCAGAGATCAAATGGTCAGGATGTTTAATGAGCTCAAGGAAACAGTAAAATGGATATCTAATAAAATATAGGAGGATTTGAGAGACATAATAGTATGAACAGCCAATAAAATACAGGAGGAAATGATAGAAGAAATAAGAAAACTACAAACAGATATGTCATTAATGAAAACTTTGGTAGATGAAATGAAAAACTCAGTGGATGCCCTTAACCCTAGAGTAACAACAGCTGGAGACAGAATCAGTGAGCTTGAAGGTGAGCTGCAGAAAACCTCCAGGCCTCAGTATAAAATGGAAAAAGACCTGAAAATAACTTAAATTCAGGCAAGATAACTATGTGATGAATTCAAGAAGAACAACATAAGAATCATCAGAGTCCCAGAAGGACAGAAGGGCAACCCCAATGAGAAAGTAACAGTTAAAGACATTATTGCTGAAAAGTTTTCATAGCTGGAGACCATCTAGATCCAAGAAGACCAAAAGCTACCAGCTAAAAAAAATCTATAATAAAAAGACTCCAAGACATATTCTAATCAGAATGATGAATACTATAGACAGATCTACAATACTGAAAGAAGCAATATCAAAGAAAGAAATTACATACAAAGGGGCCTCCCTTTTTATAGCAGAGCTACTGAATGAAAACCTTTGGGCCCAAGGTAAATTGTGGGATATAGTTCAAAAACTTAATGAATTGAAAGCCTCACCAGGAATACTTTACCCAGACAGACTTATTCATATCTGAAGGAATTATACATAACTTCATGGGTAAACAACAAGTCAGAAACTTCATAGTCTTATAACCAACTTTGAAAGAACTTAAGGAGCATACAAACAATTGTATGGCAAGACAAACCCCATGAACACAAAAAAGACTTCTAAAGAAATATGGCAAAAACAAAACAGGACAATAATCTCTCTCAATGTCAATGAGCTCAATGCACCAATTAAAAAACACAGAATGGATAAATGGGTTATAAAACTGAATTCAACATTCTGTTACCTACAAAAAACATATTTGCATAGTAAGAGCAAACTCAAATTCAAACTTAAATGCTAATTCTTCTAGCAAACAGCTCATTCAAAAAGGCTGGAGTGGCCCTTCTAGTATTTAATGACAGATTTCAGGCTGAAAAAGGTTAGAAGAGACAGCAAGAGTTATTTCTTAAAATCAAAGGACATGTACATCAGTAAGAAATTAAACTCCTAAATATATATGCACTCAATCAAGAACCAGCAAAACTATATAAAACAACTGTTAATAGATATCAAGGAGGATATTGATATTGGTAGCAACACAACAGTAGTTAGAGACTTCACTCTTATTCACACCTTGATAGATCTACTAGGCTATAACTCAGGAAGAAAATACTTGCTTTGAATGCTAACATGGAAGATAGGGGCCTAATAGATACATACAGGACTTTTCATCCCCCGAAAGCCAAATACACATCCTTCTCTGGTGCACACAGGATATTCTCCAAAACAGACCACATGCTGGGTCACTGTTCATACCTCCATAAAATTAAGAGAATAGAAATTGTATCAATGATATTTTCTGATTATAAGGCACTGAATATAAAAGTTAATCACACAAAAAAATGGGCACTCAACTCAAACAACTGGAAATTGAACAACCAGTGGATTATAGAGGAAATAAATAGATTTTTAGAAACAAATAGGATAAGGAAACGAGCTACCAGAACTTGTGGAACACACAAAAGCAGTGTTAAGAGGAACAGTAAAACTGTGCAAGCATACGTCAGAAAGGAAGAAAGGGTCCACAGAAATAATTTGACTTTACAGCTTAAAACCTTGAAAAAATGACCAACAAAAGAAGCCCAAACTAGGCCAAAGTAAGGAAATAATAAAACTTAAAGCAGAAATCAATGAGCTGGATTCCCAAAAGTCTACCCAAAAGATCAATGAAACCAAGAGTTGGTTCTTTGAAAGAATAAACAAAATCGACAAACCACTAGCAAGACTTACAAAGAAAAAGAGAGAGAGAGAGAGAGAGAGAGAGAGAGAGAGAGAGAGAGAGAGAGAGAGAACTCTTCTGAACCTGAATCAGAAATTAAAGGTGGGAACATCACAACAGAAACCACAAAAATATAGAGATCATCACATATTGCTTTGAGAATTTTTATGCCACAAGACGAAAGAAACAAGATGAATTGGATAAATTCATGGATTCCTATAACCTCCGAAGGATGATGTAAGAGGAATTGGGATACCTGAACAGACCCATAACTCTCGAGGAAATTGAAATTATAATCAAATGTCTTCTAAAAACAAAACCCCAGGCCAGATGGATTCACTAATGAGCTCCTTCAATGTCTTTTAAAAGGACATTGGTGGTGGAAAATGGTAAAGGGATGGGTCTTGGAATATTGTATTACTGAAACCCAATCATGAGCAATTTTATAACCTTGTATCCCATGGTGCTTTGATAAAAATAAATAAACGTTAAAAATAAGAAATTTAGGCACCCACCATAATTTACAATTATGGCTATAGCAGCGCTTTATGCAAAAACACCATTTCAACATCACACGCTCCACCAGACTGCCATGCTTTTTTTCATCTCCCACTGAGCCCCTCCTCCATGCTACACACATCCCCACTACAATGATGTGCTTCGTGTTAAAGACCAGTTTCCATTACCCTGCCTTTGAGTATTTGTTTTTTCTTTACTCTGTTACTTTATATACGACACACGAGTAAGATCATTCTGTGTGTCTTTCTCCTGACTCAGCATGATTCTTCCTAGAGCTATCCACATAACTGCAAAGAACGAGAGAGATGATTTTGTCTTTTCTTATAGCTGAGTGGTATTCCCTCAGTTTCTTTATTCAGTCATATTTTTTGAAACTTGAGCTGTTTCCAGATTCTGGCTGCTATGAATAGTGCTGCAATGAATATAGGAGTGCAAATGCATTTTCTGAAGAAAAATTTGGGGATCTTGTAGTAAATGCCAGGAAGTGGAAACACATGTGCTTTTGACTTGATGTCAATTAGATTTACACTCACTTTGCATAATTTTAGAGTTGCAGTATCTTTTGGTATTAAACTTTCATAGTCCTTGGTTTCTCCTCCTGAATCCTCTGAAAATAAGGTAAAGGTAAAAGGTAAAGGCCCTCCCGTTGATCGTCGATTTGCTCGAGCGGGCCCAGTAACGTCTCCATTGGAGACTTTGTTGTTACTGTGTCTGGCATATCGAATACTCTCGGTAGCTTGCCGGGCTCTCCGAGAGGGGCGGAGGAATCGAACTCGGGTCGGCCATGTTGGCCGCGTGTAAGGCGAACGCCCTACCCGCTGTGCTATCGCTCCAGCCCCTGAAAATAATAGCAAAACTTTTAACACAATAATAGAGCATTTTTCAGGGTTCTTGTTTAGGGACTTTGAGAAATTTGGATCCTCTAACCCCTAAAAGGCACAATAGAGTTAACTTCATTTTATAGAGTAAAGAAAGCAAGACTCGGACAAACAAAAAGGGTTTCCTGAACATTTATGATTACTGGGTTCTGGTTCTCAAGGTCATTTCAAATCTTCAATCTTTAAAACTCTACGTGTGCTCTTCTCATAGCATGAGAAATTTTCTATTTCCACCTTGATTCGTATAGCATTGTGTCCTAGCACACAATTCAACTTCTTCCCATGTCATTGTGCTACTGTGAATACAAAGTCTGAAACGGGAAGATGTAGAGCCATGACCACTAGCTGGGTTTGTAAATAGCACTCACCCATGACTAAGTGTTATACTTCTCTTTCCTTAGTGAATCATGGAAGAATTCTGGAGCAGAGCAGTCACTTAGTGTAGGACATCAAAGACAGGCATCTAAGAGGATTTAATTTCTTCCTTTTGATGCTATCAAATAATTTACCCAGTTTGTAAACATTTAGTGATGACTTCCCATGTGTTCAGTACATATATCTTATTTGTTTGTTGCCTGATGATTATATTTCTAATTACAGACTATGAAGCCAGGCTCTATTTCAGTCCAGGGCTTCAAATTCAGCCTTTTTAAAGTTTACATGTTTCTTAGTTTTTCTGTTCCAGTATTACCACACACACATGCACACAATTAATATAGAGCAGTATAATTCACTTAGCCACCACCATGCTGAGACCACTCTCTGCACACATGAAGGTACCGGCAGAGGAACAAAGGCATGCGGGTCCCGGGACTGAGATCTCCAAGCCTACTCGGATTGGGACTGAGCATCCTCCACCCAGATCCTCCATATTCCAGTAGGCGGAGGTCACACCCACCAACTGGCCCCCTGGCACCGTGTAATCCCATCAATGGCCAAAACTCAGAGACTATAAAACCCAGCTCCTGGAAGCGACATCTTATTATCTCATTCCTACTTTGGACAAACTGGCAGGCTACCGAATGTAACCTGCCCACATGGCAGAGTCTGGCAAACTCCCCGTGGCGTACCCAATATGCCAAATACCAGTAACAATGATGGGTCTCATTCTCCTAACTCTGAAAGAGCCTTGAATATGGCACTTTTTAAAAAATCTCAGGGCTAGGATGAAGGAGACGTTACTGGGGCCTGCTCGAGGCAATCAACGAAAAACAGGATGGTCGTGAATTCATTTAACATTATGTTTGCAATTTGTAGAAATGTTAGACACATGGAAATATAACTTATCTCTCTCATCAAAGGCTGCATATCCTCATTCTCCATTGCTCTCAGGACTCAATATTTAGCTACCTGTCTGCATTTCTTATGTCACTGAACTGAGTTCAAACACACCATTCTGCACAGAAATACACGCATCACCTTTGATTTATGATCATCCTTTAATTTCAATTTTTTCTTAAGAGCACCTGATTCTGTAGAATTTATCTCCCTTATTTTTTTCAAATGCATACATTATTTTTCTAATATTCTCTGCCAGTGCTGAGTTTTCTAATCATTAGTTTCTCATTCTGTTTATGCCATCCTAAAAATGTCTGCTTTCCTTTCTGACCACGGAGTAACTTTTTAAGACAAATCCTGAAATGGTCATAGCTGTGGTGAGCCTCTGTTCACATAGCTATAGCTTGGCACCTCATGCGTGATCTTTCGTGCTCTTTCCACTCAGCCAACCAGGCAATAGTTTTGTTGCTTACCCTGAACTTCGAGTATTATTATCACTAGAACCTGTAGTACCAACACTTTCCATGTCGTTTCTCAAATCCTCCCCATCCTTAGTGTGCTGATTTTTGTCCCAGTCTAGAAGCCTTTTCTCAGTTCATCCCTCAGACTCCAGGTGGTTCCCTCCCTTTGGAATTTAGTCCCTTTTGCTAGAAACTGCCCTACTAGCAAGGTATTTTTCCCAGAGGCATTGTCTGTATCTTAGGAGATTTCCTATCTTAGGCATCTGAAATAGTGAGTGCAATTACTTAAAACAGATGTTCGCACATACATGATGAATGTGATGAGATTAATGGGTAAAGATAAAATGGAAAGAGAAACAGAAACTGCTTATCAAGCTGTTACCATGAACAGAACATCCATATAGTCCGGAGAGATCTTTTTCAGACATTGGGCAAGTATGTACCAAGGATGCTTTGCGACCAGAGTGGTACAGGCAGAGGACACATGTAGGGGCTTAGTGATGCATGAGTTTGGTTCAGCTCACATATGGCCTAAAAAGCACAGACAGGTTTAAGAATTAATCCAACTGAATTGCTTGGGGGCATATTTGAATTATTTAGGGAATACTTGGATTTTAAGAGTATGGTCAAACAAAACTGAATTGAGTTTTCACTAAATTGATTTACTGGGCTATATATCCTGGAGGATAGTGATTTGAAGTCAGGACTAAACAGCAAAATGTAAGACTTAGAGACAGTGCCCCTTAGTCCCTACCCACCACACCTCCCACACACTTTCTTCAAATAGATGATTTTTTGAACACAAGCTTCATTTTCCTGTTTGAACTTGGTTCATTTCTTGAATCTTCTTGGAATGTTATTAGCCTTATAACCTCAGTTGTAGAATATTGAGTAAACTCAGCCACCCCTTGGCATAACTTATTCTGAGAGTGATATGAGCATGTTGACCTTGGAGCTATGCTTTGTACATTCCTACCTTCATAATATGAGAAAGTTAGAAAGTTAAAGATAATTTTATAACAAAGCAGAAAGGGAGCACAAAAGGTATATGTTTAGGTATGACTGTGCCTTTCTTCCTAACTTAATTATACTTATAGAAACACAGGCTACTATGAGTGTATATCTTGATATAATTAAGTCAAAATATATGGACTTATATACGCAGGTGGCTTCTGAAATTTGTTGGTAAAAGAAACTAGTCTCCATGAAAGTTGTGATTTATAGGGACTGTCAAGGGAGCTGCATGGGAAATAGAGTTTTCCTTTGGGTTTCTTCTTTTACTGACCAGGCAACTTTCAGAGAAGATTCCCAGTTGTTACATGTCTGACTTGGAATGAAATTGCGGCTGTTGCAGTCCATTGATGACGGCTGGAATCTGAGTGTCTGGCTTGGCATTGCAATCAAGGCCTGCGGGTCATATAGGTGCTTCATTTACTTTTTCTTTTTTTTTTTTTTGCTTTGCTTGGGAGAGTGTATGGGTGGAGTGAGCTGGGTTTGATGCACAACAGCATATCTCCCTCTTGAAATTCTTAATTCAAGAACAAAGGGAGCTGAATTTTCATTTTGTGAGAAAGATGCCAATGGCTGTATTGATATGTTAAAGAAAAGCAGTCCAGCTATTGCTATATTTCTTCATTGGTAATTGGGGCAGATAGATCCTGAGACAGGGACTTATTTGGATCCCGTGTCTATGCTGTGACTAACCATGAAGTGCCATGCCAACATCAATGTGATTCTGAACTATTCCTTTATCTTTACTAGTGTCCAGTGGTCTTTGGCTGACAGATGGGCTTCTCTGTTCCAGCTTGTCAGGAGTTCCAGAGAGCTGTGCTCATTTGCTCCTCTCATGGTCCCTTATATGCCAAATACCACCTGCTTCTAAATATTGATACTCTTTGAGCTGGAGCAGAGACAATTTTCTTCCCAAAAATGGGGGGGGGAGGCATTGTGATTTACAAAATTACTCATGAATGAGCTTCCAGGTATATCAGGTGTACAGTGTTTCAACACCAATCCCTTTACCAGTGTCCACTGCCCTCCACCAATGTTCTCGGTTTCCCTCCTACTGCCCAGTCAGCCTCTATGGCAAGTATTTATTTTCCTTTTCTTTTAGACTCTGAGGTTTACAACACTGTTAGTGATGGTCTCATGCAGAGCACTTTAACTCCTCCCAGGACCCCCTCCTTCTCCAGAGTCACCATTTCCCTTCACTGCAATTCTCATGTTCTTTGTTTCTTTGGGCATTTGTAATTTCCTGCTATGTTTCTTTGTGCCCTGCATATGAGAGAATTCTATGTAGAATTCTATGTATTTCCCTCTATCTCTGACTATATTCACTCAGCAAGATAATCTCCAGATCCATCCACATAGCAGCACATTTCATGATTTTGTCACCTTTTAGAGCTGCGCAGTATTCCATTGTCTATATATACCATAGTTTCTTTACCCAGTTATCTGTACTTGATCACTTGAATTGTTTTCAGATCTTGGCTATTGGGAATAGTGATTCAGAGAACATAGGTGTGTGGGCAGAGAGATTTACCTTCACTCAGTGCCTTTCACATGGTTTTTGCCTCCCCAGAGTGTTCACTGGTACTATAACCCTGTCTACCTGTCTCTACCATGAGATGTTCTCCCCAGGTTTGTAACTGATCTCCTTTCTGGAGTGATAGCACAGTGGTAGGGCATTTGCCTTGCACGCAGTCAGCCTGGCTGAGCCAGGTCCGATTCCTCCACCCCTCTCGGAGAGCCCGGCAAGCTACCGAGAGAATCTTGCCCGCACGGCAAATCCTAGCAAGCTACTTGTGACGTATTTAATATGCCAAACACAGTAACAACAGGTCTCACAATGGAGACGTTACGGGGCCCGCTCGAGAAAATCGATGAACAATGGGAGGACAGTGACAGGACTCCTTTCTTTGCTATGCCTGGGCACAGCTTCTCATCTCACCAGCCTCAGCCCTATGCGGACCTCTTTCCACAAACTTGCTATCACATGTCCTCACTATATTTCCCTTTAACATTTCAACTTAAAACTCTTCCTTAAGATTCATAGTACTGTTATCATAATGAGCACTCAATAAATGAGTGGGCAGGAATAACCTTGAGCTGTAACTTTTCAATAAAGTTGCCTTTTGCAACTTTTCTATATTGAGCAGATGATTTAAATGCTCCACTGGAAAGGATGATTATTATGAATCATTGGAAAAGGCCAAGCACAAGGATCCAACTGGTCAATTGCATTAAAACTTTGGACTTTAGGAACTGGAGTGATGGTACAACTAGTAGGAAGTTTGCCTGCGTGTGGTAAAGTTATGTTCAATTCCCAGCATCCCATAATGTTCTCCAACCACCACCAGGAGTAATTCCTGAATGCAGAGCCAAGAGTAACCCCTGAGCACCACCAGATATGGCCCCAAACACCCCCAAATATTTTTAGATCAACTTTTATATTAACTCAATATTTTGGATTAAGTTAATATTTTACATTGATTTCTAAAAATTGACTAATAATCTAAAAGAGAAATATTTTAGATTGTTACAAAATTTGTTTTGAGGTTGTATATGAACAAATTAAATTGCTGGGAAAGCCCTGAGTGTGGCTTCCTTCCATGCCAATAGCCATTGCTTCAGTGGAAATATTCTCCTTATCAATAGCCTAAAGAATCACTATAGCCATGGTTTTTTCAGTGGTATTCTTGCCTCATCTGTGAACCTGTCAGTGTGGCACCCATGATCAGGGTTTGGACATAGATCCACATCACCAGACTCTAGAACTTTCCTCTCATCATGCAGCCCTGTTCTCACCACAACTCCTTCTTTCTTACTTTGCTCCCTGCAGGTCTGTCTCAGGTTTTCAGTACTTAGCACTGCACATAGTGTGAACATTGCACACAATTTCTTCTGTATATTCTTCATTCTTCCACTGCCTGTTGTCTTTATACCCTGTACATGAGAAAATTCTGTCTATATGTCTGACTAAATACATAGCAGAGCTAATTTTTTTTATTGCCTCTTTCATGAGCTCTTCAAGAAACTTCTGATCTTCCTTTCCTGCCCAGAAGTCGCTGTTCCCTGATTAGATAGTGTTAATGTTCATAAGTCTGTGTATTGGGCTTGTTGTCCATATCTGATGGAGACTATAAATAAGTCTAAGTTCAGTCAGCAGTCCTTTGTTTTTTTCATATTCTATCATGATACTAATTCAATAGCACTAAAAATCAATGCTCTGATCATTAAAATTAAAATCTCCTAATAGATTATTACATAAATATTCTAACGCTAAAGAGGAATTTATAGTTAAAGTGGATGCTATAGAAATGTTTAAGCAAGAATTAGGGAAGGGATCTCTAGTTTCCTAAGTGGAAACCACTGCTTTGATGAAGATGGAAGCAAATCCACTTCCAAATGAGTCACTAAAAACGATAAATTTTAAAAATTTGCAGTATGTAGCAGTAATTCTCAATAATTTGGATATGAGGCTAAACAATACACTGATCTTGAAAAGGGGATAAGAATGAGCTGATCTCTGGGGAGTGGGAGGGATACTGGGATTAGTGGGAGTGGAGTATGGGCACTGGTGGAGGGATGGGTACTAGATCATTGTATAACTGAAACCCAAGCACAAAAATTTGTAAGTCTACAACTGTATCTCATGGTGTTTCACTAATAAAAATTTTTTAAAAAAAGAAACAACAAAAAAAGAATGATCTGATTTCTGTGATCTTAGGACATCATGCAGGAAGAAGCACAGTCACAGCACAGTCCTCCAGTTGTTCATCGATTTGCTTGAGCGGGCCCAGTAACGTCTCCATCATGAGACTTGTTACTGTGTTTGGCATATCGAATACGTCACGGGTAGCTTGCCAGGCTCTGCCGTGCAGGCGAGATACTCTCGGTAGCTTGCCGGGCTCTCCGAGAGGAGACAGAGGAATCGAACTCGGGTCGGCCATGTTGGCCACTTGTAAGGCAGATGCCCTACCGCTGTGCTATCGCTTCAGCTCCAGGACTTGGTGAAATCCAAGGGTCTCTATGTGTCTCAAAGAAGCTCAGGGTATGTTCAGAGGTGAATAAATGACTTAGGAGAAAGGTGCCTGTCCTGGAGGTTCAGGAAGCAGATGAACTATTTTGTTTACCAGTCAGTGTGGAGGATGACCCAATTCTCAGGACACTGAGCTCCGTGCAGAAATAATTTGCTTCTGTGGTGGATAAAATAAATATTAGCTCTGGTCCACATAATAAATACCATCTGAAAGGATAAAACGATTTCTCAGTTATTTGTCCATATATATGGAGAAGGATTGCTATAGAAACTGTAGAAACACATAACATATTACAAATCAAAGTTTCTGGTCCAGAATCTAGTCAAAGAGGGAAAAAAAATCACTGAAACTGCTGCAGGTAGGTGCGCTGCTAAAATTATCAGGGAGATGGAAAATTTGTTTATATGTGTGATCATATCAGAAACAAAAAGAAGCTTAAAGTTAATTATTAAATGTTTCATTTAAAAATTAAAGAGACAAAAAAAGAGCCTGATTTACAAAATTAAAAAGTCTGGGATTACAGGGCAGGTGAAACATTGCAGAAGAGATTGAGAGTCTGGTAACTTGGTGATAAAAGCTATCCAAGATTTTCACAGTTCTCGCTCATTGCCCCGAGGTAACCTGGGGATTCCCTGGTGTTTTAGGAGTAGATCACCAACCCCCAGCCAGCTGACAATGGATAAAGGAACAAGGCCACAGGCTGGCTGGTAATCAGTGGCTGCTAGGGTACCTGTTTGGGTGCCAGATGTCATTGTTCAGAGTCACCGACTCCCTTTGCCTGACCTGCCAATAATGGAAGAAGGAAATGAGGGCCAGAGGCTGGTGGGTAATTAGTGGCCCTTTATTCAAGTGTCACAGCATTAATTATAGGGAAATCATAAAGGGTTTGGGGTAGAAATTACACATAGGTGTGGTTGAATATTATCATAAACAATGAACAGATGTAATGCCCTTCTTTCAGGGGAAGTTCTTTTAGGAGATTAATTCAAGGATCTCATCTGGGGGATCAGCACTATAAATTACTAGGAGATCTGTTCAAGGGCAGAATTTCACCTAATGCTGTACTGCTTTCTCCTTTTCTTAGCTAATAATTTATTTAAATGATCATATTAAATTTATATCTTAGTAATATTTGTAGTCATTTTGTATGAAACAGTAAGAGATATATTAAGCTTAAAGGGTGGCTCTATACACCCCTAGGAAGAGCCACCCTTTATATATATATATATATCCCAGACTATAGTCCTCATATTGGTTAGTTTTTTTTCTAACCCCAGCAAGGTCCTTAGTTACTTCTTTTTGGGTCACGACAGAGTTTGTCCCATGACCATGCTCTTACCTTACTATACTTTTTATGGCACTTAGCTTGTCCCTTCTCAAAGCAAGAGTAGCTTATGGCTTGCCTTGGATCCTTCCAAGTCCGTCAGCACAAACATTTTGTGGGGCAATTGGAGCTAATGGCAACTGAGACTTAAGTAAATATGACAGTTGCCCAGGAAAAAATTATTATTCAGAGTCAATTAACTCTTGTGTTACAAAAGCATAGCACTGTCAATGCCAAAAAGGACATTGTTCTAAAATAAACTACGCAAAAGACACAGAGGAAAGAGAAAAGCAATTATTTCATTTACACATACAAAAACCAGAGCCCTCAGAAGATTTAACTTCAGGTTACAGTGTGATTTGGAGATATTTGTGATTAACAGGGGAAGAAGATCACAAAGAAGTTAAAGATAAACACAGAGGACTAAGAGCACCTGATGGAGTTGGCTGTGCCTTGGGAGCACTGTGGTGGGTGTAACTCAATAAACCTAAGCTCCCTGAGTGGGAAGGCGGGGAAGGAAGAAAGGACAAACCAGGGGCTGGAGCGATACCACAATAGGTAAGGCATTTGCCTTGCGTGCGGCGGACCCAGGTTCGATTTCCAGCATCCCATATCGTTCCCCGAGCACCACCAGGAGGAATTCCTTAGTGCATGAGCCAGGAGTAACGCCTGTGCATCACTGGGCATGTTCGAAAAAAAAAAAACCAATGTTACTTCTTAAAATGCTTAGAACTAAAATCCAGCGTCTCCCCCTTTTCTGTTTGCAAAATGCAGAAGATTGTAATAAGCTTGATGGTTCATGGCATTAGCATTGGCTAGTCTTTTCTGAAAGAGGCAGGATTCTATAATCAGGAAAGTGGGCATGATAAGAATGGCCAAACCAGTGCTGCCAGCAGCATGTGTGATGCTTTGCCACCATGACCTCAGGTCAAGACCCTATAATGTGACCCACAATGCCCTGCACTAACGTTTCATACTGGACTCCTGAGAGTTTATCTTTAAATATGCAAACAATCTCATCCTAAGGACTAGAGTTCTTAGAGACATATTTCCCATTAGATACCTGCAAATGGTATCTAATTTGGTCCCAAGTGTGCACGGGCCCATTATATCTATAGAGGGTGACACTAAAAGAGGAATTATTCCAGTCACAAAACAGTCTCACTTGTTGCTCCAAGATTTCCACTTGCCACTGAACTCAGAGCTGTAAAGTGTCCAGTCCTTGCTCAACATGATGGTTGATGATAGCCTGCACTGTCCAGAGGTGGTGAGAGTCATTTTGCCACATTTTGACAAAATCATGCGTCTGGATGAAGTTTGAAGGGTTGCTGTTACAGGATCCTGCAACAGCAGCAGTAGTGATCACAGCAAGGAGTCCCAGGGGAGCAACTATTAGGAGTCTGATGATTTTCAGGGAGCACCTGAGCAGGTGTCATGACCTCTGTCACAAGTCCTTCAGCTGGGGAACACTGCCATTCTCTGTTCAGGTTTACTGGCAACCATACATATGAACCATAATATTCACCTAGCAAATATGTGAGAGAGAATGTAGTACATCGGGGGCAGAGAGAGTGGGGGAGGGGGGAAACACCAAAACCAAAAGGTATCCTGGAGAGAAATGAAAAGCTGTTCCTATTTGAAGGTGTTCCTTCCTTGTTCAGGAATTGAGGCATCTGTGAATTCCAAAGAGGGGGTAAAAGGAAGGAAATATTTGTCCAAATATGGGTCCTGGCATTGCCTACTCCACAAACTATAAAAGACGGGAGTAAGGAATGTTCTTAGTGTGGCCTCATGATACGTTGAAGGGATTTAGAGGACTTTTTCCACAGATCCTCTGACGCTGGTTCCTCCTCTGATTTCCTTGTGACTTCCAGCTGAAATCAGTCTGGCAATGGCTCAGAGCTGGGTTTGGAGGATCTTGGAGTCTCTGGCAATCTGAGGACCGAATCAGGTGGACGAATTCAACTCCTGATGAGGCATCGCAGGACCCAGAGTTTCTTGGTGGGGCTACCATCTTTTGAAAAATAAGAATACTCTTTTCTTCCTATGAGGAGATTTCAGCTACATTATTAGTCATTCTTAACACAAGTAGAATTGTTTCATAAATATGGGGCATATCTCCTTTTTCAGGTTTTTAATAACTGTGGCAAAAGCCATAATTCTTCAGGAGTGAACCGAGAAAGATGGAATTTCTGGAGCCAGTCTAGAAATAAAATTCAACTCTTTCTATGCCTCAGGTTAACTGCCTTGCACCATTGGGGGGGGGGGGGGGTTTGTCCTCAAGGTGGAGGCACAATTTACTAAGATCTGAGCTGAAAATGCTGAGAGAGTGCAGACTCAATGTCTCCCAGCAATTTTTGAAAATCAAGAGTTTTGATGTTTTGATTGAGATTTTCATATAATTTCTAAAGCTCTCTGTCATTAAAACATCCAAAACAAGATATCATCCATAAGGCAAAGACTGAAGGTGCAGCTGTTTAAAATTCTCTGAAGCAGAATGCTCCATTGGTATCTCGCTGTAGGACTTAAATGATACAGTTAATGATAAAAGAGAGCATTATTGTATTGACCTATAGAGGTCAAACATACAGGATATACCGTTTAAACAACAATATAATGTTTGCTTGGTTCTTTAGTTCCAGCAAAAGAACCTTGATTACAAACTAAGTTCTAAGTTTTCTAAGAGTACTATAATTTTGTACATGTTTCCAGTAATGAATTTATATCCTAGAATATCTGTCTAAGGCCTTTTTTATTAGTGAATCATCGTGAGGTACAGTTACAGGCTTACAAACTTTTGTGCTTGCGTTTCAGTCATACAATGTTCGAGTACTCATCCCTCCACCAGTGCCCATTTCCCATCACCAATGGTCCCAGCATCCTTGCCACAACCCCCACCCCATCCCCTCCAAAAGACCTTTTTTTCTTTAGCCTACACTCTCAATATATAAATATTAGACCATAATATTTATATTAGTTTATATTTTAATATCAGAACATAATGTTTATGTTATTTATATCCTACAAAATATAAATATTATAACAGCTCTGTAGATACAATTTAATGTTTTATACCAATTTTCTTATATTAAATTTCCTTATAGAGTAAACTTAAATTTCCTTATACCAATCCAGTTTGACCATAGACATTTTTTCTCATCTGTAACTATTATTCATTCCAATTCACAACCAAGCAGTTTTACTTTAACAGAATTCCCTTTATTTTTTTCTCTCAATCTGTGTGTGGCAGGATTCCTTTACAAGTGACCCAGAATTATGGTGTGTGTGGGGGGGATCTGAGCCTCTTTTTTAAAATGCCCTATAAACATTATCCTTAGCCCTTTTCTTAATCTCAGTCTCCCTCTAAGTGCCCTCAGAGGGAAACCAAGGATTTAATTTTAGACAATTTTAAAGAAATAATTAATTCAATAAAGTGTTTAATGTGTTCAGTCTGGCATGAAAGATATTGAAAGGGCTTGACTTGGTGTTTCTGTCCCATCTTACTGGGGGGGGGGGACAGGATGGATGCTAAGTCTCCAGTACCCTGAAAAATCCTGCAATGTCACTTACTCCTTTGAATGTGGATACAACTGATTTTCGGCACTCTGATTACATTCTAGATTCTAACTGCTCAGTACCCCGAAAATGATTGCAGAACTGTTATCCCATTTACCTCCTTCAGTGGGGATCCACAAAAAAGCAGTCTTTCCACTTTGCAGGATCCCTGTTGGGGCACCAGAGTCTTTGTTCTGGGTCACTGTCCCACAGTGACCTGAGGGTTCTCTGCTGTGTTCACAGCTGATCATCATCCTCCCAGCCAGCTAGGACCTAGGAAAGAATTGGGGCCTCAGGCTGGAGCGCCCTGGGGGCGAACAAAGGACAAACCAATGTTACTTCTTAAAATGTTTAGAACTGTAATCCAACACAAGATAAAGGACAAAGTTAAGAATGGTAAAAAAAGAAAAGAGAATCAAATTTCAAAGAGCTGTTGGTCATTAGAAATCAATAATGCATAAGTGGATCTGACATGGAATGAAAAGGGGGAGAATTTAAAGTAGTAATTGACCTGAAATATAACACAATCCACAAACTCAAATTACTAAACAGCAGCAAATTAACAAAAAACCTAAAACACAGATTTTGTCTTTATCAAATGAACAAAAAGGAAAACATTACAGTATGAGTCTGCCATTGTGACTCCATATCTGATCATTTTGTTTGCGCCTCTCTTGAGCCTATATAAACTTTTCGTGAGCATATGTTGACTAATTCCCTCTCTTGGTCAAAATAGGATCAGAGATCATGGATGCTGATAAGTAATTTGTCTATGTCCTTCTGTCTTTCATCATCTAATGTCTCTTCTTGATTTCTAAAAAACCTGGAAAACCTACAAAGAACACCTGTTTTGTGCTTTCCCAGAATTACTATGAAAATATTGCTTACTGTTTTCAATGAAGAAAATCAATTTTGTATGTATTATTTCAATATAAATAAAATGTGTTTTTTAAAAAATATATATATATGCACTGCAATGCTGACTGGTCATAAATATATATTCTCTTGGTAAAGTGTTGATATCTTCTGTCTTTTTTTTGATTATTTTAGTAAACATATAAAAAAGTGTTCATAGTCACTTATTATAATTATCAAAATGACAACAGGATATTATCTCATGTCAGTGAGAATAGCTTATATCAAAAGTACAACCAGTACTTGTACAACTGGGAAAAAAAAGTGTTGGTTGGGATGTGGGATGAAGAGGAAGCCTCCTTCACTGTTGGTAGGAATGTCATCTGGTCAGTCCTAATCAAAAGCAGAATGAAAATTTCTCAAAAAACAAGAATAGAATTTTTATATGACCCAGCAATTCCATATCCAACAAAACAAGTAATACGAAGTATTGGCCTATGAAAAGTCCTTGGCTTTGGATTACAAAACTCAATGGGGGGAAGATGAATAAAGAATCAGTCTAGAAGATCATAGGGACATTAGTAGAGGGTCTAGGTAGTAGTAAGGAGAATAACTTTTGTATTTCAACATCTTAAATATTAACAGTATTGTAACTGCATTATCTGTCTGTAGCACTGTCCTCCCATTGTTCATCAATTTGCTCGAGCAGGCACCAGTAACGTCTCCATTGTGAGACTTGTTGTTACTGTTTTTTGGCAGATAGAATATGCCACGGGGAGCTTGCCAGGCTCTGCTACGCAAGAAGGATACTCTCAGTAGTATCTCCAAGAGGGGAAGAGGAATCAAACCCAGGTTGGCTCCTTGCAAGGCAAACGCCCTACCCGCTGTGCTATCGCTCCAGCCATATATATATATGCTGCCCATTTTTTGATGATTTTAGCAAACATATGAAAAAGTGTTCATAGTCACTTATTATAATTATCAAAATGACAACAGGATATTATCTCATGTCAGTGAGAATAGCTTATATCAAAAGTACAACCATATATATATATGGTTCTGCCATATATATATGCTGGAGCGATAGCACAGCGGGTAGGGCATTTGCCTTGCACGCAGCCAACATGGCCGACCCGAGTTCGATTCCTCCACCTCTCTCAGAGAGCCTGGCAAGCTAATGAGAGTATCTTGCCCGCATGGCAAAGCCTGGCAAGCTCCCCGTGATGTATTCGATATGCCAAACACAGTAACAAGTCTCACAATGTTACTGGGCCCACTCGAGCAAATAGATGAACAATGGGAGGACAGTGACAGTGAGATATATATATATATATATATATATATATATATGTAAAAAGGTAACTGTAAAGGCCCTCCCGTTGATCATCGATTTGCTCGAGCAGGCCCAGTAACGTCTCCATTGGAGACTTTGTTGTTACTGTGTCTGGCATATTGAATACTCTCGGTAGCTTACCGGGCTATCCGAGAGGGGCGGAGGAATCGAACTCGGGTCGGCCATGTTGGCCGCTTGTAAGGCGAACGCCCTACCTGCTGTGCTATCGCTCCAGCCCATATATATATATATATATATATATTGATTTTTGGGTCACACTGGCGATACCTAAGAGTTACTCCTGGCTTATGCCCCACACAGTGAAGGGAAGCAGGCCAACTCCCTGCTTTCCTTATGGCAACATGGAGACAAGTCTGGGCTCTGGTACAGCAGGGCCCCTAGTGTGTTCAATGGGACATGGAGAATCTTCAGATTGTTTCAGTACTTCAGAATCTCATCCAGTCTCTGCCAGCCACTCCTATCAGTTCACAGAACTCCATCTGCTCAACTGGCTCCAGATAGGGTTTGAGGACAGGAGGGCTGGGGATTTCAAACCTTGCAGTCTTTTTAGTGTGGCATATGTCTACTGACCCTACTGTAATACTCGGTAATCATCCGAGATTCTAGAAGAGTGATAAACAGACCCACCTTTAAGCTCTAATATACATGGTGAATAATAAATTAAATATTAGGTTCCCAAAATATTGCGCTAATATAGCTACATAACTGTACTATAAAAAAGTATTTAACATATTAGTGTGTTATAAATGATTTATAATGTTTATTTGTGGAGCTGAAAATAAGCTGAGATGAATGAATATTATTTCAAAGTTTTGTTTTTCCATGATTGGTTACTGGACCTGACATTTTTTAAATATATTTTTATTTTGGAAAATTTCTAAATAAACTTCCAGATGATTAAGAAATTAGGATGAATGAGTGAATTATCATTAAAAAATTTGACCTATTAAAATAAATTAAATCAACATGATCCTGAAAAAGAGCTCATGGGCTAGACCATTGCCTCCTGTGCTAATCCATTTGCCAACTCTGTGTAGACTCAGCTGTACTTCCTGTTCTCTGCCAGACACTGTGAGTTCTAAACAGCCTGAGGCTTTGCTTGGCCTGTCTGGGTCTGCTAGAAAAAAATAGAGGAAATCTTACAGGAATGCCTAATCTCAACATTCCCATTCCAGTTTACAGACCTCTGGACAGACACGATAGAATGTGATGCTTCAGCATGACCTCTGGTGTTCGTGTCCTTGTAGAGGCACTGTCATGAGCCAGGGTCACATCAGCATCCTGCACTCCACGCCTGAATAGATTCCCACTGGGCTCCCACTGGCTCATCTAAAAGATTCTTGTTATGTAGAACATTCTTCTATTAGGTGTAGGAGGTTTAAAACACACTGGTCACAGGAGCACCCTGACCCACTTACCAAGAAAGGAAGAATAGAACCAAAATACAACTGAAAGATGACTTGAAAAGTAGACAAGAGAGCAAACTCCTAGCCTGTGCCCCCAGAAGCTCCACAGGGTCAAATGTCCTCTGGTTTGTGGCCTAAAAGTCGATATTCCTGATCTACAGACCCTGATCTAATCATAGCAGCCAAGGGAACTTGGTTCTTGGAACTAGTTAGGAAAGACGTGAAGAGCTAACATTCATTGAGCTCCTCTGAGATTGGAAATGCTTCATTTTATTTAGTTTATACTGAAAATAGGAAAATATTTTCCTCTGGCTGGTTGACCTACCTTCATGTCTGCCCCTGCTCCTGCATTTCTTCCTATAGTCCAAGTCTTTCCTGTTTAGTTTGAGATGATGGGTCATTTGCAATGTGCTAAAGGAAGAGCTTGAAAATACTGGTTCAAAGGACTCTAAAACCAGGGATACTCAAGAGAAGTCTGAAGCTATTCATTTTTCAAATTCTGATGCAAAGGTTCTGCTATTTTTTGGGGGGGAGGGTATTACTTTTTTTAATCTGTTGTTTCTCATATCCTCACTTTCAAAGTTTAAAAAAATATATTTAAAAGTTAATTTTAAAAAGGTAAAGGTAAAGGCCCTCCCGTTGATCGTCGATTTGCTCGAGCGGGCCCAGTAACGTCTCCACTGGAGACTTTGTTGTTACTGTGTCTGGCATATCGAATACTCTCGGTAGCTTGCCGGGCTCTCCGAGAGGGGCGGAGGAATCGAACTCGGGTCGGCCATGTTGGCCGCTTGTAAGGCGAACGCCCTACCCGCTGTGCTATTGCTCCAGCCCTGCTATTGCTCCAGCCCAAAAGTTAATTTTATTTCTTTATATTTATATAATAACACCATAGGGCTGGAGTGATAGCACAGCGATTGGGTGTTTGCCTTGAACATGACCAGCCTGACTGAGCCAGGTTCGATTCCTCCGCCCCTCTTGGAGATCCCGGCAAGCTACGGAGAGGATCTTGCCTGCACAGCAAAGCCTGGCAAGCTACGGTATCAAACACACATGATAACATTTTATATATATTATATATACAATATAATATAATATAAAGGTAAAGGCCCTCCCGTTGTTCATCGATTTGCTCGAGCGGGCCCAGTAACGTCTGCATTGGAGATTTTGTTGTTACTGTGTTTGGCATATCGAATACATCACGGGCGGCTAGCCAGGCTCTGCCGTGCGGACGAGATACTCTCGGTAGCTTGCCGGGCTCTCCGAGTGGGGCGGAGGAATCGAACTCGGGTCGACCATGTTGGCTGCGTGCAAGGCAAAGCCCTACCGCTGTGCTATCGCTCCAGCCCTAAGGTGTTATTAAATAAATAATAGCACAGTGGTAGGGTGTTTGCCTGGCAAGCTATCTGTGGATATTCTGTGGGTATTCAATATGCCAAAACAGTAACAATAACGGGTCTCTTCCCCTGACCCTTAAAGAGCCTCCAATATGGCAGCATTGGGAAGGACGAATAAGGAGGGCTGCTAAAATCTCAAGACTGGGACGAATGGAGACGTTACTGGCACCCACTTGAGTAGATCAATTAACAATGGGATGACAGTGATACAGCGATACAGTGATACTGAAAATGGGACAGTTAATATGATATTCATTTGTGTGAAAAAATTAGCAGGGATTTAGTTAAATTTATGAACTGCCCAGAGCTCTCAGCATCATGGTGGATCTGAGATTCGAATTTCTCTCTACCTAGCACAGAAGCTGGACCCTATCAAAAGCAGTGGAGGCTTCTTAGAAATTTTTGTGTGTTCACATTCTTACTTCAAAATATAACAGGTAAGATTAGTAAATTAATTGTCTATAGAGGGTAAAATTATACATCTCTTCCTCCAAGTGTCCATGATGATAATTTTTATTTTGTTTTGGGACTATGCAGGTGATGCTCAGGGACACTCGTAACTCCTGGCTCTCCTGGCAGTGCTCAGGGGAACACATGGGGTATACCTGTGATTGAAGTTGGGTTGGTCACATACACGACGAGCTCCTTACCTGCTGGACTATCATTCTGACCCCCACAATGATACTTGGAATTACTCAAATAAACAGTTTTGCAACTGTGCTCTTAACCCCATCGTGGTGTTCAGCAGTGGGTCACTCAAATTGAATGTGTCCAGACAGGAGGCTGAAAGCAACATGCCTTTTCCCCATGCAACTCGATACTCCAGTGGCCTGTTCTTGGTTGAATTTCTTTTCGCAGTGTCTAATTCACTGCTTCAGACCTGAAACTCCTGGTTCTGGGAGGTGACGATTCATGTCATTTTGATGTGATCCTGAAACTACTTAGTACCTTTGTGCTACTTGACCTAGAAGCTCCGTAACCAACTACATGGTGCCCTATTGCCTTACTGATGGGGCAGTGCCCTTCCCTCCACACCGAGGCTCACAACCATCTAATTTCTTGGACTACCTGTGATTTCCAAGTCATTCTCAACAGCTCTTAGACTCTGCCTGTGTGATCTATCCCCACCACTACTGCTACCAATACCTCCAGTCACTGTCTATTCTATTCCACAAAGGTACTCCAGCCATCACTAGTGTGACACAGACAGAGCTGCACCAGAACAACTGGAGGTCTGCACTGCATCCACTCCCCACCCACAGGAGCTTCGGATAGGGAAGGAAGCTATGTTGTCTTGTTTCTGGCAAGGCAGTTGTGGATCACACTTGTCAGATCATACTTATAGTTCTTGCAATTTTCTCCCCAGGGTAAGTTGAAAGGCAATGACGGTGCACAGTTGGTCGTTTTTTTTTTTTCAATTTTATTGAATCACCGTAAGATAGTTACAAGCCTTCATGTTTGGGTTACAATCACACAATGATCAAATACCCATCCTTCCACCACCAGTCTCCCCAGTATACCACCCCCCTACCTCATCCTCCCCTTGCCTCCATGGCAGACAATATTCCCCATACTCTCTCTCTACTTTTGGGCATTATGGTTTGCAATACAAACACTGAGATATCATCATATTTGGTCCTGGTCCATTATCTATTTCGACACACATCTCCCATCCTGATTGGTTCCTCCAGCCATTGTTTTCTTATTTCTTCTGCCTTCTCTATTCCATCTGCCTTCTCCCCTCCACTCATGGGGCAGGCTTCCAGCTATGGGACAATCCTCCTGGCTCTTGTATCTACTTTACTTGGGTATCACACTCATGTTATGATATTCTATACTCCACAAATGAGTGCAGTCCTTCTATGTCTGTCCCTCTCTTTCTGACTCATTTCACTTAGCATGATACTCTTCACGTCTATCCACTTATAAGCAAAGTTCATGACTTCATCTCTCCTGATAGCTGCATAGTATTCCATTGTGTAGATGTACCAAAATTTCTTTAACCAGTCATCCGTTCTAGGGCACTTGGTTTGTTTCCAGATTTTAGCTATTGTGAACAGTGCTGCAATGAACATATAGGTACAGATGTCATTTCTACTGTGCTTTTTTGCATCCTCAGGATATATTCTCAGAAGTGGTATTGTGGGATCATATGGAAGCTCAATTTATAGTTTTTTAAGGACTGTCCATATTATTTTCCAGAAAAGCTGGACCAGTCGGCATCCCCACCAACAGTGAAAGAGTGTCCTTTTTTCCCCACATCCACACCAGCACTGGCTGCTTTTTTTCTTTTGAATGTGTGCCAGTCTCTGTACTGTGAAATTATATCTTAATGTTGTTTTGATTTGCATCTCCCTGATGGCTAGTGATGTAGGGCATTTTTCATGTGCCTTTTGGCCATTTGTATTTCTTTTCTGAGGAAACTTCTGTTCATTTTTTCTTTCAATTTTTTGATGGGGTTGGAGGTTGTTTTCTTGTACAATTCTTCTAGTGTCTTGTATATCCTGGCATTAATCCTTTATCAGATGGGTATTGGGTAAATATTCTTTCCCATTCTGTGGGCTTTTTCGCACAGAATGGTCTTATAGTAAGACACACATTCCATACAGGGATATGGGCTCAGTCCCCCAGCATTCCTGACTTCAGTTTTCACACCGTGTTCTTGAAAAGGCATAAAGAAAACACAGGCACTGCAGAGGCAGGTATGTCTGTCTGCCTGTGGACTCATAGGGACATTTCTCTGAAAACTATGACACTGTCACCATGGGCTGCCCACTGCCTTTTAAGTATGGTGGAAAGGGACTTTCACAGCTATGCCTGAGCTGATTGGGAGGGATTAAGGATGCCCATTTCCTGAACCAGGCAGTGAAGAATGACCTGGAAGCAATTGGGAGTCTTGAGGCTGTCACGCAGGAGAGGCTTATCTTCATGGCCCTTCCCGGGATTGAGGCTTTTGTCTTAATTCTGAGAAAATGGCATGAGTTGAAAGTGGAAGGTATTGAAATACTTTTAAAGCAAGTTCATGCTTCAATTTAGAGTGAATAAATCATGATCAGGGAGGACTGTCTTTGCAGATGAAAAACTCGGCACTTAATTAAAAACAGTACACAGTGTACCATGTACTTACATTACTAAGTGTTTAAAAACAAATGTTTACTCATGGTCAGAGAGAGAATGTTACACTCTCAGAAGAAATACATCCTAATTTCAGTTCTCTCTTACACTCTTTCTCTCTGTCTCTCTCTCCCACTCATTCTCTTCTCTCCTCCTCACTTATCACACCAAATAGTGGGTCTTCTGTTTGGAAATTAGAGTGACATGCAATTAATACCACAAATGCAAAGAAACATTTTGCACAGCCAGATCAAATTTACCAGGAAGGTTCTGATGAAACACCTGAATCATCTATTTCTCAATTTGCATTATTTGCTCAGCTTCAACATGTAAAATTACTTGTTATATAATAATACATGTTATGCAGAATCAACTTAAGCAATTTTTATGCTCATTCTTTAGTTCCTGTGTTAAAGATGTTAAGCTTATAATTGTATTCAATTTCTTGTGCTCAATTAAGATGGCAATAATTAAAACATAGATGAAGTGACAATTTTCTTGGTTTCTTCGTTTGAGTCTCTAGTCTTCTTCTATACCATTCCAATATTTTCTAAAAATGTTTCCTAAAGATCTCTACTTTTTAGGAAGAGGCACACGTGTGTGCGTGGGCATGCTTGTTTTTCTAAGCAAAGCATGCCAATGATTCATTTCATAGTCAAAGAGTTCTGTGACCTCCCCAAAGTCAAGAATTGCTGCTCATAAACTTGTTATAAATAATTTGGATCTGAATGCCTGCCTACACACGCATGCCTCTGTCTTAAAAAGGAAAGGAGAGCAACATTTTTATGTCAGGATTCATGGTCTTTGAAGAGCTTACTAATGGGCTGTATAGAGAATTGAGAATTGAGAACCACTAGTAGTTCTCCTACACACAAGAGATTAGGCTTAAGTTCCGAATTTATTTCTTGCTCTCTTCTATATTCCTTATTCTTCCTGAGTTTGTGTCTTGTGTGTCTACAAACTCTGTGGATGCATGAATAAAAATATGTCAATCAACATATCTCTAAAATTTCATACACAATTTATTTTCAATTATGAGCCTTATGGACTTCATTGATAACTTTGCTTGAAAATTTAGTCACCTCTGTGTGTTTCATATTATAGGATTACTTACCAACGATACCATGCCTCCTGTCCAAACTTATTTCTAAACTGAATCTAATTGAACTAGAACTGTAGTACTGTCCTCCCATTGTTCATCAATTTGATCAAGTGGACACCAGTAACGTCTCTATTGTGAGACTTGTTACTGTTTTTTGCATATAGAATATGCCACGGGGAGCTTGACATGTTCTCCAGCATGGGAGGGATACTCTCGATAGCTTGCTGGGCTCTCCAAGAGGGACAAAGAAATTGAACCCGGGTTGGCTGCATGCAAGGCAAACACCCTACCCACTGTGCTATCGCTCCAGCCCTAATTGAACTAATCCAGCCTAATTCATTGTTAGATTTTACATGAAAATGGTCAAGAGAGATGTAATTAAAGAGTGGATATAGTTTTGCCCCATTTACTCATTAGCACTTAATTTTCAGATGGTTGTTCTTCAAATTCTAATAAAGACACAGATTTCTAAACTTGTTAACTCACTTTTTCTTTTACCCTGTCATACTCCTTGCTAGCAGGATCTTGATAATCCCTTAAATTGACCTAGATTTCTGCTCAGAGACTCATCCCCATGCAAGCCAAGTACATCTGTACTTTCCGACTAGTCAAAATACAGGAAAGTGATCTGGGTTTAACCTACCCATGACTTTACACTGACATATTGATATCAAGAAACTGAATCATAAAGAAAGTCTGGCAAAAAGTATTTTCAGCAGAGAAAAAGATGGTTCAGTGAATCGCATATGAAATTCTTCAGGCACGTTCTGGAAAAGCATGGGCATAGGATATGGGGACCAGTTTCCATGTGCCTGAGAGGGTCAGGCTGCGGTGTGTATTGAGAAATTGTACGTGAGTATTTCATTGATAAACACTAAAAGATTTTTGCTTGTATGATTTAAGATGCTGAGCCCATGGCTTGTCAGGTAAAACCTCATAAAACTAATAGAAAACCTCTGTATCTAATGTTTCTCAGAACTTCCTTGTTCATATTTGGAATTAGAAGCAATTCAGATTATGCTCTGGGATAGAAACTTTCCAGCACTGAACACCTGGCTCCCACCAGGAAGCTGGATGCTGGAGGAATGAGAGGTAAGGCAGGAGTGAATCTCCAAACTCCCCAGAGCTGGGTTCGCATTGACTTTAGAGTGATGATTGGAATATTTATTACCTTATCAGAGCAAGTGTCTCTCTTAAGAGTGATGAGCTCCCCCGGGTCCCCAGCCCGCCCAGCCGACTGGCTGTCACATCCATAATTTGCCTCTGGGCACCATTTTAGCACAATAACAACCCTAGCCCAGAGACACAGCAGCGAGTCCTCCCAGAAGACACCACAGAGCAGGAGATCTCTCCAGGTCCCATTCTGGGCCAATTTCACGCAGCACCCCAGATGGAGTAGGTGAAGTCTTCTCACCTACTCCAGATGGAATCCTGGTGACCAAGCAAGCTCCTACTGCCACCCCGAGTATGTGGGTTCCAGGACTAAATCTCCAGGCCACATGAGGACCTGGGCTTCCCCTCCCCAGATCCCCATCCGCCAAGTAGACTGGCTGTTACGCCCACAATTTGCCTCTGGCAATATAAATAGCGCACCAACAGTCCTGACCCAGACACTCCCAAAATGGATTAGTGCCATACAGAGATGTCTCTGGAACCCAACCATTTACAATCTAGAAATTTACATTTACAATCACAGCCACGCGAGCTCTCATGATATTCAAACTGAGCAATGGAGAATAAATTTTCTAGCTTTTGCCCTTCGCAGATAGGCTTGAATGGTGGTAGGAAGTTTCAAGTTAAACATAATGCCCAAAATTGGAGAGAGAGTATTGGGGAAATCGTCGGCCATAGAGGCAGGATGAGGAATGGATGTGGGTGGGATGTGGCTGGTGGATAATCTGCACTGGTGAAGGATGGGTGTTTCATCATTGTATGACTGAATCTCAAACATGAAAGCTTTGTAACTCTATCTCACAGTGACATAATTTAAAAAAATAATGTAGAGCTCATGCCCAATTCAATCAGCTTAATCAATGACTGAACAGATAGCAGTATTCCTATATTATTTAAAAAAAAAGTGATGAGCTCATTTGATGCTCTTCCTTTTGATGTACAAGCTTCTCATGAGAGGTTAATAAAGAGTCTGTAAATAAGAGTTATACCTGTCTCTAACATAATACAAGTTTTATTGAGCTAAAACTTTTAATCAAATTAATTTCTATATAAGTATTTAAAATGAATTATTACTTATGTAACTGAAAATATATTAAAAGAAATGTATGCTGTGTCTTGATGATAAATCCAGGTCATGCATCCACTTTTAAATGACCACGTATTTGTCGTCAGGTAAGTAGTATAGTAGAATCATGAAATATACATTATACTGTTTTACCTTATGATATAAATTACAATCTGATGATACTAGTAAATATAAAATATCTCATCTTTTAATTTAATCTCTCAGTTCATTACATTTTATAGCCTTCAACATTTTATGCCTATTATTTTATTACAAAATTTGTTTAATTTCTAGGAAATTTCTAAATAAAAAATCATATCTCATGTAAATAAGGACAACTTTATGACTGTCTTTACAATTTTCTTGAATTTCATAATATTTTTCTTTCCTTATGCCATTATGTTATAATTTGCAGTTTTATGTTAAAAAAGTGATGAATAAAGTCATTCCCTGTTTTCTTTCTAATGGAAAAAATATGTACATAGCACACATTAAATCAACAACATCCACTTTTACTAGTCTTTAGCATCTTAAAGAAACTATTCCTACTTTTGTATTTATCATGAGTAGTATTGTATTATCGCAAGTGATGTATTTTGTCAAAGTCAGTATTTCTATAAATTTATTTGTTTTACGCATTTAAGACATTGACTCATATTTGAGGTAGTTTATAAGGCTAAAGACTTGAGCTCAATTCCCACAGCCACATGAGCACTAGTAGGACCAAACACCAAGCACACAGCCTGGAGTAGTTCCTAACACCATTTGCTCTGGCCCCAAAACAAACAAAACAAATAAACATCAACCAAAAAAAAATCTTAATTTATTATCTTAACTGTTTCTTAACTAATCAATCTTTTTTATAATCCGGCATGGTTTATAACCTACAATATTAATTTCTAGAATTAATTAATTTGCTAATATTTTCCTTCTATTTCACAATATATGAGCTTTTTTCTTTTTTTTTCTGCTTTTGGTTTTGGCTATAAAGAAATGTTGGCCTCATAAGGTGGATTTTATACTCTTTTCTTTCCTGTAAGAAATTGTACAAAATTCATGTTTATGTTTTTTAAATGTTTTGTGTATCACAGAAATTAAACCATAAAAATAAAGAAATTCAAATTGGAAAAGAAGATGTTAAACTATCAGTGTTTGCAGAAAACCTGATCTTATACCAAGAAAACTTTCAGAAATAACACACTTATGCAGAAAACTGGCAGTCTTCAACAGCTATATATAAATATCGGTTGCATTTCTATATATAAACAAAATATTAAAAGAGAAAAATATTTTAAATGAAACAATAGCATTATCAATTTCATCTAAACAAACAAGTTACCTATAAATATTTAACAAAGGAGATAGAAGACTTAGATATTAAAACTATTCAATAATTTGAAGACCTTAGAAAATGGAAAAACATTTCATGCTATGGTTTGGAAGAATTAACATTGTTAAGATCATCATCCAACTCAAAGTGAGATGCAATTAAAACTTTGTTAAAAGTTCAGTGATGTTTTTCAGACAGACATAGAACAAATATTACTAAAATTTATATGTAACCACAAAATCTGCTGAAAATTCAACACTATCATGAGAATAAAGAAGGCAGGAAGCCCATGTTTTCTGACCAAAAAAGCAAAGTGTGGGCCATGCTCCTCCTAAATTTATCTGTAGTAGACTGGGATTAAGTCATTGGAGAAATATTACATACAGCAGGGGAATGGTAAAAAGAAATTTTATTCTAATCTATAATAAGATTAATATATGATAAATATAAGATCAATTTTATATTTTATAATGTAAATATATAAATATATTTATATTAAAATTTTTATATCAATTTTATAAGACTCAGTTTAAAAGTGAGCACAAGAAACTTTTGAGTATCTGGTATATATTATTAGAAATATCATCTAGATAAAATATCAGCTAGAGAAATTAGGCCATATATTCCTATGTACTCCTATTCTCTTAATAAACTATAAAATAAGCTTATTTCCTTTTTTAAATAAACTTATTTTTTATTTTTGCTCTATATCCATGTAGAGGAGTTGAAGGTATCTACTCTCCATTGTACACACACAGGAATTTAGATAGAAAAAAGTTCTCAATACAGGCCAGAGCCTGAAGAAATGAGAAAATACTCCACTTATGCAAAACATCTTAACACATCTGCCAGGAAGTGACAATGAGAGTGAACTCCATTCTCTTCTAGAGACTACGAAGTTGAAGGCTTTGAAGTAGGAATTTTGAGGGAAACCACTTTGTTGATCTTGTTCCTATAAACATTTTCAGTTTGCTATGTTTAAGCTGACTAAGAAAAGCAAAGTTTGACTCCAGATAATCCCTCTTTCTGTATCACAGATCCTTAAGTGATCATCATAAACCCAGTTACAGTTTTGTAAAGATTTCTGAAAGCAATAACCATGATGGTCCCAGGAACTGATGACTGATGTGATAACCAGTTAGTATCTTGCAAGCAGTATTGACCATGTCAGTTTAAAGTCACCTGGGTTTTATGATCCAGTAACATTTTTAAGAAATAATATAATGCCCTCCTCATTCCCAGAAATTTACATTTACTATACAAAGGTGAAAAAATAGTTGGTATACTCATCAACTTTGTACCTCGTTTAAACTTGCAGTAACTTACTCTGATTATAATAAGAAGAAATCTGAGTATGTAGTAGCATTTTGGATTAGTGGAAAGTTTTCTTTTCCTTCTTTTTATTCTGGGCAAGAGCATATTGGATGTTGAGAAAAGACATGCTCAAACATTGCCCAACTTTAAGCGTCCAAACTTGTTCAAATTCCTTTTATTATATGTTTGAATGCTTCTTGGAACCCAAAATGAAGTGAATAATTCTTTTGGCAATTATATGTGGCACACATGGGTACAGTCTTGACCTCTCCTTGATGAAATTGGATATCAGAAGCTTCAGCAAATGACCCATTTTCTTGAGTCAGCACAATTGCAAGTTAAAAGGGAAATCATTTGACTTTTATTTTTCCTTTGTGGAATGCAGGTAATCTCAGAATATGCTTAAGTTACCTATATACTAAAAGTGTGATGATGTATAACAATGAACTATAAAATAAAGATTTACTCAGAGAATCAAGGAACATCTGTACTCAGAGACTGTCTTGAGGTAAAAGTGAGTATTGACTAGAGTAAGCAAGTGACATTATAGATAAACTTACAGCTCTAAAATGACTCTAAGAAGAAGGAAACAGATGTATGGATAACTTATAAGTAGACCAACTGCCCTAAGGAATCACTGATCACTGTCCTCCCGTTGTTCATCGATTTGCTCGAGCGGGCCCAGTAACGTCTCCACTGGAGACTTTGTTGTTACTGTGTTTGGCATATCGAATACATCACGGGCGGCTTGCCAGGCTCTGCCGTGCGGGCGAGATACTCTCAGTAGCTTGCTGGGCTCTCCGAGAGGGGCAGAGGAATCGAACTCGGGTCGGTCATGTTGGCTGCGTGCAAGGCAAACACCCTACCGCTGTGTATCACAAGCAACATAAAAGGAATTGTATTCTTACAATTTCTGAACCATAATATCATACAGATTTTTTAAAATATTATTTCTTTTTCCCAATAAATATGAAGTGTTTATTTATTTATTTACTTTGCTTTAGGGCACATATTTACAATATTAATGTTTATGGTTTTGATGTACAAAGTTACTGCATCTCACCATCACCACAGTGCCCAGGACCCTCTGACCAGTGTCCTTATGTTAGTTCTGGTCCACCTCATCATCTCCCCAGCCTACTCACTTCCCTTTGCTTGAGAGGGTTTGTTATGATAGCATCTAATTTCTATTTTCTTTATCTATAAACCATAGATGAGTGAAATCATCAGATATTTGTCCTCCTTCTGTCTTATTTTGGTTTTGGGACCACATCTAGTGGTGCTAGGGGCTTACCCTGGCTCTGTGTTCAGGGATCAATTTTGTAATGCTGTCTGGGGAACCATCAGTTGTTCCAGGGCTCAAACCAAGGTTGGCAAGCAAGGCAGTGCTTTACCTGCTGTGAGATCGCTATGGCTCTCTCTGACTAATTTTGCTTATCCTATACATCCAATTCCATCCATACATCCAGTTCCATGATTTCATCTTTCATCTTTACTTCTGGCTGTGTTGTAAATCCATTGTGTTTTACACCAGAATGTCTTTAGTTATTTTTCTTTCACTGGATATTTGTAACATCTCCCAGCTATTGTACTAAGTGCTACAGTGAACATAGGTGTGCATATGTCATCAACACTTATTATTTGGGAAATACAAATCAAATCAAATACAAATGAAACATCATCTTCCACCAATGAAAATGACATGTCCAAAAGACAGGAAGCAACAAGCAGCCAGCAATAATGAGATGTGGTGAAAAGGTCATCTCTCATCCACTGTTGATGGAAATGTTGTTTGGTTTAGCACTACAGAAAACAGTTTGCGGACGCCTAAAACAATAAGGAAGGGGGAGGAAATAGCGCTTCCAAATGACTCAGAGATTCCAATTATTTGTCTATACTCTCCAAGCATGAAAACTCTAAACAGTCATTGTTTTTCTAATCAGTTTAGAGAACTGATAAGAGACCTTAATTACTTTTTTTTAGTTTATACACACAAAACGGTATATCTAGAATCTGAACTCAGGTCCCTCTCTCTCCCTTTTATTGTTACATTTTTGTTATCTTTTCTGTTTTTAGATTATATGATTTCCTGATGAAATCTAGATTACAAAGGAAAGTATAAATTAAGAATAACATTTTGTGTATGGTGTGAGGTATGAGTTAAAATTTAATTTTCTCTGATATTTAATTTAGATATTTAATTTAATAATTTTCTCTATGATATTTAATTTAATTATTCAATATAGCACTCTGTAGTGCCATTTTATATTTATTTCATAGTGAGCCTTAGCATTTTATTTCATTCATTTCACATGTCAATAGGCATCCTAGTACCATAGTTGATCATTTTTATTTGTTTAAATAAATGGAAAAATAAGATTTTCCATTATTCTTTCTACCAATACATTTGGATCTGTCAGGTTAGTGATTAGGTAAGTTAAATTATTTTTGTTAATTGAAATTATATTCTGTAGGGCTGGAGAAATAGAAAAGAAGGTAGGATATTGTCTCGCATGCAGCAAACCCAGGAAGCCCATTCGGTCTCACAAGCCTGCTTGGAGTAATCCCTGAGCACAGAGTCAGGAACAAATCCTGAGCACAGAGTCAGGAGTAAATCCTGAGCACAAAAACATTTTATATATATTCTAATTCAAATTGTGAATGCATCTTAATTTATTTAATTTTACATTACATATGATTTAAAATTTACCTTTTATCTTTTATGTGCAGTTAGTGTATTTTTAATATATTAATTTTTCATTTTTCTCTCATAAAATAATACAGGCTTTTATACAGATAATTACTGATACAGTCATTTCTAAGAATTTTTAATGATTTTTAAATTTTATTGCTTACTTCCAAAAGAAATCACAATTTATATTTTCATTTATGGATGATGAACGAATAAATTTCAAAAGTAAAATAATCAAATCCATTATAAAAATAAAAACATAAAATATAGATGACATGTGCGGCTTACATGGCTTTACTTACATCTTAACAGTGTTTGATTAAAAATATATTTCAGTCAGCATTTTATCTTGTATGGATAAACATAAAAAATTGAAAGTATTAAATATTATTTTAAAATACATGAAATATATGCTTAACTTGGTAAATACTATTAAAATATAAAAGCAAATGGTGCCACGGTTATTCTAGTAACAGGGACAAGGGTGGGTGCATTTCCTGAAAGCATGAGGCTCCGGGTTTGCTCCCCAACTTCTCATGCACCCTAGGGCTACTATATGAATGACCCTGTTGGACTTGCACCTGGTCAGAGTACCGGATCTCCCTGTGCCAACACTGAAAGCTGTAGCTCAAGGCTCCTGAGCTTTTCTTGGAAGATCCACCGCTCTCCTCCCCCGTTGCTCACACAGAAACTAAAATAAGAATGACGAATTGTGGAGTGTAACATTTTCACCCAAAGTACCGAGGGTGTGCGTCAAAGGGTTTCCTTCACATGCATGAGATCCGGGCCTGGTCCTGGGCACTGCTGAAAATGGTCCTGCACCTCACCGCGACCTCGGGCACAGTTCCCCCCACCTGCTTCACAGCCCTTCCAGTTTGTCTCACCCCTCCTCACCCCAAAACCATTCCCTGGGCAACCTCTGCTTGTTTCGTGTATGTGCAGCATCCTCATCACATCCTCACCAAAAAGCACTAAGTGCTGCCATAGTCACCTTGAAAATTAAATTTTTGCCTTGTTTTATTTTATTTTGCTTTGTTTTGTTTCATTTGAGGCATACCTGGAGGTGCTCAGTGCTCAGAGGTCAGTCCTAGAGTGCTCAGCAGATTCTATGTGGTGCTGGGCATCCAGGCAAGCACATGTATCCCTGAACAATCTTTCCAGCTGTGTCACACCTGGCTCTGTGGGTCGGCCTCGAGTACCATCTAGGGTGCTAGGAGATGAATATGACTGGTCCGTGTGCAGAGGTCCGAATCCTCACCCATCTCGAATTCTTTCGGGAAGGAAAATTTTGTTTTCACCTCTTGTAAATTTCCTAGGAAATGAATAAACCTACTAAAGAAGTTGTTTTAAAACTTTTTTATTTTAACGTTAATTGATACTTTATTTCATCAATTATTTGGGCTACCACAATTTTTATAATGTAAACTTAAATATATTTAATAGAAATACATTTATAAAAATCCAAATGATTCTATAAACTAAAATATGAAACAAAGTAGAATTAAAATGTAATTAACCAAATAAGGTTCCCTTCCGCCACATCTGGCAGTCCTCAGGGTTTACTCCTGACTCTGTGCTCAGAAATTGTTCACTGCCGAGTTCCAAGTCAGGGCAGTCTGGTACTGCACGGGCTGTCCGCTTCTGGACAGGAGCTCTGCCCTTGGCTCGCTGCCCGACGGTTTCAGACGCGTCTCCACTGGTGTGACACATATCGCATTGTTGTCTTAATTTGTGTTTTCCTAACCATTAGTGATGATGAATGCCCACTTGTTGCTTTTATGTTCTCTTCATGGAAGTGTCTGTTGATTTCCTCTTCCAATTTTTGACGGGGTTGTTGACTATTTGGTTGGTGAGATCTGCAGTGGTCTAGATAGCGTGGAAGCAGCCCCTTATCTGATATATGCAGTTTTCCCCGTTTAGTTGGTATTTTTTTCATTTTAGTCTAAGTTTCTTTTGCCATGTACAACCTTTTAATTTGAAGTATTTCTATTTATTTTAGGGGTTCTTTTATTGGTTGATGGCATTAAAAAATACCTCTAATCTATATCTACAATTATCTCAATGTATTTTATGAATTTAGTCTAATCACAAGGTGTTTAATCTATTTTGAATTGGCTTTTCATTTTGTTTTTAGGATCACACTCAGCTATTCTCAGGACTTGTCCTGGCTCTATGTTCAGTGATCACTTTTGATATGGCTCAGGGGACCACAGGTGGCACTGGAAATTGAACCAGGTTTGGTATGCAAGCAAGTTCTTTACCGGCTATGACCCTGAATTAACTTTTGTGCATGGTGTGAAATACAGTTTGAGTTTTATTGTTTTTAGTATATCAATCCAGTTTTCCCATTGTCATATGCTGAATGAAGAGTCCATAGTTACTTGCCTTACTGACACAGCTCCTGGTCATATTCAAAAAAGAGGTAGAAATGATTCATTTTATATAAAAATGAATATATTGCATACATTACATACAGATGAAATCTATATGGAGATAAAACATTTCTACAATGTTTTCCAGAACTCTGTCCTGTCCTGTCCTCCCTCTGTTCATCGATTTGTTCAAGCAGACCCTTCACCAATATTCCAGCTTTCTCTCCCAGTGGGCCCTCCTGCCCGCCCTCTTACCTGCTCAGTTTTGTGGACCAACTCTCCACTTCTGTTGCCTTTGACCATTTGTTGCTCCCTTTCTATTTTTTTTATATTCCACTTATGAGAGATTATTCTGTGTATGTCTTTCTACATCTGACTTACTCCACTCAGCATTTTACCTTCTAGTTATACCTATGTAATGGAAAATTGCACTATTTCAACTTTTCTTTAGCTGAATAGCATTCTATTATATAATATATATTATATATTATCACATATCAAGTCTGATTTCTGGTGCCGTGCTCAGAGAACCATTTCTGGTGAGGCTTGTCTGGGGATCAAATTCTGGTCAGGTACTTTTTGGGCAAATGTTTTGTCTCTTCAGCTTCTAGTCTAAATTCTTTAGAATAGATGTCATTCGTTAACAAATGGAAACTGATGGTTCACTTTTACCTAATGACTCATCATTGATCTAAACTAAAATTAGTTTATGACAATATTCCATTTTAAAATCATCTTTAATCAAAGTTCATTGTGTTGGCAGCACTGCACCGTAGCACTTTGCCTTTCTGGGTGTTCTGGGTCACACCTGACCTACCACCTCACCCATGTACCATCCATTTTTCAAATAAGAAAAACAGATTTTGTTGAAAAATTTAAAGAGATGAGATGATGAGAAAGAGAGAGAGAGAGAATGAGATAGAGAGAATGAAAGAGAGAGAGCAATACATGTCCAGGAGAAAACATGGGAGCCAACCTGGCCGAGCCGGGTTCGATTCCTCCGCCCCTCTGGGAGAGCCTGGCAAGCTACCCAGAGTATTGAATATGCTAAACACAGTAACAAGAAGTCTCACAATGGAGACGTTACTGGGCCCGCTCGAGCAAATTGATGAACAATGGGAGGACAGTGACAGTGACTCCTCCGTGGAAATTGCCATGCCCTTTCTTCTTGATGGAGGTACCCTGTTTTTTTTTCCCTCACCTACCTTCTGTTGTACATCACACTATATGTAGATTATTCACACAATTATGTATATTTCACTAAAAGTTCTTAAGTAATGAAACACAGTAAGAAAAAATACAATAGAAATAACCAACTTGCTGCAGGTAATGCCAGATTCGCAAAATCAAACTTTGCCTTCTCTCTTACACAGCCCACAGTCATTCTTACAACTGCATACTTATTTCTGAGGGGGAAGCCTGACTAGGGATACTATGTCAAAAATGCAAGAGGGAAAAGATCATCAAATTCAGGTTAAATGAAGGACAGCCAAAAGTTCTTAGATCTGACCTTACCAGGAGAATGCCACTTGCCAATCAGTACAAGAGAACGAACACAAGCTCCCACCTTCACTGGACCTCTCAGTACGTACAGCTGCGAGGAAAGAGTGAAGAGTAATCTCACCATGGGCTAGGCCAAATGGGTGGTGAAGAGGGGGAAAGCTTTCAAATTCTTCAAGATTCTCTTTAACAGAAAAACTCTAAATCCTACTGCTAACATTTATAATCCCCCAAGGAAAAGAGGTAATACCTGTTTTATAAATTCTTAAGTTTCAGGATTTGATTCTTAGTAAGAATTCAATAATTTATTTATTAGTTAAACCAGTAATTATGTTCTTCTCCCTTGAGCATATATCTTGCTTGCTTGTCTTGATGTTTCTTTGCTAATTTATACTCTGAAAAAACTTATGTTCTCTCTTAAACATGTACTTCTCTCTCTCCCCTCACATATATCTAAATAAGTTCTAAGTAAAAGTTTCTTGCTTTTAGTCCAGATCAGTAGTATAGTACATGGGGCACTTGCTTTGCATGCAGTTGACCCAGGTTTGATTCTCAGCATCCCATATGGTCACCTGAGCTCAACTGAGAATGAATCCTGAATGCAGAGCAGGGAAGGAACCCTGAACGTTACCATGTGTTGGTCCCCCAAAATATTAAAGTTTCTTATGTCATCCCAAAATTTAAAAAAGAGTTAACGGGGAGAATAAAAATAAAATAACAAAATAAATAAATAAATAATAAAATAAAATTTTTAAAAAGTTAATGTGAAGATGGTCTATGCTAATATGCTAATGGGGAGAACTTGGAAGGATGAAGCTAAGTGAAAACAAAAAAACTTGAAATGGAGCCATTTGCCTGAACTGAGTTCATTTTTAAGTTTGGTCTTATTATCCTTTTACCTATTCATCATGCTTGGATGCAGTTACTATTCTGATAAACTTAGTGAATACCACTTGTTCTTAGCATAAACTAATTCCCTGAAAACTGTAGAAACATGAAATGCTTTAAGCTTCTTAGCATAATGGCACACCAGAGATGTCTGTCTTTTGGATTGTTTTGGGGGCCATACCTAGAAGTGCTCAGGCTTGCTCCTGGCTCTGTGTTCAGGAATCACTCCTGGAAGTACTCAGAGGACTATATGAGGTGCTGAGAATCAAATCTTGGTCAGCAGCCACATAAAAGGAAGCACCCTTAACACTGTAGTAAGTCTCTGGCCTCAGAAAAGTCTATTTTAATCTCTATGTGTTGATTCTAATTGAGGACAATATTGTGTACAATACATAGAGTTTAAGCCCTTCACATAGATTTAGATAATTCCCAGGGAGTACATTGTTTAGTCTTTGGGTCCTCTAAATATAATGAAATTGTAGTTCAATTTGTGAAATCAATTCTGCATTTTCATTGAACTAGGTCTCGGGGCCCCAAGGGAGTATAATCAAACACAAACTGGCACCTGATATCTTCTTAGAAGGGAATTTAATGGGAAGAGTGTAAGAGATTTTTCCTAAGATTGTAGCATAGAACAAACTTTGGAGCAGTCACTGTGTCGGCCTTGTCCTTTCCCTGCACTGAATAATATAGGTTGTTTACAGGAGTATGTTCACATCACATCTCATAATAAGGTGATATGCTACAGCACCCAGAGGAACTTCAAAACTTACTAATTTGACAGTTATCTAGAAATACTGACCAGAACTGCTTAGAGACTTCAAAATAAGGTTCTTGGAGTTTAAAAAGTAGAATACATTTCAATGATTCTTTATTTTTCAAACATTGAACAAACTCTAAGATGTATCAGATACTCAGACTCAACTCTGAAGTTTGTTTTCAAAGTTAAATAAACATAGTCATCAGTGGCATTTTACTTTCACATATGCGGCCCATTTTTCAGCCTTGCTGTTTATGAACAGTTGGCCTGTATCAATCTCCAAGCTCCACAACTGCTCTCAGAAGCCTTGAGTCAGTAGGTCTATGCTAGTGTTTAGCTGCTGCTCTAAAAAAATTACTTAAAACATGTAACATGACCAAGTTTCCATGTGGCCAAATATCTAGGCAGACTGTTCCCTGTGTTTGAGTTTAAGATGTAAAGCAACACTCTGAAAAAAATCCACTTTCATGTTCACTCAGTGGCTCATGTGTCTGAGTTCAGTCCCTTATGAGTGAAGGACAGAGGTTCCCATTTTTAGATCGCTTTCAAACAGGAGACTTAGCATATTGCCCTGCATTGCTTATTTCCCTTAGAATCCCAAAACCAGGAAGGTGCCAAAGAGTCATTATTCTTGATAAATCTCATTCATTCATGCTTCTTAATCTTCAGTCAGAAGAAAATTTCTCTGCTTTTAAGAACAGAGAAAAGTGAGACCATCTAGACTGTCTCTCGATTTTAATGTTTAAAACGGTAGTTGAAGTGGTCAACTGTTCTTTTTTTTTATTAGTGAATCACCGTGAGGTACAGTTATAGGCTTAGAAACTTTTTTTTTAATTTCATTGAATGACCACAAGATAGTTACAGTCTTTCATGTTTGGTTTACAATCACACAATGATCAAACACCCATCCCTCCATCAGTGTACATTCCCCACCAATATCCCCAGTATACCCCACCCTTTCCCACCCTCCCCCTACCTCCATGGCAGACATGATTCCCCATAATCTCTCTCTACTTTTGGACATTATGGTTTGCAATATAGACCCTGAGAGGTTATCATGTTTGGTCCTCTATCTTCTTTCTGACCACATCTTCCATCCCGACCGATTCCTCCAGCCATCTTTTTCTTAGTGATCCCTTCTCTATTCCATCTGCCTTCTCCCCTTTGCTCATGAGGCAGGCTTTCAGCTATGGAGCAATATGTCTGTCCCATGTATCTACTGTCATTAGGTGTCAGCCCATGTTATGTTGTTTTATATTCCACAAATGAGTGCAGTCCTTCTGTGTATGTCCCTCTCTTTCTGACTCATTTCACTTAGCATGATACTCTCCATGTCTATCCATTTATAAGCAAAGTTCATGACTTCATCTCTCCTGACAGCTGCATAGTATTCCATTGTGAAGATGTACCAAAGAATATTTACCCAATACCCATCCGATAAGGGATTAATATCCAGGATATACAAGACACTAGTAGAATTGTACAAGAAAAAACCTCCAACCCCATCAAAAAATGGAGAGAAGAAATGAACAGAAGTTTCCTCAAAAAAGAAAGACAAATGGCCAAAAGGCACATGAAAAAATGCTCCACATCACAAGCCATCAGGGAGATGCAAATCAAAACAACAATGAGATATCATTTCACACCACAGAGACTGGCAAACATTCAAAAGAACAAAAGCAACCAGTGCTGGCATGGATGTGGGGAAAAAGGGACACCCATTCACTGTTGGTGGGAATTCCCACTAGTCCAGCCTTTCTGGAAAACCATATGGACAGACCTTCAAAAACTAGAAATTGAGCTTCCATATGACCCCGCAGTACCACGTTTGGGAATATATCCTGAGGATGCAAAAAAAGCAGAGTAGAAATGACATCTGTACCTATATGTTCATTGCAGCACTGTTCACAATAGCCAAAGCCTGGCAACAACCTAAGTGCTCTAGAACAGATGACTGGTCAACTATTCTTAACACTAGTTGAAGCATAAACCCAATGAAGAGGTGCCTGGCTTAGTCCTAGTGCCAAAATCGCCTGATATACTCAATCCCTGCTAAGGCAATGTCCAGAATACTCTATCTGCTTTGCTGTCATATCAGATAGAGGTCAGTCACTTAGTCCCTATAGCTGACCCAGCCACACCCCTTTTGGTGTTATCTAAGGAGAATATACTTCAAATCTGTCTTGTTACTACTTGATTCCTAAAACCAACTCAGGCTCTCCCTTCCCGGGATGAACTCAAAATTATTTATACATCTCACTCAATCCACAGAAATAACTCAGGGTATTTCACACATCCTGAGCTCATCCACTTTATGGAATATACTTATCTATAGAAAGCAGAAACTATCAAAGTTATCTGAAGTCATGCAAAAAAAATTTCTTCATGAAGGTGCTAAGGTCTCTCTGTCTGGAGATCTCCACTGTCAGTCTGGCCAGTGTGATCTTTCTTTAATAAACTTAATTTTTCTCACTTAAAAACCACTTACCTCTTGGTATATATATTTTTTTACCATCCATCTGCTCAGACCCAAAACGGGTTTGCATTCTAGTTCTTCTCCCTTCAATACTACAATCTGCAAAGTCTCTCTTGCTATGTGGCATTATGTATTATTTAAATTGCTCCAGATAAATAAAAATTACAGGGAAAAGAATTTATGTATAAATATGTGTTTTTTATAACCATGAATTAGTAAGATATAAAACAGAGAGATAAAGACAAATAATATATTTTATTTTATTTTATTTTTTATAAAGTAGTTCACAATATTTGATTACATTTAATATTTGAGCACCAATTCCACACCATTACACCTTCGCACTACCATATTTTGGATGTTTCCATCATGAATCCCAACTCCTGCCCCAGAGAAAAACTGAAATAATTAATTTTGTATTGTTTGTTATAAATAAAATTAACATTATTCTTAATCCTGCATTAACATATGCCTCAGAGACCTGGGCCCTACGAAAACAGGATGAGAATGCTATTCGGGTCTCTCAAAGAGGAATCGGAAGAGCTATGCTTGGAATATCACGCTTCACTCAAATGAGAGATAGAATCTGGAGTTCTGATCTCCATCAATGCTCAAGAATCAGGGATGCTGTCTCATTTGCCAAGGCATCAAAAATCAGATGGGCTGGACATGGTAATGAGGTTTACAGACAACCGCTGAACTAGAGCCATTACTCACTGGATTCCACAGGATGTCAAAAGATCGCGTGGATGCCCATCTACAAGATGGTCAGACTTCTTCGTCAAGACCCTGAATGATCGGTTTGAGGCTCTGCATGTTCCTAGAATGAGCAGATGCCAGTGGGCTACACTAGCATGCAACAGGGATGAATGGAGATGTTACTGGCACTCGCTTGAGTAAATCGATGAATAACGGGGGATCAAGTGATCAAGTGATCAAGTTATAAATAAACTGCTAAAATGCTTCAAAAAGCTTTCCTTAAAGAAAACTGTGTGAAGACTGTTGTATTTCACCCAGGGACCATTGAAGATAGCACTTCTATAAGATATCACTAACATGTTGTTAAAGTTGAGACTTTTGTGCATTCACATATGTGTGTGTATAAAAAGATATTTCCTCTAAGATTATTTGTCTTCTACTTTAAACCCCATCAAATGTGATGCACTACTCTTGGAGTATGAATGGTGTGAGGTATGAAATGTCATTCGCAGCAATGAGGTGCAGAAATAGGTTCACTCATAAGTTCAGCTATGAGCATGGTCAAAGTTGAGTTCTGGAGGTTTTTGTTTGCCAGGACTGGGTCTCCTATGGCTGCCACTGCCTCTGAGACCCAATTCCAGATTGTCCATTTGTGAGTCAATGCATGTTGGCCCTCAACAAGTAGAGCACAAAGCCCTTCCAATATCCTATCTGTCCTAAAAATGCCTTCAGGCGTTTGATGAGGACATAGGGTATGCCTGAACTTTATCAGTGACCGCTTTGATGATGACTTTTGTCTGACCTGACCAGAATTTGATCTACAAGCCAGGTCCCTGAAACTTGTTGATGATTTCCCATTCAGAGGGCTTTAGACACATGAACAAGAGAGGCTCTCTCTTCAAATCTGCAAGACAGTTAAGAGACCATCATCAATACTAAACAGCAGAGCGCCACTTCCAGTGAGTGAAACCACTACAACTAGCTCATGACTGACTGTGCAAAGAGCCCTGCCCCCACCGAAGGTCACTCTCTCCCCAGCTGAAAGTGAACTGACCTGGCACTCGGGAGAGATACCAACTAAGAAGAATTTGCCTGATGGCCATGCAGTGGATATCCAGCAACTGGTTCAGCTTGTCCAAGAGGTCGACCACTGATAGACTGCTGTGTGGAGCTGTGGCAAGACATTGTTCAACTCTCAGTAATCACCATCATTTCCATGTTCCGTTTAGCTTCCAGGATGACCACACTGTGGAGAAGGAGCAGTGGAGGTGTCTGAAGCAGCAGCATAAAATGGAAGTTCTCTGGGCTGAACTTAGTCACTTGTCCCAGGTCTTATTGAAGACACATTTTCAACAGATCTTGGTTAGTCTTTGTCTGCAACAGTAGTCAGCAACTCTTGCTGAAGTGACCTCTGTATACATCTACACTTGTGAAGTAGGCAGTCCTAAATTACAATATATCCTTTCCTTCAACTCCCAGTACTGGGCAGAGCTGAGAAAACAGCATTAAGTTAAGGAGTGCAGAATGAGATAAATATCTGGCCTACCCAGGGTGCGAATGGGGTGCATCTGGTTGAGCAGGAGGAGACAGAAGAAACCCTTGAAATCAAATGAAATCATGTGCTTGGGTGAAAGTCAATCATCCCAAGGAAATCAGATTATACATCTTGACCCAATTAACAGAGCTCAGATAAGAAAGCTTCTTATTCACCCAAAATAAGTAAAGTTTATTTTAGCCTACAAATGATGCCCATTTTCAACTCCTGTCTTGTCCTATTTCTCTTGAAACACTCAAAGCCCTATCCTTCTTTTCTAGTTTATTACTGGTGACCCCAGAAGATTTCTATGACATGTAATCATAGGCTGTTAGGTCAGTCTCTTGGTATTAATTTATTAAGAAAGATTATGATTATCACATGATAAAAGTGAATGTCATGGCTCTAAAATTTAAGATTCTAAAATACTGAAAAAACAAAAAAAATAGCAAAATGCATTCAAAATGTTGGAGGGGAAATCCTGAAGGGTGAAAGTAATTTTCCGAAGTTAATGAAAAACAGAAGTTTCATAGTCATCAATTTTAACATCATGTTTATTTTTTATAAATTTATTTTGTAGATGTTATCAATGAGAAACAACAATAAAACCACCGTATCCACATTACTGCATAAGAATATGACAATTTTAGTACTTTGTAAATAGGGGCTGGGACTGGCTGGTACGGAGACATAGAATTCTAATCCTAATTAATAGTGTGACCCTAAGAACCCCTTACCTATACTGTGAGGTCACAGAGATAATATCAGTGCTTCGGAATAGCAAAATTTTGGATGTCAATACTATGAAACAATCATTGTTTCATCGGTTTTTGCTAGTGCACACACCTTTTACGTGTAATATAACATACTGTTGTGTCCTCAATTTAACTTCACAGACCAGAAATCATTATTCTGACAGGAAAACTGAGGTTCAAAGAGCAAAAAATATTTGCCAACGTCTCAGACATGCTGTTCTCATATCGTTGTTTTGCTTCTTATTGATAATGCTTCTCCAAGCCATTCAATGATAAAAGGGACCAAAGAGAAGCATGCACAGGATACGCTTCAGAATACAAGGCACAGTAAAAAAGTAAAACGTGTGTGAAGTCAAAATCCTTAACCAAGAGTAGAAGCAATCCCAATTGCAACTGATAGCAATAAAATCTGCCTAGTCATCGTTTTTCTCCAAGCTAAGAGAGTCTTCCTACAGTCCAGGTGTCAGTTCTGGTCCTGTATCTAGAGAGGATGCAGGGTTGGCTGGCAGAAGAACTCAGGCTAAGTGGAGAGTGGCTATTTCCTAGAAAATGAGTGTTCACATCATAAAATATTGAAAGTTAATAATTGGCCTTTTTTGGACTCTTGTTCCTAATCTAGTTTCAAGGACTTCTCTAGGCAATTAAGCATTAGTAAGCATTTGTGAGCTCTAACTCAGGATAATTTGGGAAATGGTGAAATGGGCAAACTCTGCAGTAGGACTATTCTCAACATCCACTGATGGTCACTGTTAAAGAAATTGACACCTGACTGCTTTAACAGTAGGAAAGTGACAAGACAATGGTGGATGTATGGGGACCCAATAGGAATGGAGCTGAGTTGGGGACCCCGTGATGAAATGGATGATTAAGATCAACAGAGTCACACCCCAGGCAGGTGCAGACAGATCCAAGAGAGCCCTGGTTCACCACTTCATCACTAGTCATTGCAGTATGATGAGCATGGCATTTCTCAGTGTCCCAAACCCCTGTGTGGGCTTTCCTGCATGCATTCCTAGTAATCACATGTAATGAGTAATTTGATTATATAATATGAAACTGTCAGTAATACACCTTGGTTCCACCAAATTACCACCTGAAAGTGATAATAACACTGTGGAATTGTCCCTTTAAAAAGAAAAAAAGATAAAGAGCAGGGCCGGGGTGGGGAATATTGCATATGCCCATAGGTAAACTAGTTCAGGTGTTATATATTATATATTATATATCTAGCCTCTGATCTTTATGTACCTATTGAATGTTGATGTGATTACCAGCTGTTCTTAATCTCTCAGTTAAAAAAATGCTCACTTTTTTGGGGCCAGGGTCATTCACAGGGAACCAATATTGTATTGAACAAGTGGCTAGTTCGTGAGACCATTGGTCGCTGCCCAGGAGAACCTAAAGCTTGGACAGTCCATGTATGCTTGCCTGTCTCCCTATGTGTTTGTTAGTTTCATTCTCTGTGACAGGTCCCTGATGGACAGGGGATTAAGGTGTCAATCTGTTTGGCACCCTAACTCTTGTTCTGTCCTGACCTGGTGCATATTTGCAGATGGCCGAGGTTCATCTGAATTTCCTCTATTCTATTCTGTCTTGGGCGCACTTTTGCAAACCCTTTATGTTCTAATACCTAAACTAGTTTACTTATGAGCATATGCCATTCTTTGTTTTTCAGGGGACAATTCCCACAGTGCTATTATCACTTTCAGATATGCTGCTTAATCTTCTCCAACGTCATGGTATAAAATCATAACCATTTTGGCATCACAGGGTCAGAAAAACTTGAGCAGTATCTTCACTCCTCCTCATCTGAAGTGTCTCTTTGCTTTAGTAAGCTCATCGGATTTGTTTCTGTGGATGTTATGTCACTAACATTTTCCTTTTCCTTTTTTTCCCCATTAAATGAGTGGGGAAGAATAACAATTCGTTCTGAAGTACCGGGATCTTTTTTGTTCCCCAAACTAAGGCATCCATCTTCCTCAAAACATTCTCAATGTATTCATTGTTTTCCTAGAGGTGCTGCATGTGTAATCGGCTCATTTTGTGTTCTTATGGGTCTGTTTCCCTAGATAAAGATAGAATCATTTAGTACATTAAAAATATATGAAGTGAGCGTTCTCAGGGAAAGACTGTGTTCTTTTTTAATTTAATTTTTAGAAAGTAGTTCACAATATTTTATTACATTTAATATTTGAACACTAATCCCACCACCATATTTTGGATGTTTCCATCTTGGACCCCAATCCCTGCCCAAAGCAGAACCAAAATAATTTATTTTCTATTGTTTGTTATGAATAAACTGCTGAAAATGTCCCAGAAAACTTTCTTTAGGGGAGAGTGTGTAAAGACTGTTTCATCCAGGGGCCATTGAGTCCTTCTATAAGAAATAACTAATATGTTGTTTTAAACCCCATGTAATGTGGTGCACTACTCTTGGAGTATGAGTGGTGTGAGGGACACAGGGTCCAGGAATAGGTTTACTCGTGGGTGAGGCTCGACCGAAGTATGTGGAGAGCAGCCATGAGCATGGCAGCGATTAAGTTCTGGAAAATTTGGGCTGCTGGTGCTGGGTCCCCTGGGTCAGGCAGGGGTCTCACACGCTCCCCTCCTGAGTGCCCTGAATGCGCTCCCCTCCTGAGTGCCCTGAATGAAGCAGCCTAGCTTGGGGTCCGGTGGCAAGGCTATGTTGTGTTGTTTTATGCTTTCTTTTAAGAGAGGACAAGGAGTGAGAAACTGTGTTCTGAGTCACAGGTCATTGACATTCTCTTGTGAAGTGTGTGTCTTTGGTAAGCTTTGTTAGAAAAGCCAAAAATTTCAATTAATGTTGCAAAAGAGTGAACTGTGTTGGAGAACAAAGGGGAAAATGAAAACTACCACAAAGTATTATGTCCTGCATCTTACAATGTTAAGCAACTTATTTCTCTAGTCAGAAAATTCTACATCTTTGGGAAAAAATATTTAAATGGATATTATTTTATCTTTAAGTCAGATTTAAAATAATTTATATATTCTTCCAACTCTATCTTAGAACAGATACCATGAAAACTTCTCTTCATGCTTTATTGCCAAGAAAATGATGCCAAGAAATTGATGCCAGCGGGGTCCCCAGATGACATATGTGAAGTGGGGAGAAGAGGAGGTGAAGAGAGGTGGCAGATTTATGGGATCTGCTGTTTTCTGTCTATCCCACTCTGCCACCCAGCAACGCCTGAAGAAAATCCAGGACTGTGAGCCTTGGTCCTTGCAGGAAAGGAATCTCAGTCCTAGATCACTCAGACTTTACAATCTTGCCTTTGTCTCAGAAAATAATTTCAGGAGAATACCAGCAGTGAAGTACAATAGCTTTTATTTAGAAGCTTTTGAGGAAGGGGAGGGAGAGAGACAGAGACACACAGAAAGAGACAAAGAGAAAGACAGAGAGAGACAGACAGAGAGAACATGTTCAAGAGAGAACATGGGTTCCTCCAGAGTGGAGAGGGAGCCCCAGCACACATCCCAGAATTAGGCATGGAAGCATGAAAGTCTGAAGAGGGAGGGCAACACATGTGCTCAATGTGCTCAGGCACCACATGTGCTCAGCCGCAGCACATGGGCACATGGGCTGGGACAGCATATATGCATGCACTTCCTTTGTTCAAGTTGCCTTTTATAGGGTTTCTCCCAAGCTGCCCACATGAGACTTTCTACCCAGGTAAGAGTCCCTTGCTGGGGCAGTTGTCAAGAGGGTGGAGTTGGGAGTAATTGGTGGTCTTCTTTGATACTTCTTTCCTGGACTTTGTTCCTGCCAGAGAGGGGTCCTACCTTTCTTGGGTCTGTGCTGTTGCCAGGTAAAGGTCTTATCAGACCTTAGTCCACAAGGTGGTCCTGACAGCCTTCAGCCTAATTGGTTTTATTGGTTTCCAAGAATTCATTGCCATGGGGGGCCTTCTCTATCTACCTGTCTGTATGCCTCAGAATCATCCAATTTTTCTCATCCTCTATTCATATAAATGACATGTAAATGACACATCCGAAAATAATACATTGAAAATAGAACATAGATGGTGCATATGTGCAGTCCATGTGTCACCGTTGTTGATTGATCAAGTGAAAGCATTTTAAAATTTAGACATGCTTATTTCAATTTCTTTAAATTTTTATCTAATTTTTAATTTACGTGCAAGACAGTTACTTTGTGAGGTTCTACAGATCTATGAAATTCACAAAAACCTTCATTCACAAAAGTCATGTAATCACTACCACAAGCAGGAAATATGGGGTTTTCATCCTTTTCCTATCCACTACTGTATAATTGTTTATAGTCAATCATTACCCTTGTCAAGTCGTTAATAAAATCCTCAAAGCTCCTCTGTATGCATTCTTAATCTTTCCTGGAAATAGTTCATTAATTCAGGTGCATACACAGTTTTGCTTCTCTCATTCCATGCTTACTTTAGTCAGGCTCCATATATTAAATTGCCTATCTAGGATTTGTTCTCTCTGGCTTATTTCTATAGTAGCAGTGCTAATTCTGTGTTTGTCGATTGACACCCTCACTGTCATCTACTGAATTTGCAAAGACACCTTTCCATTGAAAAATGTGTACTCTGGTTTATTAGTGGATTGAGGTTGTGTAAGATTTACACTTGCTGTTCTGACAGTGCATGCAGATACTAGACTATTCTTCTATGGCTTGCAGCAATGACATATTTTCATACATTAGATCAAATTCAACAGAATCACTGTCCTCCCATTGTTCATACATTTGTTCGAGCAGGCAACAGTAACGTCTCCATTGTGAGACTTGTTGTTACTGTTTTTGGCATATAGAATATGCCAAGGGGAGCTTGCCAGGTTCTGTTGTGCAGGCAGGATACTCTTGGTAGCTTGCTGGGCTCTCCCAGAGTGATGGAGGAATCAAACCGGGGTCAGCCACATGCAAGGCAAATGCCCTACCTGCTGTGCTATCAATGGAGTCACAACAACAGAATCAAAAGAAACAATTATTTGACAAGAAACAGTTTGTTACAAGTCAAAATTCAAACATCCTGAGCCAAGAGTTGACTGAACTCTTGCTGTATGACTACTTTGGGAACATTTCCCTTGAATTAGCTCCTTCTCCAACACATCTATAAATATGCCAAATACTTTGTTTTCTTTCTTTGCCTAGAATCACTATTGAAAATAATTTTCCATTTCTATTAGTGCTGCAGCTAATCTGTCACTGCTGCTCTTGGTGACCTCTGCTCCATTTCAACTCTGTTCACACAGAGGTTGCCATTGCGATGTCTTAGAATGATGTGATACATATCATTGACAGTGTATACCTAGTGGTGTACAATCACTTGAGTATAAGAGTAGTCTAAAGTTTGAGAAAATCACTAATTGTATGTATCTCTGTAGATTTTACTTCTCTGGACTTCTGTGTGAACAATAGTCCTACACTGAATAACACATATCTAGAACAAACTCATCTTGCAACTTGAATTTAACATAAACTGAATACAACTTTTTCGTTTTCCCCTTTAGTCAAGCTGTGGAAACCGTTGATCAATTTGCTGTGCTTGTTAGTTTTGCTACTTTAGCTAGTTTTTAGTTTTGCTACTGTGTTAGTTAATCTATGTCCTATATATTGAACCTTGCAGTATTTGTCTTCCTGTGACTGAATTATTTCACTTATGCCATAGCATCTTCTGAACTCAAGCAAATTATAAATGAAAAATATTCCCTTTGTGAAATATGACTGAGCCATTTTTCATTATGTACACATTTTATCTATCCATTTATTTATTTATAGGTTTTTGTATTCTTTTCTTAACTTGGTTATTGATTACAAAAGAGAGTGCAGGAATTTCTTTAAAAATTCCTATTTAAATTTTTTTAAATATACCTCAGAAGTTGGACTCTTACCTTCTTCTCACTTTTCTTTTTTTCTTTCTTTGATAAAATGCCTGTAGTGTTCTAGACAATCAAAATTTTATTGTAGTTTTCTGACCATTAATGCATATTTTTCTGTATATCTATTGGTCATTTGTATGTTATCTTTGTAGTAGAGTAAATTAAAATCCTCTAATAGAGATATTTGTTTCTTTTTGTGATTGAGTTGTAGAGCTCTACAACCATTTGTTGACAAATTTTTTTTTCTGTATCCAACTCTCTTGCAATCTTTGTTCAAAGTAATTCATGTGAAATACTCTCTTTACAAGGAAATAAAATTAATTCTCATTACAAACATTCTTTGACCAGTTTATTATTGAACAGTACTTTAGCATTTTCTCAAGACAAAGAAGAAATAGTTAACAACAAAGTCTCCAAATGGAGACGTTACTGGGCCTGCTCGAGCAAATACATTCTCAATTGTAATTTATCACTTTGTACTGTTTTCAAATTGTGAACTGCCTACTTTATTACTCTATGTCTATAGGCATAAAGGAATCAGATTAAATTAGGGCCACTGTCTTTGGTTAAATAAATATGTATTATTCAACTTTAAGAAGATTTAAATCAATCTATATTCAGAACATGGATGGAACTTAAAGATATTATTCTGAATTATTGCCAGTTAGAAATAAAAGGATAGATGCAGAATGATTTCAGTCATATATGGGACCTAAAGATACACAGTAAGATAGAATGAAAGGACCAAAAGTAGTACAGTAGAAAACCTGATCTACACATTTGAGTTGGGGGTTAAAAAGGAGGGGTTTTGGGGTCGTTGGGAGAGAGAAGCAGGTACAATTACAATGGATGTGGTGTTGGGATTATGTATATGGAGAAATACCTCTAAATCACAGAACGTTCATTTAAAAAAATAGTTTTTATTTTTGGTTACACTCGCCCATGCTCAGGAATTACTCCTGGCTCTGCACTCAGAAATTGTTTCTGGTGGTGCTCAGGGGACCATATGGGATGCCAGGGATCAAACCCAGGTTGGCTTCATGCAAGTCAAATGCCCTCCTTGTTGTACTTTTGCTCCAGCCCCTCAGTGAAATTTTTTAAATAAAAAACTTGCTGGAAAAATGAATAATATTGGGAATCTATTAAGAATAGTACACAGAGAGCATAAAAGCAATATTGCTTTATTATAAAAAGTGCATGTACATATGCCAAACACTTAATTAACATTTTCACATTTCTTGGATAGATGCCTACAGCTGAGATTAATGCACCAGTTCTATAAGTTTTAGTAAAACTCCATTGTGACTGAGCCAAACTACAAGTTATATGGTGTATAAAGTTTATAAGGGGTTTTGTTTGGTTTTATGATCACACCTGTGGTGCTCAGGGTTCTCTGCTCAGAGAGCACCCAGGGTGCTGTTTGGGGGATCAAATGTGGTATCAGACATGGAATTCAGGTCAGCCACATACAAGGCAAGTGTCCAACCAGCTGTACTATTTCTCTAGTCCATGTGAGGTTTTCCTTGATATTAACTATCAGTCCAAGTGCTCATTGATGAATGACTGAATAATGAAAATGTTGTAAATATACATACAAGTAAATAGTACTCAGGAAGATAAAATCTGCAACAACATGGATACATCCTGAGGTTTTTCTACTATGTGAAAGAATCCAGAAAGACAAACATTGTGCAATGTCACTTATGTGTGAAGTATAAATAAACAAAGCAAAACAAAAATATATCTTTAGAGTCTGACAGCAGTGAAGTGAGCAAGCACAGTGAGTAGGGTAGAAGGAATAAATATAAGCATGATTTCATGGTAGTAAATGACAAGTAGACCTTTGGTTAATGGGAGTAGCATAGTTAATACATTTGTCTATGAACTTTTCTTTACTGAATCTCTTTACAGCATTGCAAACTAATTTCACCTTTATTTAAAATACATGCATATATATTTATACAGAGAAAGTGGTATTGATCCATATGAATCTCTAAATATATATTTCACTGCATCACTGTATCACTGTCATCCCGTTGTTCATCGATTTGCTCGAGTGGGCACCAGTAACGTTTCCATTCATCTCTTTTGCATGCTTAATGCTCGACGGCATATTGGGGGCTCTTTCAAGGTCAGGGGAATGTGGACCGTCATTGTTACTGTTTTTGGCATATCGAGTATGCCACGGGTATCTTGCCAGGCTCTGCTGTGCGGGCGGGATACTCTCAGTAGCTTGCCGGGCTCTCTGAGAGGGATGGAGGCTTTTGTTTAGATATCTTTATTTATTTTGTTTAGATATCTTGATTTAATTTTTGGTTGTTGTTAGACAATATGATTGTAATAATATTAAAGTTTACTTTTTTTTAATTGAATCACTGTTAGATACACAATTACAAAGTAGTTCATGATGGGGTTTTAGTCATGCGATGCTTCAACACCTACCCCTTCACCAAGTGTACATTTTCAGCCATCAATGCTCCCAGTTTTCCTCCTCTCACCTTGCTCCCTCTCAATCCCTTTCACTCCCCAATCTACATTTATGGCAGACTCTCTCTTTCTGCCTCTATCTCTCTACCTCTCTCTCTTCTTTATTTTTAACAATCATTTAAATTATGTCTTTTAAACAATTGTTTCTTTTTTTAAAAGACACCATGATTTACAAAGTTGTTTATAACTGGGTTTGGGCATCTAATATTCTCACCTCCCGTTTCCAAACGCCATTAGCCCATCTCCCCTTCATTGATTGGAGGTTTTGTGCTACCCCCTGAACCTGACTCCTTGATATTTTCCATTTTGACTCTTGTAGTGTGTGTCCAAGGCTTTCCCTAGTGCTGGTTTAGGTAGACAGATACCACACCTCAATCTGCAGATGAGTCAAGGCTCCTCATTAGTTTCAGACCTACTCTTTTTGCTTTCCATCTCAATTTCCCTCCTTCCTGGGCATTTCTGTTTCTATAATCTGGAGTCAATGTTTTATTTATATTTGATACTTTTAATTTCATGGTCTAATTCCATATATACCAGAGATTGTGAAAATATCCAGTATTTGTCCTTGTCCTTCTGAATTATTTCATTTATTTTATTTTTTTCTATTTGGTGTTCTCTTTATTAACTTTTTAAATTGTTGATGTATTTTTCTTGATATCCTTGGTTCAGTTAATTCTTTGGGAATGACTTCCTTGAGCCCTTTGAGTATATTTCTTTCTCTTTTTTTATTTTTATTAGTGAAACACCATGAGGTACAGTTGAAGACTTACAAATTTTTGTGCTTGGGTTTCAGTTATACAGTGATCGAGTACCCATCCCTCCACCAGAGCCCATGATTCCACCACCAATGATCCCAGTATCCCTCTCACCACCCCCAAGCGCCCCCATCCCACCCTGCCTCTGTGGCAGGGCATTCCCTTTTGTTCTCTCTCTCCTTTTGGGTGCTGTGGTTTACAAAATAGGAATTAAGTGGCAATCATTTTCGGTCTATAGTCTACTTTCAGCATGCATATCCCAATCTGGGAGGATCCTTCCAACTCCCTTTACTTGGTGCTCCCTTCTCTATCTGATCTGCCTTTTCCCCTAGCATGTGCGACTGGCCTCCAAGCCATGGACCGAACCTCCTGGTATTTATATTGACTATTCTTGAGTGTAAATCTTCTATTTTGTTACTTTATATTCCACAGATGAATGCAATCTGAATCTGACTCCTTTCATTTAGCATGATACTTTCCATGTAGTACCACTTGTACGTAAATTTCATGACTTCATCTTTTCTAACAGCTGCATAGTACTCTATAGTGTAGATGTACCAAAGTTTCTTTGATCAGTCTTCTGTTCTTGTACACTTGGGATTTTTCCTGATTTTGGCTATTGTGAAGAGTGCAGCAATGAACATAGAAATGCAGATGTCATTTTGACTATACTTTTTTGCTTCTCCAGGATATATTCCCAGGAGTAGTATAGCTGGGTCAAATGGGAGCTCAATTACTAATTTTTTGAGAATCATCTATACTGTTTTCCAAAAGGGCTGAACCAGTTGGCATTCCCACCAGCAGTGAAGGAGGTTCCCTTTCTCCCCACATCCATACCAACACCAGTTGTTTTTGTTCTTTTGGATGTGGGTCAGTCTCTGTGGTGTGAGATGATGTTGTTTTGATCTGCATCCCCCTGATGATTAGTGATATAGAGCATTTTCTCATGTGCCTTTTAGCTATTCGGATTTCTTCTTTGAGAAAGTTTCTGTTCATTTCATCATCCCATTTTTTGATGGTGTTGGATGTTTTCTTCTGTTGAAGTTCAACCAGTGCTTTGTATATCCTTGATATCAACCCCTTATCGGATGAATATTGAATGAATATCCTTTCCTATTTTGTATATTGTCTTTGTATTTTGGTCACTGTATATCTTGTGGTTCAGAAGCTTCTTAGTGTAAGATAGTCCCATTTGTTTATCCTTGTTTACACTTGGTTAGTCAGTGGGTGTCAACTTTGAAGATACCGTTAGCCTCAATATCGTGGAGGGTTTTGCAAACCTTGTCTTCAATGTACCTTATGGATTTTGGCCCAATGTTGAGATCTTTAATCCATTTTGATATGATTTTTGTGAAAGGTGTTAGGTTGAGGTCTAAACCCCCCCCCTTTTTTTGGCGTGTGGTTGCCCGGTTATGCCAGCACCATTTGTTAAAGAGGGTTTTCTTGCTCCACTTCATATTTCTTGTTCCCTTATCAAAGATTAGATGTTCATATATTTGGGGTTGTATATTTTACCCTGTTCCATTGGTCTGTGGCCCTGCCTTTGTTCCAGTACCACACTGTTTTAATTATTATTGCTTTGTAGTAGAGTTTGAGGTTGGGGAGGGTGATGCCTCCCTACATCTTTTTCCCAAGAATTACTTTAGCTATTTGTGGGCATTTGTTCTTCCATATGAATTTCAAGAGTCCTTGATCTATTTCTTTGACGAATGTCATGCGTAACCTTATAGGGATTGCATTGAATCTGCATAATGCTTTGGGGAGTATTGCCATTTTGACAATGTTAATTCTTCCTATCCATGAGCTGGGGATATGTTTCCATTTCCTCGTGTCCTCTTTTATTTCATGGAGTAGCTTTTTGTAGTTTTCATTGTAGAGATCCTTTACCTCTTTAGTCAGGCTGATTCTGAGGTACTTGATTTTTCTGGGGAATGATTGTGAATGGGATTGTTTTTTTCATGTCACTTCCTCTGTCTCATTACATGCGTATAGAAATGCCATGGATTTGGGGGTATTAATTTTATAGCCTGTGACTTTACTGTCCAAGTCTATTGTTTCTAGGAGTTTCTTGAGGGAGTATTTAGTTCTCATTAACATCATAACTGTAATCCAAAAGTAATGTTATGACATTAATAATTTTACATTAATTGTTTTGTGTCCCAGCAGTTGTCTATCATAAAAGTTTTGTGTTCACTTAAAAAAATCATAAATTGTGGTTTTGGGTTGAAATAAATATTAAATTCATTTATTCCATATTAGAATTTCTCAGAGTTATTTGATCTACCACCCCTTTTGAGAAAAAAGGTAACCCAGCAGCCTCCTAGAAATCAATCTCTTATTTAGCAAATAAGTAGAAAGTAACCTGCAATTGCACCTGAAGATACTAACATCCTCTCCCTTGGATATCCCAAGTACTGTTATGAAGGTGATGTTACCTATTCTGGGAAACACTGTCATTGATATCATTTAAGACTGTTGTTTTCTTATTTATTCTGTTTTCTGTGAGACAGTAAAATATGCTACTCATTGTATTACTGTTGACACTACTCTTTTTTTCTTTGTACTAATAATTACTTAATGTATTTTGTCCCTCTCTTGTTAAGTATATATAAATATGTATATAAATATATCCATAAAAATAATTAAGTTTAATCACCTTGTTTTATTAAATCCTTAGTCATTTTATCTGCCCCTATGTTTTTTTTTTTTGTAGGAGTACTGCTATTTATTCAGCCACTGATTAGCTGATTGAATTGGGCATGAACTCCACCTTATTTTTTTATTTATATTTTTCTTTTTATATTTATTTATTTAATTACTGTGGGAAAAGTTACTAAGCTTTCAGGTTTAAGTCTCTGTCATACAATGATCAAGCACCTTCCCCTTCACCAGTACTCATTTTCCACCACCAAGTATACCCTCCTTCTACCCCTCCAAATGCCTGTGAGGCAGATGATTTCTACTTAACTCTTCTCTACATTGATTACATTCATTATTTTGACAAAAGATGCGCCATTATTGTTTAGAATTTCTCCCCAAACATTCAGAATTGCTGAAAAGGCATTGTGAAATATTTTGTTTTCTATAGCTGGTTATGAGAATCATATAATGTCACTCGGCCATGATTTTGGATTTCTGCAAAGAGCCAGATAATTACGAGATTGGTTTCTGTGTGTCCAGTGTTTTGGCCATGCCAGAGAGACGCTCGTGGGGGGTAACTCGTGACTTCAGTAGGATGTGAAGGACGGGCCGGTACTGCCTTCCTTCCCATGAGACTACAGTTGCCCTGTCACTGCCGGCTCATACCTGGCTTTCCAATAAGCTCTGAGGTGGTGGCCACCTTGCTGCCAGGGGGGGAAAAGGCGGAAGGGAGCAACACCCTTTCCCTCCTGGGGAGGCATAGAGCTGTAGTTTAACGCATGGTCCATTCACTTTTCTGCTGCAAGCTGCTGGGCTCTGGACTAAGTCCTTTTGCCTCTGGAGCCATGGCCATGCCAGAGAGCCGCTTGTGGGGGGCCAACTCATGACCTCAGTAGGGCGTGAAGGACGAGTCGGTACCACCCTCCTTCCCATGAGACTGCAGTTGCCCCGTCACTGCCGGCTTATACCTGGCTTTCCAATAAGCTCTAAGCCAGCAGCCACCTTATATGCAGTCCCGATGCATTTCTGCCAAAAGCCACTGGGTTTCAAGATTTGTTTCTGAGTCTCCAGTATCATCGCTATTAATCAGCTTGATCTGGAGCCAGAGAGGCCTTTTGTGGGCGGTGACTCAGGGTCTCATTGGGATGGGGAGAAAGAGTCGGCTCCACCCCCATGTGGTGAGGCCCCGTGTGCCTTGTCACTGCAGGCCCAAACCTGATTGTCCAGGAGCCTCTGGAGGATGGTAGTCACCAGGCCGCAAGAGGGAACAGGCCAAGGCAGGAAACCTATTCCCCCCTGGAGTGGCCCAGCGCCAGTAACCTACTGCAGGAACAGGACGCATTTCTGCCAAAAGCCTTTGGGTTCCAAGATTCGTTTCTGAGACTCTGGGATCATGGCCATTAAGCAGTTCGATCAGGAACCAGAGAGGCCATGCCTCCAATTATATAGCTCAGTCAAAGGTGGTTTGTGGGTGTGTCTCCCACATATCTAACTTTTGGCCATTTACTTTCTTGGAGAGCCCGGCAAGCTACCGAGAGTATTCGATATGCCAGACACAGTAACAACAAAGTCTCCAATGGAGACGTTACTGGGCCCGCTCGAGCAAATCGACGATCAACGGGAGGGCCTTTACCTTTTTACCTTTTACTTTCTTGGTAAACTTTGCCCCAAGTTTTTGGGGTCTGACCAAAGGCACAGCAACAATTTTGGGGTATCTGAAAGTCTGACGTTGCCATCAGGCTGCTAATGCACTCACCTCACAGGTACAGATTGACCTGCTGGTGGCACCATACCCCCTCTGCCCGTATGTTTTATTACATCTTTTGGTGGTGGTGATGTTATTAATTGAATCCAGAAGTTCACACATAAGGAAAATGTTCTAACATTCACCACATCCCTATTATTTTATGACATTATTAGCTAGCAACCGATGTTATCTTATATGGGTATAGCTATACCTCTTATATTTTATGTTATAATTTTATTATAAATTTATTTTCAATTTTTTGTTTTGAATCATATTTATATTAAAAACTGAGTGTTTCCTGTAGGCAGAAAAATTCTACATTGTGTATTTTACTATTCTGCTACTCAATGCCTTTTAATTGGCAAATTCACACTATAAAATTTAAAGTAATTATTGAAGCCTAATTTGCTCGAGCGGGCCCAGTAACGTCTCCATTATGAGACTTCTTGTTACTGTGTTTGGCATACTGAATACTCTCGGTAGCTTGCCAGGATCTCTGAGAGGGGCGGAGGAATCGAACCTGGCTGGGCCAGGCTGGCTGCATGCAGGACAAACACCCTACCGCTGTGCAATCACTCCATTATATTCCATATAATTTGCTTTGAGGTTTATCTGTGGTTTATATGTAAAATTCTACAGGTGTGTGGGAAAATTAATCTAATATTCATTTTAGTGAGCCATAGTTTCACTCTGCCCACTATGAGCCATTACACTTTTGAGTGTTCAAAACACAAGTAGGAGGACTCAGCCTTTCTCACCACCTGCCTTCGTGGTCTCAGGTCACTTTCTTCTCCCTAGACGGCCAATGGCAATGGATAGACAAAAGGAGAAAACGGGGGCCATGCTGGTTGGTGATCAATTGCTGTTTATTCTTCCTCTGCCTCCTTCCAGGCTCTCTCACTGCCCCTATTCATCCTCTCATATTCCTCTCTTAGTCCTCTCTCCTTGCCCACTCTTACAGCTTAAGTTATAGCCCCAATCTCCAAGGGTTGGGGAGTAGAGATGACACACAAGTCAGATAGCACAATGGACATATGAAAGCCCTTCCTTCTGGGGAGGAAGCTCTTCTAAGATAAGACAAAGATGGGGAGGAAGCTCTTCTAAGATAAGACAAAGATCTCCTCCAGCTAGGAAAATTGCTCAAGGGCAAAATTTTATCTAAGAACATTCTTCTCCTTTCCTTAGTCCATAAACAATAATCTTAGATTTACTTACTTCTTTATAATCTTTCTGGTCATTTTGTATGGACACAGTAAGATATATATTAAGCTTGTAGTATTGGCTTTCCTGGGGATATCTTGCTAGATATACCAGACTATAGTGCTCAGGTGAGATAAGTCCTGCCTAACCCTAAGCAGGGTCCTTGTCCAGTTGCTTCTCTTTGGATCATGACAGAATTTGTCCATAACCGTGCTCTTAAGTATTATCTTAAGTATTATGGTGCTTGCCCTGGCCCATTTCGATGTCAGGGTAGCTCACAGCTTCGTCGGGACCCTGCTTCTGGGGTGCTAGGAACAAAGGGCAACTGAGGCTTAAGTCAAGAAAATATGAGAGATGCCCAGGGGTAAATATTATTTAGAGTCAATTAACTCCCAAGTTTTGAAAGCATAGCATAACTGTCTTCCTGTGTCTATACAAAAAGAACATTGCTCTAAAGTAAAGTATGCAAAAGGGCATAAGAGAAGTAGAAAAGCAATATTTCACTTACACATACATATCCAGAGAGTTCTGAGAAAATTGGCTTTACAAGTCACAGGTACTGCTTAGGGGGGAAAGATGATTAACTGGTTGAAGAAGAGAGCACAGAGAAGTTAAAGATAAACACAGAGGAATGTGAGGAGCACTGTGAATGGCGTAACCCAGTAAACCTAAGCTACCTGCGGCAAGGAGAAATGAGAAAACAATGTTATCCTACATACTTGTATCAGTTTTTATGCGATTCAGGTACATTGAATGAGACCCTTTAATATTTCTCAGAGGAACAGATTGATGATGATAAACTTCATTAAGTGATTTTTTTTTCTGGAAAATTCTAACCTTTCCTTGGAAATAAATGATAATTTGACATGGTAGAGTATCACTTAATCACTTAACTTCCCGTTAGTCGTCGATTTGCTCTAGCGGGCGCCAGTAACGTCTCCATTTGTCCCTGTCGTGTGCTAGTGTAGCCCAATGGCATCTGTTCGCTCTGGGAACATGAAGAGCCTCAAACCGATTGTTCATGATCTTGACGAAGAAGTCTGACCATCTGGTAGGTGGGCGGCCACGCGGTCTTTTGACATCCCGTGGAATCCAGTCGGTAACAGCTCTAGTCCAGCCGTTGTCTTTAAATCTCATTACGTGACCAGCCCATCTGATTTTCGACACCTTGGCAAACGAGACAGCGTCCCTGATTCTTGACCATCGATGGAGGTCGGAACTCCAGATTCTTTCTCTCATTTGAGTGAAACGTGATATTCCAAGCATAGCTCTTTCTATTCTTCTTTGGGAGACCTGAATAGCGTTCTCATCCTGTTTGCGTAGGACCCAGGTCTCTGAGGCATATGTTAATGCAGGAAGAACAGTAACTACTACTGGTCTCATTCACATGGTAGACTGTCACTGACTGAAAATTCTCATCTTCAGAACTATGAATAACATGACATTCATGTCATGGATAGCTAGTGTGGGGAATTCCATAAAGAACCGCATGGGTTTCACTTTTCCATGAGTTTCCTTAGTCATGTTTAATATTTAGTACTCACTATCTAAACTTTAATTATAATATGTCATGGGTTATGTCTGAGGATCTTTGACACTCTTGCATTTGGATGTTTACTCCCTTTCTCTACTTACAGATGTTCCTAGCTATTATTTTTTCAAATTCTACTCTGTTTCTACCCCTTTCTTTATCTATTATTCCCTTCTGGGACCCTAAAAAATAGATACTGTTTTACATAAGGACTCTCATACTGCTTTTACAGTTTACATTTTTTAACTACTTACTATTGAAACTTACTATCAAGAATCAGGGATGTTGTTTCATTTGACAAGGCGTCGAAAATCAGATGGGTCGGACATGTAATCTGATTTAGAGACAACCGCTGGACTAGAGCTGTTATGAACTGGATTCCTCGGGAAGTCAAAAGTATGCATGGCTGCCCACCTATGAGATGGTCACACTTCTTCATCAAAACCCTGAACAAACGGTTTGAGGCTCTTCGTGTTCCTGAAGCAATTGCATCTGAGACAGCATCCCTGACTACGCTAGCACGCGGTAGGGACTAATGGAGACGTTACTGGCACCCACTCGAGCAAATGGAAGATCAACGGGATGACAAGTGATACAAGTGAAGTGATACTGTTGTTTGGGTGGATTCTACTACCATGCTTTCCAACTTACTGTGACTGGAAACTTTCTTCCTAATTATTGCTAACCTTTTGTGTCCCCCTCCCTCATCCACTTTCTTTATTTTTAACATTAGCCTCAGCTCTTGTATCTTTAAAATCTATTATTTCTGTTTGAGACTTTGGTTCTTACAGTGCTCAGGAATTATTCCTTGCTCTGTGCCCAGGGATCACTAATGGCAGTGCTGGGATTTGAACTAGAATCACCTGTATGCAAGGCCAGAGAGAGCCTCACACTATGTTATTTCTCAAGTTCTGTTTGAAAATTTTTAATAGTTTGTGCTGTATAAATCTCATAAATGTATTTTTGTATGTCTTCATTATTTTTTATTCATTAACCTTTTTGAAGAATTCTCTCACCTTCTTGTCCATCTAAATGATTCAGCCTAAAATTTTGTCAAGTGTAATATTGAGCTTCTCTACTGTATTTTTAGTTTGATTAATTAATTCTTTAACAACATGATTACAGCTGAAGAACTCCACATTGGGACCCATGACGTAGAGTGGAACAAACAGGGTGAGAGACTGTCTGAGTTCATCATGTTGACCAAGACCATCCATGGTAATTCACAGTTCCAGAAGGCAGAATCTAAACATTGAACATAGGAGTCTCCCGGTGGACGGTTTAACAACAAAATTGACCACTTCATATTCAATTGACAGTTTTGCCTGACTGATATCACTGTTGTCCCAAAATTACAAATGGGATCGGACCACTGTCTCCTTTGTGCAAAATTCTACTTCATGAAGTGGGAAGAAAGGCTGCAAAGTTTAAGAAGAGAACTCTCAGAATGACCACCAACTGGGAGCTCTTTGGCACTACTGTGGCAACATGGGAAGATGCTGTCGATGACAACATTGATGAAGAATATGATCAACTGTTTCAGCACTTTCATGATTGTGCGAAGAACACCAAGAGAGAGAAAGCCACAAAAAGATGCCTGTCATCGAAAACTCAAGCTCATTTGTCAACGTGGCTTGGCGCGAGATCAGGCAACCACAAGCAAATGTCTGAGATCGCAAAGCAGTGCAGAGAAGCGATAAAGGAAGACCTCAAAGAGAGAAGAGCATCAGGGCTGGCCGATGAAGCAGAAGCCAGGAAAAGCATTCTCAATGCCCACCTGTCCTTTGCCAATTACAAGACCAAGATGACTGCCCTCCGACGTCCTGAAGGATCTATCACATCTTCCAGAAGGGCAATGGAGAAGATTATGCATGACTTCTACTCGGATCTCTTCGATAGCCACATCTACCTGCCCACATACCAAATTCTGCAGAATGGATATGTCATTCCCAGTGTTCTTCTTTCCAAAATTCAACATGCCATTTTGTTGATAAAGAGGCGAACAGACAAGGTCAGACCCAAGCACCTGAAGAATGTGCCGTCAGTACTCATCAATACATTGGCTCAGCTCTTCACACTCCTCCTGTCGTAATGCAAGGTTCTGTCCATTGGAAAACCAGCAGGACTGTTCTACTGTACAAGAAGGGAGACATCCATGACATTGGCAGCTATCACCTGATCTGCCTGTTGTCTGTGGTCTACAAGCTCTTCACTCAAGTCATCCTAAATAGGGTTGGCAGAACACTAGATGAAGGACAACCATGTGAGCAAGCTGGGTTCCGAAAAGGATTCAGCATGATTGACCATATCCACATGGTAACCAAGCTCATTCAGGTTTCTCAGAAGTTCAAGATGCTTCTCTGTCTAATGTTAATCGATTTAAAGAAGACCTTGGAGGGGCTGGAGAGATAGCACTGCGGAGAGAACATTTGCTTTGCTCGCAGATGACCGGGGTTTGATTGCCAGCATCCCATGTGGACCCCTGAGCACAGCCAGGAGTAACTCCTGTGCATCGCCAGGTGCGACCCTCCCCACAAAAGCAAAAAATAAATAAGTAAATAAATAAATAATAAATAAATAAGGCCTTTGATTCTGTTGAGACTGAAGCAGTCATCGAAGCCCTAGCCAAACAGGGCTTTCAAACTCAACACATCAGCATCCTCCATGAGCTGTATTACGGATTCACTACCAGGATCTCACCATTCTACAAGGAAGTGATCATCCATGTCAAGAGAGAGGTTCAGCAGGGTGATACCAATTCACCGAAACTCTTCGGTGCCACCCTCGAGAATGTCATGCGATGACTTTAATGGGAAGGAATAGGAGTGAAGATAGATGGTTGGCAACTACACCACCTCCACTTCGCTGATGACATCGTTCTAAAAACACCAAACATTAGCCAAGCAGCACAAATGCTGGCCGACTTCGACCATGACTGTGGAAAGGTTGGAATGCAGCTGAATCTCACGAAGACAATCTTTATGAGAAACAGACTCTTTCCTGACATTCCATTCACTCTCAACAGAACGAACCTATCTGAATGCAGCAGTTATTTGTACCTAGGTCTATAACTCAACATGAGGAATGACCTGGCACCTGAATTGTGCAGAAGGAAGAGAGCAGCTTGGAACACCTTTAAGAACATAGAAGAAATATTTAAGAGGACAAAGAACCTCTGGCTCCGGGCACATCTCTTCGACTCTACCATTCTTCCTTCTTTAACATACACCTCAGAGACCTGGTCCCTACAAAAACAGGATGAGAATGCTATTTGGGTCTCCCAAAGAGGAATTGAAAGAGCTATGCTTGGAGTATCACAGTTCACTCAAGTGAGAGAAGAAATTCAGAGTTCCGACTCCATCGACGTTTGAGAATTAGTGATGCTGTTTTGTTTGCCAAGGCAAGGAAGATCAGATGGGCTGGACACACAATGCGATTTTGAGGTGACCGCTGGATAGAGCCATTACCTACTAGATTCCACAGGATGTCAAAAGATCACGTGGCCGACCACCTACGAGTTGGTCAGACTTCTTCGTCAAGACCCTAAACAATCAGTTTGAGATTCTTCGTGTTCTAACAGTTTTGTAAGCTAAAGTCCATTGCTGCATACATAGGTTTGTCCTTTCTCCACTCCCCCCACCCCCCAGGGAGCTTAAGTTTGTTGAGTCCAGTTCCATCAGGCACTCCCAATCCTTTGTGTTTACTTTTTACTTCTTTATTGTGTTCCCTTTCCCCTGTTAATCACTAAAATCCCTAAATCAGACCCTGTGACTTGTAAGTCAGATTCTTCTAGGACTCTGGATTTTGTATTTGTAAGTGAAATATTGCTTTTTTTCTTTCCTTTATCTTCTTTGCATAGTTTAGTTTAGAGCAATGTCCTTTTTGTATAGACACAGGAAGATAGTTATTGCTATGCTTTTGAAATTTGGGAGTTAATTGACTCTGAATAATATTTATTTTGTGTGTTCATCATAGTTCATGGCTTAAAGCCTCAGTTGCCCTCAGTTCTAAAATCCTAAAATGTTATGCGTTAATCCACAGTACCATGCCTCCCTGGGAGGGAAGGGGTGTTGCTTCCTTCTGCCTCTTTCCCCTTGGGCAGCAAGATGGCGGCCACCTCGGAGCTTTTTGGAAAGCCAGGTATGAGCTGGCGGTGATGGGGCAACTGAAACCTCATGGAATGGGGAGTGTTCCTGGCTCGCCCCTCGTGCCCTACCGAGGTCACGAGTTGCCCCCCATGAGCGGGTCTCCGACACGGCCATGGCTCCAGAGCCACAGAAACCAATCTCGTAATTATCTGGTTCTTGGCAGAAATACCTCCAGGTTTAATAAGTACCCCCTGAGCAGAGCCCCAGCAGCCGAAAACCTCTAGAACCAGCCACAGCCATGCTGAGTCTACTCTCCACACATCCGTACAAGCCTCATGCATGAAGAAACCGGCAGAGGAACCCAGGCATGTGGTTCCTGGGGCTGAGATCTCCAAGCCTGCTTGGATCGCGACTGGGCCTTCTCCACCCATCTTCCAGTAGGTAAGCATCACACCCACCAGCTGCCACCAGGTTGCTCCCATCAATTAACGGCCAAGACCCAGAGAGTATAAAACCCAGCTCCCGAAAGTGCACGGGTGCATTTGCGCCCCCGCAACATCTTACTATCTCATTCTTACTTTGGAGAACCTGGCAGGCTACCGAAAGTATCCTGCCTGCCTGCACGGCAGAGTCTGGCAAACTTCCTGTGTCGTACTCAATATGCCAAATACCAGTAACTATGATGGATCTCATTCTCCTGACCCTGAAAGAGCATTTAATATGGCTCTTTGAAAATCTCAGGGCTAGGAAGAAGGAGATGTTACTGGTGCCGGCTCAAGGCAATTGACGAACAACAGGATGATCGTGATCGTGATCGTGAATAAGTAAAACATCAGAAATCCAAAATGGTTTTCATATGGTTCTCATAACCAGCTGTAGAGAACAAATTATTTCACAATGCCTTTTCATACAGAGGCTCATATTCTGCTTAGGTAAGTTTGTGATTCCTTCTGTCTGCCGATTGATCGCTCCAATCCTGAGAGCCCTGGTTTATCCTATTTTCTCCCCTCTCAGATTAAAAAAGAGTTACCGTTTTTTTTTGTTTTGTTTTGTTTTGTTCATTTTTTTTCTTGTTGTAAGGACTGAGTGACAATTTTTTTAAATTGAATCACTGTGAGATATACAGTTACAAAGTTGTTCATGATGGAGACTCAGTCATACAATGTTCCAACACCCATTCCACAGTTTCCCTCCCTATAACTCCTTTGCCCCCACATCTAAGACAGACACTTTTTCTTCCTCCCTTCTTCTCTCTCTCTTTCTCTCTCTATATATATATCTATGGATATATAGATAGATAGAGATAGATACATATGGAAAAGAAAATTGAAAGATATATATTTGGCACTGTGTTTTGCAAATCTGTTCCTGGAAGAGTATCATTATCATGCATAGCACGTTACCTCCTTTCAGCACTCAGTTTGTGTCCAGAGGGATCATTTCCAACTCTCATTATCATAGTGGTCCCTTCTCAGTCCTAACTGCACTCCTTCTCACCACTGGTCCATAGTAGGAAGCATTCCACCAAGAGTGAAAAGTCTTAAGTTTTTGTATAGGGACCGTAAATCTGAAGTTCTGCCAATTAACTTCTCAACTTTCAAATTTATGAACCACCTCCCAATAAATACCCTTTGCTGACCTCTGTCTGTTGCAGGCCTTTTATCTCTCAGCCCTCTGATCCCTCCAGGACTTTGTCAAATGGGTGCTGGCTTGATGTGCCCCTTTCTTTCATGGCTCCAGCATTTGAAATATTTTTAGGAGAAAGCTGCTTTGTTTTGTTGTTTTGATGCTGAAATGTTGCAAATAACACTGATTCTGAGATCACTTTTCCTACACAGTACCTGGATTTTTTTATTCGATAAAGACCCTCCTTATAACTGCAGTTTATGGCATCATGGAAATTTACTGAAAAGCAAATAAACAAAATCATATAGACATAATGGAGCTTTTGATCTTAGAGTATGTAGGCCTTTGATATTGAATTCATAATGTTTACTGTACCAGGTTTTCTGTTTTTTAAATTGAAACACAAAACTGGTGTTAGGAGTATCCTCCCAGGATGGGAGATGCATGCTGAAAGTAGACTATAGACTGAACATGATTGCCACTCAATGCCTCTTTTGAAAACCACAGCATCCAAAAGGAGAGAGAGAACAAAAGGGAATGCCCTGCCACAGAGGCAGGGTGGGATGCGGGGGTTAGGGGGTGGGAGGGATACTGGGATCAGTGGTGGTAGAGAATGGGCACTGTTGGAGGGATGGGTACTTGATCATTGTATAACTGAAACCCAAGCACAAAAATTTGTAAGTCTACAACAGTACTTCATGGTGTTTCACTAATAAAAATTCAAAAAAATTCTGTTTTAATCATTTTTAAGATATTAATGTAATCATGTGATTAAACTGTTCTCTGGAAGCTATTACATTTATTTACCATTCTTCTTTAAATTAGAGAATAAGAATAGACTCATGATACCAGACTTCTGCTGTTTCTTTTTTAAGACATATCCTAAATATCTCTGTACTTGATTTCCTTTGGAGGGAAATATTTCCTGTCATGCAATATTATACAGACTTTTACTTTCTTTTCCCATCTGCAAAATTTCTCATGAAAATATTCCCTGACTCGTACTTCTATGACTGGCAGCCAAGACTTGCCCCTCACCTCAAGCCAGAGAGCACTTCCTGACCAAGGGGTTTTCCACTGCAATATATGTATCTTTAGAAATCTATATGGAACAAAATAATTGATTTTGCCATTGAGGTGGTATAAGCTGGAATTTTAAAATATTTAATGAAAATATGCACTCAGCTTTTTAAACTTTTTTCTCAAAGTAATATGTGTTTTAGAGGTCCGTTTGCAAGTGCCTGTCTATGGCAGGTTGGGGGATGGGGTGGCAGGAGGGAACCTTGAGACACCACGTGTGGGAAATGTGCACTGGTGAGGGGACATCACATGACTGAAACCAAAGGTGTTGGAACATCACCTGACTGAAACCCAATTGTAAACAGCTTTGTTACTGTGTACCTCACAGAAGTTCAATAAAACAAGTTGATAAAATAAAACACAGCCCTCCCTCCTCAAATCCAAATTATTGACTTCTGTGTAGATTTTAATTGATCCCTTAATAAATAAACTAGTAGGATATTTTTCCTTCCATAGTAAGAGTTCAAATGATAAATATAACAATTCTCTTTCAAGAGACAATCAAAATAAGCTTTAATTTTCTATAGTAAAATAGTAGGCATCATCTAAAGTTAGCTGATTATCAATTCAGATTGCATATACTATTTTAGGACAGATAAGCATATCGTGCAGAACATTCTGAAATCAAATCTAACAAAGTCCAAGTTTTTCTTTTTTTAAAACTTTGGCAGCTAAATATTTGTTTCTCAAATATTTATAATTTCTAAATTTCCACATATCTTATTAAAAGCACAAATAACAAATTGATAATTGTGGTCACCTCTTACATGATTAAAAAATGAATATCCAGTTCTTAAATTCCGCCCAGGAAATTTCTGCTGACCCAATCAATTTTAGCATGTCTGAAGTCTTGTTGTGCTTAAAACTCTTTGGCTATGTGAGATGTGGGTCATATGAACTCAAGAAATAAGGATCTTTTCTCAAAAATGTAAGAACTAACACAATGTTGCTGAAAAGTAAAGTTTAATTAACTACCAGGGAGATGAGCAGTTTTCATTGGTAGATAAGCAGGCTAACTATATTGACAGTTGGGTTACGGAAAGAAGAGAATGCCATCCTCTTCTCTCATAGATATGCTGTCCTACTTGCTGCTGGATGTATCCCATCCAAACCTATTTCTTCACATTATTGTGCTTTGGTTATCAACATAAATGAAGATTCTGGGAGAGTGAGGATGTGTGAAAGCACAGGCAGGAGTGGGAAACTCAGCATGGGCTGCTCTGTCATGATGTGTTTTGGAAGACTTAGCAGAGCTGATTGTGTCATGATGTGAGTTAGAAGATTTAGCAGAGCTGACTGTGTCATGATGTGTGTTGGAAGACTTAGCAGAGCTGATTGTGTCTTTTTCCCAGATGTGCTTTCCAATCTTGGCTTCCAGGACACTCTACTTCTCTATGCTTCCTCTCTTCGTGTTCTTTTTTTCAGACTTTCCCTCCTTGTTCTATTGGCATAATCCAAGTTTGTTTGTGCTCTTCTTGTATCTCTTTCAAATAATAACGTTATCATCTTTTCTGATCACTTGCCTTCAAGTATCATTTCTATGAAGATTCCCAAATTTTTGTATCTAGTTTAATTTCTTCTCTTGTAAGTTACTCATAAGTCTAAAGTTCCATGCAATGTCTCTAACTAATCCAATATGTACTCATAAACAACCTCCAACTCCTCAAGTATTCTAATCTTTGTCAACTTTTGAGATAAAACTTCATCCTTACACAGGCTGAAGCAAATCACAGCAGTCATACTTGTTTCTATCTTGTTTACTATATGCTAATCTTATCTTCCAAGAAACTGAGATACATTCAGTCCAGATGCTTTCTTCCCCATCCACGATCTTCATCAGAGTACTGTTCCTTCATTCTTTATTATTTATTATTAGGCTGGTTATCCTACTATAGTCTGAGTCTTACTACATACAGTCTCTAGAATGCAATGGTAGAATGGCACAAAATGTGCATGTCAACCATAAGCTCTGAATTCTGCAATGACTATTGAAACATAAACAAATATATACAAATCATGTATATATATATATGCTTTTTCCCTTCTCAAAAATTTCCTCCAATGGCATGAACCCTGGAAATTCCAGTGAAGTCTCATTGATCTTCTGGATGATCCTTGAACATATCAGTCTGCACGAGAGCCGTTTTCTGTCAATATGAACATTATATTGTTCTGACACCAGTGTGGTGAATCAGATCACTGCTTTGTACTTATTTTGTGACTTCTTACTTGGTCTGTCCTCTTTGGCTTCCAATTTATCCAGCATCTTTTAACATAATATATTTTTCACTTAATATTTTGTAAGTTATTTTGCCTTCTAATATAAGATCTGCAAGAGCACAGGTCTTTGTCTGTTTTGTCCTCAGATAAGCCCACCAGATCTGAGCTATACCTGATCTGCAGCAATCAAATTGTAAATGCCTTCTGACTGCATAGATTGTGATGACTTTATCACATCATTTTACCACTTATATTGACCAGAAATTTACTGAATTATCCATTTTAAGAATGATGTAATCAGATAGCTCTTTCTGTTCATTTTGTGATGTGTCAGCTCAAACAATCACCCACCTGGTGTGAAGTAAAGGGATTCTACTTGGTCCTGACTCAGAGCTAGACATCGTTGACTCTGGACAGGCATGCTGATCACATTAGGGGCTCCTCACCAGATACAAGCAAACTTTGCGTTCCACTCCTGCATTTTTGTTGGTGCAAGGAATAAATGGAATTCAAAATACACACTTATTTCCCTTTTACTATACTGCTAAAATCCAATCTTTAAGGAAGATAAGAGGTGCTTTAGTCTGACAATGGATGTAAGAATCTTCTGGAGAAAGAATGGAAGTAAACATTCAGGTGACCAGGATCTCCTTCCCATATGGTAAAATAATGAAACCCTTAGGTCTCATGCTCTACTGCTCAGTGCCAAATTTAGATGATGTGATAGGAGTTGCTGCATCTCTCCTCAAGACAGTAAGCTAGTTACTGAATTTGCTGCTCACTTCACGTAGGTTCTGGTTTTGCAGAGTCTGTCTCACTAAATTCCAAACATGAGAGACTGCAGAGATGAGATGATATAGCTCCCTGAAAGGTGTCCACTTGCAAAACTATTAAATATATATAACACAAGTAAATAAAATGTTTCACATTGTAATACCTCCTAAATGACCCAGTTACAAACTAATAACTTGGAAAAGAATAAAAATGAACTTTTTACTCACTTTATGAATATATTTTCCAATACTCCCAGGTCAAAGTTCTGTGGCAGAAACTTCATTTACTAATGAATGCAGCTGTTCCTCATACTCATGGATTATTTTACTTGGAAGGTCATCTACTAGATAAAGTATTATTGAACTCCAAAATAAATATTCATAGCCTTGTCAGTCATTGGTAGATATAACCAGAGAGTGGCAAATAATTTGATTTTCCCCAAGAGTCCCATGTAAGACCTTTCAAAGCAATACTCCTGATTTTAATACTCTGCCTCCTTATTTCAGCTTCTTTTCTGTAATCAGTGTCTTCTACACATTGAGGTTAGTACCAAACTGTTACATTTTTTGCATTTTATTTTGTTTTAAACTGTTCACAAGTGTGATACTTAAGTATTAGTAAGAGTAAGAACTACAAGTTAAACTGTGCTGAGCCCCAAGGAGATAAACTTTCTTTACTCATGAGTTACAGTGCTACCGCAGATGAGTTCATATTAATGAATTAGCTGTTAACATGAAATAAGGATTCTGTAAATCGCATAATGCATCATAAATGCTGTCCATTTATTGGTTGATGAGAATGTTAAGACTAGAATCACAACGGAATCTAACTCAGCTTTTTAATTACTACTGCTTTGTAGTACAGTTTGAAGTTGGGCCGTGTCTGTTTCTGACTCTCCTCTCTCTGAATTGATGTAAGAATAACCGGCTCATATGTGACTTGTTTATCTTACTGAATAAAAAAATCATGGGCTGGGTGAGAGCTCAATAGGTGAAGTACATGTGTGAGACCCTAATCTTGTCCCAAGTCACACATGGTTACCTAACTGTTAGTGGGGTGTTCTTGGAAGCCCCTGAGAACTTCTGGGCATTGCGTGACAATACTAGGCATTAGCAAATTGTTGACTCCCATTACTGGACTGAGTATTGTCAGGAGGAGCCCCAGATTTCTCCAAATGCTACTGAGTGTAAATTATAATCCTATAAATTATAATAATAAATCAATGAAAATAACCTTCTTAAAATATCCTTTTTATTACTTGTTGCCAAATACAGTGTCTAAGAATCGAATAAATGCACCATTAGCATCATGTCAAGCACACAGTGGGAAAAATCACAGGCCTGAGCATTATTTTTTCAAGTGATATAGAAAGATAGCTGTTCTATGTAGATACATGTATAATCACGATCACGATCAGGACCATCCTGTTATTCATCGATTGCCTTGAGCACGCCCCAGCATGTATAATAGATGTAAAAATACAGATTATATATATATATATGCAGTTAGATATGTGTATATCTATAATTATTCTTTATCAAAGGGAGTCGACTACTGTAGTCTGTGTATCTAATGACTTCTTAGTTCCTATGCCTCATAGCAGTGAAAACAGTTGTCACCTGTCTGTTCAATGACAGTTCACCCCAATAGAATTGGGGGGTGGTTCCTGATAGCAGTAAGCATATATTTATCATTCACATGTTCACACCTGGCACACCAAAGCCCAGTAGATAGGTGTCCACTATAAAATTGTTTATGTCCACATATGTTCATATTCACAAACTCACATGACAAGCTGCTCAGGCTGAAACGGGAGGTTCCCTGCTAGGTGGGTCCTACTCCGCGCTCTGGCTCTTAACTTTTTCGTCACCATGGAACCTCATTGTGGGATGATACATAGTGAGTCTTGAACACTGATGATATGGATGTTGCTCTGGTGTCTTTTTTGGCTGATCAACCAAGCCAATTCACTTAGCACTCTGCTAAAATTTGAGCTAATTTTAGATATTAAGTGAAAGAAGTGTTTTATATGAAGTCTAAAAAATAAAAAGTTCAAAGTGACTGATTTCTAGACACCCCCCAACCTCTGTACATAAGGAAGCATCAAAACCATCAGTTTACACAAGGCATGAGAGTGTGTTTGAGTCCATGTAGAACAACTACAAAACCATTCATCAAAGCTCCAGCATTTGGAAATTGCAATGATTAAGTATTATATGTGACAATTTTTCCATCTATGAGTAGGTAGGATGACCTCTCCTTCCCAAGATGTTCATAAAAATAATGTGAATGAGACATGTACAGCATGTAAAGTGTGCCTATTCTGTGCAATTAAATCTTCTGAGCAAGGTTCCATTTATGTTAGGATGTTTTAACTCCCCAAACACAATATAAAAGGAAACACACAAGATTTTAGATGCAGTAAACAAGACTTCACAATGATCACATGAAAGAAAGCTTGGATTTTTAAGGATGAATTGGGCAATTGCTGGCAGCCCTCTGAGTGAAAAGAGAAAAATTAAAAACTCTATTTTTCCTCTTTTTCTGGCTCAGCAAAGTTGAGGGTAATATTGATAATCTTTATCCAAGTAAAGGGCTGGATCAATAGCACAGAGAATAGGTAGTTTGCCTTGCACTCAGTCAACATGGACGACCAGGGTTCGGTTCTTCCACCCCTCTCAGAGAGCCCTGCAAGCTACCGAGAGTATCTCACCCTCACAGCAAAGCCTGGCAAGCTACCCGTGATGTATGGATATGCCAAACACAGTAATAAGTCTCATTATGTTACTGGGCCCACTCGAGCAAATTGATGAACAATGGGAGGACAGTGATACAGTGATACAGTGACCCAAGTACAATCTTCAGCGAAAAAAGTCCATTAAGAAAATGTGTTTTTAATACTATCTTGACATAATTTCGTATGGCAACAAATCATGAATTTTTCCAAAATCTAAGACCAAAGGAAAAAGTTTAGAAATACTCTTTTTAACTTTCTGAAAACTAAAACCACTAAAAGACATTGAAGAAAATAGATCTTGAGGAAAGCACTATGGCTTATTTCAATTTGATAGGACTGTACAGTTTTAAAAGGATGATGGCTTTATAGCTAAGCTATTATGTAATCAGATTGAACTAATTATGACTGCCATTCTTCAAGCGACCATTCTTAAGACTCAACTACTAGTAGAATTGTCCTGGTTTATGAATTTATTGATGAAATTATATGTCTGTTTTTTTCATTTTAAACAAGAGGAAGTGAGCAACACTTTAATGAATGCCATAAATCAGTAATTATTCAGGCAAATGTTATACTCTGACCTTGTTTAAAATCACTAGGTGGGGATAAGTACACATGCAGAATGATTTTTTAAGATCAGTTTCCCATTACATTACATTGTAACTTTCTTCTAAGTTAGAATCACTTTTATCTATAAAGTGAATAAACATGGAGAATGTGGTTCCTCATCTGCTGTTTTTGTATCTTGGTTATTGCAATACTGAAATGATGTTGTTAGGCACATAGGTATCCATAGAAACCTTTCAATAAGTTATCTTGTATTCCTGTTATAGTGGCCAAGGAATAGAATTACCCAATTATATAGTACCTCTGTTTTCATTCTTTTGAGGTCTCCATATTGTTTTCTACAGAGCCTTAACCAGATTACATCCCCACTAAAACTACACACACACACACACACATACACACATTCGGTCTCTCTGTTTATTGTTTCCTCTCCGCCCCTCTCGGAGAGCCCGGCAAGCTACCGAGAGTATTCGATATGCCAGACACAGTAACAACAAAGTCTCCAGTGGAGACGTTACTGGGCCCGCTCGAGCAAATCGATGATCAACGGGAGGGCCTTTACTTTTACTTACTTTACTTGAGATTATGTGCAGTTCTGATGTATAACTTTTCTCAAGTAGCCAATTTTATAATTTTGAAAGAAATATACACAAATAAATTGATTTCTGTACTACATATACATTTGGAGTATCCATATACTTATATTAATCACATGTAACATGTGTGGAGGAGCAAATTCCATATCTAGCTCTACTTTATATATGCATGTAAATATTGCAACAAATTGTAGTACCAAAAGTCCATTTCCTATGGTTTAGTTAATATTCATATATTACAAAAAATCTATTATTGTGCGAGACCCGAGGCATAGATCTCCAAGCCTGCCCAGATCGGGACTGGGGCCTCCTCCACTCAGATCCCCCATATTCCAGTACGTAGTCGTTACACCCACCAACTGCCCCCGGAGCCATGTAATCCCATCAACGGCCAAGACCCAGAGACTATAAAACCCTGCGCCTGGAAGAGAACAGCACAGTGTCTCCTGCCTCTGCACCTGGCTACCCTCACCAGGGCCCTTTGAAGGAGAGTGGGTTGAGTTTCCCTCCCCACACCGAGCAGAGCCCCAGCAGCTGAAGACCTCCGGTTCCAGCCATAGGCATGCTTAAAACCACTCTTCACATGTTCGGACGAGCCTCACACATGAAGGAACAGGCAGAGGAATCCAGGTGTGTGAGACCCAGGGTGTAGATCTCCAAGTCTGCTCAGATTGGGACTGGGGTCTCATCCAACCAGATCCCCCATCTTCCAGTATGTATGTATTACACCCAACAACTGCCCCCGGCACCATGTAATCCCATCAACGGCCAAGACCCAGAGACTATAAAACCCAGCTCCCGGAAGCACGTGGCCATGACATCTTATTATCTAGTTCTTACTCTAGAGAACCTGACAGGCTACCAAAAGTATCTTGCCCACATGGCAGAGTCTGGCAAACTTCCATTATGTATTCAATATGCCCAAAACCAGTAACAATGATGGGTCTCATTCTTTCACTCTGAAAGAGCCTCGAATGTGGCACTTTTTAAAAATCTCAGTGCTAGGACAAAGGAGACGTTACTAGGGCCTGATAGAGACAATCGATGAACAACAGGATGACAGTGACAGTGATATTATAAAAAAAATCTAATATAATAATAACATATTGAATAATGACTCAAATTGATTTTAATATACACTCTAGTTATTGGGGTTGGAGCAATAGAACAGTGGGTAGGGTGTTTGCCTTGCACACGGTTACCCAGGTTTGATTCCTCTGACCCTCTCAGAAAGCCTAGCAAGCTACCAAGAGTATCTTGCCCACACAGCAAAGCCTGGCAAGTTACCCGTGACGTATTTGATATGCCAAAAACAGTAACAACAAGTCTCACAATTTGTTGTGAGACGTTACTGGTGCTCACTTGAGCAAATTGATGAACAACGGTAGGACAGTGATACAGTGCTACAGTGCTACTTTAGTTATTGATATATTTCCTCTTCCTATTCTCGTTTTCTCCTGTATCTTAGAATAAATTAAGCCTGATGTTTTTCTGAAGCATCTGACATTTCTGTTCGTGTTAACAGAAGAGTTACATCATATAAAAAATATTTTATTCCACACATCACGATCACGATCATCCTGTTGTTCGCCAATTGCCTCGAGTAGGCACCGGTAACGTCTCCTTTGCCCTAGCCCTGAGATTTTAAAAATTGCCTTATTCAAGGCTCTTTCAGAGTTAGGAGAATGAGACCCATCATTGTTACTGATATTTGGCATATTGAGTACACCACAGGAAGTTTGCTAGACTCTGCCGTGTGGGCAGGTTACATTCAATAGCCTGTCAGGTTGTCCAAAGTAAGAATGAGATAATAAGATGCTTCCGGGAGCTGGGTTTTATAGTCTCTGGGTCTTGGCTGTTGATGGGATTACACGACGCCGGGGGGGGGGGGGGGGGGGGGGGGGTTGGGAGGACATTTGGTGGGTGTGGCCCCTGCCTACTGGAAGTTGGAGGATCTGGGTGGAGGATGCTTAGCCCCGATTCAAGCAGGCTTGGAGATCTCAGCCCCGGGATCGGCATGCCTTTGTTTCTCTGCCAGTACCTTCATGCGTGTGGAGAGTGGTCTCAGCATGGTTGTGGCTGGTTCTGGAGGTCTTCGGCTGCCGGAGTTCTGCTCGGCGAGGGGAGGGAAACTCAATCTGCCCTCTGCAAGGGGCCCTGGTGAGAACAGCCAGGCGCAGGGGCAGGAGACTCTGCGCCGTTCTCTTCTGGGAGCTGGGTTTTATAATCTTTGGGCCTTGACCGTTGATGGGACTACATGGCGCCGGGGGCGGAGGGGGTGCAGGGGGGCAGTGGGGGGTAGTTGGTGGGTGTGACCCCTGCCTACTGGAAGATGGAGGATCTGGGTGGAGGATGCTCAGCCCCAATCTGAGCAGGCTTGGAGATCCCAGGCTCCAGCAGGCTTGGAGATCTTCTACATATATTGCAATATATATAGTTACACAAGAGTAGATAATTTTTATCTATTAACACACACACACAAACACCACTTCACTTCATGAAAAGTGGTGTTAGTTGTACCTTCAACGCGTTCTTTACTTATCATTGTTAATTTGTATAGAGGTTTAGTCCTAAATATATAGGTCATATAAAGTTTATAGTTTATAAAGGCCCTCCCGTTGATCGTCGATTTGCTCGAGCGGGCCCAGTAACGTCTCCATTGGAGACTTTGTTGTTACTGTGTCTGGCATATCGTATACTCTCGGTAGCTTGCCGGGCTCTCCGAGAGGGGCGGAGGAATCAAACTCGGGTCGGCCATGTTGGCCGCTTGTAAGGCGAATGCCCTACCGCTGTGCTATCGCTCCAGCCATATGAAAGTAGTGAGTGGTCGCAAGGTCAACCTAAAGTCAACCTGCAGCAAACTATAAACTAAACTCCTGGATATAGGTCATATATTTTTATATATTTTGACGTATAAAATATTTATTAAAAATTTCAAAAGGAGCAATAGCACAGCGGTAGGGCGTCTGCCTTGCATGGGGCTGGCTGGCTGAGCCAGGTTCGATTCCTCCGTGATTCCTCTGCCCCTCTTGGAGAGTCCGGCAAGCTACCGAGAGTATCTCACCCGCATGGCAAAGCCTGGCAAGCTACCCATAACGTATTCGATATGCCAAACACAGTAACAACGAGTCTCACAATGGAGACTTACTGGACCCGCTAGAGCAAATCGATGAACAACAGGAGGACAGTGCTACAGTGCAGTGCTACTACAAGTTCAACATTCATTATATAAAAGTGAAGACCCAAGTAGGAAGATGAAAGAATAGGTATGGGCATTGAGCTGATGGGGAAATAAGTTCAAGAAGCAAAATGAGAACAAAACAGATCTTTTGAAAGATTCCTATCAGTGTCTCATCAAGCAGAGCTCAAGCCACAGTCAATTCTATACAATTATTTCATATGCAAAAATAAATTGAGGAATATTATTCCTTCTAGCACTGTTAGATTAAGGTGCTCAAAAAAGGATGTCAGTTATGTATCTTATTCTCTGTGTCTTGATCTGTTGGGGTTTTGGGCCCTGTCTTTAATAACAGGACACTAAGAGCATCTGGGGCTTCTACCCAGCCATAATCTTCGGAGCTACACTTAGAAGTGATGGACTAGTGTGGCACTGGGATTGAACTCAGGGACTTGCACATGCCAGCATTTGCACTGACAGTCCCGGGCACACTTTTCTTAGTCTAACCTTTAGCTGTTCCATGTTCATACTCTTCCAGCTGAAAATTCAGCAGAAAGCATGTTCTTAATTATTTCTTCTCTCCCTTGATTGAGACTACTCTATAACAGATACTATAATTTTTCGGGTGTACAAATGTTAATACCCTAGTTTTCTATCTTCTTGCTTTTAATTCACATGCTTTACATTGCAAAATAATTTGTATCTCTCTAAAATAACATTCTTGGAGCGATAGCACAGTGGGTAGGGTGTTCGCCTTACACGCGGCCAACATGGCCGACCCGAGTTCGATTCCTCCGCCCCTCTCGGAGAGCCCGGCAAGCTACCGAGAGTATTCGATATGCCAGACACAGTAACAACAAAGTCTCCAATGGAGACGTTACTGGGCCCGCTCGAGCAAATCGACGATCAACGGGAGGGCCTTTACCTTTACCTTTACCTTATTATGCCTGTCTCTTCCTGTATATATTTTATATATTCCTGTGTATGTATTAATTGTATAAAAGTGAAGACCCAAGTATAGTAATTAAAAGTCTCCCCACAGGTGAAGTTTTAGTTACCAAATTTCTGAAAATCTTTGCAACTTTACTGTTTTCACTGCACTATTGAGTCTCCACCCATATGCAGTGCTCCTGGACGCTCATTTCTGGTGTGTCACAATTTCTTCCAATACCCATTATTTTTTTAAATGTTTTATTTTTTATTGAATCACCAAAAGAATAGTCACAAAGCCTTTCAGTTTAAGTCTTGATTGGTCATACAATGTTCAAATACCCATCTCTTCACCAGTGCACATTTTCCACCACCAAGAACCCCAGTATACCCCCACCTCAACCCTCCCCCTGCATGTGTGGCAGATTTCCAGTTTATCCTCTCTCTACATTGATCACATTCAATATTACCACAAAAGACACACCATTCTTATTTGGAATTTCCCCCAACAATCAGACTTGTCAAAAAGACATCATTAAATAATTTGTTTTCTATTGCTGATTATGAAGAGCATATGATGTCGCGTGGCCACTATTGCAGCCATGCGATTTTGGATTTCTGATATTCTAGTAATAAGTCTGGAGGGATTACTGCCAAAAGCCGCTGAATTCTGAAATTTGTTGGTGTTCCTCTGGGATCATGGCCGTTCAGGAGCTGGAGGAGGTGTTTGTGAGTGGCAACTCAGGGCCTTGTCAGGACAGTGTCTGTCCCTATGACAGTAACACTGATTCTCTCTCTCTATCTCTCTGTCTCTCTCTCTTCTCCCTCTCTCTCATCATATTTCTTCTTAACTTATTGTCTTTGCCAAAGTCTGTACATGAAGAACCACTTTTGTGGATCTTCTGATTTACCGTTACTAGAGTCAGTCACCACTTAATTAAGCACTGCTTAATTTCTTCATAAACAAATTAAAATTCTTAGTCTCCTATATTATAATATCTGCCTGCTCCCAAAAGTCAATACTTCTTACTCCAAACAAGCCAGGAGGATTACTTTCCTACCTTTCCAACCCCAGGTAGTATATTTCTAAGTTTGGATTTAGCTTAAAGTAACCCTGAAACAAGGCCTTAGTGCAGTTGGTCATTTCATAAGAATAACAGGAATTGGCAGAAAAGTGAGATAACACATGCATAAAACTAGGGAAAGGTTCAGTCAGGCAACTAAGACAAATATCAGGGAAGATCTGATGAGTCACAGGAAACAATGCTCAAGGAAGCTGTGGTACTTATCCATTACTTCCAGTAATCACTAGTAAAGGAGGTCCTCCTTCTGAATTACCCTGCTCTCAAGATTAATAAACTCCTATAGCATGAGAAAAAGTCAAGCTCCTGCATATGGGTAACATAGATTTGAGACAATAACTTTAGGGAGCATCTGTCAATTCACAGGGACAAAATTATACACAATAAAGTCAATGTGCATTTTTCTGAATGAATGAATAAATTAAAAATACTACAAGAACTATGAGCAATAAGAAATGTTTTACTGGAGTATGTAGATTGGTATTTTTATTTGCTATTATTTTATTGATTTTATTTACTATTATTATAACAAGATGAGTGTGGACCCAAAATAAATAAAACAACAAAAAACAAAAATTTATCTATTTCTAGATATTTTCAGTTCTTTTGTTTAATAAAGTGAGTGAAATTATTAACTAATAATAATAGTATAAGGAACTTGTAAAGTATGATTAATATAAAAAATGAAAGAATTTACAGAAATTTTATAGAATTGAAAGTTGAAACAAATAGAAATATTTACTTTTCTTATTAACAAGTATTTTGAAAAGCATAAATGAATTAATCTCTGAGCATAGCAGGTGTGCCCCCCCCAAATAACTGAAAACAATAAAAGATAATTTAAAAACAAAAATATAAATATCTTTGGAAATTTGTCTACCTGAGAGAAACAATCATGCCACCCAAATATAATACAAATAGAATATTATTAAACCTCGTACTTTGGATTTTTTTCATTGTAACCTCTGCATCAATTTATACCTCCAAGGATATGTCTCCAGGATAATAAAAAAATCCTAGAAAAGCTATACAAATACTAATATTGCTAATGATTTAGTGTTATGTGAACATTATCTCTTGGATTTCATCTTTTAAACTGGAATGTTATGCACTTTGAACAATAACGTTCCATTTCTCTTCTCCTCTTTTCCTGGAAACCACCATTTTACTTTCTGCCTCTATGAATTTTATCACCGTGGTTCCTTCTATCAATGGAATCAAACAATATTTGTCTTTTGATTATTCATATTTCACTCAATATAATTCCCTCAAATTTTATGTGTATGCCAGAATGTCCACTGTTATTTGAAGTGAGGGTTGCATTTTTCAGGCCACAACCAGGGTTAACTCAGGGCTCTTCACCCTTGGCTGTGCTTGGGGATCTTAATGAAGTGCTGAGGATCAAACAGGGGTTGGCTGTGTGCAAAACAAGTACCTTAATCCTTGTATTATCTGATCCCCTCAATTATATCACTCTCACCTTTTGAATTAGAATAACATGGGACTAATTTCAGCTTTATCAGTGATATTTTACACATACACACCCCCCCACACCACACCACACACATAAACACAGTCAATTAAATAATTTAAAAGAAAAATGTAAATTGTATGCACATATTTAATACATGCAAGCTTAAACTGAGTTTTTCATGAAACATTAAAAATTAAAGTGTTTCTTACAAAAGGGAATGCCCTGCCACAGAGGCAAGGTGGGATGGGGGGATGGGGGCGGGAGGGATACTGGGATCCGTGGAGGTGGAAAATGGGCACTGGTGGAGGGATGGGTATTTGATCATTGTATAATCGAAACCCAAGCACAAAAATTTGTAACTCTACAACTGTACCTCATGGTGTTTCACTAATAAAAATATAAAAAAAAATTCAAGTGTTTTTTTTTTCCAACTAGTTAAGAAGTAAGGAGAATGTTGCATTGAGCCAATACAGTGGTGATGAATTAAATAATAATAAAGCACACACTCAGTAGAATGGCCTGTTGGGACATCCACAAAGAATATTTTGTTTTTTCTTCAATTAGCTCCTGTAGCTTCTTCCCTTTCAAGAAACAAATAGTGCAGGCAAGCCTTCTTGGATGCATCAAACTCATTCTACTCTTGGGCATTATTTGCAGAGAAAGAATAGCTTTTTCAAATGTTACATATGCTGTAAATCAAAGCTCATGATCTGAATTCTTCAGTTTCTACTGAGCAGCATTACATACAGTTTACAACTGTGACTATGTGCTTGCAAACAGAAATGCTGGGCTTCATTTCTACTTGAAAGGTTTAGGAGACAGGACACTGCTTGGGCTGTTTACTTTAAAGGAGATTTAATACAGATAAAGTAAATGTTAGGCGATTATTTGATTTATGTCTTTGTGATTGTTTGGATAAATCATTAGTCTAAACAGGAGGAAATATAAATATCAGAGGTAAAAGTTGGAATTCCTGCTTTTCTGAGCACCACCCACACCAATCGGGTCACATGTGTTTATTAAATAATCTGTCATGTAGCATCTCTTTGCACCCAGTTCTTGGAAGAAGAGATTTCCAGTTGAGTAAAATGCTATGATTGTCCATCAGGGCTTCACGGGCAGATCATCAGGGACTCAAAAGTGGGTAAATAGATAGATAGCTCTAAATCCATGCAAAGTCAGGAGCAGTCATCTCACAGAAATAGCACACAGAATCATCTTCATTTTTCTAGGTTTTGGAAAATCTATCAAAGGAGAACTACCGGAACTGAATTTTTTACAGATGGTGCTTTTTTTTGTTGTTTATTTGTTTGTTTGGGGGCCACACTTGGCAGTGCATAGCTGAGAAGATAGGGAAGGGGAGGAAAGGAGGAAATAGGAAAGGAAAGGAAAGGAAAGGAAAGGAAAGGAAAGGAAAGGAAAGGAAAGGAAAGGAAAGGAAAGGAAAGGAAAGGAAAGGGAGTGGAAGGATAAGGATAGGACCTTGGAATATGGCAGGGAAGACAAGAGGAATGCAGTTGATATGGTTTCATCTTCAGCACATTATATGATTCGCTTAACACCTCCAGGAGTGACCCTGAGCACAGAGCCAGGAGTAAGCCCTGAGCACTGCCAGGATTTGCTCCAGCAGGCAAAATAATAATGGTTTTCAATAATCATTATATTTATTTATTTATTTTTGCTTTTTGGGTCATACCCGGCGATGCTCAGGCATTACTCCTGGCTCTGAGTTCAGGAATTACTCTTGGTGGTGCTCGGGGGACCATATGAGATGCTGGGAATTGAACCCGGGTCGACCTCATTCAAGGCAAACACCCTACCTGCTGTACTATCACTCCAGCCCAATAATTTTCAATAACTTAAGGACTAAGAATGTCTGACCCTCTGAACTTTAATATCTGTCCCTATTCTCCAGAAAAAACACTCATATTTGATGTCCTCTGTTCTCTCCCCTAGCCTTGAGAGAACTGCATGGAGTGTGAGGAGACTGCAGATTGCTTTGCAAATAAAGAAGAAAGGGAAGAAAAGGCAGCTTACTGTAAAATGATTAAGTTATTAATATTAAGAGACTGTCTTAAGAAGTGAAAATGGGATGCCTTTTTTAACTTAACCACAAGTTATAAGCTAATATTAAGTGACCATAAAATGCTATTAACCAATATTTACGTGGCATATTAAATTCTCTAAAACATAATTTTAATGTTTAAATTTTGTGTCCTTATAAAGACATTTGATTTTTTTTACCTACGGGCTATTTCTCTTTATAGACTTATCTTCTGCCATCACAAATTCTTTCTGCTTTTTTTTGATTCTTAGTATCTCTACTCTTTGTTTCTCCCTGCACCTTATTTTCTTATAATACCCACGCCTCACTGAGGTGCCAGGATACTCTTTCTCAGAATCCCTTCCATACTTTCTCCACTCTTTCCCCTCTGCTCTCGTTTTCCTGTGTCAAAGGGCCACAGGCATGAGCAAGATGCTTCTTTATTTCTCCTGACTGCAGAGTGTTAATAAACCCCAACTTGAGTAAACAATCTTCCTCATTGACTCCTTTTCTTCTTATGAATTCTGTTGATTGTGCCTTGTAATCTTCTTAAATATTTTTATGATCATCATTGTACAATTTTCTTTCTATAAACCCTTGTCACATTTCTGCAATTATAATGTAAATATCCTAAATTAATCTTTGCTTGCAAAGGCTTTTGCTTGAACCCTGTGCAGTTCAACTCACAAGTGATGGGCACAGTGTCTATTATGCACTTAAAATATGATTGCTGCATCTACATAAATCCAATTTCAGTGGATTTCAATGCTAATTTCTTTCCATTTCATCAATTAATTTTTTGTTATTTCCTTAGAAAACCTCTAAGCATCTTTGACAAGCTAGCACATGAATCTACTTTCAACTAACTTTATTGAATCTAAAATCATATCAAGTACTTTAGATGAGATTTTATAGCTAAATTGAAATGTGCTGCATACATCAAACACAGGAAGTTACAGGCCTAAAGTTTACATTAAATATGACACCAATTACTATACAAACGGATTCCACGTATAAACAATATTTTAAATCTATCATGCTAAATTGAATCTATTTTCATATTTATTTCACCTACTTCTTAGTACTCTCTTAAATATGCTTATTTGAGAAATTGGAAATTATATTTGTGACTATATCTAACAGTTGTCTGTCAGACGCATGATCTACCTGTCATCGGTAGTAAAGTTATTCATATCTTCATTTGCTTCTGGTTGCCTTTCCCTGTGGAATATCTGACCACTGGCATCTTGTAGTCCATCTCACCTGAACAGCTGGGGCGCTTGTGCCCGGGCCCCAGCATCGCCTCATGAATGTGCCCTTTATCTCCCAGGCTGAGAGTCAGCTCTCCTGCTCCGACTACCTACCTGTTGGAACACTTTGCCTCTTACCATGCTTCATAACTGTTTCTCTGTCCCACTTCACAAGACAAAATGAAACAAAACCTTGCGCTTACTAGCTGGCTTCGGAGAATCAACCCCGAAAGTCACCTTTTCCTGTTGGCACCTGCTGCCTCCTTTCTGATTAACAGGCCTTATCTGGACTGTGCCGCCTCACGTGTCTCACTGACTCTCAAACCTAGGGACTCCTTTCAAAAGTCCAGAAACCCAGAAACTCCTATCTAAGGAAATTTGTATGAATTAATAAAATCCAAAAGAACTTTGTTGCTGCTAATTCACAATGACAAAAACTGTACCATAGATAAAGAGTCACAATTCTGCATTGAAGATTCTTCATTCTAAGTCTATAAAACTACAAATTTCAGCAATTGAATTTACACCTGGTCACTAAAACCAAGGTAGTACCACGAGTCCGTGGCTTTGTCTGATTCTGCTACTGTGACTGATTTTTTTGTTTTGTTTTGTTTTCAAACTATTCCCAGACTTTATCCTGGCACATTCTTTCCAACAGTACAGTACAGCTTCCTTGGTCACATCTCCTTCCTTTACCCAGGAACTTTGCAAATTTGTGACCCAACTCTAACTGGTCACTTTATATCAGTCATTTTTCCCGATAATTAGCTTATCACATGTTGAAATGTCTCACCAAAATTCCTGTTTTTAAAAACATTTATTTAAATGCTTAAAATTATATTCTCTAAACAGAAAAAAGTGTTATAATTTTAGAGTAGTTTGGTTTTTCATCGTAGAGTATATTTAGTATTGACTCCATTATTAGAAGCCCAAAGCTTGAGATTAGACAACCTAAGTCATCTTCATTTCCAGGGACATCATCACCCAAAGAGGAATGGAAAAGCCCTTGACCTAGCAATCAAGAAGTAAGTCACTCTTACAATGTGAAGGATATGTGTGTCCCAGTGGGGTAATGTCCACAGAAGAGAAAACCTAAAATATAATAAACATTTACTTGTTTATATTTTTCTCTTCTATAATTACCATAGTGATCTCTTGCCTGATTAAAAAAAAAAACATCAACAGAGAAAGAAGATAGGTCTCAGCTGTGCTCTTAACAGAATTATCATGCAAAAAATAGTTTTCTAGTGTTATTAAAGTTTAACCCACTTATGCTAACTTAGTGAATTAAATAAGCATGATTTAGTACAGCAAAAACATAAATTGCATTCCCTTGCCAGAGAAATCCTTCCTGAGGTTATTCAGTAATGTCTATCATTTTAAATAATTTCCTATTTTGAATTTTTGCTCAATTTTTACTTTTATTCTCATTGGTTATTCTAAACCAATTACAAAAATCAATGTTTTTGAAATTCCTGCTAGTTTAAATTCCTAATAAGCTATGTGATGTTCAGAGTGTAACTCAAACTTCTTGGATTTCAAGTGAATTCAACTGCTTTATAAATTTTTGCCATCCTAGTAATATTGTTCCTCTCCACAAAAATCTTTAGTAAAAGGCAAAAGATTTGTGCGATCTGAAGAGAAACCAGAGTATGTAGGGCGTTTGCCTTGTGTGTGGCTGGCCCGGCCAAGTCGTGTTCGATTCCTCCATCCCACTCGGAGAGTCCTGCAAACTATCAAGAGTATCTCGCCCGCATGACAAAGCCTGGCAAGCTACTTGTGGCGTATTCGATATGCCAAACACAGTAACAACAAAGTCTCACAATGGAGACATTACTAGACCCGCTTAAGCAAATCGATGAACAACAGGAGGACAGAGCTACAGTGCTAGTAATATATTTTCTTCTCTCATAAACATGCTGATGTCTAATTTTTTTCTTATTTTCATAACATATATCTATATATCTGTTCTGATATTTGTACCACTAATGTAGTAGTGATTTTCTGGCTTGAGTAAGTATCAGTAATGATGTAGGCGACTTGATATGACAGATTGATTCTTCCTGCTCCTCTTTAGGATCTAGTTCTGGAGACAAGTTGAGAGTTTGCATTCCCATCTAGTTTCCATATGATGTTGATGTTGCTGCCACAGTTTGAGGACTAAGGTAACAGGGAAATTTTCTCAAGTGAGCCAGAAGTGAAATTGGGATATGTTTGAATGCTATCTTCTTATCTCCAAACCAACACTCTAGAATCATTCCCTGCTTAGTTTTTCTGATGTTGGCAATCAGATCAAGTTTATGTAAAGTTCCTAACCTGTAAGGAGCAATCAACATACAGGGATAGACACCCAACCCTGCTATCTCAGTAGATACACCTCCACATTGCAACCATCTGCCTGTTCCCTCAACTTTTCAGGTGAGGTTAACGTCCCAGCGGACATCTCTTTGGAACCAGAGGTAGATTCTTCTCCTTCTGACAGGCCCAGCACCCTGCATGCCTAACCTCCACCTCCACATCAAGATTTTCTGCTTGCTCATTCAACCTTCTAGGTCAACATCCCCTACTCATGCCCACAACTCCACTTGCTGATGTTTATACCCAGTACCACATGGCTGCATATGCATGGCAGTCTACTGGTTACACCTCAAACCACACACAATTGTACCTCCCATCACTGCATGAGAACTGGCAGGGAAGGAATTAAGAAACACTCCGCTGGAATCCATCAGAGGTTCCTAGAGTTATTAACAACAAAGTTTCACCCCCAGCACAGCAGGAGCAGAGCAAACATGATGGGGACAGGATGCTGCATAAAACTTAATATGATCAGTGAGTGAAAATAATAGCGCAGAAGCCTTCACCAGCTCTGTAGACTCTCAGAGAATGACTTTAGTGATACTGTCTACAGAATGTTAAATGAATTCAAAGAAACGATGGCACAGGTGGTCAGCAAAGCAAAAATATTAAAATATAAATAAGAAAACTTCAATCAGAAATAACGTAAATTAAGAGTATGGTAAGTGATACAAGAATTAATAGAAATTCTGAACAGCAGAATAAGATTGAGTAAAAATATTGGTAAGCTCCAAGATTAAATGCATAAATTCACTTGAAAACAACTTAACATGGAAAAAGGTTGAAAAGAAAGGGAGCATACCAGATAACTATGGGATGAATTCAGGAGGAACAGTATCAGAATCACTGGAGACCCTGAAGTGATCAAGAAACAATAGTGAAAGAAATAATACACAAAACTTTCCTAGTGTTGAATGAAGACACCCAAATCTAAGAAACCTGAAAGATCCCAGAAAAAATAGACCTTAATATAAAAACTCCAAAGCAATGGCTGGAGTGATAGCACAGCAATAGGGCATTTGCCTTGCATGCAGCCAGCTCAGCCTAGCCAGGTTCGATTCCTCTGCCCCTCTCGGAGAGCCCGACAAGCTACTGAGAGTATCTCACCCACACGGCAAAGCCTGGCAAGCTCCCCGTGACGTATTCGATATGCCAAACACAGTATCAACAAGTCTCACAAAAGAGACATTACTGGGCCCGCTCGAGCAACTCAATGAACAACAGGAGGACAGTGCAGTGCTAATGAAAACATACAGGACAGAATATTAAATGCAACAAGATCAGAAAAGGATCTTATATACAAAGGAACTACCATGAGATTCACACAAGAGATCTAAAATATGAGACTCTATGAGCCAGACGAAAATGATGTGATATATAGTAAGAACAAAAACAAAACAAAACATAAAAACTTCACCGAGAATACTATATCCAGGTACATTATCATTGATATTTTAAGAAATGATGAGACGATCTATAAATAAGTAACAACTTGGAGAATTCACAGTGCTAAAACCAGCTTTGCCAGAAACAGATGAGTTCTTTAAAGATAAGACAATCACCTCAGTACTTTGCATTGAGTATGGAGTTCATTTATGGTGTTCAGGCTTTCCCTCTTCCATGATAAAAAAAGGTTTATTTATGTCTGGCTTGAAAATGGTTTTATATTTTTTCAATAATAATTTGTTTCCTATAGGTTGATTATTCAATCTATGTCTCTTCAATATTTTTACATCTATAGAGATTTCTATTAAATAGTTTTCTTACTAAAGAAGGCCTTTAAGCATACGTAATCTATTAATACAATATATTATAACATAAATACAGTGTTCCCTTTTTAGGATAAAACTCAATTTATACTTTAGCAGTTCTAGTATTTTCCATTAAATTATTTTGTAATTATCCTTACTCATCAAATTGTACACTTGAAAGATTGATCTTTTTTACATTAGCATAAAATTTTTCATATCATTATTTTTAAAATTTGTACACCTATAAAAGAAAAGCGGGCTGGAGCGATAGCACAGTGGTAGGGCATTCGCCTTACAAGCGGCCAACATGGCCGACCCGAGTTTGATTCCTCCGCCCCTCTCGGAGAGCCCCGCAAGCTACCGAGAGTATTCGATATGCCAAACACAGTAACAACAAAGTCTCCAATGGAGACATTACTGGGCCCGCTCGAGCAAATCGACGATCAACGGGAGGGCCTTTACCTTTACCTTTATAAAAGAAAAGTACATACAGTTTTTGAAAAATATTTTATAAACTTATTTAAATTTAAATTTTTGTGGAATTTAATTTAGCTTTATTCATCTACATATATTTTGGTGTCACCTTCTCCACAATATAAAAAAACTCTCATAAGTGGGATATAAAGAAACAGAGTACAGAAGCAACAAATGGCCAAAGATATTGGGAAGCACAAGAAACTTTGTCTACAGGACTGAGATTACCTGGGATGAGGGTGGGTTAGGGCACTTTGGACTGTGTTGGAGGGGAGAAGTACTCACTCTGTCGGTGGGTTTGGTACTAGAATGTTGTAGGCATGAAAGTATAATTAGCAGCATTGTAAATCACTGTTCGTTCAATAAAATATGTATATATACATACATTAATGAAAAATAGGGAGGGGGGGTGAAATGATAGCACAGTTGATAGGGAACTTCCTTGTGCAAGTAACTGACCAGATTTGATCCTGCCACCTTATGTGATCCCCTGAGCCCACAGCACAGATTACGGAGATAAGAACCTAAAGTAAGTCTGAGTACCACCAGGTGTGGCCCAGACAAAAAAATTCGGAACGGTCAGCCTATATTTTGATTATTTAATCTTCAATGCATCTTCATTAATTGCATCCCTTTATAATTCTGTTTTCTTGGAAACCTAGAGTAAACAAAGGTATGCCCATCAAGCACTTTTGTTTGTTCATAATTTACTTTTTAATTGAATCATCATAAGATATAGTTACAAAGCTTTTGTGGTGAGGTTTCAGTCATACAATGTTCTAATACCCATCCCTCCACCAGTGTATATTTCCCACCACCAATATCCTCCATATATCTCTCTAACCACCCCTCAGCATGCCTCTATGCTCTATAGTAGGCACTTTTCTTCTCTCTCTGTTTCTCTCTCTCTCTCTCTGTGTCACTATCTTTCTCCCTCTCCTTTTGGGGATTATGGTTTGCAAAGCAGATACTGAGAAGCCATCATGTTTGGTCCTTTACTAACTTTCATCACATATTTCCCATCCAGAGTGATCCCCTTCAACCACCTTGTCATAAGTGTCACTCCCCTATCCCAACTGCCCTCTCCCCCAGCCCTTGAGGCAGGCTTCCAACCATGGACCATTTGTCCTGCCCCTTGTTTCTACTATCCTTGGGTGTTAGTTTCACATCATGTTTATTTTCTATATCCTACTGTGAGTTTCAAAAGAAGGACCATGAGCATGCATGGGACTCGAGCATTCGCTGACCCAGAGCCATTCCCCTGGCCAGCCCACAGCGATGGACAGATGAAGGACTAGGGAACAGAGAAACAGGGCCCCAAGATCTTTGGTAGTCAGTTTGCTTCTCTCTCCTCCACAGGGTAGTTCAATCTCTCCCCTGACAGCACAATCTTAGTCATAGTTTTGGCTATAGTCCCAGTCATCATAGTTTCATCATCTTCATCTCATAGTCTTCCTCTTTCTAGTCCAGCTCACTCTTTTTTAGCATTATTTTACTCTTTTATCCTGTGGGTTTTTTTTTTAGGCTTACAAATTTTGTGCTTGGGTTTCAGTTATACAATGATCAAGTGCCCATCCCTCCACCAGTGCCCGTCATCCATCACCACGGGTCCCAGCACCCCCCCCACCCCCCACCCCCCACCCCCGTCCCATCCTGCCTCTGTGGCAGGGTATTCTCCCTTGTTCTCTTTCTCTTCTTTTGGGTACTGTGTTTTGCAAGAGAGGCATTGAGTGGCAGTCATGTTTGGTCTATAGACTACTTTTAACATGCTTCTCCCACCCTGGGAGGGTCCTCACAACACCCTTCATTTGGGTGTTATATAGAAATCATGGAGGGTGGGATACACATAAGTGGGGCTGAACGCTGTCATAACAACAAACATGTAAATCCACTCCTTCAGGGGAAGTTCTAGAAGATTAACTCAAAGGCTGGAGCAATAGCACAGTGGGTAGGGCATTTGCCTTGCATGTGGCCGACCCAGTTTCGATTTATCTGTCCTTCTCAGAGAGACTGGCAAGCTACTGAGAGTATCCCTCCCACATGACAGAGCCTGGCAAGCTCCCAGTGGCGTATTTGATATGCCAAAAACTGTAGCAAGTCTCACAATGGAGATGTTACTGGTGCCCGCTCGAGCAAATTGATGAACAATGGGAGGACAGTGTAGTGCTGTGCTACATAATAAACAAGCTATGTATGAAGTTAATATCTAAGACATACATATCTATGTATATCTATATTACCCTGGTAGAACTTTTTATATAAAATATAACTCTATATATAATATCCAAAATATATATACACATATATTGCACCGTAGAACTTAAAAGAAAATTTCATGTAACCCCATCAAAATATGGGGAGAAGAAATGAAGAGAAATTTCCTCATAGAAGAATTACAAATGGCCAAAGGCACATTAAAATATGCTCTACGTCACTAATCATCAGAGATGCAAATCAAAACATTGAGATATCATCTCACACCACAGAGTCTAGCACATCAAAAAGAACAAGAACAACCAGTGCTATTGTGGATGTTCGGCGAAAGGGACTCTCATTCACTGTAGGCAGGAATGTTGATTGATCCAGCCTTTCTGGAAAACAATGTGGACATTCTGCAAAAAAACTAGAAATTGAGCTAAACTCAGACCTCTTTCTAATGTGGTTCATTAAAGGCAAATCAAAATGGATTAAAGAACTTAATATCAGCAGAGGCCACTTTAAAACTTACTACCTCAAATATTCTAGTATATATCCTTCCCTTCATAGAACAGTAGACATGATTCATAAGAGCTGAGCAGTTCTTGTTTCATTACATGTTAACCAGGATCAAGAGTACTACAAGAGCCACCCAAACTCACTGAGTGCCATCCTGTCTGCCCTCCTGCCATCCTCCAGCACCACACCTGGTTTGCTCCCCCTCCCAGGTTTCTGCCCCTCCACACCTGGCACTCCATCCACATCGCAGTAGGGAGCATGGCCTCTGCAGAAGTGGGTGTGGCCTCTTTGGGGATCAGTTATTTTCCCCTTTCCCGGCACTCTGGACTCACATCTTCATCTCCACCACCAAATTCTGTGGAGAATATGCAGGCCATCTCAAACACATTAGGGCAATAGTCCAGTAGCCTATTCCAATTGTACCGTAATACTGCCAGACAGAAGAAGCTCTCCGAGCCCAATATTAAAGAACACATCTTCTGAAGTTTCACTAGAGACCTCACGACCTCACATAAGCTTCAGAGGAGCACCTGCGAGGAAGGTGAAACTCTAGAAAGGGGAGAAACCCCTAGTAAACCGAAACAGAAATGAAAAGGGGGGGCATCACAACAGAAACCAAAGAAATTCAAGAGACCATCAGAGACCAACTTTGAAAATCTGTATACCATAAAACAGGAGAACCTAGAAGAAATAGATAAATTCCTGGATTCCTCCCAACGTTGGACCAAGAAGATCTGGAATACCTGAATACTTATTAATATCAAAGAAATTGAAACTGTAATCAAAAGTCTTCCCAAAAACAAAAGTCCAGGTCCAAATGGATTCACTAACGAATTCTTCCAAACTTTTAAAGAGAACCTTTAAAGAAGAGGAGTTCTTCTCACGCTTTTCTAGGAAATTGAAGAAACAGAAACTCTCCTAAACAGTTTCTATGAAGGACATATCTCCCTAATACCAAAAGCAAATAAAGACACCATAAAAAAAAGAAAACTATAGGCCGATATTCCTGATGAACACAGATGCAAAGATCCTCAAACAAATATTAGCAAACAGAACCCAACAATTCATCAAAAAGATAATACAGCACGATCAATTGGGATTCATCCTGGGGATGCAAGGATGGTTTAATATTCAGAAATCAATCAACATAATCCATCATATCAACAAAATAAAAAATACAAACCATACGATCATATCAAGAGATGCAGAGAAAGCATTTAACAAGATCCAGCACCCGTTTATGATGAAAACTCTAGCCAAAATGGGTATAGAAGGGACTTTCCTCAATATACTCAAAGCCATCTACCACAAGCCTGTGGCAAGTATCATCCTTAATTGGGAAAAACTGAAAGTCTTCCTTCTAAGATCAGGGACGAGACAAGGATGCCCACTCTCACCCCTTCTGTTCAATATGGTACTGGAAGTACTTACAGTACCAGTTAGGCAAGAAAAAGAGCTATTGTATAGCGGGTGGTAGCTTATCTTGCTTACAGCTAATCAAGGTTTCATCCCTGGGACCACATATGATTGCTTGAGTCTGTCAGAAGTGTTCCATGATCACAGAGTCAGGAGTAACCCCTGAGCATAACAGGGTATGGCCCCAAACAAAACAAAGCAAAAGAATAGTTGACAGTCATTCATCTACTGCCTGTGGTCTTCTTAAGCTCTAAAGGGCATTATCATGTCACTTCTCATTAGAAGTCATTCAGTTTAATATAATCCGCTTTTTCCCTCAAAGAGGTAATGTCAAAACACCCGGGCTGGATAGAGCCAAGATACGAATTTGTCTTTTTACCCTTGACCCTGCATTTATTCAGTGGAGCAAATTAGAAAAGGGTCAGATTGTCCTTTTTTTTTTTATATTAGCTCTCAATAACAGTAAACAAAATGAACTTGAACTCTTGGGATTGAAACAATTCTCTGCTTATTTTTGTTTTCTGTTTTTGTTTGTGTTTCATAGAGATGCTAATTATTTATTTCATCATTTTCCCAAAGAAAGCCAAAGTTTTCTTTAAAATCAAGATATATCTTCTTGGTTTGACAATAAAAACATTTGATATATTTGATATTTTATATAAAAAATGAAAACTTAAGATGGAAATGATTGCCAGAATAATAAATCACTTGCAGAAAAAATGGTCTATTTATTACTTAATTCTTGAACTTTCATTTATAATATTTAGCTATTAATAATGATAAAATAAGTTAGGACAGGTTGGAGCATGTTTCAGATAAAAATCTATTACAATGTATGATGAAAAACTGCTTTTTATCTTGGAAGCTGGCCTGTGAGTCACTGGGTATCCTAGGAAACCTTCCCTTCCTGCTTAGACTTGGAGATATCTTGCAAGCTGAGTCTTTCTTGCCCTTAAATTTTTCCCTCTGTGGATTCAGATTACTACTTTTTAGAGGGAATGAAATGACTCAGATTCTTTAACTCTATCTTACACTAGCTATCCAAGCACATTATTTTATTAAATAATTTTTATGATTTACAAAAATACAATTACAAAACTTATTTTCTACAAGTGTTGACTACGATTTCTAAAGTTTTGTACACATCTGAAAGGGAGCAGAATTTTCTTTGATTTATTTGTTTATTTGTGCTTCCTGTTTTTTTAGTGTAAGTAATAATTTTGATTTAGTTTTTTAAGAGGGCTAAATCAAGATACCAAATGTTTTGGTATTATCCTGTTCTAAATAATAATCTTTATTAGTATTATTATGAATAATCCAATGTTTTCATTAAGAATTTCCTGAGTTAGGTTTCGACTTTTTAAAATTCTGTTTAGATATCATCAGTGGAAAAAAGCTGATTTAATTCTTAATTATTTACATTTCTGTTATTAAGGCGGTGCCTACTGAAAACATTATGAAGTTCCCGATAGGATGTTTAAAATGAAATTAGCAAATTGAATTAATAAGGGTGAAAACTTTCATCCAGTTTGAAGGTGTATTTTGGAGATAATTAACATATAGACATATACCAATAATCATCTAACACCAAAAGAACAGACTACACAGGCTGGCAATTCAATCAAAAGAGGTCCCACAAGAATACTACTAAAATAGGAAACTAGCACATTCACTGCCCCTTTATCTTGTCATTTCTAAAGAGGGAGTAATTAGCAATTAAGATACTAGGGCATACAGTCAAAAACTTCTTTAGATTTGGACATAGGTTAAGGACTGAGCCAGATAGACATATAGAGGGGGAAAATAAAAAAAAAAAGACCCAGAATCCAGAATATGTCTGTATGTTCAAGCAGTCAGAAATGCCATTAAGAGTTAGGAAGATGCCTTAGAAGATGTTATGTAGATGATTATATACTTTATATGTATCACTTGTATCACTTGTCATCCCATTGATCATCACTTTGTTTGGGTGGGCGCCAGTAATGTCTCCATTCATCCCTGTTGCTTGTTAGTGCAGCCCAATGGCATCTGCTCGCTCCATGAACACGAAGAGGCTCTAAGTATTTGTTCAGGATTTTGACAAAGAAGTCTGACCATCTCGTACGTGGGCGACCATGTGTCCTTTTGACCTCCCATGGAATCCAGTCGGTAATTGCTCTAGTCCAGCAGTCATCTCTAAATCACATTACCTGTCCAGCCCATCTTATTTTCGATGCCTTGGCAAACAAGACAGCATCTTGATCATCTGATTCTTGATCATCGACAGAGGATGGAACTCCAGATTCCTTCTCTCACTTGAGTGAAACATTATATTCCGGGCATAGCTCTTTCGAGTCCTCCTTGAGATACCTGAATAACATTCGCATACTGTTTTCGTAGGGCCCAGGTCTCTGAGGCAGATGTTAGTGCAGGAAGAATGGTGGAGTCGAAAAGATGTGCCCAGAAACGGAGGTTCTTCATCCTCTTAACAACTTCTTCGACACTCTTGAAGGCATTCCGAGCCACTCTCTTCCTCCTGTGCAGTTCTTGTACCAAGTCATTCATCATGTTGAGTTCTTGACCCAGGTACACATTGCTGCTGCATTCCGAGATGTTCATTCCGTTGAGAGCAAATGGAACATCAAGGACTACTTCGTTTTTCATGAACATTATCTTGGTGAGATTCAGCTGCAGTCTGACCTTTCCACACTCACGGTCGAAGTCAGCCAACATTTGTGCTGCTTGCCTAATGTTTGGTGTTATTAGAATGATGTCATCAGCAAATCAGAGGTGATGTAGTTGCCGACTGTCTATCTTCAGTCCCATTTCTTCCCATTCCAGTCATCGCATGTTGTTCTCAAGGGTGGCATTGAAGAGTTTTGGTGAAATGGTCTCACCCTACTGAATCCCTCTCTTTACGTCAGTGATCACTTCCTTGTAGAATGGTGAGATCCTGGTAGTGAATCCGTAATACAGCTCATGGAGGATACTGATGTATTGAGTTTGAACGCCCTGTTTGGCTAAGGCTTCGATGACCGCTTCAGTCTCAACAGAATCAAAGGCCTTCTTTAAATCAATGAACGTTAGATATAGCAGCATCTTGAACTCTCACAAAACTTCAGTGAGGTTGGTCACCATGTGGATATGGTCGATCATGCTGAATCATTTTCGGAACTCAAGGAGGAGGAAGAGGAGGGTTGAGGAGGAGGATGAGGAGGAGAGGAGGAGGAGGAGGAGGGACAGAGGGCAGGTAGCAAGCAAGCTGCTGATCATTACCGAAGGGACAGATATTGAAGACAGAAAACTATGAATATAAAATAACATTTTAGTCAAATATGAACATTCATATGTCAGAAATCAAGTGTGGGTCTCCTGGGGAAAAATCTAGGAAAAAGACCTTAATAAACAAAAATTCAACTAACTAGAAGAGTGGTAGGAAAATGAGTCTGGATTTAAGTCAGAATTAAATTTCCAACTGTTGCCATTAAATACTGGACACTATAATTCATCATTCCTAATGGTCACATTGGTTCTGTAGATGATCTCAATTTTATAGACATAAGATTAAAAGATGTATAAAACTCAAACTTTTTCCCTGTATCCAAATAAGGATTCTCGTGCAAATTCACATAACAAAATTTCTCAATGAAGTCACTAAATGTACTAATCAGTTGAGGCCTAGTGCAAGGATACTAATTAATTAATTATCCTAATACAAGGATACAAATTAATTAATTAACAAGGATACTAATTAATTCTGTCACTGAGAGTGGTTGATAATAGATGTTGGAAACACAGCATTTTGACCTTGTTACAACCTTCACATTTATAATCAATTAACTTTATTGTATCTGGTTGTAGAGAAAATTATTTCAAACTTACACAAGCAGTTTCCAAAGCATGAGAGGTGAAAATTTAGGCAACTAGTCAGGGTTCTTACAGGAGTCCAACCCATGAGGAAGAGGCTAGACCCTAAAGTCTCCTAATTCCTGCTCTGTCAGAAGTCTGGTCAGTGTGTTGGTGATCTGAGTAGATTCAGCCATAAACTAGAACTTTTTTTCCACTGTTTACTATTATTTGTATTATTTGTATTCTTCTAAGCCTCCTGATTCTGAGTGCACACACTCCTCAGCTGTGGGGACTTCTCAGCAATATGGCTTTGACAGTTTCTTCTTTACCAGAGTTTATCATAAAGAAGGTCATAACAACAAAGTGAATCCTGCCATACTTGCTGTAGCAGCAGGACTGGTAGCAAAGAATGAGGCAAACATATAAAGAGGCCTTAGACTCATGGACTGTCCAAGATTAAGGGAAGTCTGGCATCCCTCAGTGGTCTCAGAGGGAGGCTACTTGTCAGTACCATATTGCTCTCTTCCCTGGCTCCCAATGTGCAAGCCATTGTTTGTTAAGTTGAGAAAGACACCAGGGACAGTTAGTGAGCACACCAAAACGCAATGGGTACATTAAGAGCAAAGGCTGGGTTAGTTCAGACATCCAGTCAACAGGTGTCCTTAAAGTAAAAAATAAAGCTGTGACAGTTTTTTTTTAATTTTTGTCTATCACATTGCCCTCTACATATGAAAAACCCTAAGCTGTTTATTCAGTGGTTTCTTGGGCATATATTTACAGCTGCCAACTATTCCACTTCTGTTCTATTCTTTCCTGGGTGTACTTTTTCTGGTCCTTGATATTCTAAGACTTAGGCTCTTTTGCCCAAGGTATTTCTAGTTAGGGGGACAATTTTTCACACAAAAAAGTTGTTACCAAAAGATTCCTTTCAAGCCAAGAATGGGTTCTTTTTTAACCTTTGTAAAAGATTTGTCCACAGAGACTTTTATAGTGTTCTACCAAATACTTTATTGGAAAAGTGTCCTAGATCAGAGAGCAAGACTGTAAGAGAACTCTGAGGTGACTCAGCCTCTGAGCTGTAGCCTGGGGATTGTGAAGGGGTTGGCTCTCTGATCTGGCTGCCACAGATCTAGTTGGTCTGATTGTGCTCCTCTCCCTGTGGTCTGACAAATCACAAGTCAGGGCAGATTCTAGTGTGGAGTTTCTGGGAGACTTCCACCATTACAGGACATTGCCTTCTCTCTAGGGTACCTCCTTGGTTCTGCCATAGCAGTTTTGGCACTTTTGTGACAGCTGGTAGTTCTCAAGTTGGTGGGTCCCCATGGGTGGCTTATGTTAAGCAGGAGAGGAAAGAGACAGTCACTTTTCCCCCATCTGCCTCTGCCAACAGGGGGCCAGCTGGCAACGCTGGTCTATGGATGAGCACCTGCACAGCACAGATCAGAGCACCCCAGCTACCTCAGGTGACCATCAAGTCACACCTGATATATGTTTGGGCTGCTAAGCACAGGAGTTGATCCCCACCACCCTATTTCAGTCTGCGGAGCAAGGAATTGCTCTTTGTAGGAAAAGAAAACCAGTCCTAGGCCTTTCCCAGGCCTTCTGGATGCTTGTCCTATCTCAAAGAAAAGATGAAGAGTAGATTAGCAGTGAAGTAAAAACATTTTTATTTGGAGGCTTTTAGGAAGGGGAAGAGAGGAGAGCAAAGAGAGAGAGAATAACATGCTCAAGGTTGAACACAGGTTTCTCTAGAAACCATGAGAGCCCCGATACACATCTCAAGAGGGGAGATGTGGGCCACATATGCTCATACAGCACAAGTGCTGAGCCATGTGGACACAAGTAGCACATGGGCTCGCTCGGGCAGCAGATGAGTGCCCTTCCTTTATTCAGGATGGCTTTTACAGAATTTACCAAATCTGTCCCATGTGGGGCTTTTAAGCTAGATCAGAGTCTGTTGCTAGGGTGGTTGCCAAGGGGGTAGAGTTGGGAGTGGTTGATGGTCCTCTTTAAAATTCCTTTCCTGGTGGCTGAAGCAATAGCATAGTGGGTAGGGCGTTTGCCTTGAATGTGGCCAACCCGGGTTTGATTCCCAGCATCCCATATGGTCCCCTGAGCCCCGTCAGGGGTAATTCCTGAGTGCAGAGTCAGGAGTAACCCCTGTGCATTGCCAGGTGTGACCCAAGAAGCCTAAATAAAGTAAAAAAATAAAAAATAAAGTAAATTACTTTCAAAAAAGATTCCTTTCCTGGACTTGTTCCTGCTGGGGCTTCTCTTTGGGGAGGCAGGGGAGAGGAGGATCTAACCTTTTCTGGGCCTCTTGATGCCAGGAGAAGTCATATCAGGGCTTAATTTCTTTGTCCTCGTGGTTGGCTTTTTTTTTTCTTTTTGGGTCACATCCGGCAATGCACAGGGGTTATTCCTATTCCTGGCTCTGCACTCAGGAATTACTCCTGGCAGTGCTCAGGGGACCATATGGGATGCTGGGAATCGAACTCAGGTCGGCCGCATGCAAGGCAAATGCCCTACCCACTGTGCTATTGCTCCAGCCCCATGGTTGGCTTTGTGTAGCCCAAAGCTATTGGTTTTATCACTTCCTAGAAATTTCATTGCCATAGGTTCTTCTCTGTCTACCTTCCCACATCAGCTCCATGGTCTATAGCAAAATACCTCTGGATGGGTGATTTGGTCAGTGGTTTCCCTAATAGTCTGTCTTATAATGAAGCAATTTTCTAATGTCTCTTTCTTAGATACCTTCTTATCAAACATATCTACTAATAAGTTTATATATTCATCTTGATGCGGTGTACATCAGATTTGGTTTCCTAAGTAAGAATGCCCTCTACCAGAACACAGGAAATGGGAAGAACTCTTGGTGGTTGTAATTTTGTTGTATGGCTCATTTAGAACTGATTGGTTAACTTTTCCTGTGCAAGAAAATAGAATAAATATTTAAATATTTATGGACCACACAACCTCTAACACAAGAACTTGTCTCTGCCTTTTGGTTTTTGGTGTAAAAATCTCCAAAGACAATACAGACATGAAAGTGCTTTACAGTATTCCAATAAAACTTGAATAAAAACCATGTAGCCTTTGACCTCTGTATCAACCTTGCTGATCCCTTATTCAGAATAAATCAAATACATTTTGTTAGGGAAGTGGTTCTATCACATGCATCATTTGCAGTCAGTTTGTTTCCAAATATCATATGCAAATGTCCTGTCAGATGTCTTGAATTCATATGGAGTGCCTCATTTTTACTGGGATACTGGGATAATGTATATAAAATTCATTTTTCTTCTTTTCTTTTTAAAATATGTATCCACATATATTTTGCAATTTTTTGCACTACTTCCTTGAAAAATGTTATTGATATTTTGATAGGGATTATATTAAATGTGTAGATTGCTTTAGATAGATCAACCATTTTAACACTGTTTATTCATCTAATACATGAAAATTTTTAATTCATTTCTCTACGTCCCTTTCTATTCTAGCAATACCACAGTTTTTATTGAGTGGTTCTTTATCTCTTTTATTAGGATTAAAACCAAGTATTTTAACTTTGATTTCAATTTCAAATTATATTATAATATATTTTCTTAATTTATTTTATATAACTAATTGTATAAAAAATTATGTGAGCACTAACAGATATAAATTTATTAATTTGGGGTCCTGCTATTTACTTATTTTTCTAGCAATTTTTAGGGAATCTTTAGAGTTTTTCTTGTTATAGATTTATTTCTTATTTTCCAGCTTTTGCTCCTTTTATCTTTTCATGAACTTCTGAAGATACATTAAAGGTTAGTTGTGACAGTAAACAAGAAATTGTCTTGATAAATATTTTATGGGGGAAAAATTGTTGTTCTTGATTTCTGGATATCAACCCTTTATCTGAGTGCAAATATTTTCTCCCACTTGGTTAGATGTCATTTCATTTTAGCCCACTTTTCTTTTGCTGTGCAAACTATTTAGTTTGATCTAGTTGCTTTTATTTATTATTTTATTATGTTGCCTTTGCCAATGGCATAATAAAGCCCCCTTTGAGGTCCAAATCTTATAATATTCTCCTTATATTTCCTCAGTGAACTTTTCTTCCTCAGAAGATCTTTGAAACACATGGAGATTTTTTGGTTTTTAAATTTTGTTATTTATTTATTTTAATTTAAACACAGTGAGATACACAATTATAAAGTTGTTCATGATCGGATTTTTTGGATTTCAATCATAATGTTCCAAGAACCATCTTTCACCAGTGTATATTTTTCATCACTAATCTCTCTCTCTCTCTTTCTCTCTCTCACTCTCTCTCTTCCTCTCTCTCTCTTCTTTTCGGGCTTTATGGTTTGCAACAGATACTGAAAGATTATCATGCATATTCCTTTACCTACTTTCAATACTCAGTTCTTGCCCAAGATCATTTCTAACTATTAAAATCATACTCACCACTTCTCTATCCTAACTTCCCTCTGAGCCCCCACCAACACACACACACACACACACACACACACACACACACTTGTGGCAAACTTCCAATCTTTGACCAGTGCTCCTGGCCCCTGTTTTAACTGGCGTTGGATATTTTCTAATGATGTTTTTATATCCTACAAATGAATGCAGTCATTCTATATCTGACACACTTTTTCTGACTCATTTCCCTTAGCATGATATTCTCCATGTCCATCCATTTATAAGTAAATTTTACTATTTCAATTTTAACAGCTGCATAGTATTCCATTGTGTACATGCACCATTCTTTCTATATCCAGTTTGTTCTCAGGAAACTGGAAAACTACACATAAAAAATAAAGTCAGACCTCTGTCTAATTCCATGCACAAAATACAGATCAAATGGATTAAAGACTTCAACATCAAACCTAAATTCAGAAGATACATGGAAGAAAACATATCAAAACCCCTTCATGATATTGAAGATAAAGGCATCTTTAAAGATGAAAATACCACTAACCAAGGAAGTGGAAGCAAAGATAAAGAAATTGGACTACATTAAACTAAGAAGCTTCTGCACCTCAAAAGAAATGGTGACCAAAATACAAAGACTGCCTATGGAATGGGAAAAAATATTCATCCATTACCTATCTGATAAGAGTTCATATTAAAGCTATATAAGACACTGGTAGAACTTTACAAGAGAAAAACATCCAACCCCATCAAAAAATGGGGAAAAGAAATGAACAGAAACTTCCTCAAAGAAAAAAATTCAAATGGCCAAAAGGCACATGAAAAGTTTCTCTGCATTACCAATAATCAGGGAGATGCAAAGCAAAACAACAATGATGTATTATCTTATGCCACAGAGACTGGCACACATCCAAAAGAAAAAGAACAACCAATGCTGGTGTGGATGTGGGAATAAAGGGACTCTCATTCACTGTTGGTGGGAATGAAGGCTGGTCCAACCTTTCTGGAAAACAATATGAACATTCCTCAAAAAAACATAAATTGAGCTTCCATTTGACCCAGCAATACCATTTCTGGGAATATACCTTGGCACCCAAACACACACAGCAGAAAAACCATCTGTACCTTTATGTAGCAATATTCACTGTAGCAATATTCACAATCGCCAGAATCTGGAAACAACCTTTGATCCACTTTGAATTGACTTTTGTGCAAGGTACAAGATACAGATTCAGCTTTAATATTTTGCATGTAATTACCCAGTCTTCCCAGCATCATTATTTTGAAAAAGGTTTACTCCATTTCATCTTCTCTACTCCTTTTTCAAAAAGTAGCTGCCCATAGGAAAATATTCATCTTGTTAGTGTTTTGATACTTTGTATAATTCTTATTTTTCTACAGTATCTCAAATTTATTTGCGTGTCTATGTTCATAAAGGTTTCCTATTTTTCATATCTACAGAATTTTGTGATTTTTGGTTCACCTGCCAAGGAATTTTATTATATTTGTAAAGAAACAAACTTTGGTTCACTGATACTATGTATCATCTTAAGGATTTCTAATTTATTGATTTCAGTTAAAATTTTTATTATTTTTTACTTTCATGGCATTTAGTTTTATTTCTAGCACCATTTATATTTCCTTTAAATGTAAGTTTCGTTTACTCATCTTTTTTACTGATATGCGACTATTTTGCTATAACTTTCCTCTTAATACTATGTTTTTTTTTCTACTGCATTCCACAGTCTGCTAACTCCTCTCTTCTGTTTTGTTTTTCTTCAAATGTTTTAAACTTATACTTTGACTTTTTATTGTTCCAAGAGTTCTTCAGTATAATGCCTAGTTTTTATGTATTATAGGTTTCTAAACATTGTTTTTAATCTCCAGTAAAATATCGTTATGGGAAAAGATGCTTGATATAATATAAATCAACATGTTTATTGAGACTTCTATTATGTTTGAATATGATATCTTTCAGATTCATTCTCTGTCTGTGATCAATTATCTCTTCCTCAGCTATGAGTGTTAGCTAACAATAATTAGGAAGCGCTAAAGACTCCCAACTATAGGACAGGTGTTGGAATGTGTCATGACCAATCATGGACAACTTCGTAACTGTGTGTCTCAGGGTTATTCAATTAAAAAATGAATTAACGATAACCACAAAAGACTTCCAATACACTTGCCTGAATTTCTTATAAAGAAAGAGGGATCTCAACCTTCTAAAAATTTGCCACATCTCTCTTTAAAAAGCCTGAAATTGTAGGGTAAGCAAATTGCAGGGTAACTTTGATGATTGCCGATTTTTGCTCGAGCGGGCCCAGTAACGTCTCCATTGGAGACTTTGTTGTTACTGTGTTTGGCATATCGAATACTCTCGGCAGCTTGCCAGATTGCCGATAAATATAAGTAATGAGTAATACTAAGGAATGTGATTTCCTCTCATGCTCAAACTGCAGAAATTGCTTGAATTTTGCTCTTGTTCTTTGCTCTGCCAGGAGTGTGTAGTGTCAGGGAAAACTGCATTTCCCAAACCTCAAAAGGAAGGATTTCTACTTCAATCACAAGCCAGCAGAACGGTGATTTCCCCTTTGCTGTGCTAAGGCTCTAATTTTGAAGGTGGTGCTCATAGAGCACTAGAGGAATGGGGCCAGCTTCACCGATTTCTGCCAAATTACCAGCATTCAAAGATTCTTCTCTCTTCAGAATCTCTGCGGTCCAGGAGCACTAAAAGCCCCAGTTCTCCCTCTTCCCGTTTCACCCATGTTTTCTTTTCTTTCTTTCTTTATTTATTTTTAACTGTATCTTTTTTTTTTATTTAATCATTTTTTTTATTAGTGAAACACCATGAGGTACATTTATAGACTTATAAATTTTTGTGCTTGGGTTTCAGTTATACAATGATCAAGTACCCATCCCTCCACCAGTGCCCATCCTCCCGCACCACGGGTCCTAGCATCCCTCCCACCCCCCCATCCACCCCCCCCCACCCCGTCCCACCCTGCCGCTGTGGCAGGGCATTCCCCCTTGTTCTCTCTCTCTCTTCTTTTGGGTACTGTGTTTTGCCAGAGAGGCATTGAGTGGCAATCATGTTTGGTCTATAGACTACTTTTAGCATGTCTCTCCCACCCTGGGAGGGTCCTCACAACACCCTTTATTTGGTGCTCTCTTCTCTATCTGAGCTTCCTTTTCCCCTAGCACATGTGGCTGGCCTTCAAGTCATGGAGCAAAATTCCTGGTACTAATCTCAGCCATTCCTGGGTGTTAGTCTCCCGTTTTGTTGCTTTATGTTCCCCAGATGAATGCAATCTTTCTGTGTCTATCCCGCTCTTTCTGACTCATTTCGCTTAACATGATACTTTCCATGTAGTACCACTTGTATGTAAATTTCATAACTTCATCTTTTCTAACAGCTACATAGTACTCCATTGTGTAAATGTACCAAAGTTTCTTTAACCAGTCATCTGTTCTCGGGCACTCAGGTTTTTTCCAGATTCTGGCTATTGTAAAGAGTGCTGCAATGAACAAACAATTGCAGATGTCACTTCGACTATACCTTTTTGCCTCTCTGGATATATTCCCAGGAGTGCTATAGCTGGGTCAAATGGGAGATCAAATTCTAATTTTTTGAGAATCGTACAGGTATGTCCAGTCTTCCTGTATCTACTCAGGACCAAGAGCTCTAATTGCTTGCGCTTATTCTGCTAATGCCAACAGATATTAGTCACCTTCAAAAATGCAAGTAGGCTCTTGGACTAATGAGAAACCTTACAGTAATTAAGTAATTCAAGTGGCATGATACATTTCCTTGAATTCCATTTGCCTCAGGTGACCTTTTTCATTGTTGAAGTCTATTCCTCCTTTTTTTCTGCGAGCATCAGTGTAATAATTTATAACATGAATTTATCTAACAATAGACTGTTAACCAAAATGGTGCAAAAGTGAGAAAGCTACAAAAAAAAAGAGACCATCTCAGAAATGGACTACAAAATAATTAGTCAAAAGCTGTATAATCAAGGTGGGGTGAGGTGCGGGGGTAGGAGGGCTACTAGGATCATTGGTGGTGGAGAATGGGCACTGGTGGAGGGATGGGTACTCGATCATTGTATAACTGAAACCGAACCATGAAAGTTTGTAAGTCTACAACTGTAACTCATGGTGTTTCACTAATAATAATTAAAAAAGAATATAATTGGTCAGCTGGTTATAGTTGACATTAAAGATGGCTTCATTACTAAAGAAAAAAATTTACAATCTTGTCAAACTTGCTTGGAATATTCACTAATATTCTTTCATTCTTAGTCAAAAAACACACCTAAACTTTTTAAGAGACTAAAATTAATACATATCTTATGCAATAATGAACTTAAATAGAAATCAATAATAGAACAACTGGAAAATTGCAAAACATCTGGAGGTAAAAAAATTCACCTTAACAAGATCTTGGTCAGAAGATTAATGGATAAACAATACTGATATATCCAAATCATTGAATATTACTTATCAATATGAATGAATTACCTATGAAGTTGTAAATTAGTCTAATATTCAATGTACATTACTAAGCAAAGATGTTAATATAAAAAGACTAAATACCTATCCAACGAAATGCTTTTCTAGATAAGGAAAATCTATGGTCAGTGGTTTTCAGTGGAAAGGGGGTAAAAACGATGAGTAGGGAAAGCATAGAGAATGTTTGGTTCTGTGAAAAAGCTCTGTAGTATGATAATATGATGATAGAGATGAGTCGTCATGAATTAGTCCAGACTATAGAATGCAAAATGTCAAGAACTGATTGGGAACTGTAAAATCTAGATGACAATGGTTGGTCGATATAGGTTCTTCCATGATATCAAATGCACATATGGGTGGAGAGATTGATAATGAAAGAACCTATGCATGTGTGTGGGAAGATTTGTACCTTCTTTTTATCTGTATAGATATCTGTATACCTTCTTTTCAAATTTGTTATCAATGAAGTATTCAATCAAAGAGTAAGTAGTAAAGTAAAGTAAAGGCCCTCGCGCTGATCATCGATTTGCTTGAGCGGGCCCAGTAACGTCTCCATTGGAGACTTTGTTGTTACTGTGTCTGGCTTATCGAATACTCTCGGTAGCTTGCCGGGATCTCCGAGAGGGGCGGAGGAATCTAACTCAGGTCGACCATGTTGGCTGCGTGCAAGGCAGACGCCCTACCCGCTGTGCTATCGCTCCAGCCCATCAAAAAGAGAGCAACAATAATAAAAAAATAAGCATGGCAAGCTCAAACAAAGATTAATTAGTTCAAGTTATAAAGTCTTAAATATATCTTAAAAACTTATACCTTAAAAACAATCTCCAATGCACATACTTTCTCTTATATAGACACTCTGTATGTACAAACATACGGTGCATATGAACACAGACACTGGGGTACAAGATGATTTATTTATAGGAGAAACTTAGGACACCAAATGGGTAATCCTTCTGAATTCGCAAAGATTGTATTAAAACTGGTAGTACAACAGAGATCAGAAAATAATAACTCCCTGCATTCTATGCTCTGTAGGTGGTAGATTTGTATTATGCTGATAAAATGGAAAAGAGTTCATAGGTCTGAGCTGCACAGAGCAAGCAGGACATGGGATTGGAGCTGAGTCATGAGGCAATTTATACCTAGAGTTTATGCTAATTGCTTTTGGGTAATTGCTGCTTCCAGGAGTCTCAGAAAATAGAACTAAGATAGAGAGATAGACATAAATATAGACTAATTTATATATGTGTATAATATGTATATATATGTTTTTTGTAGCAATAACTTAGATCTTTAGGATCACTTCTGAAATTCATGTTTCTACAATATATAAATGTACTTTAGTGTTTCCAATATATTTTCCCATCATCACGGTTTCTTCTCACCTAGAATTGCAAATTGGGTTTAAAAAGATTTTTCAATAACCATAGCCTCCTCCTTAAAATTTTACCTTCTAGTTTCAATTAAAAGTAAGTTGTTTTTACCATAAAAGACATCCCCAAGAACCAGAGAATATATATAGTGGGTAAAGTCAATTGCCTTGCATGCCGCTGACCCAGACCCAATACCTGGCACCCCATATGGTCCCCTGAGCCCCATCATAAGTAATCCCTGAGCACAGAGCCAGGAGTAATAAGTCCAAAGCACAGATGGAAGAGACCCTTCAAACAAAAACAAGACAGCCCCAAAATGAGAGTAGTGCAAAGAAACATGAACTTATTTCTTGTTCATTTATGTCTTTGGGGCTGGAGCGATAGCACAGCGGTAGGGCGTTTGCCTTGCACACAGCCAACATGGCCGACCCGAGTTCGATTCCTCCGCCCCTCTTGGAGAGTCCGGCAAGCTACCGAGAGTATCTCGCCTGCACGGCAGAGCCTGGCAAGCTCACCGTGACGTATTCGATATGCCAAACACAGTAACAACAAAGTCTCCAATGGAGACGTTACTGGGCCCGCTCGAGCAAATTGATGAACAACGGGAGGGCCTTATGTCTTTTGAATGGTTATAGAACTTTTTGGTACAGTTTTCTTGACCTCTAATATCCCTGATAATGTGTTTGAATCATGGGAGCTTAAGAGAAGAGAGACATGAAGTGTTTGACATCAGCTTGACGGAGGACCTGTGAGTGGATCACTCAAACTTCACATCATGCTCATCATATGAAGTGAGAACCCCAGTTGGGGCTAAGGAAATGCCAACTTCCCATTGGCCAGAAGGGAACAGAAGCAAAAGTGTCATCAACATAGAAAACACCCAAAAACAAGTAAAGTAGTTATAAATCTTCCTTAGATAACTATACATCTTTCAGTTTTAAGTTGTTCTACTTCCTTTTTATTGATCTATTTAATATTCTCCTTGATGCTAATGGAAACTTGCGGAAACTGTTATTTCTAAAATTTTCTGTAGTTTCATAAAGAAAATCTGGCATATTTTCCCTCTTACTGCCTCTCCCATAACATAAAAGACAAACGTTAGAGAAATGTGCAGAGCAAGTATAGCCCATACTGAAGGTCACTGCTTCTGAATAGGGTCACAAATCCCCACAGGCCAAACTTAGACTAAGAACAATTGAAAAAATAGGTAAGGTGCCAAATATACAAATTACCGACACAAATATGGCAACAAAAATATGGGGAATGTTCCAGAATGGTAAGACACTCAAGGGTGTCCGAGGCAGGACCCCTTATAGTTCCCAATAGCACCTCATGGTTTTTAGGACACGTGAGAGGGAGCCAAGCCACAAACTGCTGAAAGGCAGCGAAATGGAACTGACTGCTGAGGATTACATGTTAGAGGTTTCTGGTATGCTCCAGAAGTGGAATGCGCTGAAGGCAAAACTTCAAATCATCTAAAAAGTAGACAGAGTGCCCTGCTGTTTATCAGTGTTTGGGTGTTCTTAAGATAGAGACCCTATTTTTTTGCATGTAGCCGTCCAGTGATGCCAGCACAATTTGTTAAAGAGGCTTTCCTTACTCCACTTCACATTACTTGCACCTTTATCAAAGATTAGATGAGCTTATGATTGAGGGGAGATGTCAGTGTATTCAACCCTGTTCCATTGGTCTGCAATTCTGCCTTTGTTCCAGTACCATGCTGTTTTAATTATTACTGCTTTGTAAGATAGAGACTCCCCAAAAAGAAAGAATGTAAAATGCAACTGAGTGCATATACAGTGACCGAAGACAGGAAACCCAGTGGAAAGGGTAAATTGACCTGAACAATCCACCTCTCTTCCTTTGGGGAGACTCCAATCTGGAGCAAACTGAAAGCTAAAAGCTAAATTCAAAAATTGCTAGCCTTGGAAATAGATCCAAGTAACTGGAAACAAAAAGTCAGTAAAAGTTTTCTATTTTAAAAAGGTAGCCATTATTCCAATAATGGTAATTGGAATATGAGAGATGGAAGAATTTTTTAAAATTATAACAGCTATTTTAAATTAGAGTGAGTGAGCTGGGGAATAATGCTCAGTGATAGAACTTACCTTTCAGGTGTGAAAGCACAAGAGCAGTCCCTGACCCCACCCCTCATGGAAATGGGCCCTTGTCGCACAACTTGTGCAATTCCAGGGACACCACAGCCAAGACTATATGAGCAAAGAAGTTAGCAACTCCCAGGAAGAACCACAACTAAAGTATGTGTGAGTACCACAATGAAGTGGGAAACCACAGTCAAAGGAACAGCAATAATAGAGGGAAAGGATGGGGAGAAGAGGAAAATAAAAAAAGTATAACATTGATGAAAAGACATGGAACTCTAACAGTAATTCTATTAAATATGATAAAATTCATATTCAACATGAGAAAATATGAGATCCTAAAAATAAAATACAAAATTAATATGAGATTGTTAGAAGATATAAATGTATAAAACAATAGAAAAAATAATTAAGAAAGGTTATATAATGATAGAGTTGAATATGCATGTAGTACATAGTCAAAGTGTACACATCTCCGCAACTAACATCCCAGAAGAATGGAGAAATAGATAATATTTCTTAAAATGGATAACAATTTTCCCAGTAGATAAATTGCATCCAGCTACACATTTGAACAGCGTAATGGGACCGAATAATATAATGAAAAGAAAAAAATGTATAATAAAATCAAAACAAAAGTGAAAGAAAAGAAAAAAATTCAAAAAACTACTTAGTGGGAACTAAAAGGGTTCATTTTCTTAAATTTGCACAAAAAGTGCCAAACACCTGGAGAAGGAAAAACAAATGAACACAAAAAGTAGTCAAAGGGAAAGAGTAAAAACTAGAGCAGAAATCAATCGTATAGAAACAAAGAAAGCAATATTGTGAGTCAATATTAAAAAAAAAAACTAGAAACTGATTCTTGGAAAGAATAAACAATATAGATAAACCTTTAGCAGATTCACAAGGAAAATGAAAAAATGTACATATAAATTGTATTTGAGACAAAAGAGGAGAAATGACAACACACTTTTCAGAAATCCAAGATATTATGGGAGGTTACTATGAATAACTGTATACTGTCAAGTTGGAGAACCCAGAAGAAATCGATAGATTCTTAGAATATTGCAACCTCACAAAACTGATTGAGGAGGAAGTAGCAATCTAAAACATCCCATCACAACCAAGGAAATTAAAAAAGTAATTAAGAATGTCCCCAAGAACAAAAGTCTGGTCCAGAGGGGTTTGCTGGTGAGTCCTGTTCAGAGAAGACTTAGTGTTGAACTCCTTACACTCTTCTAAAACATTAAAAAATAAATAACCAGGAATCCTTCCTAACACATTTTGTGAATCTAACATTATACTATTACCCAAAGCAGATAGAGACACTTCTAGAAAATTTTAGACCAACTTTCCTTATGAAAAGTAATGCAAAAACCCTCAACAAAATCTTAGCAAACCAAATGAATCATATACCATGATCAAGTCGGATTCATTCCAGGGATGCAGGACTGGTTAAAAATATGCAAATTAATTAACATAATTTGCCTTGCATGCAGCCAGCCCGGCCAAGCAGGGTTCAATTCCTCCACCCCTCTCGGAGAGTCCAGCAAGCTACTGAGAGTATCTCGCCGGCACGGCAAAGCCTGGCAAGCTCCCCTGACGTATTCAATATACCAAACACAGTAACAACAAGTTTCACAACGGAGACGGTTCTAGGCCCACTCGAGCAAATCGATGAACAACAGGAGGACAGTGCTACAGTGCTACCACATCAATAAAAGGAAAGATAAAAATCATGGTTATATAAATTGATAAGAAAAAGCTTTGGACAAGATCCAGTTTTCATTCATATAAAAACTCTCAACAAAAATACCGGTGGAAGAAACTTCCTCAAGATTTTTTTATGTTTTAAGTATATATATATATATGTATATATACATATATGTATTTATATATATATTTATATTGAATCGCTGGGAGCTACACTTACAAAGCTTTCATGTTTGAGATTCAGTCATACAATGATCAAACATCCATCCCTCCAACAGTGCACATTTTCCAGCATTGATGTCCTCAGTGTCCTCCCTTCCCCCTGTCCCATTCCTCCCCCTGCTTCTATGGTTTTCCTCTTTCTCTCTCTCTCTTCCTTTCTATATTTATGGGCATTATGATATGCAATAAGGATAATGAGAGGTCATCAAGTTTGGTCCGTTATCTACTTTCAGCACACATCTCCCATCCTGAGTGATCCTTCCAACTATTATTGACTTAGTGATCTCTTCTCTATCCCAGCTGCATTCTCCCCCAGCTCAAAACTCAGGCTTCCAACTATGGAGTAATCTTCCTGGCCTTGTCTTTACCGCCCTTGGGTATTAGTCTCATATTATGAGATTTTTATATTCCACAAATGAGTGAAGTCATTCTATGTCTGTCCCTCTCTTTCTGACTCATTTCCCTTAGCATGATACATCCCATGACCTTCCACTTATAAGTAAATTTCATGACTTTGTTTTTCCTAACATCTGCATAGTATTCCATTGTGTAAATGTACCAAAGTTTCTTTAACCAGTCATCTGTTCTCGGGCATTTGGGTTGTTTCCAGATTCTGGCTATTGTGGACAGCTGCAATGAAAATACAGGTACAAATGTCATTTCTACTGTACTTTTTTGCGACTTAAGGATATATTCCAAGAAGTGGTATTGCGGGGTTATATGGAAGCACAATTTCTAGCTTTTGAAGGAATGCCCATATTCTTTTCCAAAAAAGCTGGAGCAGTTGGCATTCCCACCAACAATGAAAGACAGTTCCTTTCTCCACACAGCTGCACCAGAACTGGATGTTCTTGTTCTTTTTGATGTGTGCCAGTCTCTGTGGTGTGAGATTATAGTTCATTATTGTTTTGTTTTGCATTTCCCTGATGATTAGTGATGTAGAGCATTTTTTCATGTGGCTTTTGGCCATCTGCATTTTTTTAGGAAGCTTCTGTTCATTACTTCTACCTATTTTTTGATGCAGCTGGAGGGTTTTTCTTGCACAATTGTACTAGTGTCTTGTATATCCTGGATATTAGTCCTTTATCAGATGGGTATTTGGTAAATATTCTTTACCACTCCATGGACTCTCCAAAGCAGTAACACTGTAGCACTGTCCTCCCATTGTTCATCAATTTGCTTGAGTGGGCACCAGCAACATCTCCATTGTGAGACTTGTTGTTAGTGTTTTTGGCATATTGAATATGCCACGGGGAGCTTGCAGGCTCTGCCGTGTGGGCGGGATACTCTTGGTAGATTGCCGGGCAGATTTGATATGGTCCCTATAAAGATACCCATGAAATTCTTCAAAGAAATAGACAAAAACAGTTCTGAAATTAATATGGAACCATAAACCCCCATGAATAGGTAAAGCAATCCTTGGGAAAAAAAATTCAAACTGTTCTACAAAATAGTAGTAATTAAAACAGCATGGTATTGAACTAGAAACAGACCGACAGACCAATGGAACAGAGTTGAATATTCTGTCACAGACTCTCAAATATATGATCACTTAATTTTTGATAAAGGAACAAGAAATGTGAAGTGGAACAAGAAAAGCCTTCGTAACAAGTGGTGCTGACTCCATGTTGTACATGGAGAAGAATGTAGGCAGAACCCTCCATGACATTGAAGCAAAAAGCATCTTTAAGGATGAAACACCACCAGCCAAGCAAGTGGAAACAAACCTTAACAAATAGGACTACATTAAACTAAGAAGCTTCTGCACCTCAAAAGAAATGGTGACCAAAATACAGAGAGAGCTCTAGATATTAAAAACTACTTATCACAAACCCACAACCAATATCATTTTTTTTTTTGCATCGCACCCGGCAATGCATAGGGGTTACTCCTGGCTCTGCACTCAGGCATTACTCCTGGCAGTGCTTGGGGAACCATATGGAATGCTGGGAATCAAAACTGGGTTGGCCATGTGCAAGACAATTTCCCTACCAGCTATAGCTCCAGCCCCCAAATATCATTCTGAATGTTGAAAAAGTAAAAACATTCCTGCTGAGATAAGGTACAAGGCAAAGATGTTCACTGTCTCCACTTTTACTCAATGTAGTAACAATAGCAATGTAATAATAATTATTATTTTTATTATCTTCACTTAAAATCACTTAACTTTCCGTTAGTCGTCAATTTGCTCTAGCGGGCGCCAGTAACATCCCCATTTGTCCCTGTGGCGTGCTAGTGTAGCCCAATGGCCTCTGTTCGCTCTGGGAACATGAAGAGCCTCAAACCGATCATTCATGATCTTGATGAAGAAGTCTGACCATCTGGTAGGTGGGCGGCCACGCGGTCTTTTGACATCATCATCATCATCATTATTATAGCAATAGTCTTAACAGCAATCAGACAAGAAAAGGAAATCAAAGGGATCCAAACTGGAAAAGAAGTTAAATTATCACTATTTGCAGATTACATGATAAATATACATAGAGAACCATAAAGAGTCAACAAAAAAACTTCTACAAACAGTAAATCAATATAGCAAAGTGGTAGGCTACAAAGTCAACACACAAAATTGGTTTCGCTGCTGTATACAAATAATGAATCAGAGAAGAGAGAGATCAAAGAATCTATCCTATTTAAATTAGTGTCCAACCAAACCTGATAGCCTCTCAGTATCTGTATTGTACTGTAGCACTGTCCTCCCGTTGTTCATCGATTTGCTTGAGCGGGCCCAGTAACGTCTCCATCGTGAGACTTTGTTTTTACTGTGTTTGGCATATCAAATACTTCACGGGTAGCTTGCCAGGCTCTGCCGTGCGGGCAAGATACTCTCGGTAGCTTGCCGGGCTCTCCAAGAGGGGCGGAGGAATCGAACTCGGGTCGGCCATGTTGGCTGCGTGTAAGGCAAACGCCCTACCCGCTGTGCTATCGCTCCAGTCCCAGTATCTGTATTGCAAACCACAATGCCCCAAAGTAGAAGAGAGTATGGGGGAAATTATCTACCATAGAGGCAGGGGGAGGGGTGGGATAGGGGACATACTGGGGACATTGTTGGTGGAAAATGTACACTGGTGGAGGGATGGGTGTTCGATCATTGTAGCACTGAAACTCAAACATGAAAGCTTGTAACTATCTCACAGTGAGACAGTCAAATAAATAAATAAATAAATTAGCTTTCAAAATCACGAAGGAATTAACAAAAGAGATAAGAGAGCTACATTATAAAAATTTTAAATCATTCAAAAAAGAGATAAAAGAAAATCTTAGGAAATAGAAAAATATGCCATGCTTATTGATAGAAAGAAAAAATATTGTTAAAATGACCATTCTACTTAAACTGTTATGCAGATACAATGCAAGTCCCATCTAAATCCAGTTGATATTCTTTAAGAAATCAGAAAAGTCCGTAGTAAAGTTTATTTTATTTTTATTTATTTATTTATTTTTTGCTTTTTGGGTCACACCTGGCTCTGCACTCAGAAATTACTCCTGGTGGTGCTCAGGGAACCATATGGGATGCTGGAAATCAAACCTGGGTCGGCCACATGCAAGGCAAATGCCCTACCCACTGTGCTATCACTCCAGCCCTGTAATAAAGTTTATACAGAATCGGATGGAATATATTTGGTTGTTGGTTTTCTTTTTAGATTTTAACTTTGCCATCATGCTTTGTAATTTTATAATACTATCAATGATATGAATGATATTATAAAACTATTAATACTATAAATAATACTATTAATTACATCCCAACACCACACCCCACACCAGAGTATCTGCTTCCCTCCACCATTGCTCCAGCATCCCCTCCAGTAAGCTCCTTCGCTTCAACACCTCCCTCCACCATGTTCTTCCTACCATGTTGATGACCATTCTGTAGACCAGTTCTCAGACCTTTTGTTATTTGTCATTCATTTACTATTCTTCTTTGTATCCCACATATGAGATCATTCTGTAGCTGTCTCTCTTCCATTGGATGACTTCATTCAGCAGAATCCCCTCTAGTTCCATCTGCAAAGCAGTAAATTGCACGATTTCATTTCTTTTCAGAGCCAACCAGTATTCCATTCTGTATATATACCACCATTTCTTTATCCAGTCATGTGTTTGACAATGCTTTCCAAAAATGTTAAACCTGTCAATATTCCCACAAGCAGTGAATGAGAGTTACTTTTTCCCCACATCTATGCCAATTCTGGTTGTTTTCATTTTTTGACATTTGTGTTAATACGTGTCATTGGTGTTATGTGATATCTCATTGTTTTGATTTGCTTTTTCATAATGATCAATGATACAGGGCATTTGGGAGGGAATAAGGATGGGGGGGTCACACCCAGTGATGTTCAGAGCTTATATCTGGTTCTACAATCAGAAATTATTAGAATCTGGGGACTCTATGAGGTGCCAGTATTTGAACCTGAGTCAAGGCAAACTCCCTACCCACTGTATTATCTCTCTGGCCCATGCAGAGCAGTACTTATGTATCTACCATTCATAACTATGTCTCTTTTGAGGAAGTTTCTGTTCATCTTTTCTAATCATTTTTTATGAGGTTGATCATTTTGTTACATTTTACCAGTCTTTAGATATTTTGGATGTTAACTCTTTGTCTGATGGGTGTTTAGCAAATATTTTCTCCTAATCCATGTCTTGCCTTTTTATTCATTTATCATCAAAAGCCTTGCAACATCAGTTTGATGTTGTTCATTTTTAAATCTTTTCTTCCTTTTGTTTGACTAATGGCATTGACTCATTGAAGATATCTCTAGATTCAATGTCATAAACACAAGAATACATAGTCTAATACTCTGTTGAAACATTCACTAAAATCGATCATATTCTGGGTCATAAAAATAACACCTAAACAAATTTGAAAGTAGAACGCCATAATAAAATTAGACTAAAAATAAGAAAAGATGGAAAAGTAGCAAAATATTTTAGACAATGTGTGATTCATTGTTATATATTATTATGTTGTCCTATGAATGAAATACATCTTAAAATACAAATGCACTTTCAAAATACATCAAATTAATTAAAATGTATAATAAAAAGCAGTGATTAAGGGAGATATTCAAAGGACTGAATGTACATATTAGAAAATACATATACAATAAATCAATTAATATTTTAATAAATGAGATACTATAGATACTATACTAATTAAATACATTTAATTATCCTAAAGGGCTGGAGTGATAGCACAGCGATGGGGTGTCTGCCTTGCATGCAGCCAACATGGCCCACCCGAGTTCGATTCCTCCACCCCTCTTGGAGAGCCAGGCAAGCTACGGAGAGTATCTCGCCCGCATGGCAAAGCCTGGCAAGCTCCCCGTGACGAATTTGATATGCCAAACACAGTAACAAGTGTCACAATGGAGACATTACTGGGCCCGCTCGAGCAAATCTATGAACAACAGGAGAACTGTGACCATGAATTATCCTAATCAAAAAATATCTTGGAAACCCAAGACCTACCAGTTATTGCAATAAAAGAAACAGAAAAAGATAAAAAATAAAATAATATTGCAGAACACAAAACAAAGTATCTTATTTTGTTAACTGAAAAAAGTGAAGCAGAACCAAAAACAGAATTGAATAAGTTAGCAATTAGAAAAATGTAAATCTGTGCCAGCAGTAGCTCACTAAATAGTATTAATAAGTTTCTATTTTCTATACAAACACTTCAGTGTAGGGGTTGGAGAAACAGTACATCAAGGAAAGTACTTGCTTGCCTTGGACACAGATTTTCAGGGTTGATCCCAGAACTATACTTCGTGCCCAGAGCCCTGCAAGAGTGATCCTTAAATGCAGAGCCAGGAATAAGCCTTGAGTACAATCGGGTGTGGAAGAAAATCAAAAAAAAAAAAATTCAGTAAAGAGAAGAAAATGCACAGAGATTTTTTTGGAATTAAAACATTTGAATAAACAAATAAATCCTTTTGTAAATAACAATATTCTATAGTTTTAAGAATAATTATTCTATTGAATAAATTTTATAGTGAGAGATTTGGAACACAAATATTCAATGAAATATTTTTTACAACTTTATAAACATACTTTTCTGTGAAATCAAATACAAAAATGATATCCAAGAAAATATTAATGGTGAAATCATAATATTGAAGTTTTAGACATTAATCTAAATATGATCAAATAATATTGAACTAGCTTACAAAATACAACCGTTAATAAAATATCATGGCATTTAAAATCCATAGGCAGAAGTACGGACACTGCAGCGATCAGTCTCCACCCGGACTCCGCCGTGTTGGGTCTTGTGGGTGGTGTGGCGGCTGCCTTGGACTCTGGGGCCTTGCGGGGACTCAGTCCTTCAGCGCCAGTACCCCAAGCCCAGCTCCTGTTGCGGGTGGCCCCGGCAGCTCTCCAGTCTGCCAGAGACTATGCGGCCCAAACATCTCCTTCCCCGAAGGGGGGCACCTCCGCCGGACGCATCGTGGCAGTCATCGGCACTGTGGTTGACGGCCAGTTCGATGAAGGGCTTCCACCCATTCTCAATGCCCTGGAAGTGCAAAGCAGGGACTCCAGGCTGGTCTTGGAGGTGACCCAGCATTTGGGTGAGACCATTGCCCATGGATGGTACAGAAGGATTGGTTCGAGGCCAGAAAGTCCTGGATTCTGGTGCACCAATCAAAATCCCTGTTGGTCCTGAGACCTTGGGCAGAATCATGAATGTCATTGGAGAGCCTATTGATGAGAGAGGTCCTATCGAAACCAAGCAGTTCGCTCCTATTCATGCCGAGGCTCCTGAATTCATAGAGAGTGTTGAGCAAGAAATTTTGGTTACTGGTATCAAGGTTGTGGATCTGCTGGCAAGGGTGGAAAAATTGGACTGTTTGGTGGTGCTGAGTTGGGAAGACAGTACTGATTATGGAGTTAATCAATAACGTTGCCAAAGCCCATGGTGGTTACTCTGTATTTGCTGGTGTTGGTGAAAGGACTTGTACCATGAAATGATTGAATCTGGTGTTATCAACTTGAAAGATGCTACCTCCAAGGTGGCGCTGGTGTACAGTCAGATGAATGAACCACCTGGTGCTCGTGCCTGGGTAGCTCTGATGGGGCTGAGTGTGGCCGAGTACTTCAGAGACCAGGAAAGTCAAGATGTTTTGCTGTTTATCAATAACATCTTTCGCTTTACCCAGGCTGGCTCAGATGTGTCTGCTTTATTGGGCAGAATCCCTTCAGCTCCTGGCTATCAGCCTACGCTGGCCACTGATATGGGTACCATACAGGAAAGAATCACCACCACCAAGAAGGAATCTATCACCTCTGTTCAGGCTATTTATGTGCCTGCTGATGACTTGATTGACCCTGCCCCTGCCAAAACTTTCGCCCATTTGGATGCTACCACTGTGCTGTCCCATGCTATTGCTGAATTGGGCATCTACCCAGCTGTGGATCCTCTCAATTCCACCTCTTGCATCATGGATTCCAACATTGTTGGCAATTAGCATTATGTTGTTGTCCCTGGAGTGCAAAAGATTCTGCAGGACTACAAGTCCCTTCAGGACATCATTGCCATCCTGGGTATGGATGAACTTTCTGAGGAAGACAAGTTGACTGTGTCTCGAGCACAGAAAATTCAGCGTTTCTTATCTCAGCCATTCCAGGTTGCTGAGGTCTTCACTGGTCATATGGGGAAGCTGCTACCCCTAAAAGAGACCATCAAAGGATTCCAGCAGATTTTGGCAAGTGAATATGACCATCTCCCAGAGCAGGCCTTCTATATGGTGGGACCCATTGAAGAAGCTGTGGCAAAAGTTGATAAGCTGGCTGAAGAGCACTCGTGAGGGGGTCCTTGTTGCAAAGTAAAAACACTCATCAATGTGCAGCCCTTACCCCTAATCCAAAAGTCTGTTTACCCTAAGGGCGTATAAGAGTCTTGATTGAAAAAGCATTTTGTTCTGTGTGAAGAATATTTAAAGTTTCCAATAAAATTCACATCTTCCAAAAAAATAAAAAAAAAACAAAAAATAAATAAAAAAATAAAATCCATAGGCAGATAGTGATTTTGTTTGAAACCTTAAATTCACCTATATGTACATACATTCACACATGCATATCTATATCTGTATGCACTACATATAGTACATATATATATCAATCCACTTAACAACATAATTTTATGCATATATAATTTTATGACTTTCTACTCTCAAATAGCACAGCGGTAGGGCGTTTGCCTTGCACACAGCCAACATGGCCGACCTGAGTTCGATTCCTCCGCCCCTCTCGGAGAGCCTGGCAAGCTACCAAGAGTATCTCGCCCACACGGCAGAGCCTGGCAAGCCACCCATGATGTATTCGATATGCCAAACACAGTAACAACAAAATCTCCAATGGAGATGTTACTGGGCCCGCTCAAGCAAATCGATGAACAACGGGAGGGCCTTTACCTTTACCTTTACCTTTACTCTCAAATATATAGAAAATAATAGCACTGGTAGCACTGTCCTCCCGTAGTTCATCAATTTGCTCGAGTGGGTCCAGTAACATCTCTGTCATAAGACTTGTTGTTACCATGTTTGGCATATCCAATACATCACAGGTAGCTTGCCAGGCTTTGCCATGGGGGCGAGATACTCTTGGTAGCTTGCCGTGCTCTCCGAGAGGGGTGGAGGAATCAAACCTGGCTCGGCCGGGCTGGCTGCGAGCAAGGCAAACACCCTACCGCTGTGCTAACATAATTACATTTGGCCACCAAAACATAGACTTGTACATAAAAAATAAGATAAAATTATCGTTGTATCACTCATCCCATTGTTCATTGATTAAATAAGATAAAATTAAAAAAAACATATAGAATGCTGGAAAAATATTTCCATGAAAAATGGGTTTCTTTCCCATTTATCAGTTGAGAGGAAATAAGTGTAAACATTTTTTATGAAAGAAAAAATTGCAAAGCAGTTTATGTTTTTATGAAAAAATTTGCAAAACAGTTTATGTCTTATAGATATTTATAAATATATAGTTACAGAGAAGTAAATTATTAAGTATACCTAATAGTATATACATTGTTACTTAATTATTAAGTATACCTAATAGTATATACATTGTTACTTAATCTAGAAATAAGTATATCCTGATAGAAAACAATGTTCCAGTAGCTTTTGCCTCTAGGTGGAGAAGTTGTGAGTTTCTTTGTTTATATGTTAATCTTTGCTTTCTTGCATTTATGTATGAGATAGAATTAAGTTAAAAAGTATTATTTAAATAAAAAAATTAAATAATACTAAGAACAGTCTATATTGTAGTGTGTATTTTTATTTTTGTTGATGTAATTGTTAATCAAAGTGCCAATATCTTCATTCTTTTTGGGGGGGCTTGTAGTGCTCCCAAACAGTGCTCAGGAAATCTGTGGGCCACTCACTGTAACATTCAAATACCCAGCCCAACCTTCAGTGCTTTAGTGCAGCTGGTGAGCACGTTGGTACTGGGGGCACCAGTGCTAAGACAACGAGATACTGATTTTCCATCTTATCTGTGTCCAAGTGCTCTTGACAGCTGAATTAGCCTGCCAGGCCAATGTCTTTTCTCTGGCCCTCCTCTGGGTACCCTTCCCGTCCTCCCACCAAACATAATTTTGCACATATATTCCGGTACTCCTTTCCAATCTCTTGTACAATGTTTCATCTGCACTTCTGATAAAAAAAAATGTTGACATTTTCATTTTCGTGACCAAATGCATCTGTTCTCAGGGTTACTCCTGTCTCTGTGTTCAAGAATCACTCCTGGTAGGCTTGGGGGGTATATGGGGTGCCAGGGATTAAACCTGGGTCAGACTCAGCAAGGCAAATGCCCTACCCACTTTACTATCCCTTCAGCCCTAAAAAACAACCAATTTATATTAGGATAATTTTTACTTCATTCCTGAAATTATTTGCTTAAAAATTACCAACATTTTATTGCATTTGTCATTCTGAGAACTATATGCCAGCCAAGACTACAGTTTGCCAAGTACCACTATGGGAATGATGGAAAAAAGATCAAGTAGTACCTGTTTTGGGGTGCAATTTTTTGAGTGGAGTTACACCTGGTGATGCTCGGGGATTACTCCAAATTTTGCACTCAGAAATCACTCCTGGCAGTGCTTGGGCGACCATATTGGATACCAGTGATCAAACTCAGGTCAACCTCATTCAAGGCAAGAATACTATCGCTGTACTATCTCCCCAGCCTCAATGTGTATTTTGGATACAAGGAAGCTTTAAGTGTAAATAAGCTTATAGAGATGTATTCATTTTAAAACCCTCCAATAGAACATTAAATAATATTGGTTTCTATGTGTCATTCTAACATTCATCACTGAAAAATGAGAGGCAATTAGGGACTGGTACTGAGAGCTGAGGAAATAATTTAAAGATTGATTTGAGTAGATTAAGGTGACATCATTACTTCTCAGCTGCATTGAAAGTGGTCAGCACTGCACACAGCATAAAAACAATTTTCTTTGTAAGTTAATTTTAATATAAGCTCTAAGGGTGTCTAGTCTGTTCCCTTTCAAGCATTCAGTAATCCTAAATATAGGTGATAGCATATGTGTCATTTGGATGTCTTAAAGTGAAAGGAAAACATCCAAATAACATATGTGTCATCACCTATATTTCTTTTTCTCTATTTACCTCCAAAATAAAGTAAAAATATTACTTTATTCCCACCTACAAACTTTGGCCATTTATGCCAAGTTCTGCGTATAGTTTAGTGGCTTGAATCAAGTTAAATGATCTCAATAGAAATTTTCACCTGGAAATATGCAATGTCCTTTGATTCTAGGATAACTTTTCATTTAATTTTTTAGAGGAATAAATTAACATCAGTCAATTGGAACGGAAAAAATAGAAAATTTGCTGAATTCTGATAATATTATAGGAAATGAGTATAATATTACCATAAGACTAGGTTTGTTGTCTGTCATCTACAAGCTGTTCAACCATGCTAGCAAGCCAGGTTCCAAAAAGGATTCAGCACGATCAACCATATCCACACAGTAACCAAGCTCATTGAGGTTAGTTCAAGATGCCACTCTGTCTAAAGTTCATTAATTTAAAGAAGGCCTTTGATTCTGTTGAGAGTGAAGAGGTCATCAAAGCCCTAGCCAAATAGGGCGTTCAAAGTCAGGATCCTCCGTGAGCTGGATTACAGATTCACTACCAGGATCTCACCATTCTACACGGAAGTGATCATCGACGTAGAGAGGGGTTCAGCAGGGTGATACCATTTCACCGAAACTCTTCAGTGCCACCCTCGAGGATGTCATACAACTACTGGAATGGGAAGGAATGGGAGTGAGGATAGATGGTCAGTAACTGCACCACCTCCACTTTGCTGATGACATCGTTCTAATAACACCAAAAATTAGCCAAGCAACACAAATGCTGACCAACTTCAACAGTGAGCATGGAAAAGTCAGACTACAGTTGAATCTCACAACAATAATGTTTATGAGAAACAGACTCGTTCCTCATGTTCCATTTGCTCTCAACAGAACGACCATCTCCAAATGCAACAGTTATGTGTACCTAGGTCAAGAACTCAACATGACGAATGACCTGGCACCTGAGTTGTGCAGGAGGAAGAGAGCAACTTGGAAAGCCTTCAAGAAAGTCGAAGAAATAGCTAAGAGGACGAAGAACCTCTGGCTCCAGGCATATCTGTTCGATTCCACCATTCTTCCTGCATTAACATATGCCTCAGAGACCTGCGCCCAGCGAAAACAGGACAAAGAGGAATTCAAAGAGTTATGCTTGGAGTATTCACGCTTCACTTACGTGAGAGAAAGAATCCGGAGTTCCGATCTCTGTCGATGGTCAAGAATCAGGGACACTGTCTCGTTTGCCAAGTCATCAAAAATTAGATGGGCTGGACATGTAATGCAATTTTGAGACGACCTCTGGACTAGAGCCATTACCGACTGGATTCCACAGGATGTCAAAAGGCCGCGTGGGTAAACACCTACGAGATGGTCAGACTTCTTCACCAAGACCCTGAACAAACGGTTTGAGGCTCTTTATGTTCCTGGAGCTAGCAGAAGCCATTGGGCTACACTAGCATGCGACGGGGACGAATGGAGACGTTACTGGCGCCTGCTCGAGCAAATTGATGAGTAACGAGATGTCAAGTGATCAAGTGATCAAGAGGCTAGGTTTAAGAAACTGAAGGGATAGAAAGAATAAAGAAGCAAGTGGCTATGATCCCATGTGTGAAGAAAGAGCATATAGCAAAATACTTCTCAAACAGCTTAATGCCTAAAATGAGAGAGAGAGAGTAAGAGGCAGGCTGGGGTGAATGGTGGCTTGAAGTAGTGGAAGGGAAATTCGAGACTAGTGACACTGGTGCTGGGAAATTACACTGGTGGAAGGATGGTGTTGGGACACTGTATTACTGAAATGGAATCGTGAACAATTTTGTAATGCTCTGTCTCACAGTGATTCAATAAAAAAACATATTTTTTATTTTTTTAAAATTTTTATTAGTGAAACACCATGAGGTACAGTTGTAGACTTACAAATTTTTGTGCTTGGATTTCAATTATCACTTATCACTTAATCACTTAACTTCCCGTTAGTCGTCGATTTGCTCGAGCGGGCGCCAGTAACGTCTCCATTTCAATTATATTTCAATTATACAATTATACAATGATCAAATACCCATCCCTCCACCAGTGCCCATTTTCCACCACCATGGGTCCCAGTATCCCTCCCACCCCCCATCGCCCCAATCCCACCCTGCCTCTGTGGCAGGGCATTCCCTTTTGTTTTCTCTCTCCTTTGGGGTGTTGTGGTTTGCAAAAGAGACATTGAGTGGCAATCATGTTTGGTCTATAGTCTACTTTCAACATGCTTCTCCTATCCTGGTAGGATCCAACACCCTTTATTTGGTGCTCCCTTCTTTATCTGAGCTCCCTTTTCCCCTAGCATGTGTGGCTTCATGAAACTCACAGTCTCTGTACCTAAACACACAATAGTCTGGTTTAGGAGCTTGTCTTGTACCCGCCAACCCAGGTTTGATTCTGGGCAATGCACGGCCAGGAGTAATCTCTGAGTATGGTGGGCTCTCACCCAGAAATGAACAAGAAAATGAAACTTATGTGTTCTGAAAAAATTATGATAAGGATCCTGGTCCTGCATACTAAGACAAAGAGCAGTGGTTAATGTTTTTCCTTGAAAGTGATCTCAACACATAAATATTCAGTTAAAATAGTAACATTTAAGCATTTAAAGCAGTAACAGTTTAAGTTTGGAAGATAGTATGGGTCAGGTGGTCTTTATTTTATTGGGACGACAGACCTGGCTCAGCTCAGGATTTATTACTGGGTCTGTGCTCAGGGATCACTCCTAGTGGGTTTAGGGAACATGTGTGGTTCTGGGAATAGAACCCAGGTCAGCCACATGCAAGGCCCGCAACCCTACCCACTGTTATATCACTCTGGACCCATTATATTTTGTCATATATATTGTGTTTGGTTTAATCACGTGTTATGTGTAATAGTGATTAATATAAATATTGAAACAATTTACATCCAAGTGATAAAAATCAATGGTGTATATTTTTATATGTTGCCAAATTCTGATTGTTAATGTTTGCAAGGGACCGACCCTGGGTGAACAGGCCTAGAGAAGGGTTGATGTGAGAATGAAGAAAAGAGACAGAAATAAGAGAGAAACAGCGTTGGATCAAGAGGTTCACAGTCTCCTGGACCAAGAGCCCCAAGTGTCCTCCACATACAATATGTATTGCTTAAAACTAGTAATCACAAAAAAGAGAACTACTATTTTTGCTCAAATGCTTGACTACCTCAAACTTTTGTATATCTGAGGGCCTTGAGTTAAGGTAATCATTGTCCTTATAAAGAGCTTTCACAGCAAGATATTCTTCAAGGAAGGAGACAGACACAGGTACAGGACCCCCTAGAAAAGCAGCATTTCAGGGCAGCTCTCCATCTCTAGACTCCAGAATTTTCTACAAAAGCATCCAGAACTGCCCTTCCAGTCTATATAGCTTCCAACAAATGTTGGGTATAGATTTGAGGCCTGCAGGGTGGTGGGGCAGGGACCCCCAACACAGTGAAATTCCTGGGGAGTAATGCAACCAATTAACCCTAAGGCTGTGGACCCACCTTGTGGACAGAGGAACTAATGCTTAATAACACCTTTACCTGGAGCCAGCACAGACCAGAGAAGGCTGGACCTTCCCCTTGCTGAGAGAAACTGCAGAAGGTAAGAAAGGAATTTCAAAGAAAACCCTCAACTAATCCCAACTCATCCCCCTTGGCAACCACTTAACAATAGACTCTTACCTAGGTAGATGCCTCACCTGGGGCTACTTGGGAGAAATACTATAAGTCACTTGAACAAAGAAGGTGCAAATATACACTGCCTGAGCCCATGTGCTGCCTGTGCCCATGTGTCATGGCCAAGAACATGTGGTGCCCAATCACATATACTGTTGGATAGCATTAATCCAGTCCTTTCTCCTCAGCAGCAAGGAGCTTATATTTACTGAGTAATACGCATCACAATGCACCCAAGCAACCCATTCATCTTTAACTTCTTCTTTATGCTCTGCTTCCCCTAATCAGACCCTGTGGTTTGTAAAGCCAGATTCCTCAGAGGATTCTGGATTTTGTACTTGTAAGTGAAATGTTGCTTTTCTCTTTGCTTTATGTCCCTTGCATAGTTTACTTTAGAGCAACGTTCTTTTTGTTTAGACAGTTAATGGTATGCACTCTTTTCTTGAGAGTTAATTGACTCCAAAAATATTTACTCCTGGACTTTATAAATAACATTATATTTACTTGACTTAAGCCTCCGTTGCCCTTAGTTCCTAGCACTCCAAAAGGACACTCCTAATGAAGGGACTTGGATGGCCCCAGGGCAAGTTATGAGCTACCCTGGCATTGAAATGAGATAGGCCAAGCACCATAAAACTAATAATAAGTTAAGAGTGTGATCATGGACAAATTCTGTCATGGCCCAAAAAGAAGTTAACTGGATAAGGACCCCGCTGGGGTTAGGAAGGGCTGATCTGGCCTGAGGATTGTAGTTTGGGATATATAATGAGATATCCCCAGGAGAGCCACTCTATAAGCTTAATATATCTCATATTGTGTCCATACTGAAAGAATCCATATTAGGGCATCAAATTTTTGCGTGTTTCAGCTAACTTGCAACATTGCTTTCTGTAAAACTGCTTGGCTGCTTTGCACCTGGGGGAAAGGGGACTTGGAAAGTGAACAGGGCATAACTTCTTTCTAAACCAAGTGTGACAGGATTCAGGTGTATTTACTGTTCCTGAAATGTATTGTCTCACTAAAGCACCCTGCAGACTTGGGTAACTCAAAACGAGGATGGTCAAGGGAGATTACCTAAGGCTTAATGATTCCAGCTATAACCTTGCTTGTGCTGACAATTGATGTACTAAATGCTTATCTTTGAATCTATAGGCTAAGGAGTGAGGTACTTTTAAATGGATTGGTTAGGAAAGTATATGTTGTTACAAATCTATTGGCTATGAAATGCGCGGGCTTTGCTGTAACGGCCAGTGAAGGCCTATATAAGATCCCCTTTGAAGAAGCTCGGGGCTCTCAGCCACTGCCCTCTCTGGGGTATGCTGTGGAGCCCCAGCATGCTGGTCTAAATAAACCCCGTTTTTACTCCTGCAGGAATTGTGTCTATCTGGTCTCTCCGTGCCTCCCAGGGCTAGGGAACTCCCGATCCCAACAATACAAAATGACTAGAAATATTATTAAGAAGTAAATTTAAGATGACCTTTTAAACGGTTCTGGACTAAGGAAAGGGAAAAGTAGTACGTTAGATGGAATTCTGCTCCTGGGAACATCTTACAGTATGAGATTTTTGTCCTAGAAGAAGCTTCTCCTGAGGGAAGGGCTTTACATATGTTACCTATGTGTATTTGCTACCCCAAACTTTGGAACTTCAATGACTAAGGCTGTAAGACTGGGCACCAGTGGAGGAGAGTGAGGGGCTTGGGGGAACTGGAGTGGGGCACATGGTGAGACTGGAATACAGGCAGAGAGTGAGAGGAGGATAGCATGGAGATTGGAATAAATGGAGACTGATCACCAAGCAGCCTGTTTCCTTCTTCGTTCAACTGTCATCATCCACTGTGCTGGGGGGAGATGGCTCATGACCACCAAGCGCAAATGGCATATGCCCACATGTTTTAAATACACAATGTACCACTCTCTCACTCTTCGGTATCTAGTGCTGGGATGTGTGTAGGGCTCTCTTTGCCTTTGGAGAAAACCACATTCTCTCCTGAGCACGTTATTCTCTCTTTCTCTCCCTCCGCCTTCCTCTAAAACTCCAAAGAAAAATCTGGTTTTTACTTTACTGCTCATTTACTCCCGAAATTCTTCTCTGTGAAAAGGTAAGAACCCAAAAGGCCTGGGCAAGGCCTAGGACTGACTCTCCTTTCATGCAGAGAGCAATCTCTCGCTCAAGCCTGAGTCCAGGGCTCCCTGACAAATCAGGTGCTGAGGATTAATTTTCATGCCAGATAGAACAAGTGGACATCAGGGGTGGCTTAATGGCTACCTAGCTGGGGCAGGTGGGACTTGAGGTCATGCAATGTAGGAGCTCATTGCAGACTTTATCAGGCCTAACCTTCCCTACTGATTCTGGGGTGGCAGAGGTACATCTGGAGAAAGTGACTATCTCTGTCCTTTCTGCCTCACATAAGTCACCTGGGTGTTCATTAATCAGGTTCTACTAATCCATATTCATGAGTGATAAAGGCTTATACATTTATTGTACTGATTTAGTTTCACAGCTGTAATTCTGTTTTCATAAAATAGATAAGAAATTCTTCTTCATATTTCATTTATAGAAAGCTGCTTTGTATACAATTAAAGGTAAAGGTAAAGGCCCTCCCGTTGATCGTCGATTTGCTCGAGCGGGCCCAGTAACGTCTCCATTGGAGACTTTGTTGTTACTGTGTCTGGCATATCGGATACTCTCGGTAGCTTGCCGGGCTCTCCGAGAGGGGCGGAGGAATCGAACTCGGGTCGGCCATGTTGGCCACTTGTAAGGCGAACGCCCTACCCGCTGTGCTATCGCTCCAGCAGTGCAAAGTATTTTAAATGTTTTCAAGAATTCCATGAGAAAACTATTTTTGGCATTTGAAGGTAAGAGTACAATTACCTTATACTCAGTGAGTACAGTGGTTAAAGTGCTTTCCATGTTTACAGCTGACCTGGATTTGGTCTCCAGCACTTCATATGGTCTCCCAAGCCAGCCAGAGGTTATCCCTGAAGCACAGAGCCACCTGAACACAGCTGGGTGTGGCCTACAAAACAAAACAATAAAAATTATAGTTATTAAATTGTGTATATATGTATATTAAATATAATTTTCTTAGCAATTCAAGTTATTCATCATCTATTATCAAGATAATAGATTATTATTCTCATTAGAGTATACTAATATTTTGTGTCTCTCTCTTTTTTATTCTGTCAATCTTTTTAAAAGTACACTATAGGTCCCCAATGTCGCAGCCAATTTTCTCTCTCTCCCAGATCAGTGAATAATTGACCCTAATCCCCCATGCCCAGGCCCCAGGCTTCCTCTTGGACCCTGGGCTGCCCATCTTCCCAAGCACATTCCTGTTCGTCCCCAACACCAGAGCCAGTTTTCTCCCTCACCAGGTATAATGGCTACAGCAGAAGACAGAATCAGTGAGCTTGATGATGAGCTTCAGGAAGTCTACAGGCAACAATAAACAATTGGAAGAGACTTCAAAATAGCTCATAGAGAATCAGAGTCCTGAGGTATGATTTCAAGAGGAACAACATTAGAATAATTGGAGTACCAGAAGGTCAGGGAAGCAATGCCAATGAAAAATCCACAGGTAAAGAAATCATTGCTGATATATTCCCAGAGCTGGAGAACGCAGGCATCCAGATTCAAGGAACCCAAAGGTACCATCTAAAAGAGACCCTAATAAAAACACTCCAAGACATATCATAGTTCCAATGATGGATGCCACGGATAGAGACACACTACTGCAAGCAGCAAGGTCAAAGAAGGAAATCACATACAAAGGAACACCCCTTAGATTTATAGCAGATCTATCAGAGGAAACCCTCAAAGTCCGAAGCCAAAAAAAAAAAAAAACCCTCACTGAAATGAATGCTTCACCAGAAATATATTATCCGGCCAAACTCTCACTCAAACTCAAAGGAACGGTACACTATTTTGTTGATAAACAACAGCTCAGAAACTTCATAGACTCAAAACAAAACCTCAAAGAAGGGCTAAAGGGGCTACAGTAACACAAGACAAACCCCACAAGCACAACAAAACCTTACAGAAAGATGACACAAAACCCCATGACAATAATCTCTCTCAATGTCAATGGTCTAAATTCACCAATTTAGAGACACAGAATGGTCTCAGAGACAGAACGCAACATTCTGCTGCCTATAAGAAACATATCTGAACAGTCAGATCAAATACAGACTCAAAGTCAAAGGATGGAAAATAATCCTGCAAGCAAACAATTCCCTCAAAAATCTGGGGTGGCATTACTTAGTATAGGAAAACATAGATTTCAGGTTGAAAAAGAGTAGAAGGGATAGTTAAGACCATTTTTTATTAATCAAGGGATATCTAAAGCAGGAAGAAATCACACTCCTAAACATATATGCACCCAAGGAGGGACCAGCCAAATGCCTACAACAATTGCTAACAGATCTTAAGAAGGACATTGGAGCAATAAATAGTACTTGGAGACTTCAACACCGCCTTATCACCTTTGGATAGATCAAGAAGATTAAAACTCAGCAATGAAATAATGGCTCTGTAGAAATAAATAGAAGAGAACAGGCTAATAGATCTATACAGGACTTTATATCCCCAGAAAAAAAGAGTACACATTCTTTTCCTGCACATGGAACAATTTCTAGAATAGACCATGTGCTGGGCCACAAAGCACACCTCAACAGAATCAGGAAGATAGACATTGTATAAACTTATCTTTTCAGACCATGATAACACTGAAGATAGGTTAATCATGTACAGATGCAGAAAAGCAAATAAAACACTTAGAAATTAAACAACTCAATGTTGAACAATGAGTTGGTAAGGAAAGAAATCCAGGAAGAAATAAAAAGATACCTGGAAACAAATGAGAATGAAGACATGAGCTGCCAGAACCTGTGGGACGTAGCTAAAGCCATGTTAAGGGGAAAATTTATAGTTTGCAAGAATTTCTCAGGAAGGAAGAAAGGGCCCACATAAACAACTTGACTTCACAGCTCAAGATCTTAGAAAAGGACTAACAAAAGGAGCCAAAACCAGGCAGAAAAAAAAGGGATCATAAAACTTAGAGCAGAAGTCAATGATATGGAAACCCAAAAAAAAATGCAGAAGATCAATGAAACCAAGAGCTGGTTCTTCAAGAAAATAAACAAAATTGATAAACACAAGAAAGAAAGAGATAGAGAGAGAACTCTAATAAACTGAATAGAAATGAAAAAGGGGACATCACAAAGGAAACCAAAGAAGATCATCAGAGACTATTTTGAAAGTTTGTATGCCACGAAACAAGAGAACCTAGAAGAAATAGATAAATTCCTGGATTCCTATAATTTCCCAAAGTTGAACCAAGAAATCTGGAATTCCTGAATAGACCTAATAATATTAAGGAAATTGAAACTGAAATCAAGGTCAAAAACACCCCTTAGATTTATAACAGATCTATCAGAGGAAACTCTCAAAGCCCGAAGCCAATGGTGGGATATAGCCAAAAAAAAAAAAAAAAAGAATCCCCAAAATAAAACTCCAGGTCCAAATGGATTCACTAGCGAATTTTTCCAAACATATAATGAGGACCTATTGCCAGCTCTTCTCAAGCTTTTCCAAGAAATTGAAGAAATAGAAACTCTCCCAAACAGTTTCTATTTGGCTCATATCTCTCCAACACCAAAATGAAACAAAGACACCACAAAAAAGAAAACTACAGGCTGATGAACATGAATGCGAAGATTCTCAACAAAATACTGTAGCATGATAGCACTGTCCTTCAATTGTTTATCAATTTGCTCAAGTGGGCCCAGTAACATCTCCATTTACTGTGTTTGGCATATTGAATATCTCATGGGTAGCTTGCCAGGCTTTGCTGTGTGGGCGAGTTACTCTCAGAAGCTTGCCAGGTTCTCAGAGAGGGGTAAAGGAACTGAACCGGGGTCGGGCAGGTCTGACACATGGAAGGCACTGTGCTATAGCTCCAAAAAAGAATTCAACAACTCATCAAAAAGATCATACACCATGACCTAGTGGGATTCATCCCAGGGATGCAAGGACTGTTTAACATTCAGAAATCCATCAACACAATCCATCATATCAACAAAAGAAAAGAAAAAACCATATGATCATATCAATAGATGCAGAGAAAGCATTTGATAAGATCTATCACCAGCTTATTATGAAAACCCTCGCCAAAATTGGTATAGAATGGAATTTCCTCAATAGGGTTAAAGCCATCTACCACAAGCATATGGCAAGCATCATCCTCAATGGGGAAAAACTAAGAGCTTTCCCTGTAAGATCAAGGATGAAACAAGGATGCCAACTCTATCCACTGCTGTTCATTATAATACTGGAAGCACTTGTAATAACACTTGAGCATGAAAAAGATATTAAGGGCATTCAGGTAGGAAAGGAAGAAATCAAGCTCTCACTATTCGCAGGTGTAATGATATTATACTTAAAGAACCCTCAAACCTCTACTAATAAGTTCCTAGAAACAATAGACTTGTACAATAAAGATTCAGGATATAAAATCAATACCCAAAAGTCCATTGCTTTCCCATACCCAAATAATGAGAGAGAAGAAAAAAAAGAAACTGTGATCAAAATACAAAGACAGTCTACAGAATGGAAAAGGATATTCACCCAATACCCATCTGATAGGGGGTTGATATTAAGGATATATAAAGAACTGGTTGAACTCCACAAAAAGAAAACATCCAACCCCATCAAAAATGGGGTGATGAAATGAAAAGTAACATCCTCAAAGAGGAAATCTGAATGGCTAAAAGGCACAAGAGGGAGATTCAGATCAAAACCACAATGAGGTGTCATCTCACACCACAGAGACTGGCCCACATCCAAAAGAACAAAAGCAACCGGTGCTGGCACGGATGTGGCGAGAAAGGGACCCTCCTTCACTGCTGGTGGGAATGCCGACTGGTTCAGCCCTTTTGGAAAACAGTATGGGCGATTCTCAAAATATTAGAAATTGCGCTCCCACTTGACCCAGCAATACCACTCCTAGTAAAATATCCTGGAGAGGAAAAAGAGTACAGTCGAAATGACATCTGCACTTGTATGTTCATTGCTGCACTGTTTGTTCACAACAGGTAAAATTTGAAAAAAACCCAGTGCCAGAGAACTGATGACTGGTTAAAGAAACTTTGGTACATCTATACAATGGAATACTATGCAGTTGTTAGAAAAGATGAAGTCATAAAATTTACATACAAGTGGTTCTATATGGAAAGTATCATGCTAAGTGAAATGAGCCAGAAAGAGAGGGACAGACATAGAAGACTGCACTCATCTGGGGAATATAATGTAACAGAATGGGATATGAACACCCAATAATAGCTGAGATAAGTACCAGGAGGTTTTTGTTCCAAGGCTTGGAAGCTGGCAGCACATGCTGGGGGTAAAGGCAGCTGAGATAGAGAAGGGAACACCAAGTAAAGGATGTTTGGAGGATTTGTTCAGGATGCGAGATGCATGCTGAAAGTAGTCTATAGACCAAACATGATGGCCACTCAATACTTCTATTGCAAACCACAACACCCTAAAGGAAAGAGAGAGCAAAAGGGAATACCCTGCCACAAAGGTGGGACATGGTGGGGGAGGATGGGGGGGTGGGAGGGCTACTGGGATCATTGGTGGTGGAGAATGGGCACTTGTGGAGGGATAGATACTCGATCATTGTATAAGTGAAAGCCAAGCATGAAAATTTGTAAGTCTACTACTCTACCTCATGGTGTTTCACTAGTTGAAAAAAGTACACTATAGTTTAGGTTGTGTGTGCAACTGTCTTGTCATTGTTGATCATGACTCCCACGGCTGCCTTGCTGCCCAACGCCCATGTGCCAGGGCCTCCGGGCACACCATCCATGACAGTCGCTCTCACCATCCCCCTACACTCCAGCGCCCAGAATTGTTATCTATCGATACTGCCTCATTGTTTTCCTGTACACTGCAGAGGGAGAAATCATCTAGGGTCGGTCCCTCTCCTTCTAGCCTACCTTCCTCAGTGTGATCATTTCCATCCTATCCTTGTTGCAGTGACATACATGATTTAATATACTCCTATGTCTTCATGGTAACAGTGAACACCTTTCCATGTGCTCTGTGGTCATTCGTATGCCATCATGACAGAAGTGTTTGTTCATCTCCTTCCCATTTCTTGGAAACTGAGCCTTGTGATTTCTTTTTATAATTTTATTATTACTCCTTTATCTGATGTATTCTCTGCAAATATTTTCTCTCACTTGTTAGGATGTTCTTTGGCTTTAGCCTAAATTTTTTTTTGCTATGTCAAAACTTTTCAATTTAATGTAGTTCCATTTGTTTATCTTTGTATTACCTTTGCTAATGGCATAAAATCATGGAAGGTGACTTTGACATTCAGATACATAAAATAATGTGTTTATTTTATGGATTCTCAGAGAAATTTAAAAGAGGATATTTAGTAGGCCCCCTGTAGATTAAAATATAAGTATTAAGCACTGCATCATTTACTTTAAATTTTTCATATCTTGACTCTAGAGAATGCTCACATGCACAAAACATGCATGACCCACTTCTATTTCACAAAAGTCTAAGGTTCTTTTTAAACCCTTACTGGAAGACACTGGCAAGGACCCGAGGAATTAATTTTATAGGGGCAAGGGTATCCTTGTGTCTCAATATGTAAACAGCTGATGTGACTCCCAGAAAGGTAAAACCATACCATAAGCTGTCAGCTGAGTCAGACTCCCCACCCTGGGGAGGAGCTGAGTTGAAGGACTTACCACTGTGTTGTATCAACAACCCGCACCGAGGCACAAAAACAACCAGAACTATGGCATCTGACGTCACCTGAGGAGACCTCAAGAGAGCAGAAAAACAAGCAGAACGAATGCTCAAAGATCAGGGCGTTTCTAATGCCCTAGAGCATTTAGTTTTAGCAGTGATATCAATGATCACGCATGACTCTTCACCATTACTGGTAATAATATTATGCTTGACTAATCCATCCCCCCCAGCATGCAAGCATTTATACTGGGAGTACCTCCTTAACCCTCTCTGTTTGATCTAGTAACCTGGATTTGCAAAACCTAAGAATTCTTCATTCAAGTTTCCATTGACAAGCAAATCATGATCCAACTAGAAGCAATGGAGTAAATGAGCCATCAGATAAGTACCTTGGTCAACAAGAAGATCTTTTCTGTCTTTCTATGTTTCTAGTTTCAACATTATCTAGTCTTCTCTGTGACCCTATTTTAATATATATGTATAACTGCACTCACCTATGATCAATCAATATCTTGGAGTGGAGTAGATAAATATGCAAAACATTCCATACAAATTTATCCAAAACAATGAACATCTTGATGTTTCATTATATCAGCAAATAATTAATATCCAACAAGAAATGAAGGAATGGGGTGTCTGGTATTTGGTGATGGAGTAACTCATTCTTACAAAGATAATGCCATTGAAACTTAGATTTCTGTAGGAATTGGTATACTTATCCTCTAATGCATGATTTGCTGCAGTGCCAAGAACTGGTTCTGGGTTCAGAGATAACAGCACCACCACCCAACTCTATGGAACAGCTCCCAGAAACCAACAGTATTTTTTTACACTCTCCACTATAAAACATACCATGAGAAGGCAGCATAGTAATGATGCAAAGGCAGTCAAATGGGGAATCCCAGGTGGGATAGTCCCTCACCAAGTAAAACAACTTAATCCTAATTTAGACAGTGGGAGCTTTGAACGTGAATCCCCCATTGCAGGAAATATTCTGCCAGGATACTTGCTGGACATTTGTTACCCTAGGGCCACAGATATGAAAATACTTGAGTATTTGTTCTTAACTTGTATAACTCGTAAATAATGGTCTGTGTGAAGGAGACAGGGGAAGGCTATGCCATGATAAATAAAATTTCTAGGAAGCCCCTTACTAGGGTTTGTTCAGATTATCCTCTTGCTTGGACAGCCAGTGTACTTGACTCATTCATTGTGACTAACTCCACTGGACAGTGCTGAAGAAATTAGTTTTATTGACTTTGGTGCAACAACACCTGTACTAATGTAGTGAGTTCCTCAAACCCAGCATACAGTGGATTCCTGTCCATCAATCTGATGACCTGTCTCTGTCTTCCTTAACACACGCACACTCACATGCACAAAAGTATATTAATGTTAAGATTTTATTCTCTTTTTAGTTTATTTTGTTCTGTTTTTATTTCTTTGATATATTTTTCCTCTCCTCCTTTGAGTTACTGGAGAAATTTTAGAATTACATCTTACTTTATCTATAGAATTATTTTATGTACGTGTGTGCATATATATTTAAAGTGTATACATAAATAGTGTCTGTGTGTAGATAGACAGATAGACAGACAGATAAATAGATTTGCCAGTCCTAAGGAAGTTTAAGTGCTGGAGCCATAGCACAGTGGGTAGGGTAGGACTCGCCGCCAACCCGGGTTCAATTCCTTTGTCACTCTCAGAGAGCCCAGCAAGCTACTGAGAGTATTCTGCCCACACAGCAGAGCCTGGCAAGCTCCCTGTGGTGTATTCGATATGCCAAAAACAGTAACAACGTCTCACAATGGAGACATTACTGGTGCCCGCTCAAGCAAGTCGATGAACAATGGTAGAACAGTGCTACAGTGCTAAGGAAGTATAAAATCTTGTCTATAAAATCTGTTATTCTCCCTTATTTATAATTATATATTTATAATTCCTACTGCATTTACTAGTAGCTGCAGATTCACTGAGGCTTGGGAGGCCTGTGTGGACGGAAGCAATAAGGACCAGGAGAGGGGCCAGAGTGACAAGCAGGAAGGGCATTCACTTTAGCATGCACCCAACCCGGGTTTGACCTTCGGCATCCCATATGTTCCCCTGAGCATCATCAGGAGTGACTCCTGAGAGCAGAACCAGCAGTCAGCTGCTGCACCCAGGATAAAGCAGCTTTCCTGACTGTGCCCCAGACCAGGCACCTTTCCCCTCCTGTCCCTGTCACCGCCGGGGGTGGTCAGGGATGGAGAGCTGTCGGGCTCCTCCACCACGCGGGTGGCTTCGGGGACAGAACTAGGCATGTGGGGCAGTGCCGGCCGGGGATCCTGGGGTGACTCAGGACCTCAACGGCTGCAGACACCACCCATGCCTGGGCCTGACACTGTATGTGTGTGTGTGTGTGGGGGGGGGGGGGGTGCGGGATCAAACCCAGGCCTCACAGCTGAGCAGAGACTCATGACTGAGTTAAGTCCTTGCTGAACAAACCAATTTTGGGTTCTTTCCCCCCCCTTTTTTTTTTGCAGTGGTGCGGGAGTTTGGGCCACACTCAGCAGTGCTCAGGGCTTACCCCTGCCTCTGTGCTCATAAGTTACTCCTGGTGGGCACGTGACCATGTGGGGTATCAGGGATGACTGTAAGGCAAGTACTGAAACCAATGCACTATTGCTCAAGCCCATGAATAACATTTTTAAGTATTTAAGTGACGTCGAGCGGGGAGGGCCTTGCACACACCGCACCAGACCAGGGTTTGATTACCAGCATCCTGTTAATGGTCCCCTGATTTCCCACCAGGAGTGATCCTTGAGCACAGAACCAGGAGTAAGTCTTGAGCACAGTCAGGTATGGACCCAAAACCAAAATAAACAAGAAACTCTAGACACAGAATCAAGTTGCTGCTCTTCTCCCCGGAACCATGAAGCAGCTGAGCAGAACTGGGTCCATTTCCTATTGCTGAGGCTACAGAATCACCTTCTCGAGTCCTCTCCCAGATCAAGGAACTGCTCCCTATTTCGCTTCCAGGACACTGGGGCGCAGTGGCAGGAATGTGGGCATTTGATGTAACTGACCGGGGCTCAATCCCGGTGGCCTGCATGGCCCCAGCCCCATAGGATGGATACCCGCGTGCAGAGCCAGGAGTAGGCCCTGGGGTCGGGGGGTGGGGGAGTAATCCAAATTCTTTTGTTTTAGGAGACTCAGGGGTCTGGCAAGCAGAGAGCTGAGAAATGGGGGGAAACCAGTGAAGGAAGCGAGTTGTCCAGGCTGGGGGCAGGGGAAAGGATGGGCAAGGGTGGTGGGACAGCTGGGCTCTCACCCCGCCCAACAGGGTTTACCTGCCCAGAGATGGTGTGGGGGTGGCGGGGAAGGAGGCTCTGGACTCTGGGGGAGTCTCTTCTGGGGTGTCTGCCCCTCCCCCAGGAGAGCTGGCAGCTCCCCGGACCCCGAGGAGGGCTCTACTTAGAGCCCCAAGACGGGGGGAATCCCCCCGAGAGAAATTCGCAGCATGAACTCAATGTTTTCCCCTCAGAGGGCAGAGAGGGAGTGGGAAAGGACAGGCGAGCTCCCCCAGGAAAGGTCCTGCTCCAGGCATGCAGGTGCTCGAGACCCAGGAGGTATTTGAACTCGGTTCTGACCCCTCAGCCCTGGACAGTGGTGCCCGCGGATGAAGCACGGAGCGTCTGCTTCTGACACGCGAATCCTGTCTTTGCCACAGTTGAGTCACACCGGCTTCTCCACGTCCTCCCCAGAGTCCCCTCTGAGCGCCTTCCCTGTCTGTGGCCCTGGCTGGCCCCCACACTCGCTCTCCTCTCCCGCCACTGATGATTTTCACCTGCGGGCTCCCTGAGAATATCATGGGGCTCCCACGGGTGGGAAATGCTCTCACGCTTCTATACTTCAGGGATCAGAGAGAAGGCAACATGCCTGGCAGAACTTGGGGCTTATTGCTGGCTCTATGCTAAGGGTCACTCCTAGAGGGGCTCCGAGGACCTAGGGGTGCGGGAGCCAAACCCAGGTCTGCCACATGCAAGGCAGATGTCTCCCTGCGGTGCTCTATCCAGCACTGAGTTCAACTGGTAGGAGACGCAAGGCAGGAACAGTTAGGGCCAGAGCGACGGCACAAGGGCAGGCGTTTGCCTGGCACATGGGTTTCATTCTGACCAGGTTGGATCCCGGGTACCTCAGATGATTCCCAGAGCCCACCAGGAGTGCTCCCTAAGTACAAAGCCAGGAACCAGTCCAGAGCAAGGCAGGGCTTGCTTTTATAAGAATCACATAGAAGTGGGGCAAATATTGGAAAAAAAAGTGAAGTAGCCAGTGGAAGGCAAATTTGGACATTAAAGGGTCTCCTTAGGATAATTTTGTCTAAATAATTCCATCACACTGTAAAATATACAATATTCCATTTCCGTCAGGAAGGAATCAGAAGGGGAAAAGATTTAAAAGGGTGAAAAAGAGCTGTTGCTCTTTTTTTATTGACTGCACCCTAATACTTCAGTATATGTCTGGTAAAATGAATGAGAATATAGCTTCCCCTTCTAAAATGGGATGTATGTACTCAGCCAGCAGCACCTTGTTCACTGCAGTGCAGATAGATGGTCATACCCACCCTTGGCCACAATAAAAATATATGAAAATGAATAAATGAAGATACATATACAAATATTGATCAACTCTTGTGTTGAGCTATGTCCTGAAAATGCAAAGTAGCAAGGCATAATTTCAGGATTTCTGCTCCCTGTAAGGCTGTTTAGATGGAATAATATTTGTGGTGTGAAGCATTAGTAGAAGTTTAACAGAACAAACAAAATGCAGTATATAAATTTGAATAAGCAATATGTGATTGTGGACTGGAATCTTATTTTTATAGCTGAATTCACTTAATATTAGGAGGGAAAATTAGAGTGAGCTCTGTGTGGGAAAAATGTAAAGGTAAAGGTAAAGGCCCTCCCGTTGATCGTCGATTTGCTCGAGCGGGCCCAGTAACGTCTCCATTGGAGACTTTGTTGTTACTGTGTCTGGCATATCTAATACGTCACGGGGAGCTTGCCAGGTTCTGCCATGCGGGCGAGATACTCTCGGTAGCTTGCCGGGCTCTCCGAGAGGGGCGGAGGAATCGAACTCGGGGAAAAATGTAGTGAGAATGAATTTGTTAAGAGCTAGTG